>NC_067475.1:6475003-7075003 GCF_947179515.1 Apodemus sylvaticus
CAGCTTTCCGAAATGATTTGACAAATTAGTAGCAAGAATTGACTCAGCAATTATGTACAATCAGATTTTCAGCATCAAATAAGCAATACTAAAACCTTAAGCCTCTCCATGTAGTAGTAGGGGTAACTGCATAGTATGCACTGGAAATGCCTGAAGTCCTTCCATGTAGAAGTAGGAGGCCATTGTACAGTATGTGCACTGGACATGTTTGGTGTGGATCAGCGAAGTCAGTGATGGCAGGATAGTTAATCATCTGAACATGGCCAAGTGCAGCTTCACCCATGGTCTGTCCACTGATCTTAGATAATGGGCAAAGCCAACCACTCAGCAGCCCCAAAGACAAACATGTTGGACCTGCAGAAGAGCTATTCCTTCTTACATTTCATTGCTTAATTAGTCATTCTGCAGGCAATGCATGCATGTGTATGGAGTCAAGAATCAACTTGCAGGAGTCCATTTTTTTCTTTCCCTATTGGGGTCTCATGGTTTGAACTCAGGTCATCAGGCTTGACAGCAGACAAGTTTATCTTAAATGGTGTATAAAAACAGGAATTACAAGACTCTGTCACTTATTTTGAGCTATTTCCTTTCTATAGACCGCCCATTTTTGTCCGCCCATTTATTGACACATATTGATCCAGCAATCTGAAGAAGCACTTCCAGAGCCAGGAAGACAAGACACTGAGATCAAGTTATCACTTCCAAAACTGTTTCAGCCTCGCAGCAGGAGAATACCCACACAGGCCTGCTCAGGACTTGAAGTGCCATCCGGCCCTGTCCTCTGCTTCCTACCTACCAGCATGAGGCTGGATCTGTGACTGTTCTTGGTGCGTGTGCTCAGGGTGAACACAAAGGCAAAGGCAGGTCCACTCCATCATCCACTGTTCTCTACTTCTGGACCAGGTACCTGTGACTGGCTCTGCCTCCCAGCCTTCTCTGCCTGCTCTGTCATGATGGATGGACCTCCCCATAACTTACAATAAACCCTTACTTCACACACACACAAAGAGAAACACACAAGCTTTCCCCTTATCATCTAAAACAATTCCAGTGGCCAACCACTCCCTCGGTAATGAATGACACTTGCCAGTGTTGATTGGTGCCTAGCTAGAGAAGACAAGGAGTTGTAATCATGCCAACAGAGGAGCCCTTCTCTTCAGTGTGCAATGAATGCACTGAAGCATTCTAATGCTACATATGAAGAATGTGCCATCTCAGAGACTCAAATTGCACCTTGTCATATTTAATGTAGAAAACCCCACATACACAGGTTGGCTCGTGCTGAGCGTCTCATCCTACCATTTAGTAAAGTCAAGCATTACCTGGCCAGACGCCACAGCTCTGTGCCTCTTTGAACCTCACCTCTAATTTCCTCTGTGCTGATTTGCATTCATGTACCCTCACCCTTCAGCCACCGTGCATTTATTACATCGACGTTCTGAGGTGTTGACAACTCACAGAGATGTAGCACATCTCCAGACAAGTCCATGCAGCCATCCTGTGAAATCCCTAGTCTTCCACTTGCACTGAGGGAGGGATTACTATGCTGTCCACATCAAAAAGGACACGGTGCAAGCAGAGCAGACATTGAATGTAAGAGATGACTTTTTGTTCAGCCTCTGCTCCCTCAAATCTAATATAATCATCATAACATCTCTTCTATACTAAAACAAATTATTTCAGGAGTTGGAGAAATGGCTCAGCAGCTAAGAGCTTATACACCTTTGCAGAGGACTCAAGTTTGGGTCCTAGCACCTATTGCTGGGTGGATCACAACATCATGTAACTCCAGCTTCTGGCCTCTGTGATCATCACATGCGTGCATGTGTACACACGCACACACACACACACACACAGAGCACAGCACATTATCAAAAAAAAAAAGGCAGTGGAGGAAACAAAGCAATCTAGTCTGAAAAACAGAAAAGGAAATGACCACACACAAGGCACAGGAGGGTGCATGAGACAGATGAGGTCTTATGCTTAACTGACTGACCCTGAGGGGCAGCATGTAATAAGATCTGACCTACACTTTGAAGAAGTGGTCTCAGATAAGCGGAGGACATGCTACACAGACGTGGGTGTGTGGGAAAAAGGGAGAGAAACAAATCCTTAAAATAAATAAAAAGCAAACAGGACCAGGAATTAAATTTAATAAAAAACATCATTTCTTAAGCATCAAGGAGAGTAGAGTCTTCAAATACTTTAAAGATTTTCTCCTCTTTTTTACACTTCCCAAGAATTGCTTGAAGTTGCTATGCACAGCTGAGAGAGAGAGAGAGAGAGAGAGAGAGCTATCAAGCTGGCATGTTCAGTACAGAAGGCCTGCAGTTCAGGTCCCAGCACACACGGGGCAAGCTAGACATCCTGTGCCCACCCTGAACCCCAGCTCCAAGGGGTCAGAGACAGGAGAACCACAAGGACTTGCTGGCTTCCACTATAGTGGAGAAACTGTGAGCCCCAGGCTCAGGCCAAGACCTTCCCACAAAGGAGTTTGTGGAGAGTGACAACAGAGCACACTGGATGCCTTCTAGCTTCTTCACAGACAGACTTATGTGCCCTCTGCACATGTGTACAGATACATGTGCCCTCACTCATTCATGCACTTATCATATATTCACATGCACACATACACATAAGTAAATAAATAACATCTTTTTAAACTAATTATCTCAAGGTTGTTAGTTGGATTTCAGAAGGGCCCATGAGCAGTCCATGGCCACATCTGGCATCTCTGCTACTGGACTTCCCAAGTTTCTAAACACAACTGCATTGAGACAGATGCTACAGGAAGAGGTGAAACTACTTTTACCTTCAAAGGCCTTGAATGCCACATCCATCTTAAAACTGTGTCTTAGTTAGGGTTTTATTGCTGTGAACAGACATCATGACCATGGCAACTCTTATGAGATCAACGTTTAATTGGGGCTGGCTTACAGGTTCCGAGGTTGAGTCCATTATCATCATGGTGGGAGCATGGCAGCACCCAGGCAGGCATGGTGCAGAAGAAGCTGAGGTTTCTACATCTTCATGAAGATGCTAGCAGAATACTGGCTTCCAGGCAGCAAGGACTAAGGTATTAAAGCCCACCCCTGCCGTGTGTGTATACCTTACATGTTAGTTGACAGATGTTGGCCACAAAATTCATACACTTTCACGGGTCATATTTTTTTCTTGACATTTTAAATGCTAGGAGCAGTGTTACTTGGGACTAATTTAAATTCCAGAGAATGTTCAAATTTCTAATAAGGTTATCATATTTATCTACTGGAAAGCTTTGGAGTCATGAAAATAGCATTCTCAAAGAACAAAGAAATGAGGAAGTAGACATAACAGTTTTAAGACAAAAAGCATACTCGACTTTGTGTCATATTCCCCTAAATATTTCAAAACCACACACATTGTCAAATATTAAAGAAAGCTTTAGGGATAAAATGCTGTCCCATTGCCTGCTACAAGGAGCCCATGCAGGACTTTTGTGACGCTCACGTTAATGGTTCTTATGTTTGTTCACACTGCCCTTTAAGCTGATGCCATCTGAATTTCAGTGTCTAGTGCCCAGAATCCTGAGTACCCAATAAATGCAGCAAAACCGATTAGTAAATAGCATCACACACACACACACACACACACACACACACACGGCTGTTTTCTTTGGAGTGATTGGAAGCAGCCAACATTTTTTTCTTTCTTAAAAATTAAGTGCATGTTAAAAATTCTAAAAATGTAATTTGTATAATGACAGAAAGTTATCACCAAGGGATCCATTCCTAAAGAGAATATGTTGCAAGGTTACATTGAATGAGCTGCACAGAACAGGCAAATCAATAGACAGACATTAGCGTTCATGGAAGGCTAGGGGACATGGGGACAGCAAGTGAATACTAGTGAGTTGTATCACTGGGGTGATGAAAATGTTCTAAAAATTAGACTATGATGATGGCTTCCCAACTGTGTAGACATAGTGCAAAGCACTGAGCTGCATAGTTTAAATAGGAGAATTTTATGAAATATAAATCACATCCCAATAAAGTGGTTCAAAATATTGTTCCTGTTATCTGTAAACAGTATTTTGTTACAAGCGATGTCTGTTTTTATTTGAATCCGTAAACAAAATGTCAGACTGTGGCTCAGGATATCTCTCTGAAAACAATCTTATTTTTTTCTCATTACATCTCAGCTGCATACAATAGACAAAGCTAGGAGGAACTGTAAGACTTCCCAAGATGTTTGTCTATTTTACATCCCACCCCACTGCCCTTCCCTGTCCCTCTCACTCTCTGATTCTCCTTCTCTCCCAGCTAGCACAGGATACATTCTTTTTCAGAGATAAGACATGTTGGGCTTTAAAGGAACAGATACGTTTTAAGTCTCTATGTGTGTGTCTGCACATGAGTATGGGTACATTATTCAGTATCTTTAGAGGCCAGAGGCTTCAGATCCATCTGGATCTGGAGTTTCAGGAGTTGCGACCTGCCCGATGTGGACCATGGACCCTGAACTCAAGTCCTCCATAGGAACAGTGCGCACTCAACCACCAAGCCCTCTCCCCAGCCCTAGATGTAGTCTGTTGTTTTGCCTGTTTTTTGAAACATAGTAGCCTAGACTGGCCTCAAACATTCTGCATAGTAGAATATAGCCTGGAACTCCTAATCCCCCTGGCCCCACCTCCTAGGTGCTGTGATTTCTTTTTCTTTTTTTTTAATTGAATATAATCTCATTTACATTTCAAATGCTAAAACCTTTCTCCATTTCCCCCTCCCTGAAAACCCCTAACACCTCCTCCTACCCCCTGCCTCCAAGTATATGCCCCTTCACCCAGCCCACTCCCACCTCCCCACCCCACCCCTGATTTCCCTTTGTTGGGGTATCTATTGAGCCTTCACTGGACCATGGACCACTACTCCCATTGATTCCAGATAAGGCATTCCTCTGCCACACTTTTGGCTGGAACCATGGGTACCCCTTGATTGATGGTTCACTCCTGGGCATATACCCAGAAGATGCTCCTACATGTAATAAGGACACATGCTCCACTATGTTCATAGCAGCCTTATTTATAATAGCCAGAAGCCAGAAAGAACCCAGATGTCCTTCATCAGAGGAATAGATACAGAAATTGAGGTATATATACACAATGAAGTACTATTCAGCTATTAAAAACAATGAATTCATGAAATTCTTAGGCAAAGGAATGGAACTAGAAAGTGTCATCCTGAATGAGGTAACCCAATCACAAAAGAACACTCATGGTATGCACTCACTGATAAGTGGATGTTAGCCCAAAAGCTCAAAATAAACAAGTTACAATTCACAGACCACAGGAAGCTCAAGAAGAAGGAGGACTGAAGTGGGGTGCTGTGGTTCCTCTGAGAAAGGGAACAAAATACTCACAGGAACAATTATGGAGACAAAGGGTGGAGTAGAGACTGAAGGAAAGGCCACCCAGAGACTGTCCTACCTGGAGATTCATCCTATAAGCAGTCACCAAACCCCGACACTATTATGGACAACAAGAAGTGCATACTGAAAGGAGCCTGTTACAGTTGTCTCCAGAGGGACCCGGCCAGAGCCTCACACATACAGAAGCAGAGGCTAGCAGGCAACCACTGGACTGAGCACGGGGTCCCCAGTGGAGGAGTTAGAGGACAGACTAGCAGAGCTGAAGGGGTTTGCAGCCCCATGGGAAGAACAACGAGGTCGGCCACCCAGACGCCCAGGACTCCAAGGGACTAAACTATCAATCACAAGGCTCTGTGAATTCAAGTGTGGTTTTTCACATCTGGTTATTTCTTAGCTTATAAACTAGATAACCTAGAGCAGATCCCCCCCCCTCAACTTCACAATAGGAAAACCTACTGACACATTTGAAAATGTGGAAGGTTCTATACAATAAACTCGTGGAAACTGAGGCCATTATTTATTTCCCTATAGTGTACAGGTACCATCTCTATGATGGCCAGCATTGTCAGCTCATGAGTGCACAACCACCTTGGAGACAAATCTCTGCACATATCCTGACCTATGTTCTGCACTGAGTTAGTTGACGCAGGAAGACCCAACCTCGATGTCCAACCAAACAGAGAGAAGAAAGCGAGCTGGGTAGCTGTCCCCGTGTGCCTCTGCGTCCTGAGTGGGAAGGCAGTGTCCCTGGCTGCCTCGCTCTCCTGCCATCAAGTCATCTCCACCAGCATGGAGGGCACTCTGCAACTGTGGGCCAGAACAAGCCTCTCTCCTTCCTTACACTGCTTGGGTCAGGGTAGTTTGTCACAGCAACAAGACAAGTAACTGTTTCCCAAACATCCTTGTCTTTCAGTAGAAGTCTCCAACCCCTTGGTAGCTTCTGTGAGAGGGAAACAAATGGATAGAGTCGTCATTTAGAGAATGAAACATCAGTTTGGATGTCTACAAGTTAACCCTCTCTAGCCGTCTGTCACTCTGTTAGAAGATGCAGAAGAATTTGGAGACCACTAATGCCAATGACAAGAGTATGGCTGTCACAATGCCAGCAGGGTTGGTTCCATCATGGAACACAAGGGTGTGGGGACACCTAGGTAGTATTGTCACCAGAAGCACAATGTTTCAATTCCAGAACATTCCAGGGGGTTAGGAGGGAGAGCGAAAGCAAGTCATCATAATTTCAGCTGATTTCAAACTTCTACCTCTTCAGCAGAGACTTTCTTGGGATCTTAGTTCTGACATCACATAGAGCCCTGTCATGCCCAGGTTAAGGACTGTGCTTAAAGGGGGTAGCATAACATCACCATGATAAAAATGAATACTGAGTGGAAGAAACAGTCTTCCTCAGGGATGAGTCCCCCAACTGATTATCTAATACCAATTGGTATCATTATGTGTGTGTATGTGTGTGTGTGTGTGTGTGTGTGTGTGTGTGTGTGTGTGTGTGTGTATTATATGGGGCTGATCACTTGGTAATTTATATATCCATATAATATATAATAAAATATATATATACACACTAAATGGACTGAGCAGGCTGTATTTATATATTTATGTAGATACAAGGCCATGAATGTGAGAGGCAACAAAGAGGGGCATAGAAGGAAGAGCAAATGAAGTAATTATGTTTTAATTACAAATAATAGAAATGGGAAAAGGGATATGTCTGTTTAGGGCAGAAATTAACTTTGATCTGAAAGACTCATGACGTGAAGTAAGGTGAGGAGGCACACGTTAAAATATCACCACGAGAGATGAAGAAAATCACCCTCTTCTTCATGACAAGTCTTCACACATACTGAGAGAATGGAGTCTGCCCAGGGAGAGAAGATGCAGGGAATGATGCAGGAGGGGAGATTTTAACAATGCTCTGTTGTACAAATAGCCCTTCCAACTCTGCCCTATCTAAGAAAACAGAGCTAAGCGTTCGCTTTGACTTGACAGGGAGGTCAAGGGTTTCTAGATTACGACTCTGCAATCCATCCTAGAGCTGAGTCGTCATGATGGGGGTCACAGGGGCTGAGGCACAATCATATCCAGCCCATTAACAGAGAAGCCATCAGAAGTGCAAACTGTGAGGTGCATCCAACAGTAAACTACCCAGCCTTTCACAAGGACAGAACGGTGAGCGTAAAAATAGGGAGCAGAGCTAGCACCCTAATTTCTAACAACACGGGGCGCATTTTCTAAAATGTGGTATTGAATTGAGAAAGGCAACCACATGATTCTTTTAAATTCTGTTCACAGATTAAGTGATTAATCTGTGATTAAACACATGGGATGTTTACACATGGGATATTACAATAGATTCATGGAGGCTGAAGCTGAAACACAATAAAAATCTAAGAGCTAAGGAGCACGAACTGGGTGAGGACAGCGAGTCCCCGTACGCATGCGCAGAGGAGCGTGAACCATGGGAGATTCCGTCCTCACCGGAAGCCTGCAGATGGTGTAACAAGATGTCCTCCGACTCTGGAAAGCTGAGTGTTCTGGCGGATGGGTGACAAGAAGTGACTTAAGGGAGAAGTGAGTTTGTTTGGGCTTATAAGGGATATCGTGATGGGCAAGGCATGGTGGCTGGAATGCCAATCAGCTGGTCACATTGAAACCGCAGTAGGAAGCAGACAGGAAGTGAGGCTTGGTGTACAGAGCCATATTTGGGAGTCATGCCACATGGTAGGAACTTGACTTTGGCCAAGGACAATCCCTGGCTTCAGGCAGGAATCTGAGGTTAGGACAATTGGGAAGTAGGTTACAGCAGGAATTTTTATCCTAGGGTGGAGAAAGCTCAGAGTGAAGGCTATGTTCATAGTTCCTCCAGGTCTATGAATTCCTGATTTAAACAGGTAACCCACTCAGCTGCCTGAGCAGTCGAGCCAAGGACCACCAGGCGAAGCCAGATGACTTCGCTGGAACTCAGCCCGGAGTCTGGGGGGAGGGGCTTTTCCCAAACTGTTAAAAGGATTGACCTCGATTAAAGTTGGGGCCTCAATCGGTAAACTCGACCTGACCTCGTTCTTTTTGCCCCTTCCCTATCTATCCCTCAGCTTCTGATCCAGCAACCCAGTTCGTTGTAGCTGCAGGGAGCTACGGAATACAACAGCTTGGGACACCAAACTTCAGTGTGTGTCCCAGTGATCCATTTTCTCTAGCAAGCCTAAACCTTCCTCCACCTTCATGAGCAGTGCTGCTAGAGGAGGATCAGGGTTTGAACACATGAGCCTATGGGGAGCACTGCGTTCAAACCCGCCTCTCCATGCTTTACTTCTTCTGAAACATGAAGGTTTAGCCTGGCCCTTGAGAAATGTTTTGTAATGTTTAAATTACTTATAGTATGAAGACATTTTAAAAAACAAAACAAAACAAAACAAAACAAGGAGGCCATGGCCATGAGCCCAGCATGCTAAGACAGAACTGTGAGCTCTAAGATACTTTGTAAGAGCGAGTTTGAATCTAGCATGGACCATGTAGTGATGCCCAGCCTCAGTCATTGTACAAGGGCTGGCAGGATGGCTCAGGAAGGGGAGTGCTTAGGTACAAGATTGACACCTAAGCTTAATCCCTGGGACCCAAGTAAAGATGGAGAGATCCAGCTCCACAAAGCTGACCTCTGTCTTCCATACATGCACTGTAGCATGTGCACACACATATGCATGCATATTACTCACACATGCATATGCACACAGAGTACCCAGGTGCTGTTGCTTTCTGAGCAGAGAGAACTTTAAGCTAATACTGGCATCCCTCCACAGGCTAGCTTTCTAATGATAGTCCCAGGACTGAGAGGAAACAGGGCTATGACCTGGAAAACCTAGAAAAGACTGAACACAGCACAGAGCTGTGGAGGGGATCTTCTCCAGACTATAGCACCCTTTTCTGGTCCTGGTGTCTGAGCACAGCGGGGATGGAGAGGGTGTGCCCAAATAAACTACCAAACAAGCAAAAGCAGTCTGGGGCAAGAAAGGAGAAAAATCCTCATATACAAAGATCCCAGAAAGAGATACCAGTCAGAGAAACACCGAACTGTTGGCAGCCATGTGGTCCAACAGTTGAGCTGAAGATCACAGAACACGGAAGTGCTGTGACTTCAATGCTGGCCACGTAGAACCTACTACAGGATTTTATTCTCAATGTTTGAGTCAGCCACTAAGCTTTTCCATGTGTAGCGGTGTAAACATGGTAAATATGCATCATGATATATTGCTCATGGAAATAACTGAACACTAAATATTTTTTAAATTATTTAGAAATACCTGAGAAACCCTACATTTCTGATTCAAAGCACTTTCCCCCTATTTCTTTCCAGTTCTACAGTTTTCTGGGAGCAAAATGATTCAGACACAGTACCTTCCCATTCTGTCTCTCAAGGGCCTCCACCATTGCCAATGGCCATGATGCAAAGAACCTATATGACAGATTAGAACCAGCTAGCTTCCATGAGTCCCTGGCTCCCAAGATCTCTGTGAGCGTGTGCCAACCTCCTCTTGCAGTGTTAGGGGAGAAGAGAACTGGCCACTCCCCCTTGGCTACCCTAGGCTCACTCAGGCCTCATGGAGTAGTGTTGGGCAGAAAGAGATGGTGTGGAAGATGTCCCCACCAGGTCCTCTTATGAATCTCCAGGCCTTTGAGGACTGATAGCCTGTCCTCAAAATACTCTAGATATGTAGCCGGTTCTTCCAGAGCTTGGCAATGGCTTTCTTATTCTGCACCAACAGCTTTTAGGACACAAGGTAAAAGGAAGGGTCCATATTTCTTCCGTAGCTTACCCTGTACTTCCTTCCCCGTGAGATGTCCCACGGTCAGCTTGCTGTCTCTTACTGTCACTTACATAAAGGGGAACACTCTTAACAGCTGAAAGAGGGTGGGAACATCAGGAGAGCTCATCCACTCCTCACTTGACTCCCATTTGAGCCCTCCCGGGACTCCGTGGCAAGTGCGGTGAAGAACCCCACTGAAAGAACAGGTGCACATAAATGCATGTCCCAGAGTCCTCACAGCCAACCTCAAGAACAGGAGATTAAAAATACATAGGAATGGTTTGGTGACAATCAAACGGTCCCTAAATGATTAGCAAGGATTCATTGGGATGAAAGAACCTCTTTCCACATTGCCTGCCTGTCCAGCAACAATGGCAGGTACGTGACCACAGCACTGACTGGCCCAAGGCCTTCTGGTAGCAGGACACGGGGGAGCCGCAGATCTAGCTTACATGGCTACCCAGTCTCTTTCGGCTGTGTAGTTTTGAATAAGCAGTTTTCAATATGCCCGGGATGCAGTTCTTAGATCAGAGATTCACAGCTCAATAAGGACGTGTCACCGATATTCTTAGAGTCAAGAGAGTATGCTTTAATAATTCTACCAGACATCAGATAATCCCTCAAGACTGTCCCAGGAAGAGGAAGATGTACAGCCTCTCATAGGTTATAATCTATAACCACTGGTTATAGGGAAAATGGGAGCTGCAGTGTGCTATGTTGTTTTTATAGAGTGGTCTGGAGTCAATAAGCATACCTTAACATATTTAATAACATAATGAGGCCATAATGATAGTGACAACTATAAAATACTGAATTCATGAACCAATTTTAATAAAATATTATTCATAAAAGTGTTAAAGAGAATGTGAATGCATAATATTCTGGACAAACCATGAGGTCTTCAGATCATGACTGATACATACTTTTCCTGTATAATCAAAATGTCCATAATCATTTTACAAAATTACAAATGTGAGGGCTCAGAAGTTAAGAGCACTGGCTGTTCTTGCAGAGGACAGGGTTGGGTCCCTAGTACCCACATAGTGGCTCACAACCATTTATAACTCTGGTTCCAGGGGATCCAGTGACCTCTTCTGACCTCAGTGCACACCAGGGACACACAGGGTGCACATAGGCAAAACATTCATCAACATTAAAATTTATAATCTGAAATTTTTAATAAAATTATGAATGTTCCCTTCTTGAAAAAAATTAAGAATGATAATGTAAAATTGCTTGTCACAGAAAAATGCAAATAATAAACCCAGGAAAAATGAGGGTTTTATAAGTCACAATTTTCACAACTCCCTGTTAAGCAAATTTTTCAGTGGGGGTTATGGATGGATTTGAAAATCTCTGGTGAGAGATGGTTGGGATATTCAGGAGGTGGTAAGCTATTACTCTACCAATCCATTCCTAATTACAAAGTGAATTAATTAGTGATGTACTACAGAAGTGCCTCTGGGTACCTTCTCTCCCACCAGGCTAGGACTACTTCATTATAGCTGGGTCTGGACCCACAGACTCCTTCTCTCCTCCCACCATTACCTGAGTGATGCACTCTAAGCCCCAGAGGCCCTTTCCATAGAGACCAGCCTTGCTTCTTTACAAACATGAGTGAATACAAAGGCAAAAATGTTGTATTCTCTTTTGTTTTAGCTTAATTTTTTTAAGTATGTGTGTGTGTGTGTGTGTTTGTGTGTGTGTGTGCATTTGCACGTGTGCATAGGTATATTAGCCTGTGCATGCATGTGTGTCGATCAGAGATCATCTTTTGATGTCTTCCTAAAGCTCTTCTCTACCTTATGTTTTGAGACAAAGTCCCTTAACCTGGAGCTTGCCTATTCATCTACACTGACTGACAATGAGCCTCCATGACCCTCCTGTCTGTGTCCTAATCCCTAGCATTGGGGTTACACTGTCACGCCCAGTGTCTTGCCCTTGCCCAGACTTTACATAGTTTCTAGGGATCCAAATGTTTTCATGTTGGGCAACAGGCACCTTACCCACTGAACCATGCTGCAACTCTTGTTTAGCTTTGGCAGATTCTTGCTACAATAAGGGAACAGAAGGAAACAGGATCTCAGACATACATAGAAAAGTGGCCCCCATCTTATGGGAGCAGAACCTCTGTGAAACTGTCAGTAAGCAGTCAATTGTTTTTAACTTACAAAAATACTAATCTCGTGTGGTTTAAGATAATGGTTTCTGTGCCTTCTGGGGTTGGTGAGAAAGCCCTCTATTTCTGCATCCAGTTCAATCTCTCCTTAAATCTTGTCTTTACCATGCAATTAACAGTTGATGTCCTCCAGAAAGACTTAATTTCTGGGGATTTCCACGGAGTAACATCCATCTCTCTAGATCTGAATGTACGACCGTAAGTGTGTTGGCCTATTTATGGGATGAGGTGTGGGTGGGTGAGGGGTAGTGTATTAACTATTCCAGATCCTTTGGCCAAGATGTCAGCAAGCCCTCCAGGTTCTTTCTCTTCCTCTACCTTAGGCAGACATGTTGTCCTGTGCGGCACACAGAAGACCGCATTCAAACAGCCCACAGTTAAGTGACTAAGGAATAAAATGGCCAGAGCCTTTTCAAAGGATTTCTCAACCTAAGCCTGCCGTCTCACTGGACAAAGACTAATGCCAAAACAAACACATCTGTCTCTATGTAGGAATTCAAGTTCTTCTATCTCTTCACCACCTCTTAATTGGTGAGGGCTGTCCTAGAGAACGGTTCTAATTCCTTCACTTTACTGAGGCAAGATGCTTTCAAAGAGTCTATTTCCTGTCCCTGCTTTGACCGCGAGGCCCTCTCAGACCCTCACCACCCATTAGTCATCCCTCCAGGCTGATCTGGGCGCCCTCTGTGTCGCTGAGAGCGAGCTAGCCTCGTGCAATGTTTGTGCTGTGTGTTCCACCTCTGCTCTGGCTGCTATTTTCAAACTCTGCACTACAGACGTCTCACTGCAACGTCTCAGCTCCTCCTTAGGAGACGGGCATGCATTCTGCACCTTGATGCCCTTAACTACCCAGGCTTACCCACATTGATCTCTTCCTAATTCCACCATCTCTCTTCCCCGTCTCTATTCCAGCACATAAGCCTCCTGGCTCCAGAAGTACTGCTTCCCTTTAAGCCTTCCTTGTTTTTTTTCAGCCCTTCTAATTCTGAGAAGCACTTTTTTTTTCTCTTACTCCTCTCCAGAGAATCTCAGTCTATTTACCACTGCAGAGACAAGATCTAGTCTCCAAGAATCCCAGTTACCCCCCTCTATCAACACAATTATTCTTTACCTAAGTCTTGCAAAGAGCTTACCAAAAGTTACATACACACACAAAAAGAAAAGAGATAAAAGAAAGAAAAAAAAAGATGTATCTAAAAAGAGTAGAAAAAAGACATTTTAGGAAAATAATTGGGAAGCAACAAAAACATAACACTGACAAGCAGACATAAAGAGGATGTAAGAACTGTTTCTAGCAAACTCGAAATGAGAGGCTGAGCTAAAGACTGCATAGCACTTCTTACAAAATGAACACAAATGACTTTACTGTCTCATGAACCAGACCGGGGAAGACCAGCTGTTCAGGACAGTGTGCTTGTGAACCAAGACTGTTGGCTCACCTTAGGAAAAGTGTTTGACACTTTCTGCCTCAGACCCATTCCCTGACATCCCCCACCAAGTCTTCCCAGCAGGCCTCAGAGACCTCTCCCAAGACCCTGCCATAAGATGCACCTGGCATTATTTCTCCTGGCACTGGCCCTCCACTCCTTCTGATAATAAAAAACTCAAATTGTGACAACAACTTGTATCTTTATATACAACAAAACGCTCCTTATGACCATATCTGGATCTTTCTACATGTTTTTCCCCAAATTATCGATTGCTTCTTCATCTCCTCTGGGTTATTTTTCTATTCATCTTTCATACACATACTTCTTTGTTTATGGGTTTGTTTGTGGAGAGGTATCTTGTATCTGAGGCTGGCTTTGAACTCACCATGTGGCCGAGGATGACCTTGGCTTCTGTTCCTTCTGCCTCCACTTCAGAGTGCTGGGATGCAGGCCTGCAACACTTGATTCCAATTAGGTGGTGCTGGGGACCGACCTGGGGCTTCACAGCCTAGGCAGGCACCCTCCAGACTGAGCAGCAATCCCTACTCCAAACGCCTCTTCTTACTTGAACCCTATTAACGGGAGAGCCTGACTTTGCATTTCACTGAGCTCCAGCACCAATGTTAGATAGACAGACATACTACCAAGAATATGTGGCCAGCAAATTGGACTTGATAGGCTTATTTAAGAGATAGAGGAGGGAGAAGGAAGGGGACATGAAGTCGGGAGGGCAGGGCAAATGGATCTGGGAGGGACTGGGGGTGAATATGATCAAAATGCATTCTACAACATTCTTAAAGAACAAAAAGCTAGAAGAAAACAGGGACATTAGTAGAAATAAAACCATAGCACCCCGGCCAGGCTGTCCTAACGCTAACTGCTTCCTTCCCCAGTGTCGCAGCTCATTGACTTTTTTTTTTTTTTTTTTTTTTTTTTTTTTTTTGAGTACAGATTTGATGATGTCCTCTAACTGGCAAGCAAACCTTGACCCTCGCTGTTTCTTGGTCGCACAATCAAGCCTGAGCGGGTGCCAGCCAGTGCCACTCTGTCCATGCATATTACCATGCCAAGGACATTTCCCAGTAGCTTCCTCTCATTTCACAAGACAGTTCAGACAGCTAAGTAAATCTTGAATACTTTCCATAGGCCTGAACTGACATAGTCCACAGTGCCATCCTCTCGATCTGGTGCAAAGGGGACTCACTTGTGAAAACGATCCGAAATGAAGCCAGTGTCTGTGAGGCGGATAGTGAGAAGCACTGTTCAGGGGGGAGGGAGCCTGCTGCAGGTCCTGTCTTGAGTTTATCAGAATGAGAGGGCCACGCATGAGGCCAGGATCAGGCCTTACAGGGGGAGAGAGAGCATTAGATGGAAACAATACAGTATATGGAGAGCTGAACTTGAAGGGAAGGAGAGGCTTCCCTTTAAAGTCTGGAGAGGAGCTTCATCAAAAGGGAAGACAGACAGACAGACAGACAGAGAGACAGAGACAGACAGTGACAGAGAGAGGCAGAGAGAAAAACAGAGAGACAGAGAGACACAGAGGGTGCAGCAATGGCCCGGGAGCTTAGAGGAAACTCTTCCAAGCAGCTTTTAGAACGGTCTCCCTAGTGGTGTTGAGGTATCTCAGGCTAACTGCTGGACACGGGAAAGATCTGACTTCTTATCACCTTTTAGGAGTGGCAGAAGTTTCACATCACATCACTTAGCACAGCATATGTGACAGAATCATATGAGTCCAGAACCATACATTGAGAGTTGTCGAGTCAGTACAAACTTAACGCTGTCCCAACAGAAGCTGTGGGGAGGCATGGCCTAACCTAGGCAGTAAGATCTGACCTAACAGTGGAGTCCGTATGCTAACGGCCTAGACTAGAGATGGGAAACCGGAGATGGGAAAGAGAATGAATTATTATTTTTATTACAACTAAGAAGTCGAAGTTGGTTTTCTTCCCTAGACCTAGAAAATCTGATAAATTTGAAACCCTAACAGTCAGGAGGAATCTGCTATAGCTATGCCAGGGTGAGCTCCTCAGAATGTAAGCATGGATAGCTTACCCACACAGACAGACGTCCATGGTCAGTAAACAGAAGCACAGCTACACTTTTCCCTGCTGGAAGGCTGGGGAAGTGTAGGCACACATTAGAGGTGAGAGACTTTGTCTACCACAAAGATTCGTGCTAGCTTTATTCAACCTGATACCTAACCTGGTATTGATAGCCAAGCCTTTTTTAATTTTTGAAATTTATTTTTAATCGAAAGACTTAAAATTGGGCATATTTATGGGCTCACCAGCACAAATGCCAAAATGTCGTTGACCAGGCTAACACCCAACAAGCTCCTGTTCCTATTCCCACCTCTACCCAACCTAATACCCTCCCCCTCTCCACCCCTTAATTTCTAAGCTATGTCCCCTTCTCAGTGAGAATCTAGCATCCCACCTTGGGCCCTCCTTGTTACTTAGCATCTTTGGGTCTGTGGTTACTAGCGTGGTTATCTTGTACTTTATGACTAAGATCTACTTGTGAGTGAGTTTGGGGGAGGACAGAGGGAGAGAGCACCGGGATAGACAGCTGGACTGGACTCAGGCTTCCGAGGGATGGTCCAGAAACCTAGGAAAATGGAAACTCCCAGGATTCTATGAGGGTGACCTTAGCTAAGACTTCTAACCACTGGGAATATGAAGCCTGAATCAGCCATGTCCTGTAACCAGGAAAGATTTCCAATAGAAGGATTAGGACACCAACCCAGCCACAAAACCTTAGATCCACAATTTGTCCCGCCTACAAGATGTGCAGGGGTAAAGATGAAGCAGAGATTGCGGGAATGGCCGACCAATGAGTGGCCCAGCTTGAGACCCATGCGAAGTCTGCCAGGCGAGGGAGCCACATCCTGCCAGATCTGCAGTCAGAAGCCTGGCTTCAGAGAGAGGTTTCACCCAGTATGATGGAAACTGATGCAGAGACCTGTGGGGCCGTGTGATGGGGGGGGGGGGGCTGTCTAGAGCAAGAGTGAGGTCGAGGAGGTCGAGACATACCCAAACCCTGAACAGCTTGTCCTGAGGCCAGCAGGGGTGGACTTTCCCCCTTGCTCTGGACGTGCGTAGGGCACATAAGCTTACAACCCTCACCTCTTCTACCCTTGAGGTAGTCGCACAGCCTGGTGGCCGATCACAGGTTAAACTTCCTGTCTAAGAATTCCAAGCGCCTGGAATTCCTCTTCATGCAAATGAAGCATTCCCAGCACCTCAGCCCCAGGCAGGAATGTACATTCACCCCCAAAACCCTTACCCACTCCCTAAGGTTTATCTAGCCCTTGTTACCCCCAGTAGAGGGAGCTGTTTCACTGAAAACCATCTCTGGTGAAGGCTTTCTCTTTTTTTAATATGTTATTCATATTTTTATTGAATATATTCTTCATTTACATTTCAAATGCTAAAACCTTTCCCGGTTCTCCCCCTTCCCGAAACCTCCCCAACTCCCCCTCCCACCCTCTGCCTCCAAGTATATGCTCCTCCACCCAACCCACTCCCACCTAATCCCCCTCTATTTCCCCCATGCTGGGGCATCCATCTATTGAGCCTTCACAGGACCAAGTGCCTCTCCTCCCACTAACGCCCAACAAGGCCTTCCTCTGCCACACTTATGGCTGGCACCATGTGTGTCCCTTGGTTGATGGCTTAGTCCCTGGGAGTCCTGGGACATCTGGGTGGCCGAAATCGTTGTTCTTCCCATGGGGCTGTAAATCCCTTCAGCTCCTCCAGTCCACCCTCCAACTTCTCCACTGGGGACCCCATGCCCAGACCAATGGTTGGCTGCTAGCATCTGCCTCTGTATGTGTAAGGCTCTGGCAGGGCCCCTCTGGAGAAAACCATAACAGGCTCCTTTCTGTATGAACTTCGTGTCGTCCATAATAGCATTGAGGTTTGGTGACTGTTTATAGGATGAATCCCCAGATAGGGCAGTCTCTGAGTGGCCTTTCCTTCAGTCTCTGCTCCACACTTTGTCTCCATTAACTGCTCCTGTAAGTATCTCTCCCACACAGCTGCTGAGATCCTGTGGACCCCACCCACCAGGACAGTTTTATTCCTTACAGTCTGGCCAGGTGCACAGTGGTGCCTGGATACCCCAAGAGTATACAATGGTGCCTGGATACCCCAAGAGTATACAATGGTACCTGGATACCCCAAGAGTACACAGTGGTGCCTGGATACCCCAAGAGTACACAATGGTGCCTGGATACCCCAAGAATACACAGTGGTGCCTGGATACCCCAAGAGTACACAATGGTGCCTGGATACTCCAAGAGTACACAATGGTACCTGGATACCCCAAGAGTTCACAGTGGTGCCTGGATACCCCAAGAGTACACAGTGGTGCTTGGATACCCCCAAGAGTACACAATGGTACCTGGATACCCCAAGAGTACATACACAGTGGTGCCTGGATACCCCAAGAGTACACAGTGGTACCTGGATACCCCAAGAGTACACAGTGGTGCCTGGATACCCCAAGGGTACACAGTGCTGCCTGGATACCCCAAGGGAAGAAATAGAACCGGCTGGCAAAGACCCACAGCCAAGCATCAAGAGGTGCTTGGACGATTCTGCAGAAGCCAATGGGGAGGAAGGATTGAAGGAGCCAGAGGGGTCCAGGACACCAAAAGAAAACCCACATAATGAACTAACCTGAGCCCATAGGAGCTCCTAGAGACTGACCTGCCAACCAGAGAGCGTGCTTGGGACAGACCTGGGCCCTCTGCACATATGTAACAGTTGTGCAGCTGGTCTTCATGAAGGACTCCTAAAAAAGGAGCAGGGGCTATCTCTAACTACATTGCCTGCCGTTGGATCCCTTTCCCCTAACTGGGCTGCCTTGTCTAACCTCAATAAAAGAAGATGCACCTGGTCTTGCTGGACTTGATATGCCAAGGCTGGTTGATATCCATGGAGCCTCCCCTTTTCTGAGAAGGGGAGGGGGTGGATGTAGGGTGAGTGGGAGGGACTGGGAGGAGAGGAGAGAGGTGAAGCTGCAATCAGGATGTAAGGGAAACAAATAACTTTATTTTTTTAAGTCCAATAAGCTGATATCATAAAGAACACGTCTGAGGCACAGCTGGCCTGCCCGGCCCCCTGCAGGAGGGGGCTCAGGGACTGTCCATATGCCCCGAAGCAGACCTTCTTTAAGAATATTCCCTACTCCAGACTCCCCACCCTCAGTCCATCTCTCCTCCTACCCCTGGAGCTAGCTCAGCTCTGGGTCAGGAGCCAGGAGGATGCACAGTCCTCATTTCACCTGTAGGTGGCGCCATTGTTGCCAGTCCCTTCCTGTGACAAGGCCCTGTGTGGGATCCTGTAATGGGAAGGAACCTCTTGCCATCTCCAAGACCCATATCTTAACCCTCCTTAACAATAAGCCCTCCCAGAATTCTGCCCTGGCGATTGGATTTCTGATGGCAGCTTTCCATGCCCTCTTCCCAATACGTTAATCTCCAACAATAGACATTTATTGAACTTTTCTCTTACAAGAAGTAGAACGAAAGCCTCTGGTCTTGTATAACCAAGAACCAGATAAATGAATGCGAAAACGACTTGCAGAATGCCCCCCCCCCCCCGAACAAGAGCTGACTCTGGCAGCTTAGGTCGCCTTCCTGCAACATGAGTACGGGATAGAGCAGAAGGTGTTTGACTCTCCTGGCGTGCCACACACAGTCCAGAACACAGTTGCCTACCCCAACCAACCCACGCTGGGCTCCTGAGGGGAGGCGGCTCACTGAGGGACTTCCACTAAACCGGACCAATCCCGCCCCCCGCCCCCTCCCCCGTCCAGAGTGTACTGCCCACATCATCAGTAACAGTGTCACACGGAAACGTATTAGAGCACGCACTCAAGCTCACTCAGCGTACTAATAAAAAGGGTGGAGGCACAGCTCAGAAATCGGATTGCTAAGAACTTTCCAGATGGTTGTCCAACATCCTTAAGGTTTATTTTATTTTTATCACCAACATCACCATCATCATCATCATCGCTACCACCACCATCATTATTTTATTTATTTAATCAGGAGCAGGAAGGGATGTACCATGCGTTGCCTATGAAGGCTAGAGGACAATTTCTGGGACTCTGTTCTCACTTTCCATTGTGTGGGTCCTACAGATTGAACTCAGTTGTCACGGCAGCAAGAACCTTTACCATCTGAGCCCTGACCCTCAAGTTTTGAAGGATCAGTAATTAGCCTTTCAGCTCCAAAATAAACTTTGAAAAACTTTTGTAAAGCCTTGTCATCAAACTGTCAGAGACTAGAAGTGCAAGCTCTGGAAGCCCAGCATTGACAACTCCAGGGATACGAGGGCACTGTCTTCCACAGTTAATGGTGTCAAGCAATCGAACCATGTGTTCCCCTAGCAGAGTGCATAGTTAGTGGGATTTCAGTGAGTTCCTCTACCAAAAACCATCACCACTACACCCGCCTGCCCTGTCTGACTCCGCCCTGCCCTGCCCTGCCCTGCCCCCACCACGTCCAACTCCGCCCCACCTCTCCCCTGCCCCGCCCACTGCTCCAAACCTACCCCCTCTCCTGCTTCCTGTTTCTCCTTCACCATTACTCCTAGCATAAAGCACAGCTCCGATGCTACTTCGTTTACAACCTCCTTCCAAAGGATACAGACGCTCTCGGGTGAAAGCTCTCTGTTAGTTTTGCGAAGAGCCACACCCCCAATGTCTAGTACAGGAACTGGCATATCAGAGCCACCCAAAAAGGGCTGATTAGGGGAAGGAGCGGGTAAATGTTAACAACATTATTACACTGTTTCCCATGGAAATCTGACAGTGTCTGCTTCCCATTTCTTGTTCCAAACTGTGCTTACATCTTAATCCATGTCATACTCCAGTTCTGTCCTAGATCACAAAGGCTCTCTCTACTCAACCCATTTTCCTTTGGTCCTGCTCAAGGTCAGCTTGAATGCCTTGAGCATTGCGTTTTGTGGCTCTATGACTGTAAAGGTCCGAATGGCCCTCGCTTACTGTGTATAAGGCACGGCTTAGCTCTGAAGTCCTGACTTGGTGTCAGTGGAATGAGTATTATCTAAGGAATTTGTGGAGGGATGTGGTGACATTCATGCGAGAAGAAACAGTAGGGAGAGCTCACAGGTAATTACCCACAATGCCCTCATAAACCTTACACAGCAATTTACATTTTACAGTTTACACCTTGATTCATGTCAGCTCAGATTTGCCCAGTGGTCTCAAAGACTAGGCTGTCTTGCTTTCAGTCCTCCAATAACCTTAAGAATAGTTTCTGAGTTGGAAAAAAATAATGAAAATGAAATTAAAGAAGCAGTTAGTCTATCCAGTGGCCACCAAATTCACAGGTAGCCAATGTTTACTCTCTGCCCCATCCCTCCTGTCAACTGGGTCTGCAAGACACTCCCCTCCCATTGCCCCTGCTCAGCATTCCACAAACACATGACAAGATCATCTGACAGAGAAGCAGACACCTGTTGTGGATAGCCCTGGGCTTGCATTTTGATGTTAATTCCACTCCTCAGAGGGGCTGCAGATGAGGAGTTGCCCTGTAAATCTTCTCCCCCACCTTTTCAAATAAAGGCTTGAGCCAATGATCGGGCAGGAGGAAGTGGGAGGAGCTGAGAGAAAGGGGAGGAGGGACGGGAGGGGAAACAGGCTGAGAGAGAGAAACTCACGGCCTGGAGAAACAGTTATATGGGATAATATAGACGGAAATAGAGTAGTGTAGTGGGAGGTCGCCCAATCTAGGCTTGTAGCTTGTCTTGTGCTTTCTTTTCTTTTTTTTTTTTTTTATTTTCTATATTCTTTGTTTACATTCCGAATGCTTTCCCCTTTCCCGGTCCCCCCCTCCCCATAGGTCTCATAAGCCCTCTTCCCTTCACCTATTTCCTAATCACCCCCCCCCCCATTTCCCTCTTTTACCGGGGAATTGGGCTGGAAACAAAGTAGCAACAAAAGACACCCAGGTGTCAGGCTAGTGTAATGTAACCATCCTGCTTCTAAAAACAAAGGAACCTAAAGCTGAGAAACATAGTGTATATGGTATACACACACACATGCACACACACCACACACTCACACAGGCACATGCCAATGTATACACACACATGCCCACACACACACCACACACACATATACACAGAACATACTTGCACAGGCATATGCCAATGCACACACACACACACAATACACATACACATACATACACACATACATACATATACATACACATCACACACACACACACACACACACATAACCAGCCTCATGATTTTATATCCAGGAATTCTTGCCCTTAGATTTTAATCTATTTCTAAAATTCACAATTTACATTCCTACTCCTATCAGAACTGAGATGCTGAGCTCTGACAGAGAGGCCTTCATATCAACGCTCATGAATATAACATTGAAATTAAAAATGATAGCTTTCAGTAGAGTGGTAGACAGGTTGGTCAACCTATAATTTTCCAGTTCAGTTTATTTACCTAGACCTAGGATGTGTTGTGACTGGAAATGGGCAAAGCAGACTATTATAACTTGGCTGTTTCAGAAAGGGAGGGAAAAAAATTCATTATTAATAGAACCTGGGCGCCAATCAACTCCTGAGGTAACACATCACAGGTGTTGTTTTAAAGATGACTTCTCTTAATAATTACAAAGGACTCTTTTGAAAATGGCCTTATCACTAGATTCAAATTTTATGAAAATTCACATCTGAGAGGATCTAAAGAAGAGCTGAGGGAAACCAGCGCCTGTCAACCTGTCCGTTTCATCACCGAAAATCACGCTCACGTTTTAGGATTATAACTTTTCCAGAGCTTCTTTCTAAATCAGCTAGATCACAGTCACCTTTGTGACATAGCTAAAAGGAGTCCCATCAAAGAGCACCTTACCTGCTGAAATATCCACCTTCCTGCTTTAACCCCACCTCTCCTTTTAGGCATAAGGTAACCGAAGCTGATTTTCTGAGGGGAAAAACCCCAGTATCATCCCACACAGCTAGAGACTGATCTAACCACAGACATCATGATGGCCAACGACGGTGTGTAACTTCATAGCTAACACACATTAGCAGCTGTGTCACCTGTCACGAGGTCCCAGCAGTGAGTTCTGTCTTCAGCCCTTTCACCCCCAGAGGGTGAATCCACTCATCCTTAAAGGAAGAGAGGACAATCACTCCTTTGTTGAGATGCCTGCTACACAGCCATGAAGGAATGTTGAGTCAGCTTGCTGAGGCCAGGGGTCTACACTGCGACTGCTCCACAGAACAGTGTTCTACCAGGTGGGGAGAGCAGCAGGGTCCCATTGGACCAGAGATACCCTACCACAGATCCACGCTGGCTCAGAGAGCACAGAAGTCTGTGGTAACTCTCATGTCACCAGCCCAGGTATCATGGGTATGCCATAGATTGAAGTCAAAACTACAACAAAATCAAGAGTTATCATCAGGCTCCAGGAAAGCTGTCCCAGGCATAGACCCTTTAAACAGCACAATCCTGGCTTCCAGACAGAAAGTCAGTCATTCTTGAAGATGGCCCTGAAGCATCTCTGCTTTCTAGCCAGGTGGCTTCCAGGCTCAAACTGAATCACTTCCGGGTGAAAGCACTGTTGTGAGACTCCTTCCTAGAGGACACACAAAGAGCTGCTGTGTGACTCCTAGAGGACACACAAACACCTATGCCCTCCTCCTCCTAAAGTCCCAACCACAAACCAAAGTGGGATTCTACCAGAGTTTATCAGGGAGTTTATAGGGCTTATTTAGAAAGCATGAATGAGGGGTTACTGGCAAGAACGTGGGTGACCCCAAAGCAGTCTCAATGCAAGGTCTTCACCCAGCATGGATGGTGGCTTCCCCATAGCTGCCTAGACAGAGTCCCTTCCCATCAGTCTTTCCTTGTCTGTAAACTCTAATAATAGCTTCTGAGATCTAGGAGACACAGAAAATACATACAAGTGCCTGGAAGGAATAGCGGGATAGTCAGGTGAGGTCTGGTGACCCTCTCCAGCCCCTCCTACTCTAAGAAAGTGTCAATAACCACCAAGCCAGCTGTGGTGATCTTTTACAAGCAGGCACAGCTGGGCTGATGACCATGGCGGCTGTTCTGCTTAGATGACCGAGTTCTATGGCACACAGCTGGAGAAGGGACAGGTACCCACCCACTCACCCAGTAGGAACACTTCCTGTTGGCACCTGAGACACCAGTCACGGCCATCAGAGGCCTTTTTAGGATACTACTGTTTTCATTCCAAAGTTAAGTTCTTGGATTCCTCTTGAGGAAGTTCAAGTGCTCCTCAATGTGATAAGTGTAGAATAATTTTTGAGAAGTCAAAAGGATTTGATTTAGAGTTACTTCTCAGCTCTGGAACCATGAAAAACTTAGTTCCCACATCCAAGTCCAAATCTTTTTTTTTTTTATTTACTCTGAAGTTAACATAATAAGAATTCAGTTCCCATAACCTGAAGATTGCAAAAAAAAAAATTACATACAGGAAAACTACCCAGTAAAAATGCTTGGTTCACAATAGAAATTAAGTAAAAATTAATTCCATTTCTCCATTACACACACATACATATACATAGAGCACATATGTATACATGTACATCATATACATATACATGCACATACACATATACATACACATACATATACATATAGAGTTAAATTTTATTTTGAAGGCACGTGTGCTGGTACTGTCTATAAACCTAGTGTTCTGTTAGCAGGAGCAAACAGGTAACAGTTCTGAGGCAAACCTCAGATTACAGGTTTACACAGGAAGACCCTGTCTCCTGTACTGCCGGGGAAGGCCAAGCATGTCAATGTATTACAGGATGACTGGACTTTGGATTGTGGATTTGAGACAGCTGCTGTCCCTGTATGGAATTCCATGTGGAACCTGAGTAGATTATAACTGTAATCGCAGAGGAGAACTGTGCAAACTAGTTCCACAATGAGGTTCTCCTTCTTGCTGGAGCTAGCTGCTACTTCATTTCTGTTCTCATAAACCCCATCATGGTAGCAAAGAGGGATGGTGTGTCTCTTCTGTTGGATGGTAGCACTGTTTTGTGGCTCTTATCCACCTTATTTGTATCACAGAACATATGGGTTTTGAGATTGTTTCCCCCCAACCCCAACTCCAAACTAACAGCACCTGATGGTGGTCCAAGTGTTGGAATCAAAGCATGTGTGTCATATAGAAAGAAAATAAGCATAGTTTGGCAGACAAATGGCAAGGGATACCTGTTACTTACCTGAGAGAGTAGGAGGGGACAGTCTCATTGCCAAGAATAGCAAGAGTCGCAGCCCACTGTATGTCACCGACCTGAGGGGTGACTACCAGTCATCAATGGAAGATAGACATGTGGACAGACTATTGGGGAAAGAGTGAGGAAGGAAGGGAGGGATGGAGAGAGAGAAAGAGACAGGGAAAGAAGGGGGAGTCAGGGAGAGAAGGAGAGAATCAAGGGCTTCACCCAACCTTTCCGGTCTTTTATTCCATCATTAGTGATTTTCTAAACATATAGAGAACTCAAACTCTGTTCTAGTCACTGTGGACACAAGGACATGAAGAAAATTTTTTTCTTTAGAATTCTGTTTCATGGGAAGTACAGCAAAGCAGACAAATAATTATAAGACAGTAATAAGATGCAGCTACAGTACACAGGACACAGCCTGGGAGCACAAAGAAGCAGCTAAACAAAATATGATAATTCCTCAAGATGCAGCTATAGTACACGGGACACGGCCCGGGAGCCCAGAGAAGCAGCTAAACAAAATATGACACTTCCTCAAGTCCTGAAATGGGCCAGTGTTGGCATATGTGATTAAAACTCAAAGCCAGATGTAATAAACGTAGAATTCTAAAGAAATAGAAAAAGGAATAGCAGTTGGGAGGTAAAGAAATGGGTCTAAGTCCACTGTCTGCCTTGGAGTTGGGGGAAAGCACTTCAGCCCTTACCTTCATCAGATCCTGGTCTTTCATTTTCATGACTTTTAGACTTCCTAATGCGTCCACCCAAACAAGTGAAGTCCTATTTTGTACAACAACAGTGTTTCCTGAGAGTGTGTATGACTGCTGAAAGGTACACACATGCATACATTCACATAAACACACATACTTACACACAGAGAGACACATACAAACACACACAGGGAGATGGGGAAGTTAAATGTAGATTACAGGAAGACAGGTTATGCTTATGGAAATACTATCTATGATGTTAATTCCTAACGTTTAATGAGATGTCATTTTCCAAGCAGTCTCCTATCAGGAGAGTAAAAGCAAGACGCATGGCACTTAGCAAAATTAAGATGTTAATACACATAAATCCTCGGTGTGCTTTTAAGACGCGCCATAATGACTTCCTGTCTACTAAAGACTTAAAAGGGGAATAGAGGCACTTCCACTTAGCTAAAGCAGCAAACTCGGGACACTGCCAGCTTGAAAACTCAATTTAAATGTCTACCCGCTTTGTTGCAAGCACACAACCTTGGGAATGTAAACTTCACATCAATGTAAGGTGTAAGCAAAATGTGTTATTTCTCTCTGAAGCAGTTTTTGGTACTAAATGCTTTGCCCAAGTCTCCTCTTCTTTGCCTGTGACTTGAGCATTTCTTTGCTGTCCCTGAGGCCACATGTTGACTAGATCTATATACAGGATATGGGTGCCCACCCCAAGCCCTCTCCTCCGTCACAGTAGCAATAGCCCAGTCTGAGGTACAGCAAGTGGAAGTGACCTTCTCTAGATGCTGGGGCCAGAGCACCTTCTCGCAATTATGCTCTTATATACACCCTAGCCCAACAAATGCAAAGGGCATATTAATGATGTCATCATCATCCATCAATCTACAATGGCACCGAGCTCCTAAATGTGTCTCTATAACACACTCAGTCACACAGTTAGAACTTTTCCATGCTGGAATGTCACTTGTACTTTTTGTCCCACAGAATGAAAGCCACAGTGGATGGAAGCTGTCTTAGCCACCTCTGTTGCTGTGATGAAACCCTGATGAAGGCAACGAAAGGAGAGTTTATTGTGGTAACACATTCCACCCGGGCAGGAGACCAGAGCAAGAACCAGGAAGAGGCTACACTGCAGCCTTATTGCCCGGCTCCGTTTCTTTCCAGATTACGTCTCCAAAAGCGGAGGTTCTCAGCCTTCCTGGTGCCATGATCCTTTAACACAGATCTTCCTGTTGCGGTGACACCTATGACTGTAAAATATTTCACTGCTGCTTCATAATTCTAATTGTGCTGCTGTTAGGAATCATAATGTGAATGTCTGATATTCAGGATACACCCCCCAAAGGGGATGAGGGGACTGCTGTCCTAAGGGCTCTATAAAATCCCTCAACTGATCCACCAACCGGGGCCCAAGAGTTCAAACACCTAAGCCAGTGGCAAACCATTTAACCCACAACAAATACAGATATTTGCTTAGAATTTCTATTCTGCCCACACGCCCTCTGTTCATTCTGTATAAATCCATGGTCACTGTTCTTGTTGAGTTTCTCTTATTTCACCTGTAGCTTCACAGGTCACTTGTTTCTTACAGATGTTTCCCACTGACACTAGGGATGAAGGTGGTGACTGTGGCTTTGCTGCTCTGCCCTGAGTGGGAAAGCTTTGTTCTTCAGTCCGAGACCTTTGTTGTAATGTGGAGACTTTGCTACAGATTTCTAATCCACAAGCTTTCTTCGTTGTATGTATAAAAACAGCCCCACCAATGGAGATTTTTACAGAGAAAAAGAAAGACCTTGAAAGGCAGTTCAGTAAAAGATCAGTTTCCAGGAAAAACAAGCTCCCAAGTTTGAGCCCCAAGCATCAAAATGAAGTATAAAACTCTTCATATGGTAGGTTTTTTGAGCAAAGGCTCAAAACCAAAGAATATGACTCATAAATGCTAAGGAGAAAAATCACAGATCAGCTTAAAGTCAAAAGGCCCGGAAACTACCTGACATTCAGCAGACGCTAACAGAAGCAGTAATTAGTGGGAGGGTTTTACTTTTCCTGCCACAATGAAAATAGGATTTTATTGCCAGTGGGTAAAGCTATGGTGTGTCATCTACATTGTCTAATACTTGAAGAGGAGAGTTAAGCCAGAATAAACAATTGCCAAATTACAACCGCATCCTGGTCCCTGTGCCCTGGCAGCTGGCTTTGTCCCATGTGAGGAAGTCTTTCTCTCAAGGAAGGCTAGGCAGGGGAGTGGTGCTGTGTTTGCAAGCCACATGAGCTGGTCTGAGCCATTGGTCCCCACGTCTAACGTGTGTGGACAATAGTAAAGATAAAACTGTCACTTACTGAGCACACATCCGCCATTCGCCATGCACAGCGACAATCATCTCAGACTATGAGTTGATTGCTATCCTTCAACTGAGGAGCAAATACTTTTAAAATATTGAAATAGAGCTGGAGAGGTGGCTCAGCAGTTTAGAGCACTGACTGTTCTTCCAAAGGTCCTGAGTTCAAATCCCAGCAACCACATGGTGGCTCACAACCATCCATAATGAGATCTTATGCCCTCTTCTGGAGTGTATGAAGACAGCTACTTACATATAATAAAAAAAAGAAAGAAAGAAAGAAAGAAAGAAAGAAAGAAAGAAAGAAAGAAAGAAAGAAAGAAAGAAAGAAAGAAAGAAAAAAAAATTTAAAAGAAAAAAATTGAAATAATCATCTCTGAGCATGTCAGCAATACTGCATCTATTCATTTAAAATGTCCTATAAGTTGCTCATTCAACTTAGAGTCAACAGCGTCCACCCCGATTGGTATCTGATCTGTCCCAGCATCCTCTGTGATACGTGGCCAGGGTAAGAAGCGAGTCACTGACACCCACCCAGGAAAGGGGCTCTGCAGCCTTCAAGCACATATGTATAGTATTCACGAGCTCTCAAGGGTCTTAGTAGACAGACTTTTAGATCCCATGTTTAGTAATTCTTTTAATCTTTTTAAAGTGCTCAGCCAGAAACCAGAGCTGATCTCAACTTTAGGCTACACATACAGCATTTTACATTTTCACTCCTACTTAAACCAGAGTTTTCATAGCAAGAGACAGACTTCCCTTCAGGAAGGAAGTCCACTGGCCCCCACAAAAGTAATGTTCACTTTCTTACCAAGTGAGTGGTGTCTCAAAACTCACAGACCAAGTCTGAAGAGGGTACAGATGGATGGGTTTGCTCTGTGTCTGCGAGGAGGCTTAACATCTAATCCTGGAGAGAGCGATGGTGTGAACTGGGGCAGCGCCAAAGCCAGTGTTCTCACCCAGCAAACAGAGCAACTGGTGGCTGCAACCGGAATCTTCTGATTCTGGTCCCAGCACTAACAGCCTGGCTAGAGGCATGGCGCAGCAGCAGAGGGTGGCTTCAGGGGAGCGCAGCCCACTCGGGGACCTACCTTCACAAGCCTCACAGCTACTGCTTGTCTCCTCTGAAGACCCCACTGCAGTGGAACCCCAGTTCCACCCAGAGGGAAGACACCCCTATCCCGTTTGGGGGTGTCAGGTAGGACAGAGCCACAGTGTGTCACTCAGGCACTAGGGGGCAGTGATACCGGGGTGCATAGGCATGGGTCCACTTGTCCTTAGGGAACATTGAAGGAAGGTGGGTATTTAACACAAAGAAGCTCAATTGGAGTAGATGGTTACCTGAGTCATTCATTAACTTAAGAGGCTGTCTCTTCAGAAGGCCTGAACTCAATCACCGCAAACTTGAGTTGCTTAGAAAGGAGTCTGTGATAAAAACAAGTATGAAAATGGTTATCGGATGTCAGGATCTTTCAGTCGTCGAAAAACAACCTCTTAGGAATAACACCCATCACCTCCTCTCCCATCACCTCCTCTACCTCGCGTGTTTCCTAAAGCCCTGAGAATTAACAGAGACAAACCGCGGACTTCTGCTGTCCTCGCAGGAGCAGTTTCTCTTTATTACAGAGCTGGGGCTGTGGGTCCCAGGCTGCTGAGTTCATCCCAGCTCCCCCACAGCCCACAGGGCACCTGGGAAGAGCACCCCAACCTTCGAGCCTCCCCTGCCTTTCATCCACACGTGCCCTTTGTTGAGCACTGACATCGAATTTTAAGTCTTGCTTGCATGCTGATTAACACATTCATTTGAGTGAATGGTGTTTTTCACTTTAGTGATTGCACACGTGTGCGAGTGTGTGTGTGTGTGTGTGTGTGTGTGTGTGTGTGTGTGTTCGCTTCAATTTTATGAGTTTTTTTTCTATTTTTATTAATATACACTAATTATGTAAAAGAATGAGTTTACAAAATTTTCATACATGTAATAAAACCAGTGCTGAAATTTTTGTTCTTTAGCCTTTCCACATGTTTTTCCATACTTACCTTTTAGCTTTCTGTGTTGACACAATTTAAGAAAAGCTACAAACGTAACAGTTTCCAGGTGATACCGTTCATCAGTTTTCAACCAGCATTCTAGCACCTTCCATAACCACAGACTTTTTACCAAGAGTGCTAGTGTATGTTCTGACAAAGCTGAAAGCATCTGTCTAGTTTGCTGCTTTGAACACTGAACTGGACAGCATAAACTTATCCTTGAACATCCTTCAGAACACGGGCTCAGTAGCTAAGAATTGAACATTGCTGTTGCAGAGGACCCAAGTTCAGTTCCCAGCACCACATCTGGTGGCTCAGTCTCCTGTAACTTTTGCTCAGGATCTAAATATCCTCTCTGGCTTCCACAGGCACTCCACCCCAATGCACATACTCACACAGACAGGCCCAATTATATATATATATAATTAAAAATAAAATGTTTTTTTTAAATTTCAAAAAAATGATCATACTGCCCAAGTAAAGTCAAGTGGCACTAATGCATTTATCACAAAAAGATACCTAAGCCTTTGGATACTCAGCTTAGAGGGTTTTGTTGTTTGCTGTCGAAGACTCTAATTTCTCAGGCCAGAAACAGCCCATCATTAAGCTTGCTGTCGTGCCCACTACTGAAGGCAAACACTTCTGTGCTTACTATCTTTCCTCATTCTCTGCAGACTGTTCACGTGGGCCCTTCTGCACACATGCTTAACTGAGCATGTTTCTCACATGTTTGTGGAAACTATACACGTTGGGAGTATTGAGCTTTAAAATCAAAGGTGAAAATTTTTGGTTGATATTTGCCTTGGATTGTTTTGTTGTCCTTTTAATAATATAATCCAATTATGGCAATTAAAAAGAAAGTATCTTTTTGTAGCAATTTGTAAATTGTAAGATATTTTTATGAAACTGTGACCCCGTCCCCTCACCTGGTGCTCCCAATCAGAGATCTGTCTGCCAAGCATGAAGTGTTCGAAATGTGACGCACAGGGATTCTAAGAGTTTCTGTTCTTAAAGGGGGGTTGATGTCTTGTTCAAATGTGATCAAAACTCTAAGAAGGGCTGATGAGATGGCCCTGTGAGGGAAAACACTTCACACACCTGATCACCTGCATTCAATCCCTACAACCCATAGTAGGAGAGAACTGACTCCTGAACTTGTCCTTTGACCTCCTGCCCTTTGACCTCCACACAAGTGCTGTGGCACATACCTGTCCAAACATACACACACACACACAAAATAATAACAATAAATTAAAATTTGAAACTAAGATGATCAAAGGAACCTCATTTCTAACGATGATGGCACGCCATTACCAGTCAGAGCGAGCCATCAGTTTGCACCACACATGCTCTAGTGTTAGCCTTAGACTATTCTCTTATAGAATTACTCAACTAAACTAAAATCATACAAACTTCTGTTATTATTCATTGAAAGTCAGAAGACTGTGTTATGCTTTTGTGATACAAAACAACTTAAGAGTCCTGTTGAACCCCAACTCTGTGGGGCAAGTGGACACAGCCACCAGACAGAAGTGTGGCCTTGTTGGAGGAAGTGTGTCACTGTGTGTATGGGCTTTAAGACCCTTGTCGTAGCTGCCTGGAAGCCAGTCTTCTAATGACCTTCAGAGGTAGAACTCTCAGCTCCTCCTGCACCATGCCTGCCTGGAAGCTTCTGCACTCTCATCTTGATGATAATGAACTGAATCTCTGAATCTATAAGCCAGCCCTGCAGTGGAAATGTATAGTATCTTTGGAAAGGCAATTATGTCAAATGATGTTTTGCTGGCGTACACAGGAGAGAGGATGTTTTGATATAGCAAAGAGAGGACCCCTGATGAAGGAGTATAAATGTGACCACACAGACAGTGGGAGGTGAGCTCTGAGCATTGGTTTGGTTGGCTTCACCTTGATATTCTTCACTAGTGACAAGTATGTATTGGTTCACCTTACATAGTGTTGTTGCGCTCACCTTGTGGTTGTGGTAACACTGCCATTGAGAGGAACTCTCCCAAGAACTGCTCATGAGGTTCCTGCTTATGCGCAGATGAGCTTCGTGACTTTGCTATTTCTGTGGCCTCATATTAGGCCAGTCGGTAAGCTTTGCAATTCCTTTTTTTAAAAAGATTTATTTATTTATTAAATGTAAGTACACTGTAGCTGTCTTCAGACATCTTTTTTCTTTTCTCTCCAGCCTGCTCAGTCAGGCCCAAAGATTTATTTATTATATGTAAGTACACCGTAGCTGTCTTCAGACACCCCAGAAGAGGGTGTCAGATCTCATTATGGACGGTTGTGAGCCACCATGCAGTCATGGGATTTGAATTCAGGACTTTTGGAAGAACAGTCAGTGCTCTTAACCGCTGAGACATCTCTCTAGCACAGGCTTGCTGTTTTTTAGGATTGAACTAAAGCTGCTGGTTCATGTGTGGTATCTACCTGCCTAGAAGACTGGTCTGCAGCTGCTAATTTGTGTTTGGTGTTTTCTATGGGACTGAACTGCTGCCAAAGAGCATTGAGCTTGCCCCTAAGAACTATTGATAAACAGGTCCACTTTCTCCGTATCCTAATAACTTTTCTTTTCCACTACCTCTGATGGGTGGGGGGCTTAAGGAGATGTTGAACCCTTATTAAAAGTAGGTTGCAGCTGGGCAGTGGTGGCACATGCCTGTAATCCCAGCACTCTGGGAGGCAGAGGCAGGTGGATTTCTGAGTTCGAGGCCAGCCTGGTCCACAGAGTGAGCTCCAGGGCAGCAAGGGCTACACAGAGAAACCCTGTCTCGAAAAAAAAAAAAAAAAAACCAAACAAACAAACAAAAGTAGGTTGCAAAAAGTGTATGCCTATGCAGCCCCAATTAAATGTCCTTATAAGAGTTACCTTGGTCATAGTGTCTATTCACAGCAGTAAATCCCTAACTAAGACACATGTGATTTGTCTTTCTACATGAACATGTATGTCCAATCACATGATAATACACTAACACTCACTAAAATACAACATATTAACATGTACATGCAAACACTAATATGTATACTACACTGACCCACAAGCACATGGAAAACACATTAACATATACACACACAAATAAAACCACACATGCACCACAAAACACTTCCTGAGCCATTTCTAGTTACTTCCAGAATTGTTTTTATCCATATATACTTTGTTTCCTAACACAAGACACTTTTGTACCTCAGCAATCTAGTGCACAGTCTGTGTCCATGTATCTGTAGCAGCTCCAACAAGCCATTTGTCAAAATTTTCTCTGATCTCAATCTAGACTTACACATGACAGACCTGTAGCTGTCATGTCGTCTTTATCTCCTGCATCTGAAATAGTCTTTCATACTTCATTTTTAATAACACTGGATATTTTCAAAGCAGTCAGGTAGTTATTTTGAAGAATGTTTCCTTTGGCCTTATATCTCTACTCAATTACATTTAAACAATGTGTTTTCAAGGAGTACTGAATACATAGCGTTAAATGTTTCTCAGCTCTTGACATCAGAAATCATCTCAACTTACTCCACCATTAAGGCTACTAACTTGACTCTTCCACAAGTTACCATTTGTCACTGTTTAATAAGCAATCTTTGGTATAAACTTTGATAATATGTAAGTATTTTATTGTGTAAGTTTAGTGTCTGCCAGTTGTTCCTAAGAATCAATAGTTACAAAATGGACTAATTATACAAAATGGAATAGTTACAAAACAATGTCAACCTTCCACATTCCATCCACATTTACCACTTGATACAACCATTCATTTCCTGACAGTGCCCCTCAGATGGTGACTTTATTCTCTGTGGGTCCACATTTGAGACTTTGTGAGGAAGAATATCTGTTCTTAAACATCATCACATTTTTATTCAGTTTTTGCATCACAATGTGAAGAATCCAGTGCCCAAATGAATCATTTCCTTCACAAAATATCAATTGAACCTTCTTACTCTTGCTTCAAAATTCTAATTATAACCTAAAACCAGACCTGTCTTATTGCAATACTTTGCTACCCAGTTCTGGAAACTAACTCCTGCTAAGAATCTTAAGAGTGAGCCTGTCTTATCTGGGTTACTGTTGTTATGATGAAACACCATGGCCAAAAGCAACTTGGGGAGGAAAGAGTTTATTCCACTTATGCTTGCATAGTGCTGTTCATCATTGAAAGAAGTCAGGTCAAGAACTCAAGTAGAACAGGAACCTGGAAGCAAGAGCTAATGTAGAGGCCATGGAGGGGTGCTGCTTATTGACTTGTTCCTCATGGCTTGCACAGCCTGCTTTCTTATAGAACCCAGGACCATCAGCCCAGGGATGGCACCACTGACAATGGGCTGGGACCTCCCCCATCAATCACTAATTAATAAAACTAAGGCTTGCCTGTGGCCTGATCTTAATGAGGCATTTCTCATTGAGGCCCCTCCTCTCAGATGACTTTAGTTTGTGTCAAGTTGACATGAAACTATGCAGCACAAAGCCTCCACCTCATTTTGTTGTTTCCTACTGTCTAAAAGAATATGGAAAATTTAGACTAATTCTATAAATTGAGAACTAATTTCCTCACATGCTGCTAGTTTAATTTCACATTCAAGATTCAAAATGCTTAGTGAATGACTGACCTTTTAACTTCATTTCAATGAAAAGGAGCTTTGCTAACTTTCTGAAACTTAAGAGACCTTTTGATTAGTATTAATCAACCACTGTGCTAAAAATAATGTAGGCTATTTTCTACTAATGTTATTGAAACATTTCTAAAGCACTTTTTTGTGAAGTTTATTTCAGTTACAAGTCCCAAATACACAGTTTTTCAGAGGCAAACAACAAAGTAGAAAGTGCCCTTCCATCTAGAGAGGGCTAATGAAAACTCACACTTCACAAACCATTCACCAGTAAGATCAAAAAATGGCCAGCATCAATTGCACACAGCAAAAATATTTGAAACTACAGCTTTATGGGTCACTGATCTTCAGAGCAAGAAAAGACTTTTGCTGATTACATGTAACTCAGTGATGTCACTTTGCAAATGGAGACGCTGAAGCAAGGAGTCTTGGCAAGACTTGAGCCAACAGGAGGGCAAGCAGGTAAGGACAACACATTAAGTAAAACTGCAAGCATTAAGTCAATGATCTGGACGCCACGGGCCCATCCCATCACCAGAGGCTGGTCAGACCCTGCCTGGCTCCTTGGATTCACATCCTTCTCCCTCCTGCAAAGCAAGCAGACTACAATGGAGCATTGTCTGTCATCCTCTGCTTCCTTGGGCATCCAAACACATGCCCACCAATGGTCACGGCCTCGTTAGCTACAATGGCTAACCCAGATGTCTATCAGCTGATGTATTTCCAAAAGAGATGAATCATAAAGACAGAAGACAGTTTACAGGTTTCCAGAAGATGGCTAGGATGATCAGGTCAGCCTAAATGGATGAGGGCATCTTTGGAGGTCATGAGAATGTGTTGGCAATGGCTGCAAACTGTGAGTGTGCCAACAGACCTGTACAAACGTGTACATTTTAAAGGGTTGAAATAATTAAGCTTATATTAGGCAAATATTACATTATTATAAACATTATTCTCAGGACAAGAGACTGATCAATAGGGAAGGCAGACGAGCTGGGTTGGGGATGGGGGTCCACAACTGCACTAGCACAGACAGAAAGGTAAGAAAGGGAGAGAGGCCCACCGTGCATCTGTGAGTGAATCTGAGAGGGAAGCATCTGAGAGGGAAGCAGACACGAGTTGCTGGTGTCAAGAACAGAAGTCAGGAGAAGCAAAGAGATGATTCACTGCTCACACACTCTCAACTGAAGGGAGAATAAATTTCAAGAACAAATAAAATGTACAAATATGGACACATTAGCCCTCACCGGCCCAATCTATATTGCTCTCTGTTAAGAAATGACTTTCGGGGCATGTTATTTAAATTGATATGCATTTACATCTACCAGCTACAAAAGCAAACTATTGTCAAGGGTGGTCATAGAAACAAATTCTGAAACTAGCGTAATATTCTTAACTAGTTCCTCAAACACGGTCAGTCCTCTATTGGTTTGATAAGGCCATGCTGTGCCACAAACACTGCCCTGTCTGTCACCGTGGTTCTTCCACGTGTGGCATCTCTGTCCCTCCACCATAGCACATTCAGATGCTCAGCCACCCCAAAGCAGTGATTTTGTACAAGGTTTCGGGCCCTCCAAATTTGCTCACAAATGCTATAATCTAACTGTAATAAGAGGGTAGAGTCTGGACAGCTGAAGGCAGGACCGGATCCCTTAGCCAAGCAAGCACATCTCCATGGTGGAGCGGCACACTGGGCCCTAGCACAGCATTACAGCTTCTTTAGAAGAGGCATCCGACTCACTTCCTTCTAATTCTCTACTCCCTCAGCATCCTGCAGCCCTTGATTTTATTTCTCTCCCACAGGGACTAACACGCTCTGACAGGCTGACAGGAACATTCTAGTCTACTTGGCAGCTAATTTCCCCATACAGTTTGCAAACGGATGCTCTGGTCCATAATCAGGCTCCTTTTAAATTTAGCTAGAAAGAATCAATTTGCATGGCCTGTTAACCTCTTGGTGACCACAGTAACCCACTTTCTGAGGCTGAGTAAGGATGTTCCCTGAGGAACAGCCACACATCGGGTTGGAAGCAGTACTCCCAATTTGGCAGTGTACTACTTCACAGAGTTACAGTGAATAGTAATAGGTACACAGTAAGGTTCCCAGAATAACTTAGAGTTTGTTTTCTTAAACCACGTGTTCTAGTGTCATTTATGTTGCTGTGATAGAATACTCTGACAAAAGGCAACTTAGGGGAGAAGGGAGATTATTTTGTCTTACAACTCCAGGTTATAGTCCATCAGAGCGAGCAAGTCAAGGCAGGAATTTTAGATTGCTAGCCACATCCCATCCACAGCCAAGAGTAGGGAGAAATGAATACATACATGCTCACTTGCTTGTTCTTAGCTTGATTTCTCCACTCTTACAGTTCAAGAGCTGCTGCCTGGGGAATGGCACTGCCCACAGTGGGCATGTCTTCTCACATGAATGAGGACAACCCCCACCCCCCATAAACATTCACCCAGAGTCCAATCCACGTTAGACAATCTATTACTGAGACATCTTTCTCAGGTGATATTAAGTTGTGTCAAGTTGACAATGTTGTTACACCAAGTATGGAAACTTTCCAAATGACTGGACTACTACAAAATGTTCCTTAGTCTATATCATAATATCTCCCTTCAGCCATTACCTTGTGAAATTAGCTGTCTTCAGGGTCTGCCCCTCAGTAAGACCTTAGAGAAGGCATTAGTGCCTGTTGACCCATGGCCTGTGATTGTCATGTAGTCTCTATGGCAGTCTTCTCGGCCATGAACTGTGCCTCAGCAGCACACTGTGCAATATACAATGTCTTTGGTGGTCTCTGCATCTCTAGTAGCCTGTACTGACTACCATATCCTTAGCACACAGCACTGAGGCAGCACTATGTCAGGGATTCTGAGCTGCTGAATACAAGGGTGAGCACTACCTTCTGCAAACCTCATAAATAAGCCAAAATGTACAATAAAGAAAAGACGTCACTAGCAATATAAAAACACATAATGTTCTATTTAAAGGCAAGATAACAAACAAGTTTACCATTTACAGGTTAAGAAGAAGATTTCAGAGGGTATTCTGTGAGTCACCCTCAACGCCATCATAACTGAACAAAGGAAATGTGCCAACCAGGTGGCTAAAAGCCAAAAACTTTATATGTACAAAAGTAGACCTGTTGAATTTCCTGTATGGTGTCATTGTTCATTCGAACTCTTAACTCTTACTACTCTGAAAGCTTGGTTCACAGGGAATAATTCAAGAAATCTGTCCATGTTGAGCTCCTATAGCTCTGAAGAAATGATGACAACCTTCAGGGCTGTCATCACAGGCTTGAGAGAAAGTCCTACCTGAGGCTCTGAGATCCTGTGATGTCCATAACTTTCTACCACGCCTATTCCATAGTTGTGAGTATAAAATACTTGTTAATAATAACTCCACCATTCCTTCTACTTTCGTTACTAAAAGCTTAACGAATAGAGATTTCTGAAAATTCTACTTCAATATGTCACAGTTGACTTGTAGAAGACAGCCTGAAAATGGACATTGCTGTGCTATGTCCAGGGACTAAACCATCAATCAAGAGGTACATATGGTCCCAGCCAAAAATGTGGCAGAGGAATGCCTTGTCGGGCATCAGTGGAAGGAGTAGTTCTTGGTCAGGTAAAGGTTCTATAGATGCCCCAACAAAGGGAAATTGAGGCGGGGGTGGGGGGTGGGGGTGGGAGTGGGTGGGGTGGAGGGGCATATACTTGGAGGCAGGGGGTGGGAGGAGGGGTTGGGGGTTTGGGGGAATGGGGAAAACCAGGAAAGGTTTTAGCATTTGAAATGTAAATAAAATTTATTTTCAATAAAAAAAGAAAGAAAGAAAACCACAGGCTACAGAAAGTGTTCATTATCTTTTCTAATAAATCTCATGTGTTTTCCAGAAAACACAAAAACCAAACAGAACACCTGGGTTTACTCTAATTTGAATGCTATGGCAGCAACCATGTAGATGGAGAGGATATTAATGACATATTGGTTTCTGATCTTTTTTGTTTGTTTATTTGTTGTTTTTTATTTGTTTTTGTTTTGTTTTTGTTTTTGTTTTTTTGAGACAGGGTTTCTCTGTGTAGCCCTGGCTGTCCTGGAACTCACTCTGTAGACTAGGCTGGCCTCGAACTCAGAAATCCGCCTGCCTCTGCCTTCCAGAGTGCTGGGATTACAAGCGTGCGCCACCACCGCCCGGCAGGTTTCTGATCTTTTATTTGTTCATTTTAGAGAGATTTTTATTGTAGATGCACATGTGGGAGTTTAAGAGGAAGAAGTGAAAAGATGAGAAGAGGATGAGGAAGGGATGGAAGGGGAGGGGGAGGGAAGGGGCGGGGAGGGAAGGGGGAGGAGAGGAGGAGAGGGGGGAAGAAGAGAAGGAGAAAGTGTACTTGCATATGAGGAAGGGTTTTCTTATCTCTTGGGAGAGAACTCAACTCTTGAACAGACAGGAGAGGCGCGAAGGGAACTCAAAACCTAACTTCACTCCTATGATCCAACAACCTTGCCTCTCCTGAGGCTTTGCAAACAGCACCAGTTCCTGGGTGTCCTCTGGTAAGAGTGCTCTGTCTTCTGTTAGACTAATGTTCACATTCTGCACAAGAACAGGACACAGACAGGATGGCACCTTAAACATTTTGACAGGGAAGGGGCTATGACAGGTAATTACAAGGCTTTAGTATTTCCAAGGCTCCTTCTTTCCAGTCATTTGCAGCTATGAGATCAGGACAGGCACATCATACATTTGTGTACACACCCTGTGCTCAGTACTGATCACTTAGAATGTGCACTGTTTACTTAGGAATTCAGTAAATAAGAAAAGCATTTTGTTACATGTAAAAGAAGACTAGGTTACTAGTACCAATCTATTAACATAAGATACTTGATCAGTGAGTAAAACATTATGAACCAATTTTTCAATCGAGATTACTAAACTTAGGGCCAACAAGGTGGCTCAATGTGTAAGATCATTTGCCTCCAAACTTGACGACTTGAGTTCAATCATCAAGTCCTACATTGTGGAAGGAGATGGTGACTCCCAAAGGATATCCTCTGATCTCCAAAACTACACGATGACACAGATATATGCACATGTGCATACACTTGCACACATACACAGATAAATATAACAAAGATATTATAAATTACTAGAATTCAATTATATATTAGTATACTCCACAACTCATGAATAAATAGTATCCATTTGCAGAGAATCCACTATGAATCACACAATGTGCTAGAGTCAATAATAAACTAAAACATAATCCCTGTCCTGAAGCTGGAGAGATGGCTCAGCGGTTAAGAGCACTGACTGCTCTTCCAAAGATCCTGAGTTTAAATCCCAGCAACCACATGGTGGTTCACAACCATCCATAATCAGATCTGATGCCTTCTTCTGGAGTGTCTGAAGACAGCTACAGTGCACTTATAAATAATAAATAAATAAATCTTTAAAAAAAAATCCCTGTCCTCAAAAATTGTACAAACTATTAGTGAAGGAAATGTGATAACTGTTCTAAGTTTATGTGATTGGTATCTCAAATGGTCTTTTAGATTTGGCATTTCTTTCCTTTTACTTCTTCTTTAGTAGTAAATGTGTGGGCGGTTCTCCCTAAGGAGGGCATACCCATACCTGAGTATATGCAACTTTATTCTGAACACCTCTCTTTCTCTTAATCCTTGTGCCTATAGTAAAATCTCCTTGGTAAAATTACCAACTCTATAGTTGTGGTTGCTTCTGCAGATAATGTTCTCCGAGTGCTGTACCTGGGTCCCTGAGCATAGGTCTAAGTGTTACAGCTCTGAGGGGAAAGGCCTCTACGTGCAAGGGTTGCAATTCTGATGGAAAAGAGTCTCCCATAGAAATGTTGCCACACTAAGGGAAAGGCTTCCCTGGTAGAAGTGTAACAGCCCTGAGGGAAATGGCATCCTGGCAGGTTAGAGCTAAGGAATATCACGAAATCATACCACACAACAAATCTCACACAAGAGATTTATTGGGAGGGGAAAATCTAAGAGGGTGACTGGCTCTGCTCAGGTGAGAAGCAGCAGCAAACTGACCAGGGGGCAGGCTTTATATAGGATTTCTTGGGGGTCAGAGTTTTCCAAGGGGGCAGAGATATCCAAGGTGGGGATTAGTGGAATTTCAAGACAAGCCCAGGGATTTGGTGGCATTTCAAGCTCAGGGATTGTTGGGTTTTATTGGGTTTTCAAACCAGGCAGTCGGATCAGACCTTTTACCTTACAGAGGGGCCTGAGAGCATAGTTACTGAACTACACTTCTGAACTTGCTGCAGTCTAGTGACAGCTAGACCTTACAAACATTTCAAGTGAAAAATAATACCTGCTTAAAGAAGAATTCGGTGTTTGCTAGAGCAATGCTCAGTCAGGAACTCTTGGTGCTCTCGCAAAGAGTACAAGTTCAATTTGCAACACCTGTATAGATGGCTCACAACCATCTGTAACTCCAGATACAGTGATCCAATGGCCTCTTCTGGCCCTAGCACACATGTAGCATACATACACAGACACATTCACACAGACACATAAATAATATTTTAAAAACTCAACCAGTAGAATAACCCCAGCTATGAAGTCCAATGCAGACATAAAAGGAACATGAATGAATCCAGACAAAGGACAACTACACAGCAGCAATTTCCAATAAAAGTGATCACAGTAAATGCTAAAAATTCAAAAGCATAAGGATAAGGAGGTTTAGTGAAATCAAGCAGGATACAAATCAACTCCTAACTGGACGTGAAATGAATACAAATAAACAGCTGAATAGAATAAGAAAGTCAATACAGGATATTAAAAAATAATGCAATAAAAGATAAAAATATTGCAAAGGTCTAATTGAAATTCTAGGATTTCATTAAGCCAATCAAAACACTCCCTAGAAGCCTTGCTAATAAAGCAGATCATGTGAAGACTGAACATCAGGTCTGGAAAACAGGCACATTAATTAGAATATCCAGTCAGTGACAAAAGACAAAATAAAATGAGCAGACATATGAGTTCTATGAGAACCATTGAAAGATCAAATTTACAAATTATAAACATAGAGGGATAGTACTGTTTAACAGTTTCCTCCAAGACTGAAACATCAGCTCCTCACAGAAGCTCCTTAAGCAGGAAGGTAATCAAATCCAAAGAACTTCAGAAAGTCCCAGAAACTGACCAGATTCATTAGCCCCCTCCCTCCCAGAGTAAATAAGCTAGCTGCTGAGAGTCATGCTTGGAGAATCAAGCTTCAAAAAGGATTCATTCTCAAATGAACCAAGCTGCAAAGATTCAGACAGACAAGCTGCACAGAAGACTGATACTGACCAGCTGCCAGTAAAAAAGCAGAAACTACTTGAGATGCCTTGAAGGGGTTTAGACCAACTGATTCACTTGGAAAAGACACTATCCAACCTGATAGCTGCATGTGCTCCAGGTTCCCAGATTTTATGAGCTGTCACTCATGCTGGGGTGGACTCTAATGGTGCAGCTATCTTTGAATCAAGAATTAGGGTTAGGATGGGGTTAGAGTTAGGATTCTGCTTCTGTAAGTAACCCCTAACTCATATTCCTATGAGTAACCCAAATAAAACCCTTTGCTTTACCAAGTTAGACTTTGGTAGAATCCATACTTTGGTCTGTTATGGGCTCCCAATCTGGGATGAGTAAATATGTATATCTCCCCCCAAAAATTTGTCACACAGCAGGGAGGAACTTTGGGCTGAACACATAAATTATATTCAATAAAATTAGATGAGTCCTTGGATCTAGGGAAAGAGATGACCATGTTAATCCAGGAGGCATTTAGAAGGCCTGGCAAATCCAGAAAGGAACCTTCCTATGCCATTCTACAGTTAAAACAGTAAGAACAGAGAACAATGGAAAGGTTTGAAAGCTGTTAGAGAGAGGCCACAAACAAATGGCAAACTATCAGAATTACATCAGAGTTCTAAACAGAATCCATAAAAATGATGTATTTCATACTCTGAAAGACAATAACTGCCAACCTATATTATTATATCCAGCCGAACTATCCATCATGGAGAATGAGTGGAGAGAAGACGGTTTATGGGACATATGGGGAGGGGGGAACTGGGAAAGGGGAAATCATTTGGAATGTAAACAAAGAATACAGAAAATAAAAATATATTATAAAAAGAAAAAAAAAGAAAACCCATGATAAAGAAAATCTAACAGAATTCATGGCCACTAAGCCAGCAGTGCAAAGGGTATTTGTAGGGATCCTCTGCACTTATGAGAAGGTTGAACATGCCCATGATTCTGCACTAAAGAGTAAATACTGCTAGAAGAGCAGCAAAGCACGAAAGAGGAAAAACACCAACACTACAGAACGACAGAAATCAATACATAAATATCCGTAATAGCTTTGAATGTATCTGGTTCCAGTTCACCACTCAAGAGATAGACTAACAAGTTGTATTTTAAAAAGCAGCTCCATTAGTTTGCTGCCTCCAGTGAAGCACCTTCCCCACCCCGCAACAAAGACAGACACAATCTTCGACTGAAAGGCTCAAAAAAAATTGAGGTAAATGAAACTAGAAAGCAAGTAGATTTATCTATTTTAATATCTGACAAAACAAATACTAAGCCTAAACTGATAAGAAGAAAAAACAGAAAAGGTGTTTCATAATGATAAACGAGACAATTCAACAAGAGAACATTATAGTTCCGAACAGCTGGCAAAACTGTCGTCAGTCTAACCAAACAGAAGAGGGTGTGTGCACCCTAATTAATAAAATCAGAGATGAAAATGGAGACAACACAGCAGACACTAGTGAAAATCATAAATCATCAGTACATGCTATAAAAAGTTACATGCCAGGGCTGGAAAGATACCTTAGTAGTTAAGAGGATTTGCTGCCCTTATAGAGGACCCATATTCAGTTCCCAGCACCCACAGAGCAGCTTACAAAGTCAGTAACTCCAGTTTCAAGATGCACAATGTCCTCTCTGGTCTCTGCGGGCACCAGACCCGACACGGTAAACACACATTCATGAAGGTAAAACACTCATTTACACAAAATAAAAATAAGTAAATCTTTTTAAAAGCTTTTCTCCCAATAAATTGAAAACTCTAAAACAAATAGATGAATACGTAGACATAAATAGCACATAAAATTAAATGGAAATAAAGAACTTAAACAGATCCATGATAAGCAATGAGCCTGAAGCAGTAATGAAAAGGTATTGTCCAGCAAGAACAATCCAGACAGACTTGTCGCTAAACTGCCGGACTTCTACAGAACTTCTCAAACCTAATCCACAAAATAAGAAGTCTACCAGACTCATCTTATGAAGCCAGTACTAGTACTCTAATGCCAAAACCAGGTAAGGCCATAGTTAAGAAATAAAAATCAAAGACAAACTCTTGACCAATTGTACATGCAAAATTTCTCAAGAAAAATAATTAAAGATGAATTTAACTGCACATAAAAAAATCACTATCATGTTGGCTTCATTTCAGGAATTCAAGACAGTTCAACACACACAAATCAATGAATGTAATATAACACATAAATAGACTCAGGGACAGAAATCATATGATCAATTCAATAGATACAGAAAAGGATTTTGACAAAATCCAACATTCCTTCATGAAAAAAAAAGCCCTGAAAGAAGAGATAACAATAAAAGTTAACACACATCAGCATAATAAAGATCATACGTGAGAAACCTTTGGCACCATCTTACTAAACCTAGGAAATCTCAAACATTTCCACCAAAATCAGGAGCACAAGGATGCCGGCGCTCTCCACTCAATCAATCCCCTGCTCGAATTCTGAGCTACAGAAACAGGAGAAAGAAATTAAGGTAATACAGAAGGGAAAAGAAGATGTCGGTGCATCTGTGTCTGTAGAAGATAGGACTCTGTACTTAACAGACACTAAAGAGTCACCAGAAAATGCTCAGAACTGACCAACACTGTCATAGAAAGAGGATAAAAAGTTAACCTTCAACAATACACTGAGAAAGAAATCAATAAAACCATGCCATTCACAACAGCCTCAAAAATATATGATCCCTTGGGGTGCACCTAACTTGAGAAATCAAACGTGTCTACAATTAATTTTAAGATGCTGTACTGGCTGGTTTTGTGTGTCAACTTGGCACAGGCTGGAGTTATCACAGAGAAAGGAGCTTCAGTTGGGGAAGTGCCTCCATGAGATCCAGCTGTGGGGCATTTTCTCAATTAGTGATCAAGGTGGGAGATCTCGCCCATTATGGGTGGTGCCATCCCCGGGCTGGTATACCGTCTTGGGTTCTATAACAGAGCAGGCTGAGCAAGCCAGGGGAAGCAAGCCAGTAAGAAACGTCCTTCCATGGCTTCTGCATCAGCTCCTGCTTCCTGACCTGCTTGAGTCCTAGTCCTGACTTCCTTTAGTGATGAACAGCAGTGTGGAGGTGAAATGAATCCTTTCCTCCCCAACTTGCTTCTTGGTCATGAAGTTTGCGCAGGAATAGAAACCCTGACTAAGACAGATGCCAATAAAAGTGAAGAAGACTCTAGACGGTAGAAAGACCTCCTGCACTCACAGTTTGACAGTCTTAACATTGTAAAAATGGTTGTAGGACTGAAAAAATCTATAAATTCAATGCAATTCACACCAAAACAATAATGTAATTCTCCACAGAAAATAAAAACCCATCATAAAGTGTATAAGGAAGCATAAAAATCTCTAGATAACCAAGGCAATCCTGAGCAGAGAGAACAGCAAACAGATGTGAGCAGCTCCTGTAAAGGACACAAGTTCAGTTCCTGGCACCCAGCTCCAGGGCATCAGATGCCTCTGCCTTCTACAGGCACCTGAGCTTGTAGGCACACACCCACGTACAAACTCACTCACTCTCTCTCTCTCTCTCTCTCTCTCTCTCTCTCTCTCTCTCTCTCTCTCTCTCACACACACACACACACACACACACACACTTTAAAATAGTAAAAATACAAATCTTAATTAAATTAAATTAATTTAATTTAATTTAATTTAATTAATTTAAATGCTCAAGATATCACCACACTACCCTGCCGGGCAGTGGTGGTACACGCCTTTAATCCCAGCACTTGGGAGGCAGAGACAGGCGGATTTCTGAGTTTGAGGCCAGCCTGGTCTACAGAGTGAGTTCCAGGACAGCCAGGGCCGCACAGAGAAACCCTGTCTCGAAAAAAGCAAAAAACAAACAAACAAACAAAAAGACATCACCACACCTTATTTAAAGTCATACTGCAGAGCCATCACAACACCCAGCCTGGTATAAAATAGGCATCCTTATCAATGAATCAGAATAAGAACAAAACCCATACTATGGCACTGATCTTTGGAGCAGATGCCAACACTATGGAGAAAGAGTCTCCAATAGAAGGTGTTGAAGAACTCCATGTCCAAGAGTGAAATCGGATCCCTTTCATCCCTCATGCAAAAGTCAACCCCAAGGGCACCAAAGTCTTAAGGTAAAGTGTGAAATTCTGAAACTGCTGGGGATACCGTAGGACAAGCGCTTGCAGGTACAGGTGTTGGCGAGAAAACCCTGAATATGCTCCAGTTCCTCGAAAGCTACTGACACAACTGACAAACAGCATTCTGTGACATTAAAAATCTCTGCGCAGCCAAGGAATTAACTGAGTAAAGAGGTAGTCTACCAAATGACTGAGAATCTTTGGTAACTCTTTATGTAGTAGAGGATTGATATCTAGATTACGTGAAGAACTAAAAATCTAAATAATAAAAAAAAAATCAAACAACCTGGTCAATAGACTACTGAAAATGGCAGAGTTTCCAAAAGATGAAATAAAAATCTTTACTAAGCATAAACAAATTTTAAGTTGAGCCTCACTCACCATCAGACAATGATGAATAAAAACTACATTGAGACTCTCACCTATCTGAACTGTAGTTATTAAGAAAACAACTAATACAGACAAAAGGGAATGCTTATACACAGCTGGGCATGTAGACTATCTCAGCCCCTGTGGAATTTACTATAGAAATTCTTCACAAACCTTAAAATATAAATACCACGTGGCCAACTCCTGTGTTATATACTCAAAGGGCTCTGAGTCAACATATTACAAAGACAGACCCAGAGCAATGCTTATTTTAGTCCTATTTCAATAACTAAGTTAGGAAACCAACCTTGGTGTCCTTCAAGAGAGGATTGGTAAAGACGTGATACACACAAAATGGAACTGTATTCAGCCACAAGAAATAAAATGATGTCAGCTAAAAACAGACTGGATGCATCTGGAGACTGCCAGACTAAGAAAATTAGCATGTTACTTCAGATTGGACAGTGAGTATTCATACTACCAGGGTCTCTATGCAGAAGAAGAACATACAAAGAGACACAAAGAGAGAGCAGACTCACCCACAGGTCAACTACCAGCTCCTCACACTACTTCAGAATTTGGGTACACACACACACACACACACACCACATGAGACACAAAAGGAGAAATTAAACTACAGCAGGTAAGGGAACAAACAAGAGAAGAAAATAGGACAGGCAGCATGGGATGAAGGAGAGACAGGCTCAAGGTATTGCACATGAAAATTCTTGAAAAGAAGCTGTGCCTGGTGGTGAAGGAAAAGCTGGAAGGAGTCTGCATCTGCAGAGTCTGCTGGAGCAGTTGAGATTTCAGTACTGTGGAGACACTGGAATTTTGTAAAACCAGAGGCTAATTACTTCCTTCATCTTGACTAGATTTAGCTTCTGGAACAGCCATTCCTTGCCGTACTCTGTATCTGAATTAATATCTTGGGATAATAAATGAAGCTCTTAGAAGTGATTAGATCAGCAGGACACTTGCTCTCACCAATCCAAGAGCTAGGAGTCATCAATAGCCTCGGTAGGTACTACATAATGGCTCCCACCATCTCGTTGCACCTGATTCTGCTGTACCAACCAATGTATCTTAAACTTGCCTTGATTTATGACCTTTTTCTCCTATAAAACCATAAAAACTGCTTCTGCTTTGGAACATGGAATTTTGGGTAACCTAAATCTGTATTCCTGGGCCATGGTGACTCAAATGGCTCCAGAATAAGTTATCTCTTTAATATTAAGTATGTGAGCGTTTTGCCTGCGTGTGTGTGTGTGTGTGTGTGTGTGTGTGTGTGCAGTGCTTGTGGAGGCCAGAAGAGGGTGCTGCAACTAGAGTTATAGACATTTGTGAGTGGACAAATGGTATGGGTGCTAGAAACTGAGCCCAGTCTGCAGGCGTTAACCACGTAAGCACCTCTCTAATATCTATAGGTACTTTGATGGCGTTGCTGCTGCCGCTGCTGTTGCTGTTGTAGAGTCTCTCTGCATACCAAGTGTAAAATAGCATGGTGTTGATGGATTCACCAGCCATGGCTACCCCAAGTGAGCAATTGAATTGGACTCTTTAAATATATAAATGGTACAATATGCTCATTAGAGCTTTAAAACCAGTTTTCTACAAGCTAACTTCTATAAATTTTTAGCTAGTTTCTCTTTGTGCACAAAATTGTGTCTGTGGTGGATTTGGTCTCCACTCTTTTGTGCCCAATACCAAGCAATGGCCTCAAGAGACAGAGTCATTTCCATTCCGCTCAGTCAGATAGGTCCCCAAGGAAAATGTTTATCAACCACCTATTATATCAAAAGGAAACTGACATCTTCCTGGGACTTCCAATTTAACTCCATTTCGTATGCATGACTCGTGTGCAGTTGCCAGCACATAAATTAAGCTGACAAGTTACGTACTCATTCTTAGTTAGCTACCCTTGATGTACAAATTCTAACAGCTGAAATTACCTCTGATTAAAAAGAACTCTTCCCACGATGCCCTCGCATGCATCTCCCGAGTGGTATCACACTCTGCTTGCTGCTTAGCTATGGCCTCCGACAGTACACACCAGTCTCAATTTCCACGGATCACTTTTATCTGAGACATTTTTTTTCTGCATGATCCAAATTTACTGAATCACAATGTGTCCTTTGTAATATTTAAAAAAACTGGATAAATCAATTATATGTGATTATATATGGATTTCACAGCATACTTTCAGAGGTTGTTATTATTAGTAAATTCTTAGCAAAAGAAAGCAGAAAATAGAAATATTTTATTATAAATGAGCTATGCGCAGATGATTGTTCAAATTACCCTTTCCCTACTTTATTATTTTCAACAGCATTTAATTAAAACTGCATACTTTATATGCACTGAACTTTCAAAGCCACTCTTACTGTCTGTCTTCTCCCAGAGTGTCAATACTGTGAAGACAGATTCAGGTAGATTTTACTACTGTGTCTCAAGCACCTATAAGACACTACACTGTATATGCCCAACATTTCAATATTGACTTTGATCGTTGAACTCTTGGTGAATTTAACACTGAGGTGTTTTAGCTACTGGGGCATTACTCCTTCCCCAAAGACAAGCAACAGTCACTGGTTGGTAAAGGGTGTGGAGATAAGCCACTCCAAGATGATTTCAGGGACCAGTGTCTGCTTTATTGTATGTAAACAACCTCTTATCTAGTTGAAGCCTATTGACTCTATCGGTTAGCACATTACTTCAGACTGGAGTACTCAAAGCACCAGGTCTCTATGCAGAAGAACAACATAAAAGAGAGACACAGAGGGGGAGAGAGAGCATAGTCACCTGCAGGTCAGCTGCCGGCTCCTCACACTACTTCAGAATTCAGTGTTCTGACTCCAAGAGAACGGTGTGCATGCTTCTTATTTAGAAGCGCAGTGTGCCAGGTAAGTTGGCTGCCAGATCACACCTGCATCTTCTCCTACACTGAGGAAGCCTTGAAGAATCTTACACTACACTCTTGGCTGAATAAAGTCACAGCAAGGCCAGATGTGGAAGCTCACATCTTTAATCCCAGCTTGGGAGGCAGAAGCAGAGAGATTTCTATAAATCCAAGGCCAATTTTCTTTACCAACCAAATTTCAGGCCAGCCAGTGCTACATAGTGAGACTGTGTCTCAAAATTAAAAACAAAAACAAAAAAATGCTGTATAAAAGCAAAGCAAAATCAGGATGGCAACATGGCTCCACAGTAAGGACGTTCACTGCTAAGCCCAATGACCTGAGTTCAAGTCCTAGGACCCGCATGGTGGAAGGAGAAAGACAACTCGTGCAAACTGTCCTCTGACCTCCACATACGTGTTCTGGCATGTACACATGCATACACACACACTAAATGTAATTTCAAACTATTTTAATATTAAAACAAAACAGAAAGCTGTGAAGTGAAATCATTTGTTTCCTGAATCCTTCCCACTTCTTGTTGACCTGTATACACAGAGGAAGTTTTGGTACATGCAACACAGTAAAGAATATTTCAGGTTTTTATTTTCTACCAACCAGTTATTTTAAATTTATTGCCTATGGCTGCTATAATTTACCTTGAACTGCTGGCTAGTAATATCATGCGATATGTATTGGAATATGTGAAAGAGAAGATTTTACTTAGAGTCACAGGTGTCCTTACCATGTGCCATTTTGATATAATTATTATGAAACTATGAAGAAGGTTATAAAGAAATGATGCAAGATAACTGTGTGTATGTGTGTGTGCATGTGCATGCTTTTGTATGTGCATGTGCACGTGTGCACACAGACATGTGTGTGCATGTGCATGTGCATGTGTGTATGCATGTTTGTATATGTGTGTGTATATATGTGCATGCATATGCTTGTGTGTGTGTGTGTGTGTGTGTGTGTTTCTCTTTACTCCCAATCGTCCTTTCTCAGCCTCCCAAGTGCTGTAATTATAGGTAGGCAATACTATACCTGCTATATGAGTATTATGAACATCTTAAGTGAGTAAAACTTATTGAACTAGGTTTGTAGTTCAATAGTTTAGTAAAGGCCACACACACACACACACAGCTAAACAACAAGGTACCTTATTCAGAAAGTCTCTGTCCACGATTATTTTATTTGACTTTCTTTCTCTGGAACCAAAGTTGTTAAATATCTATGTTCAGTGTCTACTATCTTTAATAAAGACTAGAAAAAATTGATTATTTACAAATTGATCCAAGAAAATATGTTCATAATGATTCAATGGAAGGCATGGTTCACAAGCTCTGAATTTACAAGTCTCCTTATAAACATGATCTTGGAAACCAGAAAAAAGTGCTATATTCAGAATAATACATGCAAAGCCATTTAATTACCAATATCATAAATGTTCCATCTCATTTTATATTGAGATATGTTTCCATTTTCATTTAGTTATCTGCAAGTTGCACAAAAAGTTTATAGTATTAACTCTGCTTTAATTCAAATTTTAAGAACTATCTCCCTCATTTTGATTGAGAAAGACATGGCACACCAGTAGAGAAGGTAAGACAGACTCTGGGATTACAATGCTGTGCTCTGAGGGCTGCGGAGATGGCTCTGTTGGTAAACTGCATGTCATATAAACATGAAGACTCAAGTTTGAACCCCAGAACCTACCTTTAAAAATCTGGGTTTAGTAGCCCCAGTTGCAAGACCAGTGATGGAGTGATTCAGATAAGCAGATTCCTGGGGCTCACTGGCCAGCTGGATCAGCCGGATCTAGATTCAGTGAGAGACTTTGTCTCAAAATATACGTTTGTGAGGGAGACACCCCGGGTTAGACCTTTTGGCCATGTTTGGGCAACTACACATCTCCACATGAGGACATAAATAAATAAATGAAATCTACACTCATAAGTTGTTTGTTTTTTTTTTTTTAAGGAAGACAGACTGCTAACCAAAATTGTATATATTTACATGCTGGACATTCTTGTCATGGGAAATATCAAGGGATATAAGTCACAATATGCCAGTCGCTTATAAGTGTAGATCTTCCTAACTCAAAGGAGAGCACAGACAGCTATTCAGACCACTCCCCCTAACCCTGCAGAAGCTACTTCTGGGGACATTGGAACTCTCTCCATTTGGAAGAATTACTTTCTAATTAATCATTCTAACTTTCTGCTGAAGTGATCCACCGGGGTGAGGAAAGAGCAAATTGGATTTTCAAGTACCAACGGGTGTTATCAAACGCTTCTGGGCATGGCGGTGAGTATTCTCCTTCGTCATGCACCCAGACATGATGAAGAGAAATCTCAGGCTCTTCAAAAGGCCTGGAACCATTTACGCACAAGAAGATGGATGGTTTTATGTGTATGTTGTTGCCCAACTCTGCATAAGGTCTCCTAAAGGTAAACTTCGCTGGACCTGGTTCACTAGGCAGCCCGGTCTTTTCAGAGACTCTCTGGTGAGGACAACATCTCTACTTCCATCTGAATACTCTTTCATTAAATTATACTGATATTCTAAACCATTCATACCATTGAAAGGACAAAAAAAACACTGAATAAACTCCTCCTGAAAATGTTTTAGCCAGATGCCAAGTCAGAAGATATGGAAGTCTAGTGGGAACATTCCCCTCAAGTCATAGAACCGCCATTGATGTGCAAATGACAACAACCACAGCAGCCAATGCCATTCCCATTAAGTATGGGGATAAGCACAAGGAAAATACATTTGTATCTCCCTATTTGAAGAGGGTAGGATTATTCTGTAGAAGACTGAGTCATTGTCAATGTTTGTCCAGGACAGGTGGATCACTTTTCATATTAGAGCTAGGCAGACTGTCTTTCCAGATGAGCGGATTCATTTAGTACATTTAGTTCATTTAGTGCTAATTCACCATTTAGCACACACATTTCTCAGTCCTTCACTCTAGGAGGGAGAGTGGAGGGAATGAACTTTCTTTGACGTTAGCTCTGTGTCCCAGCTAACTAATTTTCACTTACTAATTTTGCTGACTTCGTTTCTCTTATTGAGATGGGGTCTTATGTAACCCAGGTTGGCTTTGAACTTGCTGTGTACCCAAGGATCTCCTTCAGCTACTGATCCTCCTGCCTCCACCTCCCAAATGCACAGTGCCCTGCCCAATTTATATAGGACTGGGAACTGAACTCACAGCCTCATGCACACTGGCTCCAAAAGCACTGTACCAACTGAGTTCCTTCTCCAGGCGTTTGCAGAGTATCTCTTCAACAGACAGCTTTCTCAATAAAATGAAAACAATTCCTACCTCCAGGACCTACCATGAGAGCCAAAGAGTACTTATGAGTGGCACCAGAAAGCGAATAAACGAATTTGATTTTCTTTCTTTCTGTCTTTCTTTCTTTCTTTTTTCAAAAAAAAAAAAAAGATACAACCTTAGAAATTACAAAGTAAAATTAGAAGGGACTTGAGGAGCCCCAACACTCCTGTAGTGTTTTGAATAAGAATGGCTCACACATTTGAATGCTTAGTAACCAGGGAGGGGAGTCCTTTGATAGGATTAGAAGGATTAAGAGGTGTGGCCTTGTTGGAGAAAGTGTGTCACTGAGGGTGATGGGTTTTGAGCTCTCTCTCTCTCTCTCTCTCTCTCTCTCTCTCTCTCTCTCTCTCTCCCTCGTTCCATTCTATTTATGGATCAGGATGTAAAGCCCTCAGTTACTGCTCCAGTGCCATGATGGCCACCTCACTCCCAGCCATGATGGGAATGGACAAAGCCTCTGAAACTGTAAGCAAGCCTTTCAGTCAATGTTCTTTATAATAGTTACTTGGTCATGGTGATAGAATAGTAACTAAAACTAGTATTAAGTTAGGATAAAAATACACCGAAGCCTACATGTAGCATTAAAGGCCTGTGTGATTCAGAAAACACTTTGGTAGAGCCACATAATCAATGCTAATATAAATGCATTTAGTTTGCAAAAGTCACATGACTGGGTCTGTGAACAGAAGGTTAGCTCCAGCACGATTAAACCAGAATCTTTTATTTTACTTCCAATCATGTTAAGCAATTATTTTAAGCAGTCATGTGGAACAGCACAGCCCCCTGGATTCCAATACCAGTTTGAAAATGAATCAAGGTGGGAGATGGGGCTTTTATCATCTACAGCAACCTTTTATTAAGTCTTTATGAGAATACAGCTAGGTTACAAAAAAATCTCTGTCAAATATGTATATACTTGAATGAAGTTAAACCACATTATTACGTTGACTTGAAACACTGGAGAGCAGAGACACAAAGCGCACTTGAAAGTTGGGGTTACAGCTGACTGGACGACAGACAGAAAGGGTTTTAGAATAAGCATAAAGGAATATCATCGCATGCTCCAAAGTAATCAATAACATTATCTTACCTCTATGTAATCTTTAAGATACCTTAAGCCCTTCTGTTCTATAAAATGGACATTGTTGCTGCTTCTCTTTTAATGAGGAATAAAATATTAATAGAAAGGGGATTGAGCAACCTTCCCGCAATTGCATAGATGTGGAGAGATCACAGACTCCAGAGACTACTGTGTCACCCTGATCCATATTCACATCCCAGTTTGGTGACTCAGTACTGGACACAGAGGTGGACTAGGCACAGCTGTCAACACAGTCCCATTCTGGCTCCCTATAGTTTAGATCACAGTTATGAAATCTAAAAGTGGATGAGTCTGCAGAGTCAAGATTTATGCAAGTATTTAGACAATCCTGGTCTCCTCCATGGTAACATGTCAGATTCTTTTTTCTACAACTGAATCTAGAGTATAAGAAAATGCAGGGCTAGCTTCTTAACATTACATGTGACAACATCAGAAAGCTTCCCAGAAAAATCTGTGTGTGTCTGTGTGTGTCTGTGTCTGTAACTGTGTCTGGCTGTGTATCTGAATCTATGTGTGTGTATGTTTCTGTGTGTCTGTGTATCTGTGTGTGTTTATATGTATGTCTATGTCTCTAGGTGTCTGTGTGTATGTGTTTGTATGTGTTTGTCTATGTGTGTCTGTGTCTGTGTGTATCTGTGTGTGTGTCTGTCTGTGTCTGTGCCTATCTGTGTGCCTCTATGTGTATGTGTATCTGTGTGTCTGCATCTATAAGTGTGTGTTTCTGTGTTTGTCTGTTTGTCTATGTATGTGCATCTGTGTCTGTCTGCCTGTCTGTGTGTGTCTGTGTCTGTGAATGTGTATGTATATGTGTGTCTGACTGTGTGTGTCTGTGTCTATGTGTGTGTTTCTGTGCATGTGTATAACTGTATATGTGTATCTATGTGTGTGTGTTTGTCTATTTATATGTGTGTCTGTGTATGTTTTGTATATGTATCTGTGTGTCTATGTACATGTACATGTCCCTGCATGTCTGTGTACATCTGTGCATCTGTGTGTGTTTATGTGTGTCTATGTTTCTGTATGTGTATGTGTGTATCTGTGTCTATGTGTGTTCTATGTCTCTGTATGTGTATCTACATGTGTGTGCCTATGTGCATGTACATGTCTCTGCATGTCTATGTGCATCTGCGCATCTGTGTATGCTTCTGCTGTGCAGGTGTCCTTATCTACCCATGTGCGTTGTACCCATGAGGCCAGTTGTTGACAGCTCTCCATCTTACCGTTCAGATGAGTATCTGGGTGAACATGGAGTTCCACATTCAGGAAAAACTGGCTGGTCATCGATCTACAGGATCCCCATCCCATCCCCAGCACCTCCCCATGCCAGAGCTGTTTACAGTCACTGGGCCCAGCTTTTAGGTGAGGTAATGGGGCCTGCCGTCAGGTCTTCATGCTGGTGCAGCAAGCACTTTGCTTGTGAGCCGCCTCCTTGGCCTTCCTTCGAATTCTCTCCTCGCCCAGGCTTCACACTTGTGGGATCTTTCTCTCCTGACAACTGAGCTTTGTCCTGTGTGCTTCTGAAAGCAGCCTGTGTAGTCCCGATCCTCCACTCCATCAGTAGGACACAGGATGAAACTCCTCAGCTGCCTGCAGCAGCCCCGCCCCACAGAAGGAGCATTCTATGCCACAGCGCTCGCTCTTCAGACGTGCTTTGGATTTCTACCTACAGATTTGTGAGTGCTGACTTCCTGTCAAGTCCAACCCTAACTGCGGGACTCACCTGCCTTCATCCATAGCCACATGAACAGCTCCTACAGTTTCCGTTAGTCCTGTGCAGTTATTTGGGCTTTGATACTCCAACTTGTTTCCACAGATTTTTTTCCTATAGGATGGAAGGCTTCTCTGCTTCCAGCCACTCCTCCTCTGAGCCACTAGAAGGTCTATGTTCAATTTGTTTTCAGGAAGTGCTTAGCTCCATAATTTCATTTTCAAATCTACTCCATTACAAATCTCAACTACCACCTCCTCCTGAAGGAGCATGTGCAGATCCGTTCCCAGTCCTGGGAAGCCCATGACACACCAGCTCGGCCCCTGCCCGGCACACAACTGCTGGCAGGCAGGATCCCTGTCAAACTCACTCTTCCATTTCCCGTGAATCCCACAGGCCCATAGTGAGTGCCCAACACAGCGTTGTTGGCTAAGAAGATTCAGAGACCACATAACATCTTAAATTGATGGTTGCTACCTGGAATTTCATTAAAATGATAAGAAAAAAGAGATATAATCCAAGGTATCTTTATTTGAGGTCTCCAGAAGCAGGACTCTGAGATAGCAGTCTTGAATAGAAGCAATTTATATGTGAGTTGACCCCTGGGAACACTGGCAGAAAGAAGGAAAATGAAATATGGCCTATCAGTAAAAGGCCCCTTAGCAAACAGTATCCCTTGGGCCTCTGGATCTTAAGGCTGTTAACATGACTCCACAGAGGTAAAGAAGCCAGGGCACTTACCAGTTCCCACTAACCACGTTTAAGGCTCCTTCTCAAGCTCTACAAACCTGTGCTGTGGGCATGGAGAGCAGTCTCCTAAGTAAGATACAGTCCTCTGGCTGAAACTGGGGGCGTTGGCATCTAGAAGTTGGCATGGATGCTGGGAAGCAGAATCAAAGGAAGAGGATTCACAGTTCTCCAAAGCAGTAGGGTTAGGGTTAGGGTTAGGGTTAGGGTTAGGGTTAGGGTTAGGGTTAGGGGTTAGGGGTTAGGGTTAGGGTTAGGGTTAGGGTTAGGGTTAGGGTTAGGGTTAGGGTTAGGGGTTAGAGTTAGGTGTTAGGGTTAGGGTTAGGGTTAGGGTTAGGGTTAGGGTTAGGGTTAGGGGTTAGGGTTAGGGTTAGGGTTAGGGTTAGGGGTTAGGGTTAAAGTTAGGGTTAGGGGTTAGGGTTAGGGTTAGAATCAGGGTCAGGGTCAGGTTTAAGGTTAGGGTGAGGGTGAGGATTAGGGTTAGAGTTAGACGGCCACAGGATAACATCAACTCTTAACCAAGTAGTGGAGGACAGGCAGACAGCAGATTTGGGGAAAGATTCAGTTCAATTTACAGAGTCTCATCTGAGACTCTAATCAAGAATAAAACAGGCATTGATGCAGAGGTTGTAAAACACCCCACACCCCGACCTACCCATCATCGTTTATGTGAGCTTTCACAGATTTGAAAGGTGGAAAACCTAATTTTGTTTTCTCCTGGTTTGATCTTGTGATGCTTGCTAGTGGGACCCAGGTCTTCAAGCCCACCAGACCTTCAGCCTGCCTGTCCTCAAGTCCACCAGACCTCCAACTCACCAGACCTCAAGCCTGCAGACCTTAAACCAGCAGACCTCCAGCCCTACAGACCTCCAGCCTGCCAGACCTCCATCCAGACCAATTCTCTCTCACCAAGTGACCACCCCAGCCCAAAGCTTGTTTCAGTTGTTTGTCTTTTGAAAATGAATATATAATTTACAAATATGTAAATTTAGCCCCAGGCTACTAAGGAAAACTATGTCTGAGCCTGGTTGATGGCCAAGAGGAGGAAGGTAGGTATTGAGTGAAAGGGAGCTGGAAACTCCTACTTTTAGAGAAAATATACAGCGAGTAAAAACACTAAGTGAGATGTTTATCTTCTAGATGCTCTGTGGTTTTGTTTTTTCACTTATTTGTTGTTTTTTGAGGTGCTGGGAACACAAACTCAGCAAGCCCTCCATCAAAAGCTACCTGCTCAGGGTGCTTGTTATTGTTTATAGTTTGTTTGTTGTTGTTTTTGTTTATAGTTTGGTTGTGTTCTCTTTTAAGACAGGATCTCACTAGATAACCCTGGCTGATCTTTAATCCATTCTATAAATCTGGCTGGCCTTGAACTTACTGAAATTCTCCTGCCTCTGCCTCCTGAATGCTAGTTAAAGGTGTGTGCTACTATACCCAGCCTGTGCAGTTTTAATAATTAATGTTAGCTCTGTCATGCAATACCTTCTGGGCAGAGCCATGCTAAATTCCCTTGACAGGTCGCACTGTTTGTCTATATGCTTCTAACTACATATGTTAGTATTTTAAGCACAAAATAGACAAATTTAGACTTTAATGCTTTAGGTTAAATCATGGAGTAATTCAGTATAAAATGTAGAGAGGGAAAGTAGTTTTAAATATATTTGTATTAATTGAGAATTTTATACAATGTGTTTTTATCATAATTACACTCAGTACCTCTCCACCTTACCTTCCTAGAGTCCCCCCAACATCATGTCCTCTAATATTTTCTGAGACAGGAAGAACTTACTCTGTAGACCAGGCTAGCCTAGAACTCAAAGATCTGTCTATCTCTGCCTCTGAACGCTGAAATTAAAGTCATGGGCTTCCGCCACTGTCCACCTGATTATGTCACTTTTTTAATAACCCATTGACCCTAACTACTAGAATTGATTGTGATAGATCCAAGTCTCAGGAGGGAACCTACTATTATTATTTTGCAAAATAGAAATAGCGTCAAAGTGTTCCCTAAATTCCTTTCTTCCTACTCATATATTAGTGCAGCTCTCAGAACTCATTAGAAGTTTCTCTGTTCACTGAATGGGAGTTTTTGCAGAAACTCACAACTGATCAACATGCAGAGAACTCTGTGGAGTCCTCAGCCACAAACAGAACATCTATGTCACCCCTTATGGACTATTGTGAAAAGGGGAACAGAAATATTGTAAGAGACAGAGTCAGAGGGAACCAAAATGAAACAACATAATGTCTTCTGGACATGACAGACACACTGTATTCATGAAGAAATTGATTTGTATAATGTCCTTACTCTTCTGGCACCAACTGCCCAGTGACAAATGAGTCATGTTATTGACTATGGGCTGTGCGCACTGACTCAGGGAACGTTTACTCAATAGTGAACATGTCAGCCATTCATTTGAAAATACTTATTTTTAGGAACACTGGGCTATACATAAAATATTTCCTGTGAGCTAGTAGGAAATATATCCATCAAGATCATGTGTAATTCTTTAAAAGCAAACAACTTTTTTTAATTAATTTATTTATTTCATGTATGTGAGTACAGTGCAACTGTCCTCAGATACTCCAAAAGAGGACATCAGATCCCCATTACAGATGGTTGTGAGCCACCATGTGGTTGCTGGGAATTGAACTCAAGACCTCTGGATGAGCAGACACTGCTCTTAACCACTGAGTCATCTATCCAGCCCAGCAAACAATTTTTTAACTCTCTAATTGTTGAGACAAGTTATTTGTAACAGTCCATACTGTTAGTCTACTTAGTAACAAAGTATCCATTGAAACCGTAGTCATTTATCATGGTGAATTACAGAGTGCATGGTACCACAGATGTTAGCTGACTGTACCTGTGCAGCTAAGACTCATTGACAAAAAGTAATCTGAGCAGCTGTAGGCCACACCCTCCATCAGTACCTCACTGGGTGCCACACAAGGACCTTGAACCCCAACTTACTCCGAGGTGGCTTCACTGAGATGGACACACTTGAGCAAAGACCTGAAAGAAGGGTGAAAACACCCAGAAGACCAAAGAGAGATGTGTAAGAAGGGCCCAAGGCAGGGACATTAGTAGTTCTGCAGCTAGTACAGAGCCAGTGCTGGGGGAGGGAGGGTAACCGGAGATGGGCACGAGTGGGCGATGACCAGAGCACATAGGGTTTTATTCCCAGAGAGAGAGATGCTGAGGGAGATCTGAGAATGGGAGTGGCACACTATCAAGTGCAGCATGCTTTCCCTGCTGCAGGAATGTCCGTCCCCCAGAAGGGGTGTTACTGCTGCACCAGAACTGGGTGTGGAGGTTCAGTGGGAGAGGCTGAGGCAGGGGATTCCAATCTGAAAGTTATCCTGGGCTATAAAGAAAGCTCAAAGCCAGTCTGAGCAAAAACTCTGCCTTAAAATCAAAGGGAATCTTCATTCGGACATTCAGGCACATTCCCCTTTATTTTGCAATTTCCTCCCTGGAAAGGTTCAGACACTATAACACACAAAGTGTTTACTCACTAATGTTGGCTTGCTCTTAGTGTTGACCACTACAACTTCTTCTTCAACTACAATACATTAATTGCTCGAAAGGAAAAAATATTTTTCTGTTTTGAGTTCTAAGGGACGCACCCTAAGGTCCAACTAATATCCAGTACACAGTAGAGAAACTATAAGTGTGTATCAAGTAATAGAAGTGAATAAGATAGCAAAAATTCAAACATTGGACCCTGTGGGAAGCACATAAGTGGGCAGTGAGGACTGCCCATTGCTTCTTCAGGGAGCTGTTCACATAATCACCCCACAGTTTCTAGGTCTTCCCAATACACATGCCCAGCACAAGTTGTACCAGCTTCAGGGAAACTTGCTGTGTTTCTCGCTTTCAATATTCAAACACTCAACTGCATTAAAACCACATGGATCTGGAGAGGAGTCTCAGCAGCTAAGAGCACTGGCTGCCCTCCCAGAGATCCTTAGTTCCTTCTCAGAACAACATGGTGGCTCGCAATTGTCTAACTATAGTCCCATAGGATAGGATGTCTTTCGGTGTGCAAATGTGCATGCAGACAAAACACACACACACACACACACACAAGTAAATATTTCTTGAACACATGGCTGTAAGGCTTTAAGGAATTCCCCACAAGGACGACCCTCTAAGATCTTGGCTTGGATAGCTTTCAAATGCATCCTTTGTATTCTTCACATCCCCCTAAGTGTGTTTTAAGTAAGGAGAATCACGGAAATTCTTAGTAGTATATATAATCTGCCTATATATAATCTGTTTGTTTTTCTATCATTTCTGAAAATTATTAGCAAACAAGTTTAGATGTTTCTTTATTGAATTTCACCCCAGCACTATAACAAATCACAGAAATTCAGAAACAATCTAGCATTCCATTGTTTCCCTCCATCATTCCTGGATGTTTTGTATTTCATATATAACTAGATTATAAGTTAGATACTCAGACAGTACTCAGATGGCTCTTTGGAACCAACTGACTCATGCTGTTTTAATTAGCGTCCCTGTTTATCTGTAACACAAAGGTAGCAGATGTCCGTCGTAATTATTCTCAAACATTATTAGAAAGTTTTAATTATTTTCGCATATTTTAAACTGGTGTGGGCAGAGTCGTATTATACACATTTCTGCATAGTACTCTATGCTTCTAATAAAAAAAATACTGTCTATGACCTGAGGAAGGAGCTGTTGCAAAGCCTACGGGCATAGCCAGTCAGAGAACAAAGCCAGGAACCGAGAAAGCATGCACACAGTAAAGGAAAGAGAGTGGAGCAGCTCCGGGGAAATGTCCGCCAGCCACACATTTGATACGGCACTAACGCCTCACATTAGAAAGACTACAAACAATAGCAGAAACAGGTAACTTTAAAGTTGGTGAATGTAATGCTTTGTATATCCTCGACCCAGGGAATGGCACTATTAGAGGGTGTAGCCTTGCTGGAGTAGCTGTGTCACTGCACGCCAGGACTTTAACACCTCCACCCTAGCTGCCTGGAAACCAGTCTTCTCCTAGCAGCCTTCAGATGGAGATGTGGAATTCTCAGCTCCTCCTGCACCATGCCTGCCTGGATGCTGCCGTGTTCCAGCCTTGACGATAATGGACTGACCCTCTGAACCTGTGAGCCAGCCCCAATTAAATGTCCTTACAAGAGTTGCCTTGGTCATGGTGTCTGTTCACAGTGGTAAAGCCTTAACTAAGACAGTAAACTTGAGGAGATGTTCACTATCATCACCCATCAGAGAGAAGCATAGAGATGGATCAGGAGCTATCTGCACATGTCTGGGAAGAGGTCGGCCTCAGCGGCAGAATGTGGAAAAGGAAATCCTGTGGACTATGGGTTGACCCAGGAGTGAGGGATGGACTGTGGAACAGTCTCAGAAGATCAAGTACTTGGTTTATATCCAAAGGAAAGAAAATGAGTGTGTCAGTGTACACTCTCATGGTCACTACAAGTGTGTCAGTGTGTATTCTCATGTCACTGCAAGTATGTCAGTGTGCACTCTCATGGTCACTGCAAGTGTGTCAGTGTGCACTCTCATGGTCACTGCAAGTGTGTCAGTGTGCACTCTCATGGTCACTGCAAGTGTGTCAGTGTGCACTCTCATGTCACTGCAAGTGTGTCAGTGTGCACTCTCATGTCACTGCAAGTGTGTCAGTGTGTACTCTTGTGGTCACTGCAAATGTGTCAGTGTGCACTCTCATGGTCACTACAAGTGTGTCAGTGTGCACACTCATGGTCACTGAAGTGTGTCAGTGTATACTCTCATGGTCACTACAAGTGTGTCTGTGTGCACTCTCAAGGTCACTGTAGCACTCTCCACCAAAGTACAGAACCAAGATAGGCATGATGGCACACATCTGTAATTACTGCCTCAGAAGGGCTGAGGTGGGATAATTGCAACCACTTCAGGGTTATCCTGGGCCAAATTGTGAGCTCTTGGTTAGCCTAGGCTATAAAATAAGACCTTGTCTCAAAACAATGATGATGATGATGATGATGATGATGATATAAAACTGACCTAAGCATACAATGACAAAAGAATGGATTAAGAAAATCTGCTGTGTTGACATGCACACTCAATGAAATCAGTGAGTAACCATTTTAATTCTTAATTTTGGAAATGTGTATGCATGTTTGTGGGTTTGCTGGTACAGATGTGGGAAGGGTTATCAAAGAACAACCTTGGGTATCGTTTCTTGACAAAGGCCACACTCCTCTTTTGAGACAGAGTCTCCAACTGGCCTGGATCCAGTTCACCAATTGTGCTACCAGCTGGCCAGTGAGCTCTCAGAATTTTCTGGTTTCCACCTTGGAGACGGGGTGATGAGCGTGAGTCACAATTCTGGGGGGCTGGGTCTTGGGTCTTTTAGCTGACAGGGTCATTGCTTCCTACCTCAGCCAACGCCCCAGCCCTTCCTCACTCTGTAAAAAGAAGTCAATCCTGCCTTTGGCAACCTTGATTACACATAAAGAGCACTGCATACAGTGAAGTAAGCCAGCACAAGTGAGCGTGATTTCGCTGTTCTGTAGAGTATGAAAAAGAGTCGGAGCAGAGAGAACTGAGGGCATCAGGAGCCAGTGAGGGGTGGGGCTGATATGCAAAGAATTCTAAGCAGGTAGCAAGGCACTGCAGTTCCCAGTAATGGACTACACACCAGAAAACTTCCCGAGAGACTCTGTGCTAAACTTTCTCACCCCCAAACAGCATTTGAGGTGATAGATGTTACCTGGCATGTTTTATTATCTCAAACATTTACACACATCAAATCAGCCCGTTGTGCACAGTGAATGTACACAATTTTTATTTATCAATTTAAAAACCGTCTATCTTGTCAGATTTTGGGGCAATAACTTGAAATAAGACATTAGGATTTAAAAATCTATCATATTTGCTAAGATAAAGCAGTTGGAAAATTCAAATCAACAGTTGCACATTAGGAGAGATATGAAATCAAATAAAGTATAGGAGTCATTTATATGAATATATGTCAAAATGGAATCCATTGCTTTGCATGCTAGCTTTAATATGAAAGCGGGAAGTCAGTGGAGAGACGGCTCAGTTGGAAAAGTGTTTGTTGTACAAGCATGAATCTCTGAGCTCGGGTCCCCCACCCCCGCATAAAAGCAAGGCACAGGCGCTTCTCCTCAAATTGTGAGACAGGATGTCCGGGGAACCTCCGAAATGATTCAGTCTGTTGGCATTGCTCTTCGTTACCCACCAGAACATGATGGTAAGACGCTATGGCTGGAAACAGCCTCCGGACATGGAGAGATCAAGTTGGCACTAGGAGGCTTCCTCCCCGCTAGCTAACCTTCCTACTAATGGTAGGTGCTGTGCTGGCGCCATGAGGAAAGCCAGCTGTGAGCCTGGTGAACCACGCTGATTACTGAAGTGATAAAATATACACAAGATATACACGTGGGGGTTTTCTCTAAGATGTAAGTTGTTTTTAAAAGGTAACGCAGCCACGCTCCTGAGGGCGGCCCCACGAGCATGAATATAGAGATGGCATAAATTGGGCTCGGGGGCTATAAAAGAGAAAGATGGGGGGAGACAAAGTTGGTAGGAAGTGGAAGGGTATGAAGGATATGGGAAGAGTTTGGAGGAATGGATATGATCAAAATACAGTGTATACATATATGAAATTCTCAAAGAATAAAAATGTATCTTTTTTAAAAGCTGGGCATGAGAGCACATATGTGTAACCCTAGCGTTGGAGGTCTGGGGATGGGAGGATGGAAACGAACAGATTCCCTCAGCTCACTGGCCGGCTAGTTTACACGATTCAGTGACTTCTTGTTCCAAAGAGGATTCATTCTTCAAAAAATAAGCATGATAGCACTTGTCTAATCCTAGCATTTGGGATGCAGAGGCGGGGCAATGGGGATTTGAGGCCTGCTTCAGCTACATCATGTGTTTGAGGCCAGCCAGAGATACACAAGACCCCATCTCAAAGAACAAATAACTGAGATCAACAGAGGAAGACACTCAGCCTTCAACTTCTGACCTAGACACACATGAAAATAAACAAAACATACGAGCATACTGATTTGAATAGGCTTTGAATGCCCATTATAAATAAAAGAAGTAACTTCACAGTTTAAATTGCTCAAAGGAGTAGTCTCCATCAGATACAAAATGGACCCTGAATTATGACCACCAGGTTGCTAGGGAAGGCTGTCCTGTTTGGATAACAGGCAGTGGTAATTCAGAACAAAAATAATGCCTTGACTAGTCAGCTGGATTGAGCCTCTATATAGAAATTTACAACAGCACACAGAATATTGTGAGTCACTGAGTAGATTCTCCCTAACTTGTTTCTTTACACTAATGTAGTCCTTTCTCTCATGAATTAAACAAAACTCTTCTTTCACTGATCTAATACATTTAATAAATGCCTTTCTCATTAATTACACCTCTTATTTAGGGTCATTGGTAGAAGGTTAAGACCTAGGAAAGCTTTTCGAAAAACAGAAAATGAAGAAAGTGTTCTTAAAAGATGACATTCCATTAGAGGAGACAGAATACACAAAAGGAGATGTGTGAAACGAACCTACAGACTTTTAACAAAGAAAAATTGTGAAACCAAAATTCATTTATCTTCACAAATAAAAGAAAGAAAAATGAATTTGAATCCATCTATCTCAATCAACTACCCAGAAGGAAAAAAATGAATAATTTAGTCATTAACACAGGTTGCTAACTTTTATTGTCTTGGATCAAATTTGGGAATGCTGTAAATAATTCATTTGTAAAGAATACATAGAGACTTTTACATGTTTGAATTAATAAGCAAGTTTCTATGTGTGTATATCTTTCCATAAATGTCCATTGATGTATTAGAAGCTTAAAAGCCATGAGTCTCTAAGAACTTCCAAAATTTAAAAATAGAAAGACTGCCCGTGGTATGGAATAACAGTATTGGATGGGGGTAAAATGTAATTCTAGGCCCCAAATATATATACAAGTAGTATAAGACACAATAGAATGAACTATCAAAATTTAGAACAAAATTCTTAGCTTTATGCTGTAGGACCCTGTGGTAGCTATTCTTGGTTGTCAGCTTGAATAACTCTGGAATTAAACTATAACAAAAATAAAAAATAAAAAAATAAAAAAAAAAGCAGGCACACCTGTGAGGGACTTAGCTTACTGTGGAGATGCACTTCTAATCCAGATCTCTGAGGTAGGAAGATATACCTTTAATCCAGATTATATGAGCTGGGAAAACCCACCTCTAACCCTGGCCATACATTTTCTGGAAGCTATATTAAAAACATGTAAGGAGGCAGCTTTTGCTCTTTGCCTGCTTGCTCTCACCTTGACAGCAAGTCCATTCCTCCAGTGGAACTAGATTGGGATTCCAGAGTATGCTGACGGCTGGCCGAGACATCCAGCCCATGGACTGAGCAACTACTGGATTATTGGACTTTCCATTCAAAGGCAGCCATTGTTGGATTAGCTAGACTGCAGCCTGTAAGTCATTCTAATAAATCTCCTTTCTATATTTAGAGAGGGATTCATTCTGTAAGTTCTGTTACTCCCAAGAACCCTGATTAATACAGGTAGTTATGGAATCCTGGAGGATTTATGAGCCTATCGACCAGGAAGAAACACAGCTGTGCACAGAACGATGCGTTATGATTTAAAACAGAGGAGGTGAACAAAGGGTGAGATGCAGATGCTATATTGGCCATGCTGCTTTAGCCAGAGAGTCTATAGGTCCTCGGACATGAGTGGAAATAAGCAAAATCCCCGGTAAGCAAGATTAGCATCAAGAGGACCACAGCACACTATTGCCATGGAAGGCATCAAAAGAATTAAATGGCATAATGAGTTATGGCCAATGACCTATCTTTACTTTTAATACATTTTATTAATTAATTTATTTTTTATTTATATTGCTTTAAAGATAATTTTGTATCGCTTCTCTGCCTTTTGGCTAAGATCAAGTGTAAAGATAATTTTGTTATATATATAACTGTGTGTATGTGTGTGCATGTGTGTGTCTGTGTCTGTGTCTGTGTCTGTGAATGCGAATGCAAGAGACTGTAGAGGCCGGAAATGGGTGTCAGATCCAATGGAGCTGGAGTTTTAAGCAGTTGCGAGCCACGTGGTACAGGTGCCAAGAACCAAACTCAGATTTTTTGGAAGAACAACAAGCACTTTTAACTACTGAGCCATCTTCTCCCAGGCTGGCTTTGAACTCACTAGACTGAAGAGGTTGACTTTGAGCTCCTGGACTTGTGAAATGTGCCTCCCAAGTCCTAGTTAGAGGCATACACCTCCACACCCAACCTTCATTTTTAAGAAACCAAAGCCTGCAAGACTGTGTGGTCTGCTGTGGAACAGCTACCACCTTGGATCCTGCTTCCCATGAAGCCTGGCTGTAGGAAAACATTAAAAAGTTAAGGTCGTTCTAACTCAGTCAACTGAAATGGAAACATCTGGTTTCTTTAGAGATTCAGTTGTATCATGTGATGTTTTTAGACCCAGTCTCATGAAAGGATGCTTTTGCTGAAGCAGAAGCATGGGAGGATGTTTTGCTGAGAACAGACACATTGTGTTTTTCTGGAAGCAGCCTAGAAGAATAGCATGCGATGTTTTGCTAGAGTGGAAGCGTGAGAAAACACTTGATGTTTAGAAAGGGTATAAATGTAACCCAATAGACAGTCAAAGACTCTGTGAGGTATTGGTTCGCCCTGCCACTCTTGGCTGGTCTTCTTTGGGCTTTTCTGATGCTGGTCTTCACTAATGATGCTGTGGTATTGGTTCACCTTGCCACTCTTTGCTGGCCATCATTTGTAGATCTATCACTTCATAGAGATAAATGCACCAAAAAAACTTTTGGTGGTATTCCTACAGCTTCTTGTCAATTCTGCAAACTGGGGCCAATTGGCAGAGCCTCCCTGTTTTGTCTGTATTGAACTACTGATTCGTGGACAATATTTGTGAGTGGATGGAACTACCACTGCTGATTTGTGTGAACTGAACTGCTGATATCCTGACAACACAGATGGGATTCGCTCCAAAGAACTATTTTCTAAAGAGGTCCACATCCTCCCTTGCTCTGTTAGCCTTTCCTTTCCACTACCTCTGGTGGGTAGTGAGCTAGAAGAAAAATTAAAGCATTTAAGTACACTTAACAAAGTAGGTTTTGAAATATATAAGCCTACAGTCAACTTTTGTAAGCGCTATTATTCAGTTTTGTCAACTTAAAGTAAAACAGACTAGTCCCTGGAGACTAATTAAAAGAGCAAAATTCAACATCTAATGACTATGTTGATTTCATCTCTTCATTCCAAAAGAAGATCAAGAAACATGAGCCTTAGAGATAGAAGCTTAAAAGAAATTGGGGGAGCTAGAAGAGGGCCTCAGATCTTATACTGCACTATATGTTCAAGGGTTTTTGTTTTGTTTGGGTTTGGGGTTTTTTGGTTTTTTGGGGGGGGTTGGTTTTGGGGGGGTTTTTTGGGGGGGTTTTGGGTTTTGGTTTTTTGTTTGTTTGGTTGGTTGGTTGGTTGGTTTTGTTTTTGTTTTTGTTTTTTGAGACAGGGTTTCTCTGTGTAGCCCTGACTGTCCTGAAACTCACTCTGTAGACCAGGCTGGCCTCAAACTGAGAAATCCACCTTCCTCTGCCTCTGACTCCCAAGTACTAAGATTAAAGGCATGTGCCACCACTGCTCAGCTTCAAGGTTTTTCAAAACCCAAACTTCACTGTCTTAAAAGCAATCGGAGAGTCTATTAAAACTGTTCAAAGCTGAATCTCAGCTTTTAAAAAATGATAGAGCTAGCTAAATGAAGCAGCTTATATTGAAAAGGCTTAAGTCATTTGGGTCCTCTACCATAAAGAAATAAAAGTGCCAACCACTAATGCCACTATTACAAGCCACAATTTAAATGCTGCATTGTCGGCAATGGAATATGTAATTTCAAAAATATATTGAAAATGCTCCTATAATAACTCAGGGGGAAAGGCTGAGAGGATAAGAAAGGCACAGAGCTGGGATGTGGGAAAGGCATGTATCCTTCCGCCAAGGAACACTGGGCTCCCCCGTCTATACTAAACCATCTGACAAATCTGTTTCAGCCAGAATCTATTAATGAGTTACTGTCCTTACTCCACAACTGCAAACGTGTCGACACTTGAAGTCTGACGCCATCATGGACACTAACTGAGCCTTCCTCTAGCTGAGCGTCCCTAGTGCAATAATTACCTAAATTGCTTGTAATCCAGGCAACATTCTCCTCCATCTTTTTCTTGTCCTTACAATTTATCTGTAGGCTCAGGAGCAATCAGGAAACGGCTCCACACCCACATCATTGCCTTCAAACATCCGGACAGGTCTTCCCTCCTCTATCCCTGACAGACTCCCTTTCAGATTTTTTTTTTCATGAAAACAATTTTGCTATCAGGTATCAAAAAGTTCCATCGTGTATAATTGGTATAATTGTGAGCGTTGATCTAACATTCTGCTTGGATCTTCTCCCCTCCTGACAGCTCAAGAATGACTTGACATGGGGAGAGAAGCAGTGGGATGACACGGGGAGGGCTCCGGGATGGTCCTCTCTTCCTGATTTCTTCTCTCCCCGCACTTGGATCCCAGCAGCCTTGAGAATATGATCTGTCACTTTAATTCCCAGTTGGCTGAGAGATCCTCTGTCGCTAGGACACTTGGGGTACAGTAGTGAATTCTGGGCAATCTTAGCAAGTTTCTGACCTATCTGCTTCCTAAAAATAATAGTCAACTCTTCACACCAAGCCAAGTTCCACCTCCTGCCCAGCCCAACAATGAACTCTGTCTATAAGGCCCGTGTTCCATGGAGCAGCAGCGTGCACGGAGGTCCACTACTGAGGTACACTCTTTCTTTTTGATTTTTGTTTGATTATTTGTTTTTTAATGTATGTGTCATTCTCTTTAGACACATCAGAAGAGGGGATCAGATCCTATTACAGGTGGTTGTGAGCTATCACGTGATTGCTGGGAATTGATCTCAGGACCTCTGGAAGAGCAGTCGGCGCACTTCACTGCTGAGCCATCTCAAGGTACACTCGTACACCAGAGGCTTCCACACAACATCACTTCCACAGTCAGCCCACCCTGCCTCCACACTGTCTTCTCCAGAGAAGAAGCAGCAAGGTCTTCTCATACATTGCTGTTCCAGGTCATATGAGGGTTGCATGTCAGCTTCTCTCAAACAAAAACAAAACAAAAAAACAAACAAAAGCCACTCTGCTCTGGTAGAGAGACATGGGGAAAACCCTAGCTTCCATAATTGTGCACCATTCAGCTAAGAGTCATCCATTCTTCACAAAAGCCTAACCTTCATAACCAGTATCTTTTTTTGGAGGCATATGTAGAGTGTGTGTGTACGTCTTCATGCATGACAAACAGTAGGTGTCTTCCTCAATCTTTCTCCACATTTTGTTTTTCAAAATACATTTTTATTGATTCTTTGGGAATCACACCTCACACACCCTGATCACACTCAGTTCTTCCATGTCTACCCACTCCCTCCAAACAAAATTAAAAGTGTGACCTCATCCCCCAAACGAAATTAAATAAGTCCAATTTGTCACATCCATATAGTTACTGGAATATGATTAAACTCCCCACAGCCTGCCCCCTGAAGAAAATTTAGTCCTCCATTGCCAGCCCTCCCCCCAGAAGCCATCAATTGTGGAGACCCACACTTCAGCATCCTTATCATGGTTTCAAAGAGTTCCTTTTGATGGCTTTCTATTGGATGTTACTTTTGGGGTGGGGGTAAAGGAGGGGTGGTCACAGAAGCCTTCAGCATCCCTCTTTCTAGGCTGTGAGTCTGCATTTCATTGATAGCACTGCAAGAGTAGCTTCCTTGGTCTTTACAATCAGAAGCTCAGATCGTGAGCTTTCTCATGGTTTCTGGAGACAGCAGAGACCACAAACATGGCCACCAGCTGCCATAGGACCACAGAGCCAGACAAGGCCCTCGGAGGCAACCTAGAGCAGTGGCCACAGGTGGCTACACAGGCCACTCACATCAATATGGCTCCCTGCAGCAGTAGCAGTGCCCAGACAGCAGCATGGTTCCAGCTGCAGTACAGATCGTGAACATCCAGGTGGCCTTCAGTGATAACACGGGCCACTTTTTTTTGAGGTATGGTCTCCCACTAAACCTGCATCCCATTGACTCTGTTAGTCTGACTGGCCAGCAAGCTCCAGCGATGATGACTGTAGCGCCCCAGCTCAGCGCTGACACACATGGCTTCTTCATGTGAGGTCTGGAGAGCGGAACTTGGGCTCTTAACCAGCAAACATCTCCTGGTCTATCAAGCAGTACTCTTGGAGCACCACAACACTTGCTTAGGGGAGGATGGAGGAGTTGCCATCCCCTCCCTGTAAAGGAGAAGTATGGGAACACAGAGTTCTCTACCCTAACTCTTCAGTGTTTAATAGCTCTCTTCAGAAGCCCATGACAAGAATGGTGGCCCAGCCAACCTGCAGCAGGGGGTTCCAGTGGGGCTGGGTCAGCACCTCTCTTTGGATTGTGAGGGGTACTATCAGCAGCAGCCCAAATTCTGAGGTGTCCAACCCTGAAACAACCGTGTGTCTCTCCTTCCACACTGCCACAGATCTCAAGTGCCTTTAAATAAAACTGCTCAGAAGAGGACTTGCCTGACTTGCCCCCAGAGAACCAGAGAAGAGAAGCAGTGTCCTTTCAGAGTAAGCTGTCCTCAGCCTGTGATGTGGCCCCTGGCAGAGCAGGCAGTACAGACTCATCCTCACAGCATTCCTCGTGGTATAAATAAAGTGATGTTCCAGTCAGCACTCTGCCAACCTAGTCCAGGGACTACTGTCATGGTAGAACACAAAATGCCTCCATGAGAGTGAGGAATGGACTCAGAACTAACAAAGATGTAGGACCCTACCAGTGTTTCTATGACCTAATTAGGGAGAGTCTTTGCATCTGGAAGAGAGATTAGTGTGTGCGGACAGTTTGTGTTCCATTGCCTCTTTTGTGGTTGTTTAGGGGATTTTGTTAATTTTTGTTTGTTGCAGTTTCTAACTGTAACATTAATAACTGTAACTGTAATCACTTCAATAATAAGGTGGGTAATAAGTCATAAATGTTATCTCGTTTGCTCTCCTGCTACTGTGATAACTACTATGACCAAATCCAACATAGGGAAAGGAAAGAGTTTATTTGGCTTACTGAGCACAGCCCATTGAGGGAAGCCAGGGCAGGACCTCAAGGTAAGAACCTGGAGCTAAGAGCTGAAGGCGAGACCACAGAGGACTGCTGCTTCCGGCTTTCTTCTCTGTGCTGAGGAGCCCAGATGCACCTGCCTATAGTTTGCATCATCCACAGTGGGTAATCAAGAAAATCGCCCCCAGACATGGCCACAGGCCAACCTGAAGACCGTAGTTGTTTAATCAAGGTTCTGTCTTCCCAAGTTTAACCAAGACTAACGGTTACTTAACTAAGATCTTTAATTTTACACACAAATGTACAACTAAGCAGTAGTGGCAAAAAGATGAAATTCAGAGTCTAGTTTCACACTCATCCCAGGACTTGCTATGATTTCAGGCAAATTACTAACTCCATGATATTTGCACCCTATTCTTTCTGGTATTGATTTTGGTGCAGCATGAAATAATGCAGTGTGGGTATAGTATGATATGGTATCGCATGGTGTGGTGTGGAATGGTGCGGTGTGGTTTGGTATGGTGTGGTGTTGCATGTGCGCCTGTACAGAGAGAGAGAGAGATACATGCCTGTGCATACATATATACATATACATATATATACATACATATATATATGTGTGTGTATATACATACATATATTCATACATACACACATATGCACATGCAAGCTGAGGTCAGAGGAGGTCATGATGTATTTTCACAGCAGTAAAACCCTAAGATAGAAGTTGGTACCAGGGAATGGGGTATTGCTAGTGACAGGCCTAGCCATGCTGTTGTTTGGAAGAATGTGGATTGGAGGCCTATGGGTTTGGAAGCCATGAAATGCTTTAAAATGGGGCTTAATGGGCCATCCTAGTAGGAATATGGAAGACTTTGTTGATGAGTATGATTTGAACTGTGCAGACCTGGCCCAAGAGGTTTCAGTGGAGAAGAATTTCAGAATGTAGCCTAGAGACTCTTTTTGTGGTATTTTGGTGAAGAATGTAGCCCTTGTCTGAAGAGTCTACCACAAACTAAGATAAAGAGATTTATATTGATTGCATTGGCAAAGGAAGTCTCAATAAAGCCCAGCAGAGACTTTGCTCTCCGGTTAAGTCTCATGAAGAGTGATTTGAATGAGCATAAAAAACTTAGAAAGGGGCGGTGGTGGTGCACGCCTTTAATCCCAGCACTTGGGAGGCAGAGGCAGGCAGATTTCTGAGTTGGAGGCCAGCCTGGACTACAGAGTGAGTTCCAGGACAGCCAGGGCTACACAGATAAACCCTGTCTCGAAAAACCAGGAAAAAAATCGTCCTGGACTGCAAACTTAGAAAGGAAAAAAATATAATATATGGTTCACATACATATTAAAGGAGCACCGGGAAGTGAAATGGAACTGAATCCTAAGTTCCAGGAAAATCAAGCTTAGGCAGAGAGGGAGTTGGAAAACAGAAAGCTGGTAATGGAATCAAGGGGCCCATGTCCCAGGTCCTGCCAGCAGCAGAACACGGCAGCTTTGGCCATGTGATTCTGGCTTTAGGGTGAAAAATAGAAGAAACTACTGGGACAATTGATGCTGGTTATCTGGAGCTAAGAAATTAGCAGTAATTATGAAGAGACCAGCATCACTGAGGTGAAATCTTCTGGAAGTGTTTTCTGAGAGCACAAAGAAGCTATGTTCTAGAAATAGCCAAGGTTGTAACTTGTGCTACAGCTATACTTGTTAATGTGTAATAGTCACTCAGGTGGTATTAGTTTTGAAGGCATGAAGGGGTCATGAAGAGCAGCTGAGGCTTGGCCCTGTGAGAGGTCATGGAAGGCCATTTGTGAAGGTGTAGCCTCAATTGCAGCTGACAGCACAGGGCTGAAGGGGTCATGCAAAGGAGTTGAGGCTTGGTACTATGAAGAGAGCCTATGAGAGGATATGGGTGAAGCCTAGTTGCAGCAGAAGACCCCACTGTATTGGAGATGCAAGCTCCATGGGATGACTACCAAGAACAGCAGCAGCAGTGGGGTGGATCAAACTGGGCTTAGAGTGCTACAGAGGGCAGAGCTGGAGAAGCGATGCCAGCCCATTGGAAGAGCCCAGAAGTTCATGTGTGGATCCCAGACACTGAAGCAAGAAGCTGTAACATTGAAGAGTTAGGATTAGGATTGGGGTTAGGGTTAGAAGTTGCCCTGAAGACTCTAAGATGTTTGAGATTCCAGAACCATGAGAAATATGATGAGAAAAGCTACTAACAGGAAGTAGAACCAGCCCAGGAGAAAGAACGTTGTTGCACTTCTCAAAGGTAAAAAAGGAGTTAGAGATCTGAAGACCACTTTGATTGACATCAGACATGGAGATATAGAGTCTGGAGTTTGCCCAGCTGGTTTCCTGTCTTGCTTTGGGAATTAGAGTTAAGTGATTGTATGGATTTCAGAAGAGACTTTGACTTTTAACATTGTTGAGACTGCTATAGACTATGAGGACTTTGGAAGTTGGACTAAATGTATTTTGCATTATGCTATGTTTAGGTATGGATCCCATAGACTCGTATGTTTGAACAAGCCTATGGAAGCCAGGGAGTAGAATGTGATGGTTTATATATGCTTGGCCCAGGGAGTGGCACTATTAGAAAGTGTGACCCTTTTTGGAGTAGGTGTGGACTTGTAGGAGTAGGTATGTCACTATAGGTGTGGGCTTTAAAGAGCCTCATCCTAGCTGCCTGGGAGAGAGTCTTCCACTAGCAGGCTTGAGATGAAGATGTAGGACTCTCAGCTCTGCCTGCACCATGCCTGCCAGACACGGCCATGCTCCTGCCTTGATGATAATGGCCTGAACCTCTGAACCTGTAAGCCTGTCCCAATTAAATGTTGTCTACAAGTTGCCTTGGTTATGGTGTCTGTTCATAGTAGTAAAACCCTAACTAAAACAGATTCTAACTTCTACAAGCAGATGAATGAGAAGTATTCTATAAAATCATCTTCATGGGAAATTATTTATGAAGAAAGATTAGATGGCAACCTCCAAACTGAATAAAGAAATAGGAGCTGAGTTAGGACAGTAGTATATTCAAGTCTAATTAATAACTCTGCAAATTAAAAGTTTATAAATTTTGTGCTAACTTAACCTGTAGGAATTTAGCCTTATCTGATATTTATTTGTTTATAAGTCATCTATGAAAATGCATGTGGCCACAGAGAGCTATTAGCCACATAGTTTTCCCCCAACTGTAGCCCAGCTCCTACCTGACCACCCACATTAGAGAACAAGATGGAGGCATGATGCCCATTGCTGGCTCTCAACATTCCAAGGAAACTTCTCGGCCAGGTCCTCAGAATACAGACTTTGGTCAAATAGCAACTAGTACAGAAATAATATCCTCAAAATCAACACATCCTCAGAAGTGTCTTGATGGCATCCTGCATCCTAGTATCTGGTTCACACACTCTGAGGAGAGGCTAGTTCAAGAGCTGACTCGGGTGCACTGTTAGCACAGTTCAGCTATGAAAGCATTGCATCTTTTCTGAGAATTTTTCTAAGGATCACAAAGATACATCTGGCCTTTGCATTCCCAGTAGTCTCCCTGATAATTCCTGACCCTGGAAAATCACTGGTCAACAGCACCAGTTCTTAGGATCCCCATTCAACATGAAGACCCAACTTGTAGAAACACATGGTGGAGAGAGACACTCGCTGACCCTCACAGCAAAGGGAAGTCTGAACTCAGCAAAAGTCCCAATATCCAAAAGATATTCCAGAACTCCAGAATCTACACAATTACCTATTACACTCCCTCAGAACTTCCCTTTAGTAAATGACTGCTTCTATAAGTTTACTTACACCATGGGATGGCACCAAATACCTGACCATGGTTGATCCTTCCAGCCATGTTAGATAACTCTATCAGCCCACAAAAGCTTACATAATCTCTCAGTCTTTCCATGGTGCTTAAGGTTCAGGAATTCTAAATGATAATGAGAATTTACCATGGTTTTAAAAAGAGAGCAACACTTTAGAAGTAGTCAAGTAAAGCCTCCAGCCTTTGTTTAAGCTTTCTGATATTTCTCTAGATTACTAAAACAAGTTAGGATCTGTGAAGCATGATAATTATTCAGTAAGGTTCCCAGAAAGCTTTACAAGGTAATATAACCTAGTGGTTAAATACAGGGCTGTGTCGTGGATGGCTCTATGCTGCTTGTATTTTATGTTAATTTCGCTCTCCTGGGAGAGGCTGTCTGGAATGAGGAATGAGTCACATACTCAGATGGCTTCTTGTGAACCAATCCCCTAGTGAATAAAGGAGCCAATCACTGGGTGAGTAGGCGGGACTTCCAGATTGGAAGCAGTAGAGAGTTAGGTCGTTTTGGAACCAGGGCAGCATATGGATAAGATATAGCTACTAAGTTTCTTGGTATCATGGTAAATCTGCACGATTTGCCACCAGAGGAACTAGATTTTAAGGTTTACAAGATTAGTGTTTAGTTGTTGTGCCCAGAGATTGAGTTACCATTGTTTCTAAACTAAGTGTGTGTTGCGTTTTCCTTCACGTCTGGGTTCAAGAGAAAAAGGTACAGTGGCAAAGCGTGGGTTTGCCAGATGTGCACCCCAAAGGCTGAGGGGGATATGAAGCACAGGGTTGGCATGGTAGCAACCAGCCAGTGGGAACCTAGTGAGCTGGGTGGAGAGATTGTGGAGTGAGAGTCTCCAAGAGATAACAGGGCTGAGTTTCACTGAAAGCGATCCTTGATGGGTTCGAGTCAATCATAGCCCTGTTCGCATTGATTATCAGCATTTTTAACAACATCATGCTCTACATTTAGCCACCAAAACTCTTCCATTAAAAGTGTTAGGTCAGGAGTATCAATGTCACGGTCATGGGGAAAGAATGTGATGATAAACTTGTGCAAATGAAAAACGTGGGTAAAAGACCGGGGTCAGCAAAGATGAAGAAAACTGAGCTTAATTCAGTGTGGAGGATGCTGTTACTACCAGAACTTTGAAGCTTGAGTGCCAGCAAGAAGATTCTCCTTTTGATTTTATAACTTTTAGGTTTTTAATTTATATGCATATAATATACAAAGTCATCAGTTAAATTTAAGGTAACTTGAACTTTTTGGTAAGCCAATGAGATAAATACATTTTTAGTAAGATACTAAGAGGGCATCAGTTTTAAAAATTCCTATTTTGTCTTTGGACCTAAACACTGAAACACAATTCAGTGAACAACAAAATTTAAGCTCTTTCAGGTTTTTGAAGTGTACAGACAGGTGCAGGTGCTTGAAGCAGCTTGTCACAGCACACGCACGGTCATGAGCAGAGAAAGATGCGTGCACATCTGCTTACTTGGGCTCAGCTCAATTTCATCCCTCAACACCATTCAGAACTCCCTGCCTAGGGAATGGTGCTGCCCGAGGTGGGCCAGGTCTCCCCAAGTCATTTAAGTTAGTTAAGACAATCCCCCATGGACTGATCCAGTGTAGACATCCTCACTGAGGCTCTCCCCAGATGAGTCTTGGTTGTGTTGGCAGTCTAAGTTGACAGTGGCAGCTGAGCATCACGCCTGGCTTTTCTCTTCTGTGAGGACCTTCCCATATTGCCCCTTGGACACTGCCCACCCCATCGAGGTCCCCAGCCTGCTCTCTGGTGTCATTCATCAGCACTGATCCAAATTCCCCTTCCTGGGCTGGGCTGCACTCTTTTTCTCTCATAGCGATTTTAATACTAACAATTTATTATTCATCCGTCTTCCCTATCTGGCTGGCTGACAAACTTTACAAAGTCCTCTGCATTGTTCTCTGAATAGTTTCCCCAGGCCCCACATGATAGATAGCATCTGGTGATACATACATGCATTGTAAAATGGCCACGTTATATTATAACATAAGTATTTATTCACAAACTTAATCCATTTTATGGTAAGAATTGAAATTTCGAGCTATGAGGGATTAACTGTAGCTTGGCTGTGGTGTTGTGGTTGTGGGTTTTGTGTGTTTTCTCTATTATTCTGGCTTATGTGGGGCTGGGGTGTAAGAGCTTTAGGCCTTGTGTGGTTCTCAATTACTCTGGTCTTTAACACGGTGTTGCTTCTAAGCAAGCTTATAAACTAGCTTCCTCCTGAAGCTCAGGAGGAAGATCCCCAACAAGGGAGGGGAACAAACCAGCTGCTAAGGGAACTTTGGGAAATCTCTGCTTTAAGAGAAATTCACTAATTAGAAAAGGGAGCAAAGATTCAAAACCGACAGAGTGCTAATGAAGACTGTGAATTAAAGACTTCTTCCTTCCTTTCTCTGGAGCCCAGAAGCAGTAGATGAGATACAGGGGAACCTTCAAGGCACCGTACAAGCAAGCACATTAATACCACTACATTGCAGGGCACTTCTGAATTTTCTTCACATATACAATACCTCCCCCAGTATTTATACACCAACAGAAGAAGAGGGCTCTCCTGATTCCCAAAAGAAAGAAATGCAAAAACTAGCTACATGCATACCCACTATCTAGTTTTATGTAACAAATTAGCACCAAAGTCAATAGCTTAAGACAATAGAGAGCACCTAATACCTCTCACCATTTCCATGATGCTAGAATCCAAAAATACAGCTTAATCATGTGGTCCAGAGTCAAGGTTAATCATGAAATTCAGTCAGACACTAGTGGAGACCCAGATGTCAGAAAGTTTGCCTGAGGTGGAGGGCCTGGGTAGCATCCTCTACAGGGGATGCTCATGCGATTTCACAATACAGAAGCTGTTTTTCTTCTAAATGTGCACTATACGAGGGCAGAGGCCACAGGAGAATGGAGCAGCAGTACCCGTGAGATGGGGCCTTCCTCTCTGCCCACCTTCCGCTGTACCCTTTCATATAAGTCAGCCCAGACTCCGTTAGCAAGGAGAGAACACCAGGCTTCCTTTACCAGTGGGTAAGGTACATTGAAGTGCTTGATGACTTGCTGCCACAATGCTTACATGACTTAAATATGAATACCAAAATAACATCAAAATTCCTGAGTGTTGATTTAGATACCAGTATCTCAATAAGTACTCAATAGTCAATACATACATAGTGAGACCTGGCTCTAGCTTTCCATGCATATATGTAGGCCCATACATACACCTGTGTATACTCTGTGTTTCTGGGCTTGTATGGAATACACACGCTCTCAGGTGGCGCACTAAGCACAACTCGTGCAGGCAGAGGTTGGCTTATTTCGTCTGACTCACCTCTCACTGCGCTGCTCCTCAAGAAGTCAACGGTGAACGAACACACAGGCTCTCACCACTACAAAAATAAAGTGATGTCACAAACACATTGTGGCAGTGTCACAAGGCCAGCACCACTCCGGATGATGCAGGGCTTGAGGTTCTTCTAGCCTTGCTAGTCTCCAAAGAGCACCATTGAAGGACTGAGGAAAGGTGGTGGGAGACACACTAAGACCTGCAAGTTCAGGAACTCTTTATTTTTCATTGATAAAGAAACAGACAGTATGAGGGTGGGAGCAGCTGCTCCAGGGCTTTAAATAATCTGTCATTATTTAATCATCCCTAAATATCAGAAAGGTTTAAGGCAGAGAAAACATCCAAGAAGGCCCAGCCCCCAGCCCCCTTGTCAGCATTTCCACAGTGACTTCTGAGCTGCAAGGGCCAACTTCCTCCACTAAGCTAATCCAGTCAATAGCCTCTCCCCCCCTGTGGTAATGGGAGTTAGTCATATTTCATGCTCTTTGCATAGGTGAGGTCTGTGACCTATAGGTACAATCTAGCAAGAGGTCAAATCTCATTGGTCTGTGTGTTTTTAGGCAGCAGATACTGCACAAGTAACAGAACAGCCCAAAGCACAGGCTGCCCTGACTTGCCTGCCCCCCCATGCTTGAGTGACAGGAGTTCTTTTGCAGACCATTAGTGAATCGTGAATTGTCTGGTGTCTGAGGCCCCGTGGCGCAGTCTGAGGGTTTCCCACACCCCCTCTCCCAACTTCACTCTCTTCCTTGGGCTTCTTCGGTCGCCTAGGAGACAGCAGCTGCTTTCCACATTCCACTGCGAGCAGCCACATTCCAGACCCTCCCTCAGAACCTTCCCTTCTGCAATTGTTTTCTCTGACTACCTTGGCTTGAGAAGCATTCTCAGTAGGTGAGCCTGACCTAATATAATCTCCACTGAAAGGTTAACTAGGGACTTGCTGTGAGGCTCAGCTCGTAAAGGCCTGGGAGGCCCAGTCTGTGCTGCTAAGATAGATGCCTGTGACCTGCTTGGTAAAAGACAATTACTAGAAGCTGTCTTCTGACACCCCCCCCCCCAACATATGCCATGGCATGTGAACGGCCCCACAAACACACACTGTAGAAAAAATAAATAGTAAATTAAAATGTTGAATTGATCCTTGCTCTCTGTAGACTGTGACACCATATTTCAACCACAAATACTGCAGCTATTTTTGGTGCATTCTAAGAAAGAATAGTAAGAGTAACTAAACCCTTATAAAAATGAGGTCTCAGCCAGGTGTAGCAGCACTACAATCCCAGCACTTGGGAGATAGAAGCAGGTAGAAGCAGGTTGGAGGCTAGTCTGGTGTACATAGTGAGTTCCAAAATAGCTAGCATACACAGGGAGAATCTGTCTTGAAAACAAAACAAAACAAAACAAAACACCTCACCCCATAGAAAGGAAGAAAGGAAGGAAGGAAGGAAGAAAGAAGAAAGAAAGAAAGAAAGAAAGAAAGAAAGAAAGAAAGAAAGAAAGAAAGAAAGAAAGAAAGAAAGAAAGAAAGAAAGAAAAAGGAGGGAGAGAGGGAGGGAGGGAGGGAGGGAGGGAGGAAGAGAGGGAGGAAAGAAATGAGAGAGGGGGGAGGGAAGGAAGGAAGGAAAGAAGGAAGAAAGGAAGGAAGGAAGAAAGATAGATAGAGGGAAGGAGGAGGGAGAAGTGGAAGAAGAGGAAGAGGAAGAGGAAGAGGAGGAGGAGGAGGAAGGTCTATCAGAGAACACATATAACCCCGCCTTTTGGAAGACTGAGGCAGGAAGACTGCCACTCAAGGCCAGACTGGACTATGTAGAGAATTAAAGGTCAGCCTGCTCTGTATAGTGAATTAAAGGCCAGCCTGGGCTATGTAGCCAAACCCAGTCTCAATACACCAAATGCAAACAGAGTAGGCTGGGACCATTGCTCAGTAGTACAGCACATTTACTTAGCTTGTGTGAAGCCATGGGTTCAGTTCTCTGAACAAGGAGAAAGAACAAGAGGGCAAAAAGGCAAGTGAAGCCTTTGGGTCACATGACTCAGTCTAGGGAGGTGATGTGAAGAAATCTGCCCACCACCCTGAAATCAAACTTGTTTGGGTTTGGTGGTAGTGGTAGTGGTAGTGGTGGTGGTGGAGGTGGTGGTGGTGGTGGTGGTGGTGGTGGTGGTGGTGGTGGTGGTGGTTCGGTTCGGTTCAGTTCTGTTCTGTTCTGTTCTGTTCTGTTCTGTTCTGTTCGGTTCGGTTTGGTTTGGTTTGGTTTGGTCTGAGATAATAGTCTAAGCTGTACTGGAACCCACTATATAATTCAGTCTGGCCCCAAGCTGGTGTCAATCCTCCTGAGGCAGATTTAGGGTTAGGGAATGGTTTAAGAACATGGAATTCTACATGGTTTGGGCAATTGGTAGTCTAGGACCCTCACCTATATGTCCTATGCCATACATAGTGTGTCACTACATAGACCAGGCTAGCCTTGAGTGGCAATCTTCCTGCCTCAGCCTTCCAGATGGCATGGCTATATGTGTTCTCTAATAAACCTTCCTCTCCTCCTCCTCCCACCTGCCTCCTCTTCCTCCTCATCCCCCTCCTCTTCCTTCTTCCTTCCTTCTCTTTTCTTTCTTTCTATCTTTCTTTCTGTCTTTTTTTTTGAGTGGGTGTTGTTTTTTTCTAGACAGGGTCTCACTATGTATGCTAGCTGTTTTGGAACTCACTATACACATATCCAAACAATGCAGATACTAAACTGTGAGAAACCTAGCATCCATGTGCTCACTGAGCATACACTACCCCTCTCCAAACAATGGGATGTTTCTCCTCCTTAGTCACCATTAAACGGGGAGAGTTTCCAGTCAGTCACAGTCCAGTCATAACGGAGGTGGCAGCTGATCCAACCTGAATTGTTGTGAGAACACAACCGAGGCTGATCACGAAGTCTGAGTGAGCTTCTGTGAGACTCCCCTGTCTCCATCTTCTACCCATGTATAGCCAGGCATGCCTATGGGAAGGGGCATGTGCACTATACAAAAGGCTATAGAACTCAAATCTGTCAATCAAAACAAAGACCTGCACATGGCATGTTTCTTAGCAATAAAAACCCCCTTCCTCCTAAGACCCTAATACAGGAATTCCCAGGCGACAACCTGGAGTCCTTGAGTCCTGCCCCTCAGGTGGCCAGCTGTCACTCTGGACAACATATTTCTTCAGTAGTCACTTTGCTTGTGAATACAGTTCCCTTGCTGCACTGTGATCTCTATGTGCCTATATTTCACTTCCTTGAATTAGAGGCCAAGGATGTGGAGACACAGGCACTGTAACATCCTCCTCAGCCTCCTAGAGTCTTGCAACACCACACTTGACTTCCAGCATCTTTCTGTGGGACTGTAATGTAGGCACAAACATCAAATGAGCATCCAGTGGCTTCTCCCTTCACCGAAACTCCTGTTCTCCGTTATAATAACAAGGATCTGGATTCTCCTTGCCTGTCTCTACCCCACTGGCACGCTGGCCTTCCTTCTCTCCTGGAACCTGCCCAGCGACTGCTTCCTTCCTTCCTGGGAGCCCACAGGGCTGTGTTCCTGGCCTATCACTTCTTCCCAAGGTAAATATCATCTCCCAACAAGGGAAGTGACCTCAGTCACTTTAAAGTGCACTGCCTTACCTGACTTCCATCGTATCCATCACCACGTGAACTTTTCCCAATCAGTGCACCACCTGCCCCCTTCCGGGCCCCCTCTTAGACTCCTTATGGCTTATTATGGTCATGGCTGCATCCCCAGTGCTTCTCACAAACCCTGGCCAATAGCCAATCTTCTGCCCATATGAGCTGGATAAACAGATGGTTCCCAGCTTAGGTCTAAGCTTTCAACTTCAGTGACTTAGAAGGAAGTTACATTGGTTTATTTCTGTTGCTGTGATAAAATACCTGACCAAAGGCAACTCAAGGGAAAAAGAGTTCATTTGGGTTCAGAAGGAGGCATGGCACCAGGCAGGCAGCGCGGGAAGCTGAGACACCACATCTCCAATAGCAAACAGAAAGCAGGGAGAAGAAATCAGAAGCAGGACACAACTATGGCCTTCAAAGCCGGGCCCAGGGAACCACTTTCTCTAGCAAGGCTGCACCTCCTAAAGCCTCCATAAATTCCTCAAGCCTTGCCATCCACTGGGAACCATGTGTCCAATTCAGAATTCGAACCAGCACATTAAGTGTTGATTGTTCTTACAGTGGAAAGGGGTCAACATTACCATAGACAGCTCAGCTAGCTTGGGTTTATAAGACATTGATCCTGGATGCCTTAAAAATACCATTTGCCCTTTTGAAAGGTTGTTCTTAGGATGAGAGATTAAAAATGAGCACAGCTGTTTTCCTGGGAGAGTCTGCTGATAGCCCTACACTTCTATCTGTGGGAATTTCCCTCTGCCCAGTTTCCAACTGATGGAGATACGAGTCCCTATTGCTGGGATTCTAGAAGTCAGCGGGAGACATGGCTGTCACACGCTCCAGCATAACCTGTCCCCACGCGCATAGCAGAGAAGCAGCTCAGATAAAGGGAGGCCAGCACTGCAACGGGATAGTGCTGAGGTATAGTTATCATCCAGCAAAGTCCACCCCCGCGGCCTGTCCCCCATAAAGAAGCCTAGAAGTTTCCATTTCTACCAGGGGAATGGTAGGATGTGGTTGGTCTAACATCAGCTCAGCAAGCCTGCAGCCATGGGCTTTTGTTCAATTCTTCCCTTGGAAGATAAAACTGAAGGCAGGCCTGGTTCCTACCTGTAATCTCAACAGTTGGGAGGCCGAGATAGGAGGATTGCCTTGAGTTCAAGGCTAGGCTGACTTGACTGTATGGTGAGTTCCAGGCCAGCCTGAGTTACATAGTAAGACCTTGTCTTAAAAAGCAGAAAGATAGAGGCAGAGGCAGGTGGATTTCTGAGTTCGAGGCCAGCCTGGTCTACAGAGTGAGCTCCAGGACAGCCAGGGCTACACAGAGAAACCCTGTCTCAAAAAAAACCAAATCCAAAAAACCAGAAAGAAAGAAAGAAAGAAAGAAAGAAAGAAAGAAAGAAAGAAAGAAAGAAAGAAAGAAAGAAAGAAAGAAAGAAAGAAAGAAGCAAAAAGATAGATGGTAGATAGATGGATAGACAGATGTAATTTTGATAAACGGCTGACAGCTTTCTAGGTTTGAGTCCATCTATGTGTAAAACGCCAAACAAATCCTGCTGACTTGAAACACAATGGATGTTTAGTGCTTCTTTTGTTCTAAGAAACAGCAAATTCTCTGAATTCAAAAATGAAAACAAGAAGTCCAACGTGAGCGGGAAGGACCAGGAGTCCAGAGCACTGGAGCCCACTTCCCCTTTCAGAAAAGCTGCATGAAGAAACCATGTCTTCAAAAACTACTGTGGTGCCTGCCGGATGGTGGTGGCGCATGCCTTTAATCCCAGCACTTGGGAGGCAGAGGCAAGTGGATTTCTGAGTTCAAGGCCAGCCTGGTCTACAGAGTGAGTTCCAGGACAGCCAGGGCTACACAGAGAAACCCTGTCTCAAAAAAACCAAAAAAAAAAAAAAAAAAAAAAAAAAAAAAAAAAAAAAAACTGAAATTTCTTGGGTCTGTGTGTCCTGGGAAAGTTTGATTATTTGTGTTTCTGGATCAACAGTTAGTATGTAAATGACAGATTCCATTAATCCTGCTCTGCAAGCATCTCACTGCCAAACTAGATTTATTTTGGAAAGGGTTATTCCTTCTTGACAGACAAAAACCAAAGTGGCCTGTTGTTCTGAGAGGAGGGAAGACAAAAAGGGGCCGGGGAGAGGGGAGGAAGGAGGAGGAAAGGGGAGGAAGAAGGTAGGGAGGAGGAAAAGGAGGGAGGAGGGGGGGGAGAGGGAGGAGGAAGAGGAGAGGGAGGAGGAAGGGAGAGGGGGGAGGAAGGGAGAGGGGGAAGGAAGGGAGAGGGGGAAGGAAGAGAGGGAAGAAGAGGAGGGAGGAGGAAGAGGAGGGAGGAGGAAGAGGAGGGAGGAGGAAGAGGAGGGAGGAGGAAGAGGAGGGAGGAGGAAGAGGAGGGAGGAGGAAGAGGAGGGAGGAGGAAGAGGAGGGAGGAGGGAGAAGAAAGCAGGAGGGAAAAGGAGGGAGGAGGAAGGAGAGGGGGGAAGAAGTGGGGAGGAGGAAAGGGAGGGAGGAGAGCCGGGCTATGTCTTTCCACACATGTCTTCCTTTAACTCCCTGTCAACCCTTCGGCCTCACCTGCATCTCTCTGAGCCTCGGCCAAGCAGGTTCATTCCTAGAGTGAGATTTCCCGTGTGCTGTGGAATTAGAGTCTGCACTTTCCTGGCCTGGGTGGGTGAGAACCGCCTTCCGGCCAGCAGAGAGCAGCATCAGCAGTGCTGACACTGGCCTTCTGTTTGGCTCCGTGGAGCCATATGGCTTCATGCAGTGTAGCGTGTTCACCCTGTCAATCCGAGGTTACACAAATTCTTTGCTATGTGGCAAGGAGAGAAAAGTGTCTTGCATGGGTAAATTCTATCAGCCTTCACAGAGGGCCTTGAAAGACTGACTCATCAGTGGGGGACGGGGGGGGGGGGGGGGGTGGAGGTATAAGGTCTAAGACCTCCGCTGCTGTCCAGAAATCAGTGCTTTTTAGGAAAGTCGTAAATACAATTGCCTTCAGCAGGTGACAGTTTCAACAAGGAAATACCCACAGTGTTTTGTAGTAACGTCTCTGGAGAATCTAGGATAATGATTTTTAACCCTTTCCAGTAAGCCATTCAAAATCCAGACATCCAGACAGAGCACCTAAGTAAACTTGTACCCCCTAGAAAAACCTAGGGGAAAGAACAAGAAGCAGACCCAAGGTCCTTGCACTGCTGTGCACCAAAGCAACACATCCATCGTAGGCCCAGCTCTCATCGCGGGACCGCAGTCCTCTTGGATAGCCCCAAGGCGGCGGCAGGAGTCTCTGTCCCACAGGCTATGGAGTCCACTGGGTTGCAATCCAACTTTAAACACCGACGCTTCTTTCTGACCACAACCCTCGGGTTTCTGCCTGGATAGGCAGCCCTTCCCATGCTGCTTGGTGCCCTGTCACCCCCTTCCTTCTGTCCCCGGTGCTGCAGGCAGCGAAGGAGCTGGCTGAAAGTCACTGCCTTGCTGAATTTGCGCTCCGCACACCTGTTCCCCAGGGCTGATGGGAGCCACGCAGGAGGCGGCGGTCCTGGACTCTGCCCGTCCCGCCCCGCCCCGCAGTGAGCGTGGTGCCTCAAGTTACCCCAGCAACAAGCTCTTCCCACAACCTCCCAGCATCCCTTCCACCCCTCAACTTTCCAACTTTTTGGAAAGGTATTTCCAAAGGAGCAATGGGGGACGACCCAGCTGGAGTCCAAGCCCTCCGGGACAAAAACCCGCAAGGACTGGACTAGCAGCAAGGCCCCTTGACAATAGGTTGGCTGGGGAGAGAGGCAGCCAAACAATCAGGGATGGGAAGGTTAAGAAAATGGATGCAGAACTCTCCCCGGCCCCCGGAGATAAAGGAGAGGAAAGAAGCAAGACACTAGGAAAAGAGACAGATGAGAGGAGATGAAGACAGAGATAGAGGTTAGAACAGGAGAGGGAGAGAGAGACTGAGTCCAGCAACCAAGAGAAGTCACTTCTCCTCCTGAGGGGCCAGGCAAAATGCAACAGATACCCGATACCCAAGCCGCAGTGTAGAAAAGGAGTGTTGCGACAAGAGTCTCCAGGTTCCAAACCCGGAACAAACTCCTTCCCAAGAGTCCCCGAGGCGAGGGGAGACAACGTTGAGCAGAAGCGTCTCTCCCCAACCCATCCCCTGCAGAAGGCAAACTCTTGCCCGCTGCTACCTGCTAGTTGGCCGAGCCCCATACCGCTGGCAGAGACATGGATATGGAGGTGGGAACGAGAGGGACTCACCCTGGCTATTCGGGGGCTTTCTCTTCCGGGCCATCTTCAGTCTGGTCCCTTCCCCGCCGGGTCCGCCTTGCAGAGCCTCCTGTGCCGCGCAGCCCCGGGAGCTCTCGCTGCCTGGGCTCAGAGAGCTCTTTGTGGCGGTGATGGCATATGCCAGGCGGCGGCGGTCAGGTTGCGCGCTCCACTCCACTCGGCTCTGCTGCGCGGGCGCAGTCGCCCCCCAGCTGCCCACCGCCAGACCGACCCCCCGCACGCTCTGCTGCGGCCACGGTGGCCCCCTCTGCTGTGCGGCGCCTCTGCTGGAGGGCGCAGGGCCGGGTCCCCGGAGCGCCAGCCCAGCGCCCACCTTCCTCGATCACACGCCCGCCCACCCCACGCGGCCCCCTCCCCACGCGCCCCCCTTCCCAAGCGCCGAGCCCTCTGTCCCGCGGGCGCCACCAGCCCTGGCACGGCACCCTCGGCCAGTGACACTTGGTAGCGGCTGAGGATGGCAGGGACGTTCCAGTCAGCGGAATTCAAGGGGGCTGATGGAGTGAGCCCCAGTCTGGCATTACTGTTTCCCAAGGGCACCGGGTCCCCAGCCGACTGAGACAGGATCTGTCCATCACCTAAAAGAGCAGTCCTCCTCCGCAGACCCTGAATCACACCTGGGCGATGGGCTGGAGTGTCAGCTGCTTCCGGTCCTCCTGGGGGAAGATGTTAAGCTGGAGGACCTGTAGGGAAAGAGAAGTGAATTCCCACAAACAGCCTGTCACCAGACCCTGGCAGGTAACCTTGCTCAGGTCCCAAAGCTCTTCGTTTTGAGGACTCAGTATAGTTTCATGAGCTGCCAGGAAAAGGGCAAATAAAGTTCGCCTATCTGGGTTGGAGCTGGTGCTTGATTTCTTAACCTCCTACAGAAACTTAGGGGCCTCATTCTTTCTCCTCTGGTTAGAAGGCCTATTGGCAAACGTTCCTGTTCCTGGAGCTGTCCTCTCCAGAGTGCTGATGAGGGGGAGGTTGGCATCCTGCCACTGCTCCCAGAAAACACGAAAAGCTAAAGTTTAGGGCTAATCTGAAAATATATAGGAGTCAGGGTTTTAAAGAGTGGCAGATGCAGGACTAGTGTCTGAGATCCAGGCATTAGGGAGGCAGAGACAGAGGACGGTCGTAAGTTTAAATCTACACTGTAGAGGTGGTTTAATACCCCAAGGCACTTGCAATTCACATTTTTCTTTTCTTGTTCCTAAGTACAACTCCCAACACTATCTAATAATCAGTGAATATATAATATTCAGTTGTGTTGGTTTGTATATGTTCAGCTCAGGGAGTGGCACTGTTTGCAGGTGTGACCGTGTTGGAGTAGGTGTGTCACCGTGGGAATGGACTTTAATACCCTAGTCCTGGCTGCCAAGAGGTCAGTCTTCCACTAGCAGCCTTCAGATGGAGAGATAGAACTCTCAGCTCCGCCTGCACCACGCCTGCCTAGGTGCTGCCCTGCTCCCACCTTGGTGATGATGATGGACTGAACCTCTGAACCTGGAAGCCAGCCCCAATTAAATGTTGTCCCTTATAAGAGTTGCCTTGGTCGTGGTGTCTGTACACAGCAGTAAAACCCTAACTAAAACATCAGTAATTACAACTCAATACCCATAGACAAAAGGTTATCCCGGTTCTAGTGAAGTTTAACGGGGAAAAAAAAAAAACACCAGAGTCAAAAACCAGTGATAAGTTCTCGACTTGGGACATCACACCTCTGGGTGTAATGTTATTAGGACTGGGAGAGTCACTTCATTCTTCTGGTAGTTTGTGTTTTCTGGTCCTGCCAAACGTCATGTCAAAGATCCTCTGAGATATTTCAAGCAAGCAATGTGACTGAGACCTGTCATCCAGCGTCTGAGAGGCAGAGGCAGGCCTGCCTAGTGAGCACCAGGCCAGCCAGGAGTACACAGGAGACCTCATCCACAGAACAACACCAGCCTGTGGTGGCCAGTTATCCTGGTTGTTAGTTTGGCTGCATCTGGAATCACCTATAACCCAGGCTGCTGTGCAGGCCTGTGAGGGGTTTTCTTAGTTGGGTTATTTGAAGCAGGAAGGCCCTCCCTAAATCTGAGCAGCACCTGCTGGTGGCAGCCCTGGTCAAAGGTCATAGAGGAAGGACATTTGGCTTTCTGCCTGTTTGTCCTCACTCACTTTGGTAAGTCCACCCTGTTGCTGAGACGCTCCCATATTAGAAACAACTTCCGGATTCCAAAACAGGCTGAAGACCTCCGGGAATCCTCGAGCCTTCAGTACCAGATCAGAACTGCGGAGCATCCAGGGTGGCGAACTGAGTAACTGCAGGATTCCTGTCCTGTCTGGCATGAGACAGCCAATGCTGGACCCCCCGGACTACATCCTACAAGCCAATCTAATGAGCCCTGTATCTAATCAGCCACCCTAACATCAGTCTATTTCTTGAGAGAACCCTGACTCACTTACAGGCAAGCAGAGTCTCACGAAGGTGTCACCAGAAATAATTTGCGAGGCCTCGGTGCCACCTTCACACTTGGAGACGCGTGTGGCTCCTGACCTGGCTTTGCCTGATAAGCGTAGCTCTCACTCTGGTCAAAGAAGACATGCTCCTCTATGCAGCAAAGGAGGCCATTACAGAAAGCCACAGCTGGCCAGAATGCTAAGAGCAACTGACCGTGGACTGCTCCGCACCAATCGACGGATCTATAACACAACCCTCACAGCTGAAGAGGTCAGCTCAGAGCTGTCAGAAAATTCCACCAGGCACCCCCTCCAGTCCTGGAAGAGATAGGTCAGAGAGCACATAGGCTGAAAGGGAGAGGCTGATTAAGCCCCTACTACCTCATTCCCTAAAGATCAATCAGTTTAAAGGGCGCACTGTTCCGCCAATCATATTGTGCCTAGTTGCTGCCGCTCTGTTCTGTCCCTGGAAACCGTATAAACGCTCTCAGACTGGGCTGCCCATGGTCAACAGTCTCCTTTGAGTCTGAGACAACCTCACATGCTGGAATAATAAATTCCTCTTGCATTTGCATCAATCCCCAGATCCACATTGTTCATGGGGGCAGGGAGGGGGAGGGGCTGGGTGGGGACCCCGGTAATTAAGGCTCGGCAGAGTCTTACACAGGTAAAGTCCAGAAAACATCGTCTGGGAGGAAGCAGAAAGACTGCGAAAGCCAGAGGACCAGAGCTGTAACGTTGTGTTTGCTACGTGGCGGGAAAGTCTCTCCAAATCTCAATGACAGTTGCTACACGCGTAGAAATGACACCAGAGGACACTGCAGCATGGAATGGGAAAACTCAGACGCCCGCACCTGATGAAGAGCCAGAGGTGATTGTTGGCTTCAAGCAAAGCTTAAACGCACATAAGCAACATAGCTAACCCAGAAGGCTATCGTTATAAATTTATATATAGGTGTGTGCATTTTAACAGTAACGATGCAAAAATAAGTCTGGGGGGGAAGGGGCTGGATGGAGGACGGGGGTGGAATGGTCTAAATGCAGTACTTATATATAAAACTCCCAAAAATTAGCATTATTTTAAAAACACAAAGAGTTGGCAATGGATATGGTGTTGTTGATTATTGTCACCTAGCCCAGGCGTGTCCCGTGTACATCCTGTCTTTGGGCTACACCCCAGTCCCATTCATGTGTGCTGCTTGGTTAGTTGAGTTTATTTTGGTGTTTTGGCTTGTTTGCTTTGGAGACAGGGTAGACTTGACTGACCAAAAACTGACCACTCCCCCTCCTTTCCTCTTTGCCTCTGAGTCCTCGATTTTACTTAAATAAACATAACAGCTCCTTTCTCTGTGTCCGTCCACAAGTGAAATCCATCCAGAATTCTCTCTCCAGCACGGCTTCTCACTTAACTGAAACTACTTGGCTTGGTAGTACTTAAGTCCCAGCACTGAGGAGGACAAAGCAGGAGGACTGCAAGTACCTGGGCTCCACAGCAAGACCCTGTCTCACAAACAAACAAGAGACAATGTTCTCTGCAATTCTTCACACCCTCGAGGCATCTGAATATTTAGGTTCTGTAATATCCTAAGTCTACCCAGAGTGCTCCCACTTTATCACTGGTCACTAATGATTATAATTGCTGCCTATATTAGAATAATGTTTCCAATTCATGTATTACTTTCATACTCTATATATCATTCCATCCTGACCTCAAGCCTGTGGCTTGGATGGTAATTCCTGTCCTCAGTTTTAGATGACAGAAAGAGATGTGATGACTGCTCGTGGCTTCTAGTACTTCAACGCAACATCCTCTCAATAGCGGCACCAGCTGCAGAAACTGAAGGTTCATGCCACTTCAGACCAGGGATGTGTCAGTGTGTATCTCTTACAAGAATGGTGCCAACGCTATACTTGCTTGTTTTGGTGTGGGAGTGGTTGGTTGTTGGGTGACTGGCTTTTGAGACATGGTCTCACACTGTAGGTGGCCAGGCACAGCTCACAGTGCAGTGCTGGGGCCAGGTAGTTAAGGTGGTACTCCTCTTAGCTCTCCCTTATGTGCTAGGATTGAGGTGCTCACCACTCCCCACCATGGACGCTTTCTTAGCAAAGGTGACTGGAGATTTTGGTTGGTTAGATATGTCATCCTTTTAGATGACTATGGTTAATAAAGAACTTACATTTATGACTAAGACTAAAACGCTTGTCTTAGTCACGGTTCTATTGCTGTGAAGAGACACCATGACCATGACAACTCTTGTAAAGGAAACCATTTACTTGGGACTTGCTTACGGGTTCAGAGGGTCAGTCCATGATCATCATGGCAGGGGCACAGCAGCAAACACGGCACTGGAACAGCAGCTGAGACCTACATCCTGATCCAAAAGCAGAGAAAGAAGACCTGGCCTTGGCATGGCTTTTGAGACCTCAAAGTCTACACTTACTGACTTACCTCCTAACCTTCACGAGCAGTGCCACTACTCCTTGATGGCTAAGCAACCCAATATATGAGCCTAGAGGGGCCATTCTTATCCAAACCAGCACAGCACTGTAAGGCACCAAGGCCATGACTTCCCTGACTTTCCAGGCCAAGTATCTCTGAGGCAGCATACATTGTATGCTTTTGTTAAAAGGTTACAAATGAAATGTTTGCATGGAGCAGTAAGGCAAAACAAATTACACAAGCCATTTAAACAGATGTAACAGGGAGCAGGGTAGGGAGTGGAGTGGCCGGGGGTTACACAGGAACAGCAGCCAGCTGCAGAATTACAGCCCCCCTCAGATTACAAGGGCCCTGGTTTTTCGTGAAAATCAGAAATCCAGATTTTCTAGAGAAATACCCTTTGTGATGGTGACCGACATAAAGAAACAAGAAAGCAATGGTTGTCAGTAAGTACATATTAGTGCAGCTGCAGCTGAGTTACAAAAAAAATCCACGATGTTTAAAGTACGTTTACAAAGTTTACACTTTCTAGGTGGATTGTGCCCTCCCCAATATAACAGAGGCCATGGAGCCAATGAGTAAGGAGCCACTGGATAAAAGTTAATAAGGAATTAGTTTCAGACTGAAATCATAAACATTTCACAATAGGAAATCTAAGTTCTGATCACTTGTCTGTTAGTATACAATTCTGGCTTCCAGTGCCCTCTATACTAAGAGTCCCAACAGTCACTAAGTTCCTCAAAGAGTTATAGCACTTCTTAGAAGACAAGGGCTTACAGCGCCTCCTGGAGGACAAGAGGTTATAGTGCCTCCTGGAGGACAAGGGGTTACAGCGCCTCCTGGAGGACAAGGGGTTACAGCGCCTCCTGGAGGACAAGGGGTTACAGTGCCTCCTGGAGGACAAGGGCTTACAGCGCCTCCTGGAGGACAAGGGCTTACAGCGCCTCCTGGAGGACAAGGGCTTACAGTGCCTCCTGGAGGACAAGGGCTTACAGCGCCTCCTGGAGGACAAGGGGTTACAGTGCCTCCTGGAGGACAAGGGCTTACAGCGCCTCCTGGAGGACAAGGGCTTACAGCGCCTCCTGAAGGACAAGGGCTTACAGCACCTCCTGGAGGACAAGGGCTTACAGTGCCTCCTGGAGGACAAGGGCTTACAGTGCCTCCTGGAGGACAAGGGGTTACAGCGCCTCCTGGAGGACAAGGACTTACAGCGCCTCCTGGAGGACAAGGGCTTACAGTGCCTCCTTGGAGGACAAGGGCTTACAGCGCCTCCTGGAGGACAAGGGCTTACAGCGCCTCCTGGAGGACAAGGGGTTACAGTGCCTCCTGGAGGACAAGGGCTCACAGCGCCTCCTGGAGGACAAGGGCTTACAGCGCCTCCTAGGGAACAGGAGTTACATCAGACCTGTCAGGAAGTCTTTCTTAATGTTTGAATTCTTGTCTGGGTTCATCTATGTCTGTACTAAGCCATCCCCACTCCTTTTAGTTTCTTGACCCCAACCTTCTGTAAGCACAGTCACTTTCCCCAAGCAACATAGATAGACAAGGAGGCAGGTCCGTTCACAAATACAGAAGTCTCCCAGAGACTTCTACTTTCTTTCTAGAGCGGGAGAAGGAGTTTTGTGCTGTGTTTGAGGAAGAACATCTGATCAGAACAGCAATTTTCCCACCTGCTTTGGAAACAGGGGGCAGTGAAAACGTGCCAAGGAGACCCTCACATCATTAAGGTCGAGATGGCAGTGGCGGCAGTGGAATGATCTGTTTTATTTCATTCAACCAACAACAAGGCCAGAAAAGGGGGGGGGGGGGCGCACACTGGGTGTTGCAGTATGTGCCATGCAGAGAGGATCTCAGACAGTCAGTCAACAAGCTGCAGGATGTGATGAGACTGACAGAAACCGAAATCAGTGCGGAATGGGCAAGTGCTGGCTCATGCCCAGAATGCCAGCACTGAAGATTCCATAATCTAGAGCTTTGGAGGCAGAGTAGCTAACTTGAGAATGTTTATTTCACAAGTAAGTACCAGCTGGAGATGGCAGGGGCACTGGCTGAGCTGAGAGCAGTTTTATAACCCCAAATACAGGTTGCTTCCTTTCTTCCTCAGCTGAATAATCAGAAGGGGTGATCTTACAGGTCACTGGGGTCTTATCTTCCCCGCGGACACTAATGATTGACTAATTTGGCTATTTCCCAACACAGACTGGAGGTAGGCTTATCTCTGGCTTTATGGCCTCTTTATTTTGAAGCGTATCAGGAACACGACCTTGCTATATCTGCGGGTCATTAGGCAGCCTCGGCTGTTGATGATTTTCTACTCTAGGCTTCTGGTTTGGTTTGGTGTAGCTGGATGAGCAGGTGTTATCAGGGACCCAGGACCGTCTGCTCATCTAAAGTTAGACTGAAGCTGGCTGAAATCGCTATTGTTTTGAAAATGAACCTTCATCCATTTTCATTTCTTACAGGGAAATGGGACCGGAAGATGGCCATGAGTTCAAGAACAGCCTGAGCCGCGTAGTGAATTCCTGCCTTTGGAAGCGAGCACCTCGGGCAAAGCCACTGTGCCCACTCCACCGGAAAGCAGAGGCAGGAGGATCTTTGGAGTTTGACTCACTGAAAGCAAGTGATCTCCAGGCTCAATGAGAGAAAATAGGGGAGTGACTGAGAAAGACGTGCAGCCTTGACCTCCGGCCGCCACCCACAAACTCGTCAAACTGGACTTTTTTATTATATATTTTTATTTTCTGTATTCTTTGTTTTTACATTCCAAATGATTTCCCCTTTCCCGGATCCTCCCTCCCCATATGTCCCATAAACCTTCTTCTCTCCACTCATTCTCCCATCACCTCCCTCCTTTTTCTCTGTCCTGGTACTCCCCTCCAATGCTAGATCAAGCCTTTCCAGGATCAGGACCCTCTCCTTACTTCTTCATGGGAGTCATTTGATATGCTAATTGTGCCTTGGGTATTCAGAGCTTCTGGACTAATTAATATCCACTTACCAGAGATTGCATTCCATGTGTATTCTTTTGTGATTGGGTTATCTCACTTAGGATATTTTCCAGATCCAACCATTTGCCTAAAAATTTCATGAATTCGTTGTTTTTAATTGCTGAGTAGTATTCCATTGTGTAAATATGCCACATTTTCTGTATCCATTCCTCCATTGAGGGACATCTGGGTTCTTTCCAGCTTCTGGCTATTATAAATAAGGCTGCTATGAACATAATGGAGCATGTGTCCTTATTGCATGCCAGGGAATCCTTTGGGTATATGCCCAGGAGAGGTTTTGCAGGGTCCTCCGGAAGTGACATGTCCAGTTTTCTGAGGAACCGTCAAACTGATTTCCAAAGTGGTTGTACCATCTTACAACCCCACCAGCAGTGAAGGAGTGTTCCCCTCTCTCCACATCCTCGCCAACACCTGCTGTCTCCTGAGTTTTTAACCTTAGCCATTCTGACTGGTGTGAGGTGAAATCTCAGGGGTGTTTTAATTTGCATTTCCCTAATTATTAATGATGTTGAGCATTTCTTAAGGTGCTTCTCTGCCATCCAAATCTCTTCAGGTGAAAATTCTTTGTTTAGATCTGTACCCATTTTTTAATAAGGTTATTTGGTTCCCTGGAGTCTAACTTCTTGAGTTCTTTGTATATATTGGATATTAACGTGCTCTCAGATGTAGGGTTGGTGAAGATTTTTTTCCCAATTTGTTGGTTGCCATTTTGTCCTTTTGACAATGTCCTTTGCCTTACAGAAACTTTGTAACTTTATGAGGTCCCATTTGTCAATTCTTGATCTTAGAGCATAAGCTATTGGAGTTCTGTTCAGGAATTTTTCCCCTGTGCCCATGTCCTCAAGGGTTTTCCCCAGTTTCTTTTCTATTACTTTCAGTGTGTCTGTTTTCACGTGGAGGTCCTTGATCCACTTGGAGTTGAGTTTAGTACAAGGAGATAAGAATGGATAAATTCGCATTCTTCTGCATGCTGATCTCCAGTTGAACCAGCACCATTTGTTGAAAAGGCTATCTTTTTTCTACTGTATGTTTTCTGCTCCTTTGTCGAAGATTAAGTGACCATAGGTGTGTGGATTCATTTCTGGGTCTTCAATTCTATTCCATTGGTCCAGTTGCTGGTCACTGTACCAATACCATGCAGTTTTTAACACTATTGCTCTGTAGTATTGCTTGAGGTCTGGGACACTGATTCCCCCAAAAGTTCTTTTACTTTTGAGAATAGTTTTAGCTATCCTGGGTTTTTTGTTATTCCAGATGAATTTGAGAATTGCTTTTTCTAACTCTGTGAAGAACTGAGTTGGGATTTTGATGGGGATTGCGTTGAATCTGTAGATTGCTTTTGGCAAGATGGCCATTTTAACTATATTAATCCTGCCAATCCACGAGCGTGGGAGATTTTTCCATTTTCTGAGGTCTTCTTTGATTTCCTTCTTCAGAGACCTGAAGTTCTTGTCATATAGATCTTTCACTTGTTTGGTTAGAGTCACACCAAGATTCTTTATATTGTTTGTGGCTATTGTGAAGGGTGTCATTTCCCTAACTTCTTTCTCAGCCTGCTTATCCTTTGAGTATAGCAAGGCAACTGATTTGCTTGAGCTGATTTTGTAACCAGCCACTTTTCTGAAGTTGTTTATCAGCTGTAGGAGTTCTCTGGTGGAGGTTTTCGGGTCACTTAAGTAGACTATCATGTCATCTGCAAATAGTGATAATTTGACTTCTTCCTTTCCAATTTGTATCCCCTTGACCTCCTTATGTTGTCTAATTGCTCTAGCTAGAACTTCAAGTACTATATTGAAAATATATGGAAAGAGAGGTCAGCCTTGTCTAGTCCCTGACTTTAGTGGGATTGCTTCAAGATTCTCTCCATTTAGGTTGATGTTGGCTACCGGTTTGCTGCATATTGTTTTAACTGTGTTTAGGTATGGGCCTTGAATTCCTGTTCTTTCCAAGACTTTTAGCACGAAATGATGCTGAATTTTGTCAAATGCTTTTTCAACATCTAATGAAATTATCATGGTTTTTTTCTTTGGGTTTGTTTATGTAGTGGATTGCATTGATGGATTTCCTTATATTGAACCATCCCTGCATCCCTGGGATGAAGCCTACTTGTTCATGGTGGATGATCGTTTTGATGTGTTCTTGGATTCGGTTGGCAAGAATTTTATTAAGTATTTTTGCATCAATATTCATAAGAGAAATTGGCCTGAAGTTCTCTTTCTTTGTTGGATCTTTGTATGGTTTTGGTATCAGCGTAATTGTGGCTTCATAGAACGAGTTGGGTAGTGTTCCTTTTGTTTCTATTTGGTGGAATAATTTGAAGAGTATTGGTGTTAGGTCTTCTTTGAAGGTCTGATAGAATTTTGCACTGAAGCCATCTGGTCCCATGCTTTTTTTGGTTGGGAGACTTTCTATGACCCCTTTTATTTCTTTATGGGTTATGGGACTCTTAAGATGATCTATTTCATCCTGATTTCATTTTAGTGTTTGATATCTGTCTAGGAAACTGTCCATTTCCTCCAGATTCTCCAGTTGTGTTGAGTATAGGCTTTTGTAGTAGGATCTGATGATTTTTTGAATTTCCTCAGTTTCTGTTGTTATATCTCACTTTTCATTTCTAATTTTGTTAATTTGGATACTGTCTCTGTGCCCTTTGGTTAGTCTGGCTAAGGGTTTATCTATCTTTTTGATTTTCTCAAAGAAGCAGCTCCTGGTTTTGTTGATTCTTTGTATGGTTCTCTTTGTTTCTACTTGAATGATTTCAGCCCTGAGTTTGATGATTTCCTGCCTTCTACTCCTCCTGGGTTAAATAGCTTCTTTTTGTTCCAGAGCTTTCAGGTATGTCGTTAACCTTCTAGTGTATGCTCTCTCCATTTTTTTTTTTTTTTGGAGGCACTCAGGGCTATGAGTTTTCCTCTTAGCACTGCTTTCATTGTATCCCATACATTTGGGTATGTTGTGTCTTCATTTTCATTAAATTCTAAAAAGTCTTTGATTTCTTTATTTCTTCCTTGACCAAGGTATCATTGAGTAGAATATTGTTCAGTTTCCATGTATGTGGGCTTTCTGTTGTTTTTGTTGCTATTGAAGACCACTTTTACTCCATAGTGATGTGATAGGAGGCATGGGATTAGTTCAATTTTTTATATTTGTTGAGGTCTGTCTTGTGACCAATTATATGACCGATTTTGGCGAAGGTACCATGAGGTGCTGAGAAAAAGGTATATTCTTTTGCTTTAGGATAAAATGTTCTATATATATCTGTTAAATCCAATTGGTCCAAAGCTTTAATTAGTTTCACTGTGCCCCACTGTGCCCCAAAGCTTTAATTAGTTTCAGTTTCTGTTTTCCTGATCGGTCCATTGAGAAAAGTGCAGTGTTGAAGCCACCCACAATTATTGTGTTAGGTGCAATGTGTGCTTTGAGCTTTAGTAAAGTTTCTTTTATGAATGAGGGTGCCTTTGCATTTGGAGCATAAATGTTCAGGATTGAGAGTTCTTCTTGCTGTAATTTTCCTTAACTAACCAGCAAGAAGTGTCCCTCATAGTCTCTTTTGATGACTTTGGGTTGAAAGTCAATTTTATCTAATATTAGAATGGCTACTTCTGCTTGTTTCCTGAGACCATTTGCTTGTAAAATTGTCTTCCAGCCTTTTACTCTAAGGTAGTGTTTGTCTTTGACACTGAGGTGTGTTTCCTGTATGCGGCAAAATATAGGGTCCTGTTTAAGTATCCAGTCTGTTAGTCTATGTCTTTTTATTGGGGAATTGAGTCCATTGACGTTAAGAGATATTAAGGAATAGTGATTATTACTTCCTGTCATTTTTTATGTTATTTTTTAAATTTGATTGGTTATCTTCTTTTGTGTTTGATGAAAGAAGGTTACTATCTTGCTTTTTCCAGGGTGAGGTTTCCCTCCTTGTATTGGAGTTTTCCTCCTATTATCCTTTGTATGGCTGGGTTTGGGGAAAGATAGTGGGTAAACTTGGTTTTGTCATGGAATATCTTAGTTTCTCCATCTATGGTGATTGAGAGTTTTGTTGGGTATAGTAGTTTTGGCTGGCATTTGTGTTCTCTTAGAGTCTGCATGAGATCTACCTGGGATCTTCTAGCTTTCATAGTCTCTGGTGAGAAGTCTGCTGTGATTCTGATAGGTCTTCCTTTATATGTTACTTGGCCTTTTTCTCTTACTGCCTTTAATATTCTTTGTTTAGTATATTTGGGTTTTGATTATTATGTGATGGGAGGTATTTCTGTTCTGGTCCAGTCTGTTTGGAGTTCTGTAGGCTTCTTGTATATTCATGGGCATCTCTCTCTTTAGGTTAGGGAAGTTTTCTTCCATAATTTCATTGAAGATATTTGCTGGCCCTTTAAGTTGTAAATCTTCACTCTCATCTATGCCTATAATCCTTAGGTTTGGTCTTCTCATTGTGTCCTGGATTTCCTGGATGTTTTCGGTTACACGCTTTTTGCATTTTGCATTTTCTTTAACTGTTGAGTCCATGGTTTCTATGGTATCTTCAGCATCTGAGATTCTTTCTTCTATCTCTTGTATTCTGTTGTTGATATTTGCATCTATGGCCCCTGATTTCTTCCCAAGGTTTTCTCCCTTTGAGACTTCTTAGTTGTTTCTACTTCTGATTTTAGATTCTGGATGGTTTTGCTTAGCTCCTTCACTTGCTTGTTTGTGTTTTTCTGTAATTTTGTAAGAGATTTTTGTGTTTGCTTTCATGACCTCACCCTGTTGACCAAAGTTCTCCTGTATTTCTTTAAGTGATTTTTGTTTTTCCTCCTTATTGGCTTCTGTATTCTCCTGAATTTCTTTCAATGATTTTTGTGTTTTCCTTGTAAGGGCTTCTAACTTTTGATCCATTTTCTCCTGAATTTCTTTAAGAGATTTATTTATGTCCTTCATGTGTTCCTCTAACAGCATCATGACCAGTGATTTTTAAATCCAAATCTTGTTTTTCTGGTGTGTTAGGGTATCCAGAACTTGCTGTTAAAGGAGAATTGGGTTCAGATGCTGCCATATTGCCTTGATTTCTGTTAGTAACGTTCCTACGTTTGTCTTTTGCCATCTAGTTCTCACTGGTGTTAGTTGGTCTTGTTGTCAATGCTGGACTCACCAGTGCAAGCTGCATCTTCCCAGCTGGCCTCCTGCACTGCCTAGAGACTGGGTGCTGTGGCTCAGGTTGTTCCAGATCCAGAGGCAGAGACAGGAAGGCTCCTATCAGAGGCCTCAGGACTGGATCCTCCACTCTGCAGGGTCAGACTCACCAAAGCATGCTGCCTTCTCCCACCCTGCCTCAGGGTGCACAGCTGGCCTCTTGCACTTCCTGGAGACGGGGTGCCATGGCCCAGGCTGTTCTCGATCCTGAAGCAGAGACTGGAAGGCCAAACTGGACATTTTAATGTCACCTTGAAACAACCCAGAATTCCCTGATAAGGGAATTTCAGTGAGGACTGTTGTCTAGACTGAGTTGGCCTAAAGGGGATTTTTTTTCAGTTGGGTTCACTGGGGCAAAATGGAAGGTGCCCATCCTGAATGTGAATAGCGCCTTTTCCAGGGCTAGTCTCCCTATGGAAGACTGAGGAAAGGCTGGCGAGAGTTAGCGAGCAGCCGACATGGGGCGCGCACACTCTTCTCTGTGGATGTCACATGATCAGCTGTCTCAAGCTCTTGCCTCAGTGACCTACCCAAGATGATGGACTGTGACCTGGAGTTGTAAGTGAAATATTCCCTTTTTTCCCCTAAGTAGCTTTTTGCTGGGAGTTGGGGGTAAGGGATGGGAGGGAGGGGTTATCACAGCAATGGAGTGAAACTAGAAAATGGCCTTGAAGTTCTGGCTTCCCCTGCAAACATGGCAATGCTAGGGCTACAGCTGTGCAACTGTAGTGCGTGCACCACCGTGCCCACGGAACTACAGCCACACACCACCGTGCCCACAGAACTACAGCCACACACCACCGTGCCCACGGAACTACAGCCACACACCACCGTGCCCACGGAACTACAGACACTCAAGTCTGTGCCCATGGAAGTACAGCCAGCCACATCTACAACCACAAAACTGCACCTTGCACCATCATCCCCACAGAACTACAGCCACCCACCACCATGCCCAGGTTTATTTGGTGCTGGGGACCAAACCTGGGGCTTCTCACTGGCCCAATAAGGATACAACGTTCTTAAGACGCGCCTGTGTGATGGACAGGTTGCTGGCACCCTGAGAAAAAATGAGCCCGATTACCAACTTAAATGTTCAAGATACTAAAGGAGTCCCTGCTTCAGCCCTGTCACCTCATAGCTGACTCTATGGAACCCACTGAGCCTGTCTCGTGGTTTACGTGGTCTCCTTCCTGCAGATTCACTCGATACACTCTGTGTCTCTGTCAGAGACGTCACACCAGCTCTCAAACTCAAACTGCTTTGTCTCTTAAGCCACCAAAATACTCGGCCTCTGTGTTCCATTGATTATTGAATAGAATATTGGTTACAGGGTCTAGAGTCAAATCACTTTATTCAATAAGCTGTGTTTCAAGCAGAATTCTTAAATATTATGACTTTTAATTTATACCAATGACAAATAAAAAATGAGAGAGTTCAGATTCTAAATATCAGAGTTCAGCCAAACCTAAAAATAGGATATCTCCCTCCCGTCTATTAATTACATGAATAGCAAATGAGACAAAGATTGAATTAGCTGAAACATATCGATAGCATTCACGTCAGGGTCATGTCATAGTCTTTGGTTTGTTCTGGAAGCAAAGTTGAAGTTAATTTTAAAAAGGCTTTAATGTGGATGTAAGCTCAGACGTAAGCGGGGTGGAAAATGTGAGAGAAGGAAGCCGCGCTTACCCTGGAGTGGGCTGGGCTTCTCCAGACAGCGATTGCCTTAGGGTTTCTACTGCTGGGAAGAGACACCATGACCATTTTCTTAATAAGAAAAGCATTTAACGATGGCTGGTTTACAGCTCAGAAGTTTAGTCCATTGTCATCGTGGCAGGAAGCGCGGTGCCACTCAGGAAAACATAGTGCTGGCGTGGGAGCCGAGAGGTCTATATTTTGATCCACTGCACCTGGCTTGAGCTTTTGAAACCTTAAAGCTCCTGATCTCCAAATTCCCCAAGACACACTTCCTCCAACCAGGCCACACCTCCAACCAGGCCACACCTCCAACGAGGTCACACCTCCAACGAGGTCACACCTCCAACGAGGCCACACCTCCAATGAGGCCACACCTCCAACAGGCCACACCTCCAACGAGGCCACACCTCCAACAGGCCATTTCCTATGAGTCTAAGGGGCCATTTTCATTCAAACCATCAGGGTAGCTGTACATCATACCCTTTAAAAACTGGTAGCCATCCTAAGAGAAGACAAAAAGGTTCACAAAGGGGGCGGAGCTTGGTGATACACATCTGAGGCCATAGCTGTATTGGTGGAGAAACAAAGCCTGGGACAATGTCATCCTCAGTCATACACTGAGTGTGAGCTCTGGCCAGCCTCAGTTATGTTAGGCTCTGGCTGGGGGAGGGATGGGGGGGCTGGATCCTACCCAACCGCTTTCTTGTCTTAACAGAAAATGAAACAATCAGGGATCTCCAGCTGGGAGGAGACGGAGCGGGAGCAGAAATACCATCAAGTCGCAGAGTTGGTTTCCGCCAGCAATAAACAGGGTCTCCCAAACAGAAAAAGGAATTAGGACTAGAGTCTCTGAGAGACAGGAAGTGGAAGCGAAGCTCGCTTAGTATCCAGAGGAAAGGAGCTGGGAGTGTGGGTCCAGAGGAGAGCCTGCTCTCGGGAAGGTGGTGGCCGTGACGGTGGTGCTGGTGGTGGGCGTAGAGGTGGCTCTGATGCTTTGATTGATCAGGAATCTGTGTTTACTGAAGGTAAAGGTCCTTGTCTTCAGTTGTTTTGGATCTATCAATAAAGTTGCCAGTAGCTAATGACTGAGCACGAGCACGGGGCAGACACTGAGAGTGGGCGGGACCGCAGTGAGAACCCCAGGCTGGGAGAGAGGAGAAGGGGAGGCAGTAGCAGAGGAGAGAAAACCAACCAGCCATGTGTGTTCCCTGTGAGCCTGGGGTAGCAGGGGAAGATGTAGGTGTGCCCAGTCATTGTGTTAGCCAAGGCATTTTAACTGGAGTGTGTGTGTGTGTGTTTGTGTGTGTGCGTGTGCTGTAAAACTAACAACAGTCGAGCGTGATTGTCGAGCGTGATTGCACAGTCTTTAATCCCAGCACTCAGGAGTAGGTATCTCTGTAAACACCAGCCTGATCTACACAGCCAGTTCCAGATCAACAGACTACTGCTGAGACCCTGTGTAAACCAAAGCAAAACTGACAGCAGCAGACCCAGTAGACAAAACATAGTTCCAGATAATTTTATCTGAAGGAAATGGGGCACTCATGTGTGAAGATAAGAAAAAAATCTCAGACCAACAACAAGGAGAAATCAGAACAAAGTATAGTGATATATACACGGAGAAATGCCATATTAACTCTCTAGTGTGTGCTAAATTAATAAAACAAATCCCCAGGCCCAATAGACAGACAGAATGGAACACAGAAACCATAACAGACATAAACAGCCTGAGGCGCACTGAGGCAGGAGACCGACCGACATCTTAGCCTGAGGCTGGACAGAAAGCTCCAGGTCACTAGGGCACAGAGTGAGGTCGGACCCCCAAACAAACAAAAGCCACTCAAAATCCCAGGCCATGATAGAATCCCCCCTTCCTCCGGGAGCCTGGGGAAACAAACAAACAAACAAACAAAACCAGAGGAAAGCAAAGGCAAGCAGAAGTTCCCCGCCCACAGCTGAACAGCATAGAAAGGCCATTCAAACCCTTTACGGCCCGCATCCTGGCCGCACCTTCGGTCTCAGCACCCAGCACTCCGCACTCGGCACTCAGCACTCGGCACTCGGCACTCGGCACTCGGCACTCGGCACTCAGCACTCGGCACTCAGCACTCGGCACTCAACACTCAGCACTCAGCACGGGGGAGGCAGATCCCTTGGAGCTCACGCCCAGCCTAGTCTGCAGGGAGTTCCAGGCCAGGTGAGCTACATAGTGACTCTCTGTCTCAAAACATTAAGGAAGAATGACCACAGTACAAACACAGTGTTATCAAACTAAGAGCTAGGTGGGATTAAGGGTGGCAGCTCATGCCGTGAAGGAAAACACCCAGAAGGCAGAGGGAGGATGATTAGTCTGATGCAGCTGTGACACAGCCTAGCCTGGGCTATCGAGAAACCCTCTCTCAGAGAGACAGCGGTGATCAAAGTGAAGTTCGTGGGAACACAAAATCCCATGGAAACAGGCCATTAAGATGAAAGCACAGGGCCTGTGGCAATGATGGCCGTGCAGTGGTGGCTGTTGAGGAGTCCAGAGTTTGTGGCAGCCAGGACCCACATCAGGAGCTCACTGCGGCCTCTGGCTCCCTCTCCAGAGGCTCAGCGCCCTCTCCTGGCCTGTGTGGGCACTGCACCCGCTACACAAACAGCACAGTCGCACACACATGATTTAAAATACATAAGAATTATTTTGTTTTCCTTAACTTTTGAAATTATAATCACATCATGTGTCCCTTCCTTTCCCTCCTTCCGACCCCTCCCACATACCCCTCTTTGTTCTTTTTCGAATTCATGTTCCTAAATATAACCTGCTTATTCTGTACGTGACTCAAACATACGTTTCCTCCCGCTCTTAGTATCCGTCAGTCATTCGTGGTGTGGGGTTGAGGCCTCACGGGCTTCCCCCACGCACCTTGACTTGTCTATGGCTGATGTGCACGCTCAGCTCCTGATTAGGCAGCACGTGGATGAGTCATCATTGGTGTAGCTTCTGACATTACTTGGAGACAGAGTCTCACAGCAAACTCTGGTTCTTATACATAATAAGATACGCATACATACAGGCAAATTACTCACATGTAAAATAAAACAAATACATTTGCCAAGCAGCATTGGTGACCCACGACTTTAATCCCAGCACCCATGAGACAGAGGCAGGTGGATTTCTGTGTTCAAGGCCAGCCTGATCTACAAAGTGAATTCCAGGGCAGTCAGGGCTTCCACAGAGAAACCCTGTCTCAGAAGAACAAATGCCCATTAAGTAATAGTAAATGAAAAGGTGAGGAGGACGTTAAAGAGACAAGGATCTGCTCCCTACCATCACAGAACTAAAGCAAATACAAAGTCTTAAACTGGTTTCTCTTTCCTTCCTAGGCCCACGTCCCCTCCCAGCTAGAGGGTGGACAAATGTTAGGTAATAGGGCAGCTTTTCTCCAAGGTTCCTCTAGGTGGCAGTCGTTCCACAGCTGGTCCTGTGGGCTTCCTCTGTGGACAGCGATTCTCAACCTGTGGGTCTCGACCCCTTTGAGGAGGCGGTGTTCCATATCAGATATCCTGTATATAAGATATTTACATTATAATTCATGACAGTAGAAAAATTACAGAATTTTGTGAAGCAGCAATGAAATTATTTTATGGTTGGGGGTTACCCCAACATGAGGAACTACATTAAAAGTCACAGCAAGGCTGAGAACCCCTGCCCCATGTGTTTCTGCAGAATCCTAGGTATTGCCTGGCTTGCCTGTTTTCTGCCTGAAGTTTTCTGATCCTGCCCTCTGCCTCTTCGCTTTGAGCAGTACACTTGGTTAGGGTCACTTCCGCAGAGTCCGTCTCGTCTCCAGGGTTGCACGCTTGAAGGAACTGCAGCCCGGCCCGACGGAGGCCACGCAAAACTCCTCGAGGCTACATAGAAGCACGTCCTCCTTCCGTTGTGGACGTGGGTTATGCGCCAATCATATTCTGTCTTCTAAAGTCACTGTCGCCGGGCGTTAGGTCCAAGCTGCAGGGCGGGTGAAATAACTTCTCTGTTCAAGATAGGCTCTCCAGCAGCAAATAAGCCGACTGTGATATAAATAATAAATCAATGACAACTGTGGCCGGCGAGTGCTGCGGCCGTGCTCACGTTCTCCCAGGGATGCTCTCCCGCAGTCCTGCACCTTGGCGACCTGCCAGTGGCCCAGGTCATAGAAGGATGCGGACAGACCGACAGTCGCAGTGCTGCGGGCTCCCGGGAAGCTGACACCCAGGAGCAACTGAGCAGCTGCTCTCCTGCTGACACCTGTGCAGTCCACACTTCTTGCACCTGCGGTGTAGTTTCCCTAGAGTCCTATGTGGACGTTTCTAAGGTCAGGATCTGTTTACTCCTTTCCTGTGAGCGGAGTGGGAAGGTAAAGGAAATGCAAACTGCCCCTCCCCGCCTCTCCCCCCTTCCTCTCTCTCCCCACCCCCCCCCCCATCATCCTCCACTACAGTGGTGGTTCAGCTTGGGGAAGCGCTTACTGTGCAATCATAAGGTCTGAGTTCAGGCCCTAAACTTGTGTTTTAAACAAAACCAAACAAAACAAACAAACAGAAGAAGGAATAGGTAGAGGTGGTAGGGAGTGAGTTCCCAGCACGGGGCCATTGTTAGTCTAGCTGACTCAGCAGATTATAGTCCTCTGACCGACACACACGGGCACACACACACACGCACAGGAACACGCACACACAAGAACATACACAGGAACACGCACACACAGAAACAAGAGCACACAGGAACACGCACACACACACACACACGCACAGGAACACGCACACACAAGAACATACACAGGAACACGCACACACAGAAACAAGAGCACACAGGAACACGCACACACAGGAACATGCACACACAGAAACACACACACACAGAAACACACACACACAGGAACACACACACAGGAACACGCACACACAGGAACACGCACACACAGAAACAAGCGCACACAGGAACATGCACACACAGGAACATGCACACACAGGAACATGCACACATAGGAACATGCACACACAGGAACACACACAGGAACATGCACACACGGGAACACATACAGGTTCACACACAAAATCACACACGCACAGGATCACACCCATGAGATCACACACACACAGGATCACACCCATGAGATCTCACACACACACACACACACACACACAGGAACACAAGAACACACACAGGAACATGCATACAGGAACACATACAGGATCACACACAGGATCACACACACACACACATATACAGGATCACACACACACAGGATCACACACACACAGGATCACACCCATGAGATCACACATACACAGGATCACACACACACAGGGTCACACACACACAGGATCACACACACACAGGATCATACCCATGAGATCACACATACACAGGATCACACCCATGAGATCACACACACACATGCACACACACATACAGTACCAAACACATGATCACACATGGGAAATCACACACACACACACACACACACAAAATTTGTGCTCTCCTTCAATGGCTTGTATTGGCTTCCACTTCAAACTGGTTCAAGACCTTGGAAGGCCATCGTGTGATCCGGCAGCTTCTTTTAGAATTAGCAGCGTGTGTCCTTCCTTAGACGGAGCCCACTGTCATTTACCCAACACACCCTGCTTTACGTTACCACTGCTCGGTACTTAACGGCTTCACAGGGCAGAGTACAGGTCACCTAGCCAATGCCTGACAGTGCTTGCTCTGAGCCGCTAAAGAGAAAACAGCTCACAGAGGCTTGAGAAATTGAATTTATGATCAATATTTCCATTCGAATTCATGCACAAACCCCACCCAGCAGTCCTAGGAGAAGGATGAGGTTATCACGCATCTCTCTTTACGGCTGTTCCTAACGCACATTCCGACAAAACTGAAGTAACATGCTAAGTCAGTTTTTAAAATCTCTGTTGTGTATATTTGACAAGTGACTCCTCCACTTGTGTGTGTGTGTGTTGTATTGTGTTGAAGAAAAGAAATTCAGACAAAGAGAATTTAGAGACTATCAATTTATTCATTCCCCACAACTTGTCCCATTGCAAATAAGCGCTGCCTCTGTCGCCCTCTGGTGGCCATTCTGTTAACTGCATTTTATTTCAATTTTGTGTGTGTGTGTGTGTGTGTGTGTGTGTGTTTGAGAAAGTATATGTGAGAGTGTCTAACTATATGTGACTGTGTACCTGTGTTTGTGTGTGTATGCATATGTATGAGGCAGGGTGTGAGCATGTGTGTGTATGTGTGTCCAAGAGAATATGTGTGTGTAACTGAGAGAGTATATGTGTGTGTCTATATGTGCCTGGATATATATACATGTGTATGACAGTGTGTCTGTGTGAGTATACACATGTGTGTGTCTCTGTGTATGCACATATGTGTGTATGCATGCATATGTGTGTGTCTGTGTATGGACATGTGTATGTCTGTGTGTATGCACATATGTGGGTGTGTTTATTAACATGTGTATGTATGCACATGTGTGTGGATATGTATGCACGTGTGTCTGTGTATATGCACATGTGCATGGGTATGGGTGTGTGTGACTGTGAGCATGTGTGTGTGTCTGTGTGTATGTGTGTGTCTGTGCACAATCCAGGGCTTTGGGAATTCGTTCTCCTTGCTCTCTGTACTAGCCACATCTTCATCCCTGAGCAGAACCAGGGACTCAGTGAAAACTCTTAACCTTTGTCCTGGGCGCCTTGGTCCAATCTGCCTGGTGTGTTGTCGGGTCTGTCAGTTCTCTTTGGACTTTAATGTGGAAGTACTTAAAAATGGATCTCAAATAAAGTGGTCACTGGGATACCTCGGAGTGGTTGTAAAAACACAGATTGTCGGGGATCTGAGACCTCAGCCGCTGAACAAAACCAACCAACCAACCAACCAACCAACCAACCAGAGGTCGAGCGGATGAGTCGGGGTTCCTCTGTTGGCATAGCTTCATTCTTCTGAGTCTACGTCCCTCTTGGCTTCATAAGAAGCCACTGTCCTGTGGCAGGGTCTGTCAGACGGTGCGCTCTTTCTGGATCACATCTAAACACCACCCATGGTGACCATACGCTCCAAGTGTCCAGAGGACAGGACGGAGTTCCGGGCATGTGGCCACATATTATTCTGAGTAGGACTCGTTCTGAGATGAAGTCTCCTCTGTGATCAAGGTCATCTCAGACTCAGACTCACAATGTAGCTCCAGCTGGCCTCAGCCTCTTCAGCGCTGGGACCACAGGCACGTGCCATGGTGCCTGGCTGAAGAGGGTGTTTCTGGGTGAGATGAATGTTTACAGTGTGTGGAGGTGACCACCCTCCCTAATACAGGAGTGGGGGTCTCATCCAACCATGTGTGTGAGGAGAATTCTTCCAGTCCACTGATCTGGAATATCATCAGCCTTTGGAGCTCCATCTGGGTCTCAAGCTGGCCAGGTACAAATTTCAGGCCTTTTGGGCTTCCAGAATTGGGTGATCACACTACGTTTTATAACAAATCTTTGATAAACACAGATTCAATAAAACTACTTTTGAAAAAACATGAACCTGGCATAGTGGTGCACACCTGGAACCCCAACCATCGGAAACTCAAGTAAGAGGATCATCATGAGTTCTAGCCAGCCCAGGCTACCGAGAGACACCGTGTTGCAAAAGAAAACAATGGAAATGAATTAAAAATTAATGAAAGAGAGGAAGGCAGTATAACAGAGAGGAAAAATAAAAAAGTCAGGTAATGAAGAACTTCACCTGTAGCCTTTCTTTTCTTGCTAAGGAATAAAGAGACATTGCATTGTGGCTGGGTCTTAATCCCAGATTCCAGATTGAAGAGATTGAGACAAGAGATTTCAAGTTCAAAGTCAGCCTGGGCAAGTCATTGAGGCCCTATGTCAAAACAAAGCTAACAAGAGGGCTGACCATGGTAGGACATGCCTTTAATCCCAGCATTTGGGAGGCAGACTGGTGGATCTCTGTGCTTTGGAGACCAGCCTGGCCCAGGCCAGTCAGAGCTACAAAAAAAGACCATCTCACAAAATAAGAAGCAAAAACAAAAGTAACAAACAGTTTGCAATGTAGCTGAGCAGAAGGGAGACTGTCTAGCAAACACAAGGCCTGAGGTTCAATCCCCATTGTCATAAACAATTTTTTTTTGTTTTTTCGAAACAGGGTTTCTCTGTGTAGCCCTGGCTGTCCTGGAACTCATTCTGTAGACCAGGCTGGTCTCCAACTCAGAAATCCGCCTGCCTCTGCCTCCCAGAATGCTGGGATTACAGGCGTGCGCCACCACAGCCCGGCAACAAATTAATTTCATAGGGATCAGGATGAAATGCATCTTGAGTGACTAGATAAAGGTTATGAATGGAGTCTGCTTAGAGAATTTTAAGGAAAAGACTGAAATTCATCCTACTCCCGTGTTTGTATTATATTTCATTATGCTTCCTAGTGTAAGCCTATGCAGGGACTAAGCCATAGAGTGCTGTAGGTTTTTGGTAGGACTTTATTATAAGAGGTTTGTACAGTAATCACAGAAGAGAACATTACTTAATTTGGCAAGCAGCTTCAAGAATTTCTCCAAAAGTGGTTTTTGAACTGCCTCCTAAATGATAATCATCAGATGGAAACCAAAGAGGCTGGATATCACTCACAGAGAGGTTAGAGTGTGGCAGGCTACTAGGGTAACGGGGAAAAAAACACAGGAAAGAAATATATGAGGCAACTGAAAAATGTCACATGGAGACAGGATGTAGAGGTCCCTTTCTGTCACCCATAAAACATTAAGTGAGGCTGAAATGGAGGCTGGAGAGATGATCAGCAGTCAACAGCTGGAGAGATGATCAGCGGTCAACAGCTGGAGAGATGATCAGCGGTCAACAGCTGGAGAGATGATCAGCGGTCAACAGCTGGAGAGATGATCTGCGGTCGGCAGCTGGAGAGATGATCAGCGGTCGGCAGCTGGAGAGATGATCAGCGGTCGACAGCTGGAGAGATGATCAGCGGTCGACAGCTGGGGAGATGATCAGCGGTCGATAGCTGGAGAGATGATCAGCGGTCAACAGCTGGAGAGATGATCAGTGGTCAACAGCTGGAGAGATGATCAGTAGTTAATGGCTGGAGAGATGATCAGTGGTTAATGGCTGCAAAAAATGATCAGAGGTCAACAGCTAGAGAGCTGATCAGTCATTATTGGCTGGAGAGATGATCAGTGTTCAACAGCTGGAGAGATTTTCAGTAGTTATCAGCTGGAGAGATGATCACTGGTCAATAGCTGGAAAGATGAATAGTGGTCATCAGCTATCTGGGGAAAGTCACGTCCAATAAAATATTCTGGTTTGGTTTTTGTTCTGTTGTTTAGTCTTGAGACAAAGTCTTACTATATAGCCCAGGCTAGCCTCAAGCTTACAATTCTTTCGGACTGGGGAGATGGTTCAGTCAATAGCCTTTGCCGTGTAACCATGAGGACCTAAGTCTGGATACCTGGCACCCAAATGAAAAGCCAAGGTGCACTGGTGTGTGTGTGCAGTTCTGGTGCTGGGAGAGGCACAAGCACTGGAGGAACCCTGGAATTCTCTGGCAGGCCTGTCCAGCTGAATTAGTGAGCGCTACACTCCATGAAGGACCCTGTCCCCAAACATATGGTGGAGAACAAATTAGAGAAGACACCCAATGTCACCCTCTAGGCTATCCAGGCAAGCAGACCCACATAACACTCATGAACACATACTCAGATCCATCCCACACACTCACATGCAAACTTGCCACCTGCCTCAGTTTCCCAGGCACTGAGATCAAATGTCTGCACCCCTGTACTCAGCATACTCGGTTGGAACCCAGAGCCTTGCATAGGATAGGCAAATGCTGTCACCGAGCTACACCTCCAGCCCTTCGACATTTCAAAGAAGGAAACCTAATGCTCCTGGCACATGAGAAAGCCACAATAGCAGGCGTATAAGTAACCTTTATGTCCCTGTGACAAAACATCCCGACAAAGACAACTTGAAGAAGGGAAAACTTACCTTAGATCATGGTTCAGAGCTGTTCACTACATCATGGTGGGGAGGGCATGGCAGAAAAGGACCAGAAGGCAAAGAGCAAGGGATGACCAGGGTCTGTGTGCAACCTTCACAAGCCTGCCCCTAGTGACCATCTTCTGCCAGCCTGGCCTACTGACCTACTTCTGCCAGCCTGGCCTACTGACCTACTTCTGCCAGCCTGGCCTACTGACCTATTTCTGCCAGCCTGGCCCCATCCTCTAAGGACCCCACAACTTCCCAAATGAGCACTACCACCTGGGAAACCAGCACTCAAGCCATAAGTGCCGACGTCAGACTGAAACCACAATAGCAGGACAAACCACACCAAACATTACACAGATACTGGTGATATTTCAGCCAAGAGGTTGGATTATAATCCAATGAATAGCCATAACATCCAGACGAAGCTCTAAAGACCTCAGGGATCATCTAAGTGTTTAGAAATGGACGTTTGGGCACCCATGTTCACAGACTGTCTGTCTGGACTGCCGTTTTCTGGTTAGGTTACAATTTTTCTTCCAAATGTTTATTCTCTAAAGCATCGCAATAAAAACATCCAAGAGCTTTATTTTCCCCATGGCAGGATGCATCGACATCCTCAGTAATAGTGGAACTCACAGCTGAAGAGCTTAGGAACTGTAAGATTCACCCTTCCAAACAGGGATATTCTTGTTCGAATAAAAGGCTGAACTGGGGGCAGGCATGTGGGTGAGGGGATGAAGACATAGCTCAACCATTAGGAGTGCATGCTCTCCTCCTCCTCTACAGCTCCAGCACCATAGCCATCATGAATTACACGGTTACCATCCGGACCAGGAAGTTCATGACAAATCGTCTACGTCAGAGGAAACAGATGGTCACTGGTGTCCTTCATCCCGGGAAGGCAACAGTGCTATGATTCTTTAGATTATGCAAAGAATAATGAGCCTAAATAGGGACTTGCAAGACACAGCCTTTATGAGAAGAAAAAGACCTCCTGAAAACAGTGAAAGGAATGCAAGAACAGAATGAAGACGGTCAGGTGGGGCTGCAAAGGCCAATGAAGATGCTGGCCAAAAGTGTGTGGAGAGTGGCTGCAGCCGACCGAGTAAATCTGCGGTGACCTGATGTTCTACGGTGACGTGCAGGTTTCCAAGAGGACAAATAAACTAAAAAGCTTCTTTTAAAAAAACCAACAAACAACAACAACAACAAACCATGCTTGCTGATGGCCCAAGTTCAGTTCCCAGGACCCATACCCGGCAGCTCATCATTGCCAGTAACTCTGGCTTCAATGAATCCTAAGCCCTTTTCTATGGGTACTGCTCTGTCACACAGACAACTCAACACAGACACACGTACATATATACACATAATAAGAAATAAAATAAATCTTAAAATAAAAGACAATGCTGTACTGACTACGGTTCCATACGCCCAGAATCTCAGTATATAAGAGGCTGGGGCAAGGGGATGGCACACTTGAATCTATCCTTGGAGGTGTGTGTGTGCACGCGCACATGTGTGTATGTGTGTGTGTATGTATGTGTACATGTGTGTATGTCTGTGTGTGTATGTGTGCATGCATGTGTGTGCATGCATGTATTGTACATTTGTGTGTGAGAATGTATGAATGTGTGTATCTGTGTGCATGTATGTGCATGTATGTCTGTACATCTGCATATGTGTGTGCCGGCATGCATGTGTATGTCTCTGTGTGTGTGTACCTGTGAGTACATGTAGCCCAATCCTGTCTCAAAAAAAAACACAGACCAAAATACTAATTTTCATGTACTTTTAATAATTTATATTACATTTAATAATAATAAAAAGTGATCAATAACTGTTTATATTAGTTTTATGTAGACATCATCTGCAAGTAATTCCCTTTCTCCTCTTCCTCCTTCTTCCTCTGCTCCCCCTTCCCCCCCCCCAAGTGCTGGAGAATGTACCTACAGCTTTGTGCATGCTAAATCACTAAATCACTTTTCTTGAGACTTCCTTTGCCAATGCAATTAATCTGAGTCTCTTCACCTTAGCCTCAGGCAGACTCTTTAGACAAAGAGAAAATTACGTTCTTCACCAAAATATCACAAGTACAGTCTCTAGGCCACATATTAAAATTCTTCTCTGCTGAAGCCTCTTGGACCAGGCCTGCACAGCTCAAATCATTGAGATGGAAGTTTCTGGTTGTGTCATGTGATGCAGACTGACGTCCCGTGGGGGGGACACATGATGTTTGGAGAGAGCATAAATAGGACTCAACCGACAGCGAAGATGTGCTTGCGTCGCTAGCTGCACCACGCTTGGTGGGTCTCAGTTCTTCACTGTTCTTCACTTTGTTGGGAGAAGCATGGCGGAGAACTCCTGGCATCCCAGCTGCCTCTGGTTGATTCCGTTGACTCGTGCCAATTCAGCGGAGGCCTGGCTGTTTCCTCTGGATCGTGCCACCACTGCTGACTCATGTTTGGTATCCTGACAAATAGAGACTGGACTCTCCCTGAAGAACTTGTCTAAACAGGTTCACATCCCCTTTTCCTATCTACGTCTTTTCTCCCCTCCCTTGAGACAGTGGGCTAGAAGGGGTTGGGGAGGGGGGAGGGGTCAAAGCACTTGAGAACCCTATTAAATGTAGGTTTTAAAGCCAGGCGGTGGTGGCACACTAATAATAATAATAATAATAACACACCTGTAATCCCAGCACTCTGGGAGGCAGAGGAAGGCGGATTTCTGAGTTCGAGGCCAGCCTGGTCTACAGAGTGAGTTCCAGGACAGCCAGGGCTATACAGAGAAACCCTGTCTCGGGGGAAAAAAATAGGTTTTAAAAAAGGTTTATTCCTACAAATCACCCTCAGCACCAATGTCTTGTATTTATCTACTTGGATGGTCCATTAATCCCTACTTAAAGCATTCCACTGCTTCCCAGATCCTAAGACTCAAAATCCACATTCCTCCAAACAAAAATATGGTCAGCCAATAACAGTAATCCCACAGTCCCTGATAACAATTTCCATCTTAGGATTTCCATTGCTGTGAAGAGACACAAAGACCAAAGCAAGTCTTATCTAGTTGGGGCTGGTTTACAGTTTCAGAGTTCAGTCCATTATCATCATGTGAAGCATGCACTTCCCTCAACGCTATGAGCTGTAATTGATCAGGCAGTCAGTGTGGCTGACTTCTGGTGAGACTCCCTGTCCTGGCTTCAGGTAGTTTCCTCTTAAGGCAGGTGTTGGCCTCCTAAGCGAGTGCACTCACTGCCTCATCTGGGCCCTCAGGACAATCAGCTCCAACCAGCACGGATGGGATCAGATTTAGATGTCTGAGTTAAGGATAGACTCTAGCACGCACTTTATAACGTGATCTGTGTGGAACAACACAAGAAAGCCATTACAGCCAAAACGTGGTAGCAAATTCTTTGCTTGAGTTTGTTGTTTTGTTTGTTGTTCTTTGTTGTTCTTTTTCACTTTTTGTTTTTTGTTTGTTTGTTGTTTTTTGTTTTGTTGGTGTTTTTTTTTGTTTTTTGTTTTTTGTTTTGGTTTTTCTACTTTTTTTTTTTTTTTTTTTTGGATTTTTGGATTTGGTTTTTTTCGAGTCAGGGTTTCTCTGTGTAGCCCTGTAGCCCTGAACTCACTCTGTAGACCAGGCTGGCCTCGAACTCAAAAATCCGCCTGCCTCTGCCTCCCAAGTGCTGGGATTACAGGTGTGTACCACCACTGCCCGGACTTTTCACTTTTTGAGACAAGGTCTCACTATGTGACCCTGGAACTCACTAAGTACACCAGACTTGCCTTGCACATAGAGACATCCACCAGCCTCTGTCTGACTCCTGAGTGCTACAATTAAAGATGTGCACCACGACAGTTGGCCTGACTTTTGGGTGTTTAAAGATCTGAGCTAGTAATTTCTGTAAGAACATTTTCCCCATTAAAATGTAGCTTCTCCAAAACAACAACAAAAACAAACAAACAAACAAACAAATGTAACTATTTCAAAAGATTAGTTGTTTTTCTGAGACATAGGGTCTTACTATGTAGCCCAGGCAACCCTCAAACTTTGTGCCCCTTGCGAGATAGGATAATATTCGGGCACAGGCACATTTGACTTAGAAGTCAACACTAACAGCTCTGCAAATTTGGGGACTTTAATCGACATACTTATTTCCCCCTACAAATTAATAAATTCTATTAATCTGTTCTAAAGTGTGGAAACACTTCATCAGTGTGCAATGAGAGCTTGTATTTTTTTAAAAGATTTATTTATGATATGTGAGTACACTGTAGCTGTCTTCAGACACCAGAAGAGGCATCAGATCCCATGACAGATAGTTGTGAGTCACCATGTGGGTGCCAGGACTTGAACTCAGGACCTTCTGAAGAGCAGTCACTGGACAGCTTGTCTTAGAGTTTCCACTGCTGTCAAGAGACACCATGACCAAGGCAAATTTTTTCTTCATACTCAGATATTATTATTGTTTTTTACTTTTCACTTTACAACCAGATCACTGCCTCCCTCCCTGTCACCCCCTCCAACAATACCTCCCCCACCCCCCTACTCTTCTCCTCTGAGCAGGTGGGGCCCCCCTCAGTATCCCCTCACCCTGGCACCTCAAGTCTCCATGAGGTTAGGTGCACCCTCTTCTGTGAGTTACATGTACATGATCTATGTTCCATGGACGAATATTAAAGTACCTTTAGTCTGACGTAGAAATGGTTATATTCATGTATTTGTATATATGCAATCAATTCTGTATTATTGTGGTAAATGCTAGTTTGTCGCAGACATCGTATTTGCTGAATTTAATTTGACAGCCCACTCATTTTTGGAACGGAGAGGTGGAAACAGGGTCATGTGGAGCCCAGGCTAGCCTCACATTTGCTATGAACTGAGGATAACCTTGGATGTCTGATCTTCTTCCCTCCAGAGCAGTGGATTATAGGTGTCTGCCATCCCTGGCTCTTCAGGTCCCTTAGCCCTTTCCAAAGTCTAGCTGTCTCTCTCCAGCTCTAGATGTGTCCTAGTCGTTAACTCCTGAAGCCCTCACTATGCGGAGGTAGCATTTGCTAGGCACTCTCTTCTGTCCTTCGGTTCCCAGAACCCAAGAACCCACCGCCTACCTTAATGTGTTTGTTTCCTGGCTTTTGATATTTCTGTTTTCTTACCTGGGGAACCTGATGACTTCAAACTTCTGTTCCCACAAAGAATTTTAAAAAGAGAGTCAAGGGACTGGAGAGATGGCTCAGCAGTAAAGCTCTGCTCTTCCAGAGGACCCAGGTTCATTTCCCAGCGCCTATTCAGCAGCTCACACACTGTCTGAACTCCAGTTTCAGGGGATCTGACACCCTCACACCAATGCAAATAAAATAAATGTTAAATAAGTTTGGGAGGGGGGGGGGGCGGCTGAAGAAAAGACTCAGCAGGGCACTCAGTGCTCTTCCAAAGGTCCTGAGTTCAAATCCAAGCAACAACATGGTGGCTCACAACCACCTATAATTGGATCTGATGCCCTCTTCTAGTATGTTTGAAGACAGCTACAGTGTACTCACATACATAATAAATTAATAATTCTGAGAACCGGGCGGTGGTGGCGCACACCTGTAATCCCAGCACTCTGGGAGGCAGAGGCAGGCAGATTTCTGAGTTTGAGGCCAGCCTGGTCTACAGAGTGAGTTCCAGGACAGCCAGAGCTATAGAGAGAAACCCTGTCTCGAAAAAGCCAAATCCAACAAAACCAAATAAATAAATAAATAAATAAATAAATAAATAAATAAATAAATAATTCTGAGAGAGAGAGAGAGAGAGAGAGAGAGAGAGAGAGAGAGAGAGTCAAACTAGGCATATAGGTAGCTCATTCCTACACTCCTAACAGGTAGAAGCTACCGATTAGTGGCTGAAAGCCAGACTTGACTGCATGGCACACTATCACCAAACAAAAACAAAACAAAGGAGCCAACACCAACATGTGGCTTCCCAGTGATTATACCCATGAGCCCAACTAAAAGGGAGTGTATATCCCTCACACCTAAATAGGGTGATGGGGGTCAAACTCAGGATCTTGTGCTAGGTAAGAGGAAGAAAAGAGGAGGGGAAGAAGAAGAAGAGAAGAATGAAAGAGGAGGAGGAGGAGAAGGAGGAAAAGAAGAAGAAGAAGGAGGAGGAGGAGGAGGAAGAGGAGGAGGAGGAGGAGGAGGAGGAGGAGGAGGAGGAGGAGGAGGAGGAGGAGGAGAAGGAGAAGGAGAAGAAGAAGAAGAAGTCACTTAGTATCAGATCCAGGGATTAGAGCCAAATGCCTAGATGTGGAACTCAAAGTACAGCCAACAATTTCAAGTGTGACTTTTGCTCCACAAACAGGAGCACTACGGAATGTGACCCTGGGTTTTCACTGGCAAGACTGACTGAAAGAAACCGCAAAGGCCTGAGGGAAGTGCAGACCGTTCTCTTTCCTCTACCCTCTTTTCTTTTTCCTTTAAGCATTTCTGGGAACTGAACCTAGGTCTATGTTCATGTTAGGTAAGCGCTCTACCAGCGACTATGTTCCCAGGCCGTCTTTTACTTTCGACCCACAGGCCTTGTCAAGTGGCACAGACGTCCTTAAACTTGCTCTGTAGTCCAGGCCTTGGACTTTCCACCGCCTACCTCATCCCCTTGAGTTGTCGAACCCCTCATTCCTCCCACTCCCAGCCTTTGCACTGCTGGTCCTCTAGTCACCCATGCCTCCTCAGTGCTAGGATTAGGGCATGAATGAGCACGCCATCTTGAATGCTCATATTCTTAACTGCCCTACACTCTGGGGATCGTCTCCTTGTGAGTCTCTGCAGACATAAAATTTGCATTTAGCTGAGCATAAAGATTACTCTTGCTGGGAACGTAGCTTTGTGGCTACTTCTGACTAGCCAAAGGGAAACTAAATGTTTGCCATAGGAAGGGTTCTCTGTCACCACTTTTATCAAATAACCAATTGTTGGGGATTGGTTCCAATGCTTTGAATTAATCAGGAATCTGCGTGTCCAAACGCCGAAGGTCCTTGTCCCCAACTGGTTTTAGATCAATAAAGGGTCAGCAGTGAATGACTGGGGGGAGACAGGGGGTGGAACTTTTAGATTGGGGGTTGCTAGGAACTGGGAGAAAGGAAGACAGAGAATCAAAAATTAGCTGGTGTGTGTGTGTGTCTTTTTTTTAAAGATTTATTTATTTATGTAAGTACACTGCAGCTGTTTTCAGACATCAGAAGAGGGCATTAGATCTCTTTAGGGATGGTGGTGAGACACCATGTGGGTGCTGGGATTTGAACTCATGACCTTTGGAAGAGTACCTCACCTGCTGAGCCATCTCTCCAGCCACAGTGTCTTTCATTCACCAATCCAAAGATCGCATGGCACTGGCCAGGAGCTATCCAACAGTCTTCAGGAAACAAAAGTGTCATCAAAGACTTCCTCATGTGAAGGAATGTGAATGGCAGGGGCACAGTTCAGACCTCCAGCCTCCTGCTTCTCAGATCCAGAGACACCAAAGGAATGTACAGCAGGGGCCATTCCTTGGGGCAAGTGGATTGGCCTCTTAAAGAAAACAAAAGGGGGCTGAAGAGACCGCTCAGAGGTTGAGAGCAGAGAACCTACATTTGGTTTCCAGCACACGCCAGCAGCTGGCAATCACCTGTATCCAGTTCCAGGGAACCTGATCTCTTCCTTTGGCTTCACTGTGCAGAGACACACGAATATACATATTTTTAAAAAGATGGTATTGTTGACAAAAGATTGATCAAATCAAGAAAAAAAAAGAAGTTAAAACCAATCTGAAATGGTAAAACATTCATAGAATCCTGGTTTGAAAACAAATTACATTTAAAAGGCACTGGAGAAATACACACATTGACTGTGATTGGATATTAAATGCCGGTGGAAAATCTGTTCAGACAGATGTGATAACAGGACTCACAAGACAATGTGTTATATAAATATTTAGAGTTGGAGTGTGTTATGTTCAAATTAGTTCTGAGGCTAATCAAGTTCTTAGAAACTGCTCTTACCCCAAAGCTCCAACCCTTCAACTGGGCTCAAAGATCTCTGAGAAGGACAGAAGTCTCCTACCTCCATTTGCATTTGTCTCCTTAACTTTGGGTCTAACTCCTTAACTCTACAGAAGCCTGTTAATCTTCAAGTATTGTAAGATGCCTAACCCATGTTATTCCTGTTTGAGGGTGAATGAGAGGTGAGGTGGGCACACTCTACCGGAGACAGAGAGACATGCTTTCTAAAACATCTACCCAGGTTACCCCAAACTCTCTGTTCCAATTAAATAGCAATATTATGATGTTGAATGGAAACAGAACAAAGACAGCCATTCATACATCAACATACTTTTCAAATACGTTAGTGGAAATGTCACAGAAAAAAAAAAAACCATAGGCTTCTGGTTGGTGGGAGATAGGAGTGTGCCTGAGGTAAAATTAGGTAAAGGATTTACCTAATAATCACAAAGAGCTGTTAGCTTACACATAAAGGAGGGCAATAAATGACTGCTAAAGAGGCTAAAAATGGTCTCAAAAAAAGAGAAAGAGGCTAAAAATGGCCCAGATAATGTTGATCGTGGACCTGGAATATTCCACAATCAGAGGTCTAAACAGCTCATCAGACTAACAGACCCTTCAAAGGAGGATACTTTTTTCTGGAATGTTCCCTTACAACCATTAAATACTGTATCACAGGAAAGACTGTTGTTGACAGATTAATCTTATAGATCTGAGCATTTATCTCACAATGGAATCCACATATCTTTTCCAGGCTTGGCCGTGCCTGACAATGCTACAGGCAAGACAGAGAAAAGATGGGAATGTTTCATGCTTCATTAGTGGCTCAAAAACAAGTTCCTGTCTCCCAGCTGCTTGAAGCAGAGAGCAAGAGGACTCCTGACAGCTTCATCTTTGGCAACTGAGGTCCCCAACACTGAGAAGTTTTATAATCTCTCATCTTTATAACACCACAGCTTCCATCTCAGACACGAGGTCTAACTGGAAGACAATGGGAATTTAAGCAAAATTTACAAACTCATGAGCAAAATGTTTACTCCCAATGTTCACTGGCTGGGGAGCTTTTGAATAGGCTCATTCCCAAGGACGCTTTCCACATCTACATAAGTGGATAATAAGTAGCCTTGAAAACGTTCAGAAAAATAGAGGAAGTAGAAAACTATTGCGCTTTGGTTTGTTTAGGGCTTGCTACTCGGCTCTCGCTGGCCTTAAACAGTAATCTTCCTTCTCAGTCTCCTGGCACTGAGGCTTCTCAGTCGCTCTAGCCCAGCGTTTGCCTCTCCAGTGTATACTGAAGCCATAAAGAATCTGACTCTCCGAGTAAAGGTCACAATTGACTGCAGAAAATGCCTGCCTGCGCCCTCTGGCCTGGATTCGGGTCCAGCTCTCCCCGGCAGCCCTCCGAAGAGGACGCGACCTTCGGGTTCCGGTGACAAGAGGCAGGCAGCCTTTTGCTCGAGCCAAGCTGAGCAGTTCAGGCTTCAGCAAGGTCGAGGGCAGGGCGCAGGCGCCGAGGGCCTTCAGGCCCCGCCCTCTTCTGGCCTAGGTCCTGACCCCGAGACTAGCCCTCATCTAACCCCGCCTCCCAGGCCACACCCCCTGCGCCTGCAATGACCACGCCCAAGATCTTCTGCTAGGACCCATCATCTCCCTGTCAGTCAGTCCGAGAGCTCAGACCTTGTTGTCTTGGGAATGGGACTCCACCGGCCACGCCCCCGAGGTCTCCAGACTTAGACCCACACGCCCCTGCCCTGCGTCTAAGGCCCGCCCCTCTCTGCCCTCCAAGCCACGCCTTTTGTGGGCGGGACCCCTGTCCGCTTGGCTCGCTTGCGGGTTGGTGGTCAGAGCCAGCAGAGCGAGGAATCATGATGGCAGCGGCGTTCCGCAGAGGCTGCTGGGTGAGCGGGCGACGGGGCGGTATTGGGAGGGTCGGCCCTGAGATGCCAGGGGGAGGGCAGGAGCCTGCGGGCGTCCCCCCGCGCTGCCTGCCCCCCTCCCTCACTGACCTCCGGCCTCTGACCCTGCAGGCGTGGTCCTGTGGACCTGCTTCACCCTGGGTCAAGGGGCTCAGACGCTTCTCTCCTGTCACCCACCCTTCTCGGAGGGAACTCAGAACCCTGCTGTGGCAGAGGGGAGCACTTCCAGTAAACTTTGGCTGTAGCCACACCAGGAAGGCATCGGTCTGTTGTTCTGTAGCCACGGGTGTGAACAGGTGTTAGGATCCAAGCAGGCTGATCCTGGGCGTGCACAAAACACAGCTAATTGTACAGGAAGGAAAAGGAAGAGGGCCGCTCGCGGGAACTGGGTTAGTCCGCCTGTGGTTTTGTGATGTACAGGCATCCTTCCAAAAGACAAAAGGGCCTGCCGAAGAACTTTCACGAAGCTTGTCTTCTAAATGCTGAACCCTCCAGAATTTGTCTTCTAAGCTCAGCTTTAGCCATTAGTTCGTCATCTTATTAGCGACGTGTTCGTACAAGAACTCCATTTATACCACCTAAAACTGGACTAAACTTGCCTTTGGTCCCGAAAGCTGTAGTTTTAGAATTTACAACAACGGTTTTTATTGTACTGATACACCCCTCCACCCCGGCCATTACTATACAACTTGACAGGCTCTGAAAGCAGAAAGTGGAGGATTTTAAAGTTATTTTTCATTCTAACAACAGAACTAAAGGGTTCTTGGTGCCCCCAAGGACAGGTGAAGGAAAACCTAACCCACAAGGAATCAGAAAATGCATATTTCTTTATCCTGTTTTCTATACTTCGATAAAACTGAGACTCAAATTTCTAAGCAATTCATTACTTAGTTGTGCTGTAGTTGCAGGCTTGAAGATTAAAGTTAGTATCCTTCCCATATTGGAATTCGTTATTATTGGCAGAAAGCCAGGAATAATAAACACAGTACTCTTCTGCCTTTAGAATTTTAGAACATCGTATTTATTGTTTCTTTATATTGGGTCTCATTTTGTAGACTAGGCTGGTCCAGAGCTTTGCCTCAGCCTTCCAAGAGCTGCCACCCCCAAGCCTGGCTGTCTTATTTTAATAATCTCCAGTTATCCCTTATGATTAGTGATTCCCATTTGCCAGGTGTAAATACAAATTGTGTATTTGGAACTGTTCCCAGACGAGTGTTTGCAAAACTTAAAACTCTGTGTTGCAATTCTAACTTCTTAACCCTATCCTGTTTTTTATTGTTTCTAAGCTGTCTAGACACAGAGACACATGTGCACACTCACATACACAGACACGCATGCTCACATGCACACACACGAACACACACATATACACACTCAAACACATATACACACAAACACACACACACATACCTGATCATCCTTCTGCCCAAGTAATGAGCAGGCCCATGTGTTAAGCTACTCTAATTGAATAACTAATATCAGTATATAAGGAGCCTAGTAATAGGCTCTCCACTTCAGTTGTAGAAAACGCAGCTGACCAGTTTTTTGGAGTGGTGATCTTCATTTACTCTTGGAAGTCAATGCAGAAGAATTGAGATCCCAAGGCTAGCCTGGATTCCACAGTGGGCTAAGGGCCTATCCTGATCTACTTCAAAAGAACTTGTCCTCACAGAAACACAGACCGAATCATTAGGGCCTGGAGTGGCGGCGCACGCCTTTAACCCTGAACTTACAAGGTAGAGTTAGGTAGCTCTCTGGGAGTTCAAGGCTAGCCTGGTCTACAAAGTAAATTTCCAAGTCAGCCACAGCTACATATTGAGACTTAGTCTCAAAAACAAAACAAACAGCAGGCCTAAAAATTACACTTGGACACAGGCATATATACATACATACATACATACATACATATGTGTATACACACACATGCTGAGAGAGAGGAGAGACTGACTGAGCAACTTATGGGTTTTTTCTTGTTTTTGTCATTTAATATTTACTACTCCTGTGGCAGGTCCAGGTTTGCATCCCAGCGCTGATGCTGTGTGGCTCAGAACTGTATGTAACTCTAGCTCCGGGAATCCTGTGTCCTCTTCTGTTCATCTTGGACATTCCACACACACATATATAGACACACAAATAAAAAAATATAAAATTGAATAACATTTCCTTTATGGTTAAGTATCCCTCTAGCTTATAATTGACATTTGAATTATAGTTTATGTAGTACTGACTTTAGAAACGTAGTTGTTGAATAAAAACATCTCCTTACGGATGCTGCGCTCGCTTTGGATGGCCGGTATAACAGTATTTATTTGGGCGCGGGTGTGGAGGCAGAAGACGCTGGTGGGGTGAGTTCTCTCTCCCACCACGTGGGTTGCAGAGCTCAGGCTCAGGTCACCGGTCTTTATGGTAAGCACTTCAGTGGCCTAGCCGTGTTCTTGCATTTGGTTGGTGTCTGTTATCAGGTGTACTTATTATATCTGTTATTATATTCTGTTCCCAGGTCCTGAGAAGTGTTTCTCATTTTGAGTGTCGAGCACAACACACAAAAGCATCTCCCAAGCAGGAGGCCGGATTAGGGTTTAATTTTGGTATGTGTTCCGCCCTTTGACTTGAAGATATGCCGGGCGGGCTGGGGCGGGCTGTGTTTGTAACGTGATGTTGGTTAATGAGTCGAGCAGTCACCACCCACAGTTGGCTCAGCTCCTCACACCTGCCAAACTGAACTGCACTGCCTCTTCCCTATACTCGCCCAAACATTCACGTGTTCTCAGGCGGCCTCTGTAGTGTTCTTTCTCTTTTTCCCAAATGGATAGGCCAAATAATGAATATATAAGAATTGTCTTCAACTTACAGATTAAATGTAACAGACTTCCTTTGTCTTTGGAGACAGTCTCACTATATAGCTCTGGCTAGCTGAAGCTCTTAGTAGAGTGACAGGCAGGCCCGAACTCACCTTGATCTGCCTGCCTCTCCCTCCCTAGTACTGAGATTAAAGGTGTGAGCGCCCACACCCGCCCAGCTCAACAAATAACTCTCTAGATACTTCTCAGTTCAGTGATGTAACAATTTTTTTAAAAAATGGCCTAATTTATCTGAGCTGCGGTTTAATGCTATTATGCCAAGTTCTCAGACCTGAGACCAGGGAGCCATGTGGTTTGGGAGGGAAAAGAAACGAGATTTTTCTTTCCTTTTTATAAAATCTAACATTCCAGGTTAATAATGTGAAGTAAATCCTGTCTTTCGAGTCCTTCACCCCTAAAGGGCTTTCACTTCAAATTGCTAACTTGACTCTAGCTAGGAAAGCATTTTCTCTGTTCCTTGATCTCTGGAGTTACTAGGCAGAGCTGGTCACTAATGTGCACCTGGTGCCCTTGTGCCCTTCGTAGTCTGAACGCGCCTAGGTTTATCGGCTTTACTTGAGTATACTTGAGTGAAAATGCATAGTTTATTATATATTATACACACATATGTACACACATGTATATCTGGAATTAAAGAATTTCCAAATGGCATGAACATAGCAAGTTGAATTAGTGGGCATTTGAAAGTAGTAGCCTTCCCCCCCCCCCACTTTACTGTTATCTAATCTCAGCTTTTTACATAGGAATTCTTATGTACTGTTAGCATTTTCAAGAATCTGACAAGTCTCTGAATTGCCAAAGGTGAGGCAGATAGAGGAGTTTGCTAGGGAGCTTGTGGGCTCTGACAAAAAGTGCAGGTAATGAGTGGGGCCTTGGTAAGTCAGTGAATCTCACCTTTGATCCCAGCACTCAAGACAGAGGCAGGCGTATCTCTGAGTTCGAGGCCAGGGCTGATCTGCAGAGCAAGTTCCAAGACAGCCAGGGCTACACAGAGAAGCCCAGAGGACCAGTCAGTCTGGTTCTCTGATGGATAAAGTAGGTATAATGTGTGCAATAGGATACTTTGAAGATTACTGAGTTTATGAAAGCAGTTTGCCAACAAATAATAATATGGTAGACGCCTTCAGTGCTCTTAACGGCTGAGCCTTTCGTTTATTTAGGGCAAACCCACCAACCCCATCCTTTGTTTCATCTGGATTTTGTTGCAAAGCAAGGTCAGCCAGGTAGTCTATTCTTCTAAGTTCCTTTAGGAAGTTGCCCCTGCAACCGAGGCAGAAGACTCCACCTACGTGGTTAAGGTCTGGTGTGGCAAGCACTCAAGGTCTTAGGTTAGGCTGGGAAGGCCACAGTTTATCATATCAATGCACCCACTTTGAAACCCTAGATAGCACAGCTATGAAAATTCAGTTAGCAGTCTACACTTACCCAGGGGTCCAGTCAACTTAGTCTTTAATTTTACAATAGCTAGTTTTATTTTGTGTAAATTAATTGTTTTAATACTGCCTGTTACTAATATAGAGGGTTTTATGTGGCTGTTATTATTTTGGAGAGATTTCTCATTGTTCTTAACATTTTATTTGTGGGAACTTATATTCTTTTTTTTTTTTTTTTTTTTTTTAAAAGATTTATTATATGTGAGTACATTGTAGTTTTCTTCAGACACACCAGAAGAGGGCATCAGATCTCATTACGGATGGTTGTGAGCCACCATGTGGTTGCTGGGAATTGAACTCAGGACCTCTGAAAGAGCAGTCAGTGCTCTTACCCTCTGAGCCATCTCTCCAGCCCGGGAACTTATATTCTTAAACTTACTGGGGTTCAAAAGAAGAGTGAAATTTAAATTATGGTGTTGGCGTTCTTACAGAAGCCTGGAACAAGTGTTAGTATGTGTGCTGACTGAGTGTCTTGTGTTTTTAGACTTCTTCCTGAGGTCAGAAGCTTATCTCTTGATAATACAAACCTCCACATCACAACTTTGTGGACTTTGTCTCTTTAACTTCATGTTGACGAACTCTTCTTGACATTCTCAAAATAATGTTCCCTTAGAGTTGACGGAACAGCAGAAAGAGTTTCAAGCAACTGCCCGGAAGTTCGCCAGAGAGGAAATAATCCCTGTCGCCCGTGAATATGATAAAAGCGGTGAAGTAGGTATCAGGTTGCAGGGGGAGTCCTCTGTAGCTATGAGACCTTGTTACCAGCCTGCCTAGATCAGGTCTGGTGTAACGTGTTTTCTCTTTCAGTACCCATTCCCCCTCATCAAAAGAGCCTGGGAACTTGGGCTGATCAACCCACACATTCCGGAGAGTTACGGTAAGCCTTCCACATGTTTGGTCCTAAAATAAAAAAATAAAAATAAATTAAAAAAAAAAACAAGAACTCGTTCTCTAAAATGTTGTTGCCAGTCGGTGCCTTTCTGCCTCAGTTTCCCTATTTTGGCAACATAGAACATGCCTGGTCCTCCTCACTCAGCACAGAGCGCGGGCATTCTCCCTGTCTAGATGGTCTTAAGTTTATTGAGTTGTTCTTCATATTATAACGCTCTGCAAACACTCTGATACTGTAGGTGGTCTTGGCCTGGGAACGTTCGATTCTTGTTTAATTTCCGAAGAGTTGGCATATGGATGTACAGGGGTGCAGACTGCCATTGAAACAAATTCTCTGGGGGTAAGTCACTAAGACAATGGTTTACCATGGGGCTGGTGAGATGGCTCAGTGGGTAAAGGCTCCCCATGGACTGAGTTCCACCCCTGGGGCCCGTGTGATGGAAGCAGACAAAGGACTCCTCAGAGGTGTCATCGGGTCTCCAGAAGTGAGCTGTAGCCTGTGCACACATACATGTACACACATGTGTGCTTATGTACAAAATAAGTAAAATTACAGTTTAAAAAATGTTAGTCAATTACGGGGGGTGTGTTGGGGGGGAGGCTGTTAATGTGACACCGACAGTGAAGTTGGGTTAATTTCTGTAAGAGCTATGAGGAAGACTGACTGGCCATCCTGGAGTTAGGATTGCGTAGCTCTATCTCCGTGGTTCTGTTGTCTCTAATACTGGCCTTCTGTTTGTCCTTGTGAGGAAACTGTACCCTTTGGCTGCGGCTCCCCTGGAGGCTGCTGGGAAGCCAGCCCCTTGACTGTAATGTGCTGAGCAGTGTCGTGCTCACCAGGTCCCATCCTAAGTTTAACCTGTGATCTTACTGTCAACCACGCGTGTGTATTACTAACAAGTCCCACCTGCCTATAACTTAAGGAGAAGCTTACATTAGTCCCTGTCTTCTTGCACGTTAGGTTCAGAGCAAATGCCAGCTCTTTAAGTTTACTCCTTTAGGGAGGCAGGTAGTTCTTTCTTATTTGACAAACTGTGTTTCTGAATCTATGTAACTGATTTAAATATCTTGCTTTTTAAAATGCTAATTTCCCTTGGCAGCAAATGCCTGTGATTCTTGCTGGAAATGATCAACAAAAGAAGAAGTATTTGGGGAGGATGACCGAGCAGCCACTGATGTGTGTGAGTATATTCTATGAAGTTCATGAGAAGTTCATGAGTACATTCATTTGTATTTCCCTGTGAATGGGCCAGGAGCTGCTGGCTCTGCTGTTCAGTCTGCATGTGTTTATTGACTGTGTGCCCTGAAGACAGAAGTCAGCCGACAAGTACTTACATATGTATGTACACGGACTGTCAAGAGGGTGTCTTAGTAAAAATCCCCTGCTCATTTCCACAAGGGAGAATCCACTTGTTTCTGGATTCCAAAATGGCGTGGTATTTGCAGAACAGCAGGACCTTCATTCTGCAGCTCCAGACATGAGCAGTTAGCTCTGTGTGTGTGTGTGTGTGTGTGTGTTTTAGCAGCCCAGGCTATCCTTCAATTCCCCCAGAGAGAATCTGCTTCATTCATAATTTAAACTGTATCTCTGGCTAGGCATGGTGGTGCACACCTTTAATCCCAGCATTGGGAGCCTGGGAGGATCTGTCCTCACATCTCCGTGCTGTGACTCTGACTCTCCCACTCTCTCTCTTTAGGGTCTCATGTATCTGAGTAGCTTTGAACTCACTGGGTTGCCAAGACGACCTCGAGCTCTCATCCCTCCTGCTCCCTTCCTATTGCTGGGATTGCAGGCGTGTGCTACCACGCATAACTCAGTTCGTGGAATGCCCAGTTATGGGGGGCCTGGGATTGAACCACGCCCTCGTGCATGCTAGGCAGTGTCCCCAGCCCTCTCCTGTGTTTCATCATGTGCAGAGAGTACTCCTGCAGACAATCCATGGCTACAGAATATCCTTCATTTTTGAGATTTGACTTCCACATCATCTCATGGAAACTGGTTTCTCAAATCCTGGTGTTTAACACCCACACTTTACCCTGAACCCTGTGAAAATCTCAAGGTGGCTGCCTTTCAGCTCCGGTTTTCCTACCTGGTTTTATAGACTACAACATAATAGGTATTCAGTGAACATTCAGATAAATCAACATATCAAGCTCAATTTAATGAATTTGTTTGAATATTCCTAAGTATTTTAATATATCCTGTAGTTTATTGGCATGCTAGGTCTAGTTTTAAATTGAGTTAAAATGTTTTAAAATAGTAAACGTTTGAGCAATTTATTTGGTTGTCTAAGAACATTCTAATTCTAGATATTCATCATACTGCCTTCAAAGATAAAATGCCAGGGCTAGCTTATAGCTCACTGCTAGAGCCCTTGCTTAGCATACTTGAGAACCTAGGTTCTGTCCTAGAGCCTCAAACAAGCAAAATAATACTATTGCCAGATATTTGCAGTTTAATAATTAACATTTAATTTTTTCTTGTCTCTGTATGTCCAAGGCCTACTGCGTGACAGAACCCTCCGCAGGCTCTGATGTGGCAGGCATTAAGACCAGAGCCGAGAAGAAGGGAGATGAATATGTTATCAACGGCCAGAAGATGTGGATCACCAACGGGGGAAAGGCCAACTGGTGGGTCTCTTCATTAGTACCTTCCAGGGCTCCTTTTCTTCTTTCATTTATTAAGCCTTCTCAGTCAAAGCAAGCTGTAGTTTTAAAACTGGGAGATCCATAGGAGATTATAAATAACTCGGTGACTCATGAACTGTTTTAAGCCCTTGAGCTATTTCTTCCAGATTAATTTAAGAAGTGTAAAGTGCAGTAAAAGTAGCTAATCTCCCTGACCTTGTGGGCACCCTCAGGCCCAGCAGGCAGCCTGCCTGCTCCCCCAGCACTTCCTCGCTTGAAGGAAAGTGGCAAGCTTCAGTAGGGTGTGGTTCTGATTCCCAGCAGCTTTGAGGTTCTGGGGACTGAACCTAGAGAAGTACCAGGGAAGAAGCATTGCGCTGTGCCGCCCATCCCCCATCCCCTGCAGAGGCCCCATTACTGGGTCATGGGGCTGGCATGTAACTCAGTGTTTACAGTACTTGCCGAGCATGCACAAAGCCCTGAGTTTGGCTCCCAGTGTCATATAAAAAAATTTTTTAAAAGCAAGGTGAAGGATCAGGAAGCTCAAGGTTATCTTCAGTTACCTAGCAAGTTCAAGCCAGCCTGGGCTACTACGTGAGACCATCTCAAAAAAATAAGACAAAAACATCAGCCTAAGACTGCCAGGCAGTGGTGGCTCATGTCTTTAATCCCTTGGGACTTGGGAGGCAGAGGCAGGCAGATTTTCTGAGTTCGAGACCAGCCTGGACTACAGAGTGAGTTCCAGGATAGTCAGGGCTATACAGAGACACCCTGTCTCAAAAAACCAAAACAGAAACCAACCAAACAAACAAAAAACCTGAATAACAAAACAAAAACATCAGCCTATACTAAAAAAGGGCAGTATTTGATTTTAGTTAAATCTAAAACTTCCAAATGTACAGGCCTAAACAATGATAGAATGTTCCATTAAACATTAAAAATACAGACTTAAGAAAACTACTTATCCATTTGTTGAAACAAGGAAGTTTAATAAACAGCTATAAGTTTGGTGGGAAAGCGATGTGGGGTAGAGATGCACCTCGGTGGTGATTTCAGGCTGAGAGACCACGAGTCCAGGAGTCCAGGAGTGAGCGAGGTCAAGGCAGGCATAGTCCAGGCGATGCTGCTGATCTGTTACAGGGAAAGCCTTTGAAACATGCTAGATACATTGAAACATGCTTAGATACATTGAAACATGCTTAGATACATTTTGTCTGTGTCAATTTTGAATAAGCTTGGAACTTACTTTTTCAAATAACGTTTTGTGGAAGGAAGAGCAGAGCTGGGTGTCGTGGCACAGGCCTTGACCCCAGAGCTTGGGAAACAGGTAGGGATACCTAAACTTAACTGTCAGTGTAGGGTGTGCAGAGACTCAAAGGTAGATAAATGATAGATTGACAGACAGATACACAGACAGACTGATAGATAACAGGTGGTTATATAGATGGACAGATAGGTGATAGATGAAAGAGACAGACAGACCCTCTTGACTTTCTGAGTAAGATCAAATGGAACAGACTTGCATGGTTCTTTCGGGAAGGCAGCTTAGAGGTAATGAATGAGAGTTAGAAAATGTAAGCCCCAGCTCATTTAAGAACTTTCTTTCCAATAATAGAGCCCATATGTGTTGTTGTGGAAAATAGTGTTTTTAATTCATTAATATACGTACATGACAGAGACTTCTTAGGAGTCTGAAGACTTCTGCTGTATCGGCATATTTGTGTGCCGTGCCGTGTGGAAAAGCATCCCCACCTTGGTGGACGGCGGGGCTCAGGAATCGATCCCTCGCCATGCACGGGCATAAAGGCTGGGAACAGGAATAACAGGATCATTTAGTCTCACATCAGCGAGGAATGAGAAATAGAGAAGCCATGAAAATTGAATAAGCTAAGAGAAATATAATAGTGCAAGTAAATATCAGTTTTGAGAACTGGCTATAATTCTTCACAGAAAAGACAAGTTCAGTGACTCATGAAATTAGAAAATAATTTTCTGATTTTTTTCTATTACCAAATAAATCCATAGTCAATGATAAACTGATAAATTATTGGGTTTTTTTTTTTAGCCTTAACATAAATTCATTGCTTAAGAAGGATAAAACACTCAATCTCTCTTGATGCTAAAAAACTAAAAACTGATACTAAGATGCACCATGGACTCTACCTACCTCTATTTTTATCTTTTTGAAAAGATTCTCAGAGAACCAGTTTGTATCAGGATATATGGGAAGGTGTTTTGGATTTGGGGGTTCAAACGAGACCTTGTTTTCTTTTTTTCATTCCTTCCTCAAGCCTCATCCCTTCTGATATTTTTGGTAAATGTCTTTCTGTGGGAAAGCCAGTAAATATCCCTAATACTTCAGGTGTGTACTGGCTGTGCAGCACGCGGGAGCCTGCCCTCCCAGCAGCGGGGCTGCTTCCTGCCTGTGTTCATCTTGCAGATTGCTGGTCCTATGAGACTTAAGGCTGTCCCAGAGAGGAGCACTGCAGTCCCCACACACGCATACTCTACTTTCATACTCTCTTTGCAGAAGGAACTTTTACTAATAACTCATATTCAATGCCCCCCCCCCAAACTCAAATACCACATTAATGGTGAAAGAAATGCTTGAATTAGTCTGGCCACATAGGAAAATTACCATCTGTGCAAATTTGGAAACTCATCTGATTCTTCATTTCCTCTTCTGGGGATGGCAATATCGCGCGCGGTGGGGGCGGTAGCTGGGCAGTTAACAATACAGCAGTTAACTTGTCTGCATTGTTCATTTTCCTTATTGCCTCCGTCGTGTGTTTGTGTGCATTAGGTATTTCTTATTGGCGCGTTCTAACCCAGATCCTAAAGCACCTACTAGTAAAGCCTTTACCGGATTCATTGTGGATGCAGACACCCCGGGAATACATATTGGAAAAAAGGTAAACAGCATGTCTCTTAATAACAATTACCTCCCTATGTACAATTTCAACTGCAGATGTCAAGGTTCTTTCTTGTTTCCTTTAATGAAAGTACTTTTTAAGTTGGAACAAAAATCTAGTTGTGTCTTGATGATGCTGGGGATGTAGTTTGCACGTCCCTGAAAAATCTTTCAAGTCAGTTTGAAAGATGGGCCCTCTGTGCAGAACACCCTCATGACAGCTGTGGATGTGGCCATAGCCAGGCCGCCATGGCTACTGCCCCACAGGAAAGCCTCCTTCCTCAGAGCTTCTGCACAAGCTTTGCTTAGAACAGGTCAAACCCTGTGACGGGGCGGATTGCTCACAATTCCACAGCAACAACAGAAGCATCTGTACCTTGAAAGCAAGTGAGGATGTCAATCAATGTCAGCTGGGGGTGGGGCTGGGAGAGTGTGTGAACTTAGGCAAGAGCATATTGGAACACCCAGGCTCAAGGTTCACCAAAGGATGGAAATGGCCTAAGTAGTCCTGGCCAGAGCTCACAAGCTGGGCTTGGGATTTTTAACACGGACTGAAATGCTTTTGCAAAGTGGAGACCTCAAAGAGAACTCTGAAGGATGAAGGATGTCTGCATCTATGGCATAGGAGGAATTGTGGGAACCAACCCAGATCTGAAGATTACTTGAACAGATTGTCTTCCTCCCCTATGTGGGAAGGTTTGATTTAGCTGGTCAGATGTTGGAGTTGGTCTCCCTTAAACTGAACTGGAAAAATGAATTTTAATTGAGACATAATATAAAACAAATTTCTAGGGCAACCTTTGGTGTTTGTAGGATCTTCTGTTGTGTCCAGATCTCTTTAGAAATGTGTTGCTTGACTATGTGAAATGTATATAACCTCTGCCAGGCATGGTAGTTCATCTCTTCAATCCCAGTACTGCAGAGGCTGAGGCAGGAGGATCACAAATTCTGGGCCAGTGTGGGACAGCATACTGAGACTCTGTCTCAAAAAAGGGACAAGGATAGGACTTCTCTTTTAGGCCGTGGAAGTTTAAGGGCTGACTCTACATGCTGTTTACTCAAGCCTGTTCTGACTGGAGAAACCAAGCCCCAAAGAATTGATTTACTGACAACTACAAAGGCAGAGGCCGACCTGAAATCAGTGATCTTGTGTCCTTTACTAATAGACTTGTAGGATTTTGGCCTTTGACATTTCTGATGCTGTATTGCACTATATTTTAAGAGAAGATATTGAAGGCTGACCACGCTTAACAAATAGACTGCTAAGCCCATGTATATACAGAACTTGAGTACTGGGGCTAGTCACACTTCTTCCCAGAGATTGGCCTTTGCATGCGTATGTGGCGGATCGTGTTCACCCCCATAGAGATGGTTTCTGGCAGACTCAGGCCAAGCCTGACTGTCTCTGCTAACTCGAAGGAACCTCAGGGCAGTAGCAAACTGGTGTGACAACTGATGTCTCAATGTTTCTAATCTCATTCTCACGTAGGAAAACCCTAACTGAATCAATATTTATTACTGAATGCACACTGTACAGTAGGTAGTGATAAATGTCTACCCCTGGGGATATACTTTCTAGTGAGTGAGTATAGATACTTTTATTATTAGCTACTTAGCCTTCTAAAAAAAATTTCTTTTAAACAAATAGCCATTTGCAAATCTGTGAGATTCACGTTGTCAAAATGTTTTGTCTTGCACTTGCTGTCTCTGTCCCCTTTTCCTTTCCTCCCTCTTCCCTTCCCCCTCTCTCTTTTCTCTTCCCCCTCTCTCTCTCCACGTGCTCATGGCTGGCCTCTGCTTCTCTACTCATCTGCTCTGCCTCTCTCTCTTTCTCTGCCTTTGTCTCCACTCCCTTCCCCATGCCCTAAATAAACTATATTCTATACTAAGAAAATTAAAGTTTTGTGTCATAGAAACTTTGTGCTTTGAGGTGTGTCTAAGAAGCCTTTGGTTTCTGTGCTTTTAGTTTCTTTGAGATAGGGTCTCACTATGTAGACCAGGCTGACCTTAAACTCACAGAGATCCACCTGCCTGTGTCTCCTGAGCACTGGGATTAAAGGCGTGGGCCACCACCTGACCTCATTCTGTCTCTGACTTGTTACTGTTGCTAATCTATTAACCAGGTGTTATTATTATAATTATATATTTTTAAAAAAGCATTGTATGAAAAAGACCTGGTATTATGAACAGTTTCCAGGACCCTCTGGACATCTCAGAGCACACTTCTCTTAGGGCAACTACATAAAGAGACTGAGTTGGGGCAGGGCCAGCACGCCAGCTTAGGGAGTAAAGGCACTTCCTGTCAGTCCTGATGACCTGAGTTCTATTCCAGATCCCACATGGTAGGAGGTCAGAAGCAGCTCCCACAAGATATTCCTTGATGTCCACACATGTTCCGTGCCAGGCTCATGTTCCCTACTGCATAAAAAGTAAATAAATACCCCCCCCCCAAAAAATTGTAGGAGAGCTCAGTAGATTGTTTTGCTGAAGATTACAGGCTCTAAGATTGTTTGCAAAATGATTTGACAGAAAGACCAAGAGAAAGTAGCTTTCAGACAGGCAGAGAGACGTAGCTTTCAGACAGCAACAAAGTCTATGTAGAAATTTGAGTTACTGCTGTTTTCGATTTGTGAAATACTGTTTTTGATCGGGACTGGCACATATTTCTAGAAAGATCCAGGTTAGAAACCTGTGAGGCAGCTGGGCGGTGGTGGTGCACGCCTGTAATCCCAGCACTTGGGAGGCAGAGGCAGGCAAATTTCTGAGTTCAAGGCCAGCCTGGTCTACAGAGTGAGTTCCAGGACAGCCAGGGCTACACAGAGAAACCCTATCTCAAAAAAAGAAAGGAAGGAAGGAAGGAAGGAAGGAAGGAAGGAAGGAAGGAAGGAAGGAAGGAGGAAAGGAAAGGAAAGGAAAGGAAAGGAAAGGAAAGGAAAGGAAAGGAAAGGAAAGGAAAGGAAAGGAAAGGAAAGGAAAGGAAAGAAAAGAAAAGAAAAGAAAAGAAAGCTGTGAGGCTTCGTGGCTGTGGGATCTCTGCCATTGCAGTCCCGGGAAGCTACAGAAGACTGGCAGAGACAGGAGTGTTTGAACTCTATGGAAGCTCAACTCATGGAGCAGGAACTGCAGGCCCTGCTTTAGACACCTGCAGAAGGCACAAGGGAATGCTTGACACCAGCAGTGCTGCAACTTTTGAGTGTTTCTTATGCCATCTTCTCCCTAGGAATTAAACATGGGCCAGCGATGCTCCGACACCAGAGGAATCACCTTCGAAGATGTCAGAGTGCCTAAGGAAAACGTGTTGATCGGTGAAGGAGCAGGCTTCAAGATCGCAATGGGGGCCTTTGATAGAACCAGACCTACAGTAAGCTGATCATCTGTGGGACCTTCTGTTTGGTTTTCAACGAGCAGGTTTATTTTAACATTGCATGTGCGGTGTCTTTTTTATTTTGTAGTGTCTGCTTTGTTTTTGTAGTAATGGTGGAATGGAGATTGTTGCTGGTCTTGTGGGTAGTTCATCTTCTTTCGCTGCTTGGTATAGAAACTAATTTAGTAGATGCTAGGATATCCTTTGCTACATTTCCAGAAAGCTCACCCTGCGTCGATCATTCCTGATGATTGTGGATCACTGTGTATTCTACTGCTCACTTACTCCAGTTAAACAGCAGTGACTTCACTAGGCTGTGAGCCTCCGCCTCACAGTTGGCTGTTGATTGATTGATTGATTGCTTGATTGGCAACAGGGATAAACTCAGGCTCTACTGAAAGCCAAATATGCCCTCCACCATTGACCTGCACTGCCATTACCTGTAATTCAAAAATAAACCCAAGTCTGCTCCTCCCCACCCCAGTGACACCGCTTCCTATCTGTGTTTATCCTTCACTACAAATCAAGCCATAAGCAGTGTGGCTTGATGACAGTGTGAGTTTTTGCTTCACATAATGCTTGTGTTCTAGGTTGCCGCTGGCGCTGTCGGACTAGCCCAGAGAGCTCTGGATGAAGCTACAAAGTATGCCCTGGACAGGAAAACCTTTGGAAAGCTGCTGGTGGAGGTAATTCATTCTCATTCTCTCCCTCCCTCTCTCTCTCTCTCTCTCTCTCTCTCTCTCTATATATATATATATATATATATATATATATATATATATGTTATTGTTTTGGTTTTTTAAAAGATTTATTGATTGATTGATTGATTGTATATATGAGTACACTGTAGCTGTCCTCAGACACACCAGAAGAGGACATCAGATCCCATGGTTGCAAGCCACCATGTGGCTGCTGGTATTTGAACTCAGGACCTCTGGAAGAGCAGTCAGTGCTCTTAACCGTGGAGCCATCTCTCCAGCCTGCTCTTAGCTTTTTCACATGGGCTCTGGAGATCTAACTCGGGTCCTCATGCTTGTGTGACAGGCATTTCCTGATAGCCCTCCACCCAGCTCCTGAGGTGATCTGAGCGCTGTGCTTGCTTTGATGACATTTGAAGGCGCTCAGTGCATCTAAACATTTAGAAATTACCTTTAAAGAACAAAACAGCTTTCTATTTTATTGGAAAGAATAATAGTCATCACTATTGCCTGTGAAAGCAGAGTTTCTGTTGGCTATGTCGCTCACAGTTGGTCACTCTGTAAATTGTTAAGAAAAGGAATATATGTGTTACAAGCCTTCTGTATAACTGATACTCTGCTATAGATTTTAATGTGTGCTCTCATGAAACATGTTTTTGGTAGGCTGGGCTGGCCTGACACTGAGATCTACCCATGCCTGCATCCTGAGTGTTGGGATGATGATGTGTGTGCCATCTTAACAGGGGCGTCAGCCAGCCTGGCTTCGTGGTTATCCCTGTGGGTCATTCTTCACTTCTTTCTACCTCAGTGTTCTCTTCAGTAGGGTGGGGATGGTGGAAGATAAGCCCCGCGTGGTTCGTCTGATGCCATGGCTCTGAGCTTTCTGAGTATCCTCTCCCTGTGGCCTTGACCTCTGCACGGAGCTCCGTGCCTATACAGTGGTCTTCTGTCAATGTTTCACTGTCCTCTCTAGCTTTATTGTTTCCCCAAATATGTCCTATCATTTCTTTCAAATTCCACTCACTTCCCCATTGATGTCAAAAAGCATCTATCTCCCTCTATTCATTCTACGTGGTGACGCCTCCCGCACGCACTTACCTCCCAGCATTACCTCAGAAGTGGCGTGTTGACGGCGGTCCCTTACTCTCTCACAGGAAACTGTTAATAATCACTATTAACAGAGTTAATAATCACTTGTTACAGATCCTGTCCTTTATATGGAAAAGGTGATCGGCAGCTCCTACTCTCAGGGACATTGACTTGGGAGATGAGTTATTCATCATAGAACAAACACAGAGCACAGAGAACAAATACAGAGCAACCTAAGATTTCAGTCCCCAAATGAAACCTATAAGGTGGAGTCAGGAAAATCAAAGGGAGAGAGGCTACCACATGTTGAACATGTCGCAGAGAGCAACTCTTATGAATCACATTGAACAATTAATAAAAGTGCCTACTTTGGACCCACATTAATAAAAGGCCAACCCTGGGGCTGGAAAGACGGCTCAGTGGTTAAGAACACTGGCTGCTCCTCCAGAGGACTGGGGTTCAGTTCCTTCCCAGCACACACATGGCAGCTCACAACTGTCTAACTCCAGTTCCGGGCACCATTACACCAGGCATGTGTGTGATGCATGTATCTGTGCTTGCAGGCAGAATACCCATACACATAATAAATCTTAGGAGGAAAAAAGATAGCCCTAAGCTATGGCCTGGCTCACACTCACCCTTCCTTTCAGCATTGTGCAGAAATAACCAAAATATTAGTGGCCCGTAGAAGAGAGGTGGAGTCTGAGCAGCTATAAAAACTAAGAAAATCCTTTATGCACTGATACAACTGTGCACACTTTACTGACAAGAAAAGCAAAATGAAAAACCATTAGCCTGGTAGGCCAGTACATGTGTAAAAACATGAGAGAAATTTGCATTCCAGTATGTAAATTGCCTCTGGAAAGATAAACACATACTGATGCCATTGTTTATTTCCTGGGAGGGGGCTAGGTGGGTGGGCTGTAGACCGGGATAACTGAATGAGGAGAGGAAATGTTTACTGAGTATTCCTTTACTTTTGGGACTTTTAATTGGTGGGTATTCTGTCTATTCAAAAAATTAAACTCTAGCCAGACAAAGTAGCCCATGCCTGTAATCCCAGCACTCAGGAAGCCAAGGCCCCAGGTTGACGCCAGCCTGGTCTACATAGCGAGTTCCAGGAAAACCAGGGCTGCATGAAGAGACCTTGTATGGAAAAAATAATTGAGCGAGAGAGGTGACTCAGTGGTTAAGAGCATGTGGTGCTCTTGCAAAGGCCCTGGGCTGTCACCACTACCCACCTGGTACTCACAACCCTCTTGTCACTCTAGTTCCAGTAGCTCTGATGCCCTCTCTGGTCTCTGAGGGCACTGCATGCGCACGGTGTACTTGAATACATAGAAGGTGTACTTGAATACATAGAAGTAAAATAATAACACGTAAAATAAATCTTTGAAACTAATCCCAAGTCTGAAGTCACAGCACTCAGCAGGCTGAGACAGGAAGGAGAGTTTTAGGCAGCTTGGGCTATATAACAAAATCCTTTTTAAAGAAACAAATAATTAAATAAACAACAAGCTATATCTAGTGACACGCACTTATAATCCCAGCATTCAAGAGGCCGAAGCAGGAGGATTGCTCTGACTTCAAGACCTGGGGTACTTAGCATGACCTTGGCTTCAAACAGAATCTTTGAAAGAATTCTTGGCTTAGAGGAATGGGCACAGTTCAGATAGAAGCAGGGAGGGCAGAGGCTGGAGGTCACTCCCTCAGGAAGAGAGTGTGTGTTGCTCTTACAGAGAGGATTGCAGCTCTGGTCCCAGCTGCCATATCAGCTGCCTCACAGTGGTCAGTCTGTAAATCGAGTTCCGGGCTCTGAGGTCCTCTTCAAGAGCCTGCATGCAGGCACACACACACACACACACACACACACACACACACACACACGCACACGTGTGCATGCCATTTATATACACACATGCTACAAACAAACTGAAACATGAAGAAGCAGGGAGGGTGTCACTCTACACAGGAGCTAAGCCTCCTGCACAGCCTGTCACCTGCCTACCTCAGCAGCTTGTCACACTCTTTCACAAGCAGCGCAGCCAGGCACTGAACCTGCTTTAAGGCAAGAAACCTGCTGAACGTGCGAAGCCAGCAGCTGGGTGTCTGGTTTGGTTGATATGAGTTTGGTTCGTGTTAGTCTCTATTCCATTGCAGAATTTATTTATTTTTTTTTTAAGATTTGTTTATTTATAAAGTATATGTATATGTAAGTATACTGTAGCTGTCTTTAGACACACCAGAAGAGGGTACCCGGTCTCATTACAGATGGTTGTGAGCCACCATGTGGTTGCTGGGTTTTCAACTCAGGACCTCCGGAAGAGCAGTCAGTGCTCTTAACCACTGAGCCATCCCTCCAGCCCCTGTTGCAGGATTTATGCTTTTTATAAACTCTAAAACTTAAAATACCATTTTCATGTTATTCACTACACAAACCCAGTTTCCAATGATCTTAATGTTTCCAAATACTTACTAGACTCATTTTGATCTGTTATTTTAAGGCACATGTCCCATTTTACAATAAAATGTCTTACTATATTGATACCAAGCAAAATACTAAAATATCTATAATTCTGTCACTCAGAATTGTAGCAAATATTTTTTACTTTATTATTTCCTTGACAATGTTTCTCTAGAGTGGTCATCATACTGTTTGAAAACTTCATGTAGCCGGGCAGTGGTGGCACACGCCCGTAATCCCAGCACTCTGGGAGGCAGAGGCAGACAGATTTCTGAGTCAAGGCCAGCCTGGTCTACAGAGTGAGTTCCAGGACAGCCAGGGCTACACAGAGAAACCCTGTCTCGAAAAAAAAAATCAAATCCCCCCCCCAAAAAAGAAAAACTTCATGTAAGAATGTATGGTAAACCTCATGTGACAATGTTTAGTAAATGTCCGTCTACCCTGTGATCCATGTTGACGGTATTGAGCATGATACAGCTCTGGCCATCTCTTACAGGATGGGTTGGTTTTCATCTCCCATTTGATATGACAAGGACAGGAAGCATCATGTCTTTCCTGACATGTTTCTGTGCTAATTTTCTATATAGGTAACACCTTTGGTTAAATGCCCCAGCAGGTCAGAGCTCGATAGATAGAACACCCCGGAAGTCGCAGCTACTCTGGAGGCTGAGGATAAAAAGGGTGATGTCTGCCTGGGCCAGCACAGCAGGATCAACCGGGGCTGTTCCCTAGATTCAATCGTTCATCCATCCATTCATTCATTCCCTGTCTAAATCACTGCAGACACTAGGACAAGAACACCTGCTGGGTTTTTTGGATTTTTTTGTTTTTTTTTTTCTGCATCTGTATTCAAAAACTCATTCTAATAATGAGAAAATATTAGATAAACCCAAACTAAGAAGCAAAATCTTTAAAAGGACAAAAGTCAGAAGCTAAGAAAGAAATTAAATATTCTGGGAGGTTCTCTGAAGTAAAGCAGAGATGGCCTGGAGTTCACAGACGGTTTTAGCTGTTTCTTAAAAAAATAGAAAAAAGGCCAGGTGGTAGTTGTGCATTCCTTTAATCCCAGCACTCAGGAGGCAGAGGTAGGCAGATCTCTTGAGTTCGAGGGCAGCCTGATTTACAGAGTGAGTTCCAGGACAGCCAAAGCTTTACACAGAAATCCTGTCTTGAAAAACAAACACATATTCAGGTCTCCAGCGCACACCTTTAATCCCAACACTTGGACAGAGACAGGCAAATCTTTTGAGTTTGAGGTCAGCCAGGTCTGTGAAGTGATTCCACAACAGCCACGGCTACACAGAAAAGGCCTGTCTCAAAATATCTAAAAGAGAAAAAGAGGGGGGAAAAAGTAGTTTGAATCAATTTGTAATACTGAAAAATAACAGGAAAGTTGGTGGGCTTGGCCAGTCTGGCTAGGTAGGGTCTCTATAGCTCTGCAGGTCTGTGTCGATTACCCTCATCCTACTGTTAGTGCAAGCTGGCTGCAACTTTTCTGCAAGTCTATGATTAGTGCAAAATAAAATGAAAAAAAAAGTGTTTTAAGAAAAAAAAGTCCAATTTTGGTTGAGATGCCCTTTAACTGTTTTCCCCTTATTTCTAGCACCAAGGAGTTGCGTTTCTGCTCGCAGAAATGGCGATGAAAGTTGAACTTGCTCGACTCAGTTACCAGAGAGCAGCTTGGGAGGTTGACTCCGGCCGCCGAAACACATTCTATGCCTCCATTGCGAAGGCCTTTGCGGGAGATATCGCCAATCAGCTAGCTACAGATGCTGTGCAGATTTTCGGAGGCTGTGGATTCAACACAGAATACCCCGTGGAAAAGCTGATGAGGGACGCCAAGATCTATCAGGTGAGCTCTAAAATTCTGTTTCTGAGGGGACAGGATACTCACAAAGAACAACTGTAGGTATCAAACAACTGGTAATGACATTTGGACCAGCAAAATGGCGCAGAGGGTAGGCACTTGGCACCACCCTGACAACCCGAGTGGGACCCTAGAGTCCACATGGCAGCAGAAGAGAACTGGCTCCTAACCACTGACTTGTTCGTTCCATGTGGATGTAAAAACAATTAGATAAAATAAATAAAGTTATAGATTGGTATGAGTCAGGTTTTGTACTAATCAACACATAAAAGGAATGCTGCTTTTTTTAAAATTAAGTGTACCTGATAAGAGGGAAAGAGCTGGGCCAGTAAACTTCACAGGCATGTATCACCTGTCTAATGCTGCCTTTGCAGCTTCAAAATGTTTTAACCAATTACAAGCTACACTTTTCTACCTCTGAAAATTATATATACTTGTCTTATGTTGTGTGACATCTTTTTTAAGATTTATTTCTTTTTATGAGTACTGTATTTGCATGTGTACCTGCATATCAGAAAAGGGCATCAGATCACATTATAGATGGTTGTGAGCCACTGTGTGGTTGCTGAGAATTGAACTCGGGACCTCTAGAAGAGCAGCCAGTGCCCTTAACGGCTGAGCCATCTCTCTAGCCCGACTTCTCATAATTATTGAAACTGTATTTATAGTGAAAAGCCATGTGTTCTTGAGAACTGATACTTAACTCTGAAATTAAGTTGGCAATTGGAAAAAGGGTAACTTCATGAAAAAGATAAAAATATGCATGTTCTTCATTGTGAGTTAGTTATAGTCTATACTTCTTAATGCCCCACCTTGTTCTGCATACCACTAGTGAGTTTTCATACAACAGAAAGCCTCGTGTCGTTGGCCCTACAGAAGAAAAGCCCCATAACTATAACATTATCAACACTAAAGATTACAGGGCCTGAGAGACAGCTCAGTTAAGAGCACTGGCAGCTCTTACAGAGGACCTGGGTTTGGTTTTCAGTGCCAACACGGGGGCTCATAACCATCTGTAACAACAGTTCCAGGATATCTGAGGCCCACAGGCACTGGGCATGCATGTGGTGCACATCCATACATGTAGACAAAACATTCACATACATAAAATAAAAATACGTCATTCAGAATTTTGTCTCCGCAATTTTCTGGCTACAGGCCAGTCTCTACAGGCCAGTCTATTTAAGCACAAGAAAACTGAACACTGCAGTGTGTATACCAGCCAAGTCACCAGTCTCCTAGGGCTCTTTTGCCTCCCCTAAAGCCTGCATGTGTTCCCGCCAACCACTTGACCTTCCCCTAATCCCAGCAGGGAATGCATGGACACCGAGGTTAGAAGCATGGCGTGGGAAAGATGGTGGATCACCAGGGACTAAAGCCCAAAGCCACTAGTTTAATAGTAAGATCAGAGTGACCAAAGGACACAGCCAGGGACAGCTGAGCAAAGCTAGGTCATAAATACTCCAGTAATAATAAACTTTAGACTTCCCAGACATCTTGAAATGTAAATATTGTTTTCTTTGTTGTTTTAGGCCTGCCTTCCAATTTTATAAAATATTTTCTTATAATTTAAACTGTTCTAATAACAGTTTGCTGGTTGGTGATGGTGCACAACTTTAATCCCAGAACTTAGGAAGCACAGGCAGACAAATCTCTGTGAGTTTGAGGCTGGCCTGGTGTACAGAGCAAGTTACAGGACATCCAGGGCTTCAAAAAGAGAAAATCCATCTTGAAGAAAGAAAGAAACAAACAAACAAACAACTTATATGTATATGTTTATATTTTACGTATATATTTAATATATAATATATAGTAAATAAATCTAGTAAATATACATCATCGTATATTATTTATATTTAATATATAACCTATAATATGTTATTATATATTAATATGATACATAATGTTATTATATATTATATATAATTGACATAATTATATGATATATGATATATAATATAGCATATGTACAATATACTATATATAATGCTAATATATAGTATGTAAATATGATTGTTTATATTATATATTAATAGGTTATATAGTATATAGGTATATTATATAATATTACTACTATATAATATTACTACTATATAATGCTATATGTTAATTTTTATTGATTGTTATTAGTTATAAATTATATATAATATTTGTAGTGCTAATATTATAGTATATAATATGTAACTATATATATAAAATAACGTTTCAGTTTGGTGCTACAGTAGAGCTGAGACATCAAATAAATTCAGATGTTTAAACAACTTTGTGTTTATTTTTCAGATTTATGAAGGCACTGCACAAATTCAGAGGCTGATCATAGCTCGTGAGCACATTGAAAAGTATAAAAATTAACAGATATTACTATTGGGCGATGCTTCACCCTCATGAAACTAAGCTCAAAGCACTGTTGCTGCTTCAGGGGAAAAGGGCTTTACTGTCTTCCCAAGGAAATGAGATAAAAGAGGAGGGCCTCAGATCTATGCAATGATTCCCACAGCAGAGGGTACCACTGTTGAGTCCCACGGTGGCGCCTTCTAGATAGATTTGGTTACTGAACAATGATTGGTTCTTAGCCCTGAATTGTGTTAGTTTGCTCTTTGATCACTTAAAGTTGAAAAATACTCTGGAGTTTTAATGCTCATTCAAGTGACAGGAAAGATGACTTGTCAAGAAAGAACTCAGGATTCTAACGTAAACACTGAGAAATGTGGTAGACTGGACCCATCAGACTGTGAAGTAACAGCATTTCTGTGCTGAACTGTTAATTTTATAACTTTGATTATATTTGCTTTGTTTTGCACAAAAGAGTAAAAAAGTTTATATTCATATGCTCCCATTATAAAACTAAACATTTTCTGGAAAATCTTAATACTGAACCAGCATTTTATTTGTCTTGTTTAAAATAACTCAATAAAGCTAACCGAACTCAGGTTTCTATGACTCTTCAGGTCTGCACAAACCCTTGGGCTGCTGTACACAGCTGTGTTTCACACAAAGGACTTTAAAAAGGAACTGAAATAAAACAAGCTGTATGCTGTTGTTGGTTGTGTCTGTGCATAGTTTGTGAGCTGTTGTAGGTTGTGTCCATGTGTAGTTTGTGTGCTGTTCAGACTGTGTCTGTGTGCAGTTTGTGTGCTGCTCTAGGCTGTGTCTGTATGCAGTTTGTGTGCTGCTCTAGGTTGTGTCTGTGTGCAGTTTGTGTGTTCTAGGTTGTGTCTGTGTGCAGTTTGTGTGCTGCTCTAGGCTGTGTCTGTGTGCAGTTTGTGTGTTGTTCTAGGTGTGTCTGTGTGCAGTTTGTGTGCTGCTCTAGGCTGTGTCTGTGTGCAGTTTGTGTGTTCTAGGTTGTGTCTGTGTGCAGTTTGTGTGCTGCTCTAGGTTGTGTCTGTGTTCAGTTTGTGTTTTGTTCTAGGTGTGTCTGTGTGCAGTTTGTGTGCTGCTCTAGGTTGTGTCTGTGTGCAGTCTGTGTGCTGCTCTAGGTTGTGTCTGTGGGCAGTTTGTGTGTTGTTCTAGGCTGTGTCTGTGTGCAGTTTGTGTGCTGCTCTAGGTGAGTCAGTGTACAGTTTGTGTGGTGTTCTAGGTTGTGTCTGTGTGCAGTTTGTATACTGCTCTAGGTTGTGTCTGTGTGCAGTTTGTGTGTTGTTCTAGGCTGTGTCTGTGGGCAGTTTGTGTGCTGCTCTAGGTTGTGTCTGTGTGCAGTTTGTGTACTGCTCTAGGTTGTGTCTGTGGGCAGTTTGTGTGTTGTTCTAGGTGTGTCTGTGGGCAGTTTGTGTGTTGTTCTAGGTTGTGTCTGTGTGCAATTTGTGTGCTGCTCTAGGCTGTGTCTGTGTGCAGTTTGTGTGCTGCTCTAGGTGTGTCTGTGTGCAGTGTGTGTGTTGTTCTAGATTGTGTCTGTGTGCAGTTTGTGTGCTGCTCTAGGCTGTGTCTGTGTGCAGTTTGTGTGCTGCTCTAGGTGTGTCTGTGTGCAGTTTGTGTATTGTTCTAGATTGTGTCTGTGTGCAGTTTGTGTGTTGTTCTAGGTTGTGTCTGTGTGCAGTTTGTGTGCTGCTCTAGGTGTGTCAATGGGCAGTTTGTATGTTGTTCTTGGCTGTGTCTGTGTGCAGTTTGTGTGCTGCTCTAGGTGTGTCAGTGTGCAGTTTGTGTGTTGTTCTAGGTGTGTCTGTGTGCAGTTTGTGTGTTCTAGGTTGTGTCTGTGTGCAGTTTGTGTGTTCTAGGTGTGTCTGTGCAGTTTGTGTGCTGCTCTAGGCTGTATCTGGGCAGTTTGTTGTTCTAGGTGTGTCTGTGTGCAGTGTGTGTGTTGTTCTAGATTGTGTCTGTGTGCAGTTTGTGTGCTGCTCTAGGTGTGTCTATGGGCAGTTTGTATGTTGTTCTTGGCTGTGTCTGTGTGCAGTTTGTGTGCTGCTCTAGGTGTGTCTGTGTGCAGTTTGTGTGTTGTTCTAGATTGTGTCTGTGTGCAGTTTGTGTGTTGTTCTAGGTTGTGTCTGTGTGCAGTCTGTGCTGCTCTAGGTGTGTCTATGGGCAGTTTGTATGTTGTTCTAGGTGTGTCTGTGTGCAGTTTGTTGTTCTAGGTTGTGTCTGTGTGCAGTTTGTGTGCTGCTCTAGGCTGTGTCTGTGTGCAGTTTGTGTGCTGCTCTAGCTGTGTTTGTGTGCAGTTTGTGTGCTGCTCTAGCTGTGTCTGTGTGCAGTTTGTGTGCTGCTCTAGCTGTGTTTGTGTGCAGTTTGTGTGCTGCTCTAGCTGTGTCTGTATGCAGTTTGTGTGCTGCTCTAGCTGTGTCTGTGTGGAGTTTGTGTGTTCTCGGTGTGTCTTGTGCAGTCTGTGTGCTGTTCTAGGTTGTGTCTTGTGCAGTTTGTGTGCTGTTCTAGGCTGTGTCTGTGTGCAGTTTGTGTGCTGCTCTAGGTTGTGTTTGTGCGCAGTTTATGTGCTGCTCTAGGCTGTGTCTATGTGCAGTTTGTGAGCTGTTGTAGGTTGTGTCTGTGTGCGGTTTGGGTGCTGCTCGAGGCTGTGTCTATGGGCAGTTTTATCACATCTTACCTTGAAGACCACAGAAGGTATGAGCGTGGAATAACCGCCACAATCGTGACATTGGTATAAAGTACTACAGAGGTAAAGTAAGCGAAGACGGATGCTTTCTGAATCTCTGTACTTTGATATCACTCTGTGTTCAGACAGACTATGGCCCTGAACCACAAGCCAAAATAAACACTTCCTATGTTGCTTTGGTCAAAGTTTTTTTTTAATCACAGCAACAGAGAAACCAGCCGACTGCACACATTCTGGTTCCTCACACTACCTACCCACACTCTAACAAAGCCACAGCTTCAGATGACCCCTGCCCTCAGCTTTAATAAGTGGAAGGGCTAGGGGCTCTGGAAAACATGTTACCTCCATGTCCATTCTGTCTCATAAAGGACACACCTCAGGAACACACCACATACCTGGAATCCCAGCACTGCTGAAGCAGAAAGATTTAGAGCCTGAGGCAAACCTGTGTGACACAGCAAGACCTCTGGGGAGGAAGTGTGCTGCAAAGATAACTGAGCAGTTAAAGAGCACCTGCCATGCTTGAGAAAGCAGAGCCCACTGTGGCCCCCCACGCCTCCTGCAGCCCCGACTCCAGGCCCACTGTGGCCCACGCCTGCCTGCAGCCCCGACTCCAGGCCCACTGTGGCCCACGCCTGCCTGCAGCCCCGACTCCAGGCCCACTGTGGCCCACGCCTGCCTGCAGCCCCGACTCCAGGCCCACTGTGGCCCCCCACGCCTGCCTGCAGCCCCGACTCCAGGCCCACTGTGGCCCCCCACGCCTCCTGCAGCCCCCACTCCAGGCCCACTGTGGCCCCCCACGCCTGCCTGCAGCCCCGACTCCAGGCCCACTGTGGCCCCCCACGCCTCCTGCAGCCCCCACTCCAGGCCCACTGTGGCCCCCCACGCCTGCCTGCAGCCCCGACTCCAGGCCCACTGTGGCCCCCCACGCCTCCTGCAGCCCCGACTCCAGGCCCACTGTGGCCCACGCCTGCCTGCAGCCCCGACTCCAGGCCCACTGTGGCCCCCCACGCCTCCTGCAGCCCCCACTCCAGGCCCACTGTGGCCCCCCACGCCTGCCTGCAGCCCCGACTCCAGGCCCACTGTGGCCCCCCACGCCTCCTGCAGCCCCCACTCCAGGCCCACTGTGGCCCCCCACGCCTGCCTGCAGCCCCGACTCCAGGCCCACTGTGGCCCCCCACGCCTCCTGCAGCCCCCACTCCAGGCCCACTGTGGCCCCCCACGCCTGCCTGCAGCCCCGACTCCAGGCCCACTGTGGCCCACGCCTGCCTGCAGCCCCGACTCCAGGCCCACTGTGGCCCATGCCTGCCTGTAACTCCAGCTTCAGGGGACCAACCCTCTTTTGACCTCTGAGCACCAGGTATGTTTACAGTACACATACACAGATGTGAGGTAAAACATTTGTGCACTTAAGATAGAAATAAATCTTTAAAAAAAGGTAAATGTCTTAAATTGCCATTAAGGCCAGTGCATAACTTAGTGGTAGTGTCTGTGCTCTGCATGTTTAAGTCTTGATTTTAATAACTAGCACACATCTTATCTATTAGCATTACATATCTTAGCTTGAGTTGTCATATTAAAATACCTTGGAATGTATGGTGTATCAAAAACAGAAATGTACTTCCCCTGGTGCTGTAAGCTGTAATTCCAAGATCAGACTTTGGGCTGCTGTCTCATTGTAGTGTCCTCTTTAGGCGGAAAGGACCAGGCAGGTGTTGGCCTTGTTGGAGAGGGCACTCGCTGCATCCATCAGGGCCTCCCCTCAGGACAATCAGCTCCCAGAGGTTCTACCTCCAACAAGCATGATGGGGTTAGATTTAAATGTCTTGATTTATGGACAGACTCAAGTATGCAATTTATAAAATGTTCTGTGTGAAACGATACCAGAAAGCCATTAAAAGGGTTACCAAATTGTTTGCTTGGATTTGTTGTTGTTTTGGTTTGGTTTGGTTTGTTCTTTTTTACTTTTTGAGACAAGGTCTCCCTATGTGACCCTGGATGGCCTGGAACTCACTAAGTGGGCTATACTGGCCACAAACTCAGACATACACCAGCCTGATTCCTAAGTGCTACAATTAAAGGTGTGCACCACTTCAGTTGGCTTGACTTTTGGATGTTTAAAGATCTGAACTATTAATTTCTGTAAGAACATTTCCCCCCTTAAAAATATAGCTTCTTCAGACAAGTAGTTGTTTTCCTGAGACAGGTTCTTACTATGTAACCCAGACAACCCTCTTGTGAGCTAGGATAGTATGCAGGTACCACACACTTGGCTTAGAAGCTAACATTGACAGCTCTGCAAATTAAAGACAGGCCTTTCTTTAATGGATGTACTTACTTCCCTCTACAAATTAATAAGTCCTAGTAATCTGTTCTAAAGTGGGGAAACACTTCATCAGTGTGCAATGAGAGCTTGTCTTAATTAGAGTTTCCATTGCTGTGAAGAGACATGACCAAGGCAACTCTTATAAAAGAAGACATTTAATTGGGGCTGGCTTACAGTTTCAGAGATTCAGTCCATTATCATCATGGCAGGAAGTATGGCATCCCACTGTAGACATGGTGCTGGAGAAGGAGCCAAGAGTTCTACATCTGGATCCGAAGATGGTCAGGAGGGCACTGGTCAAAAATCAACCTCTAAGATGTCAGACCTGTGGGGATGTGCCTCCTGGTGCACCTAAAATTTTTGACTTATTAGGACTCACAGATATACAAAAACAACTAACCAAATCCAATAGGCATCTCATGCCTAAGAGACAACTGATTTCTGTAGCTAGCCCACCGTCCAATGGATCATCAACAGTCCTAATCATTGCTGCTCCAGACAAGGGTTAAAGTATGCGGCATGGCTGAACCTGAATGGTGGTGAGGGGAAGAGTGCTTGTCATCTGAAGCTTCCCTGGAGACCCATGACATCTGGCCTAAGGAGGCCTCCAGGTACTGATCTATTACAATGCCTTGATGGTGAGTCTATCCAGGGCTGCTAAGCATGTGCTCCCAGACTGATGAAATATCCTGTTCAAAAAACATGATAAGCACAGAATGAATATGCCAACAATTATACTGAGGGAGAGCTGAGTCAGAAGCAAGAGGACTAGCTGCTCTTCCAGAGGACCTGAGTTCAATTTCCGGCACCAGCATGGTGGCTCACAGTTGTCTACGACTCCAGGCCCAGTGGATCTGACACACTCTTCTGGTCTCTGTGGGTACTGCATGCACACAATATATGGACATACATTCAGGCAAACACTAATATGCATAAAAATTAAGTAAAATTTAAAAATAAATTACTCTTAAGTAAACTAGCTAATTCCCAAAGTTGTTTTTATTCCTCATAAATGACAGACTTTTTTTTCTTTCTTTTTTTGAGGCAGCATTTCATGTAGCAGATTACCCCCAACTGGCTATGTAATCCAGGATAACCTTAAACCCCGATCTTCCTGCCCATCCAAGCCTTCCAAGCACTGGGACAGCACTGTGTTTTTAAATTTTTAAAATGTCTTTCTATTCCTGTAGTGGTTTGAACGTGCTTGGCCCATGAGCGGTGTTACTATTAGGAGGTGTGACCTTGTTGGAGGAAGTGGGTCACTGTGGTGGTGGCCTCTGAGGGCTCCCTATGCTCAAGCTTTTCCCAGCGTGGAAGAGTCAGTCTCCTGGGTGCACTCAGATCAAGATACAGAGCTCTCAGCTCCTTCTGCAGTACCACACCTGCCCAGATGCTGCCATGTTCCCACCTTGGTGATAATGGACTGAATCTCTGAACCCGTAAGCCAGCCCCAACTAAATGTTGTCCCTTATAAGCATTGCCTTGGTCATGGTGTATCTTCACAGCAATGGAAACCCTAATTAATACAATTCCATCTTTTAAAGTATTAACAGAGTTAGAATTCTACTTTTCTCTTTTTTTCTTTTTTCTTTTCTTTTTTCTTTTGTTTTTTTGGGTTTTTTTTGTTTTTTTTTTTTTTTTTTTTGTTGTTGTTGTTGGTTTTTTTTTTTTGGATTTTTTTTTTTTTTTTTGAGACAAGAGTTTCTCTGTATAGCCCTGGCTGTCCTGGAACTCACTCTGTAGACCAGGCTAGCCTCGAACTCAGAAATCCACCTGCCTCTGCCTCCCAGAGTGCTGGGATTACGGGCATGTGCCACCACCACCCGGCAGAATTCTACTTTTTTAACTGCATCTTACCTCTTACACTAGATAAGACTTCATTCATGGGCTGGTGAAAAGGATTAGTGGGTAGAGCCCTTTTCACTGTGCCTGGCAACCTGAGTTCAATAGCTGATCCCATGTGGTAGAAGGAGAGAAGAGACTCATTCAAGATGTCCTCAGACTTCCACAAGTGCACTATAGCATGCAATGTGCATATGTACACCACAAAATAAATAAATGTCAAAGAGAAAGATTGGATGGTCTGGTGAGATGGCTCCATTCATAAAGTTCTTGCTGCAGAGTTATGAGGATGTAAGTGGATCCTTAGTTCCCACAAAAAAGTATGGTTTAGCCGTGTGCCTGTAATCCCAGAGTTAGGGAGGCAGAGAAAGCTATATCCCTGGTTCTTGTTGACATCACATCTAGTCCAGCCAAATCCATGAGGTGTAGGTTTAGTGAGAGACTCAGTCACAAAATAAGGTAGAAAGATTGAGAAGACACCCAACATTGATTTCTGCATACATATACATGTGTGCAGACACAAATGTATTTACACACAAAAAGTTTTGAGTTAATCAGGGTTCTTAAGAGGAGCTGAATATATAGGAATGAATTACACAGCTGTGTATAATTCCAGGTCAGGGGACTTTACCTCCTCTCTGACCTCTTCAGGCACTCCCCAACACACACACACACACAAAGGCAAAAACTGCCAATACTAAATAAGAATAAAGAGATCTTTTAAAATGTTAATAACAATAAATGTTTCCCTCTTTTATTTTTGGGACCAGAGTCACACTATGTAGCCCAAGCTAGTCTCGGACTTACTAAACAGCCTAGGCTGGCATCAAAATTGTGATCCTCCTGCCCCAGCTTTCCAGGTGCTGGCATTATAGGCACTTTCTACCACTTACAAAGTGGCGCTTCTCGGGGTATAGAAAGTAGACATCCATGAAACAGTAACAATGCAATGTGTGCCCTACTGATCGTTTTTAAAATTCTCTAAGTCACATTTTAAAAAGTGAAAATAGATTACATTAATTTTAAAATATATTTAAGCCACTGTATCTAAAATATCACTTCAGTCAACAATACTGCTCTACTTTGTTCTTTGACTATTTTAGGCATGTGTATAATGCATTCTGATTATACTTATCTCCCTCCCACACATCAGCTTCTTTTCCTTCTTACAACCCCCATTCTTACATTCATGCCCTTATTTTGTGACTCACTGAGTTTAACTGGGGCTGTCTGAGTGACCATGGGGTTGGAGAAGTCCACCGATGCCTGGTCAGCTTACCAGCAGGCAAGCATCTGAAGATAATGACTCCCCCTTTCCAGTATGTGTCTGTACCCATTAGATCAGCAGAGAGGGTTGTCAGGGTCATTTGTGTGCAAGCACAGTGCAGGTAAACACAGTGGCTCTGAGTTCAAGGCTGCAGTGGCTGTCGTACCTGGAAGATGGCTTCTCTGCCTTTTCCAAGTATTTTCTCTTATATTCTTTTTGCGTCCTTCTTCTATGAAAGTCACTAAGCTTTTAGAGGTCATCTCTCAATTTACCAGAGTTGTATTCTCCGGGAGAACCTAAGTATTCCCTATCGTTCATTGTAGAGAAAGGCTTATCTGAATAGGGCAGGACGTAGCATTAGTATATGGATATTAGCATAGATATTCAGAAGGCTGTCAACAAACAAACTTTAAAATGAGCAACAAAACATGCAATTTGCATTTTACGACTACAGAGCTCTCCAGTTTAGACTGGCCACATCCAAATCCCTCACGTGGCTGTGATCCGACATCTTGGCTTTTGAGAGACAGATGAACTTATAAACCAGTTTTATTGTAGCTATAGTTCCAGCATTTTCAGTTGTGAGTTCAAGGTCCTAGACTTTAAAAAAGGTTAAAATGAGGCTAAACCGCACTAATTTACTAGTAAAGAGTGGAAAAATTAGCCTTATTTTAGTGGTTTCTGGGATCAAACCCAAGCAAGTATTTTCACATGGTATTTTTCAAGGATCTTTCCATAGCAGCATATGTAGTGCTTTTTGATTAGCTGGGTAACAGACGCTAGAACTGATCAATCTTTGTGGGGGGTGGGAGGAACTAGAGCTTAGGAGGGCTTCCAAGTGCCTACACAGACGATGGTTTGGACCACTGATCCTCCTGCCTCCACTTTCCTAGTGCACTAGCACTCCGCATTTATAGGCAGTGGGTGAAATCAATCCCCAGACTCCTTAAATGCTAGGAAAGCTATTTACAAAATGAGAGACATGGGGTCCTCCGGGCAAACGCGTAGCCACCTGTTTTGTGACCTCGGAGTCCTTCAGGCAGGCGTGGGACCAGCTAAAGCGTGACCGCGGGGTCCTTCGGGCAGAGCGTGGCCGGCTAGGTAGGGCGTGGGCGGCCGAGAGGGCGCGTGTGCGCATGCGCGCGGGCCCTGACTCCCCGTGCTTCCGCGCGCTTCAGTCTTTCGGCGACCGGACATGGTGAGAGAACCATCTCTGCCGTGCGCGGAGGCTGGGGAGGCCTGGGAGGCCTGGGCGGTGGGTCTAGCTGCGCGGGGAGCGGGCGGGCCTGCAAGGCTAGCATTCTCCTTGTGAGGCCCAGCCTGGCCTGGAGCTCTCAGCAATGCCCCTGCCTCGGCCTCCTGAGGCTGGACTTGGACGACTTCTTGAGCTATGGCTCAGCGTTTTCTGCAGTGCTCGAGGCTTGTGATCCTCCCAGCGGCCCGTGGGCGAGCCTCTGGATTGGGCCGCCTGATTTATTTTCTCTTCACATAGAGCACTTGTGCATGCCCGTCTTTTCAAGGTTACATGGTCGTTTACGAATATTGTTTCAAAGTTAAATATTTTAGCTGGGATGGAAGAAAGTCGGCCATGGCCCATGCTTGAAGGCCGGATCCCCACAGGGAGATCCAGACCAGAAAGGGCTTCATAGCTGAGACTCTTAAGTAAAATAGAAAAATAACTTATTTTGGCAATCGCTTTGACCTACTTAATGGGTAATTTAAGATGGAAAGGTGGAATTTGGAGTTTATGGGGCTGATTATTGAGTAAAGGGGATAACATTTGAGGACTGTTGAAAGGTGCTCTGAAATTTGTTAAGAAAGAATGTATTGCATTTGTTCGGCATTACACAAGATGTGCGGCAAAATTCGGGTCAGTGATGAGCTGGCATGTATTCTGAATCTAAAGTTGATTAATAACCACTTTAGCTCTAGAATTACTCTGAGACCTGAATAAAAACTGCTGTGATCTGGTCATGGTGGTCAGGATGGTGAAAGGAAACCATGAAAGTACTGATGAGTTCTTTTTTCCCCCCCTCGGAAGGGCACACAGCAGAAAGACGTTACTATCAAGTCAGACGCGCCTGACACCCTGTTGCTGGAGAAGCATGCCGATTATATTGCCTCCTATGGGTCAAAGAAAGATGATTACGTGCGTATGATTTTCTGTTGAAAGGTTTCTAATACTAACAGCAAGTTAATACATTATTATAATACTAATTGACAGGCCTGTTGCTGAAAGCAGGTAATAGCTGCAGAGGCCTGATTTAAAGTCCATTATGATAGACGTACTTTGTATATTAGAGGGAGGTATTTGGTGGCATCAACCATATGTACTAGTATATAAAAGGTATAAGTATAGGGTTGCAGGCAGAAGGCTTCTGTCTGTCTGGGGTATAACCTTGAAGGTCAATGATGTGTTGGCATGTATTATCTGAATTTGCTGATGTGTCCTAACACTTTAGCTCTAGAATTACGCTGAGACCTTGAAAAGGTTTTACCTAAACTTAATAGTAGCAGGAATGTTGCCACAAACCTGTGATGTCAGGAGCAAGGGGCAGAGCAGGATGGCTGAGTTTGAGAAAGCCTGAGCTGTGGGGAGACCCTCTCCAAAGAGGAATCACTCGAGCAAAAAGTATTTTCCATGCAGCGCCTCGCTTATATTGGCAGACATGTGACATTTGGCTGTCTCCAGTTAGACTCTATAGGACTAAATGCCTGGTCTCCCCGTCAACTGTCCACCTACCCCTTCGCTCTTTGGGTTTGGTTTGGCAGCACTGATGAGGCCTTCACCTGAAGGAATGCTTGTGAAGGAATGCTTGTGAAGGAATGCTTGATTTGGTTTCCATCTCTAGCACCATTTATCTTAAAGTATTCATCAGCTTCATTTGTAATATGCAATAATTGGTGCTTGGTAACCTGTAGGAATGAATATTGCTGGCCTTTGCTTAATTAACCTGAGGTTGGCCTTGGGAGACTCAAAGTATCAGTTCTTAATCTTCCTGACGGTGCCACCCTTTCATGACAGTTCTGCATGTTGTGGCGAGCCCCAACCATAAGATAACTTTGTTGCTACTTCATAACTAATTTTGCAGCTATGAATCATATGTTGGGCCCAAAGGGTTGAGACCCACTGCTCTAAAACCTTAAAGTTGTAGAGGTGGGTTATGTAAAGTCAGAGTGACAAATTTAAGACGCTTCTCCTAGGAATACTGCATGTCCGAATACTTGAGAATGAGCGGCGTCTATTGGGGCCTGACAGTGATGGACCTCATGGGACAGCTTCATCGCATGAACAGAGAAGAAATACTCATGTTTATCAAGTCGTGCCAACATGAGTGTGGGGGAGTGAGTGCTAGCATTGGGCACGATCCCCATCTTCTGTACACGCTCAGTGCTGTCCAGGTAAGCCCTTGTGAAACCTTGACACTTGCTGTGACACCCTAAAGGGTACTTACTACATTCCTATAGAGTGAAGTCTGTCCCACAGGTCAGTGATGTCATGGCATGTATTAGCTGAAGGCTAACCTGATGCAAGTTACAAATGGCACTGAGACCGTGGAGGGTAAACTTCATCTGTATGTTACTGAAACTTAGCCCAGTTTAAATTTGGTTTCAGTGAAGACCCAGAGGACAGTTGAAGCCTACTGTTTCTGACAGCGAATATATAAGTGTGATAAAATGAGCAACAGCCTATGTGTTTGAGAAGTTTATAATAACTAAGGGGTGACTTAGAAGAGATCTAGAACAAATCTGTGCGACACTTGTCTTTCAGATTCTTACTCTGTATGATAGTATTCATGTTATCAACGTAGATAAAGTTGTGGCCTATGTTCAGAGTCTACAGAAAGAAGATGGTTCCTTTGCTGGAGACATTTGGGGTAAGACCAGTTTTCAGTTTTTTAGTCAGCTATTCCTACTCAGAACACCTTTCGTTTTGCTGTAGTAATCATAAAGATTTCAAGTTGTTCCATCTTTTCAGGTCCCACTAAGCAGTTGGTCTAACTGGAATAAAATGGCCTGCTGGAAGTCCCAGCATGCCCTGTGCTGGTTTGTCAGCACACCACACTAAAAGATAAGGTAGGTTCAAGTTTTATCCCCAATATTCAGTAGTTTTGAAGAGCTAACCTCCCTGAAGGTAAAGGACCTGAGGAGGTCTTTAAACGTTTGTCAGATTAGTAAATATTGAGTTGGGAGATGGAAAATTTTTTTATTTGATTAATGTATCTGTTTGGGGTGGAATAAAATGCAGTCCTGAGACCAGCTGCTTTGTGGGATGTGAACCTTTTTATAAAGTAGGGTATTAATTGTGTTACTAAATTACTGACCTGAATTTTTTGGTGGGGCATATAATGCTTCCATTTTGTAGGTTCCTTTCTTTTCTGGGCCCTTGTAAGCTACTTAAAACAGCTATTTATATTTGCCTAGCTGGTTTCCTTAGAAGTTTGAGGGACTGCCTCCTAGTGAGCATATATAGTCTTGGCTTTGGGAGATTTAAAGGTTACAGGTTGTTCTGTTCTTAGGTAACTTGGTAGCATTCACATGTCTGCCTTGCCTTGCCTTTTAGGAGAAATTGATACAAGATTCTCATTTTGTGCAGTGGCAACCTTGGCCCTCTTGGTAAGCATCCAGTGTTGTGTTAAAGGGCGGGATTAAATGCTGAGTGCTAGGTGGTTGTAATATATAGGCTCTGTTTCTCTTCATAGGGCAAGCTTGATGCTATTAATGTGGAAAAGGCAATCGAGTTTGTTTTGTCCTGTATGAACTTTGATGGTGGATTTGGGTGCAGACCGGGCTCTGAATCCCACGCTGGACAGGTAATTTTGCATTTAGAAGTTTACAGGGGTTTTGTGTTGTGAATGGTCACACCTCCCTGAGTTTTCTGTATATGCTGGCCTACACAATTTCATCCTAGGTAAACACCCAGTGTTCCATATTGGCATTTGTCTGTTCGTGTGGGGGTCTACATTCGGTACTGCTGATTGACCTTGAGGTTTACTATGTAGCCCAGACTGTCCTCAATGCTTGCCCCATGCTGGGATTAGAGGCACGAGCCTGACTATTCATACAAATGAACTGTCCTGACCCAGTGTGTCCAACTGAGCACAAGTTCCTGCTTGTGCCAGAGAACACTAAATTCTAAGTATAGCATTTTGTTGTCGCATTGAACTTAATACAACCTGAGATAACAAAGATGGAGCTTTAGTGATTTTGGTGGTATCTGTTGTTTACTATTAAACTATACCTGTGTACTTTATGTCTGTAATTTTAGATCTATTGTTGCACAGGATTCCTGGCCATAACTAGTCAGTTGCATCAAGTGAACTCCGACTTACTTGGGTGGTGGCTTTGTGAACGGCAGTTGCCTTCAGGCGGACTCAATGGAAGACCAGAGAAGGTATTATCTGTAGTGGCTCTTTATGCTATAGCTTGGGTTCATGGCTTTTCTTGCATAGTTTTAAGATCTCTTGAAAGAACTTTGGGTCTCATTGACTCTGAATTCTTTTCTGCTTTGGGACATACATGTACAGATGATATATTTCTACCACAACATGCTCAAAAGCAGTACTGGGGTTGGGAGTGGCCCAACTTTTAGTGTAACTGCACTACCTGGGAGGCACAGGCAAGAAATCTAGTTTGAAGCTAGCCTACCCTATTTAGGGGACCTAGGCAATAAAAATGGATAGTAAACATTTAATGTTGCTAGTCTGAGCTCCAGATCTATAGTTTCTATGTGGAGTTTGCTTTGTGAGAGGGCAGAGAGTATTAGCATGTGCTAATTTTATTTGTGAATGATGAGATCCGTATTTAAGCTAGTAACTGAACTGTTGGGCTGAAACTTAGAAACTAGGATATATCTTCATGTGCCCATTAATCACTCTTGTTGAGTAAGCCAAGATTGTTTAAGCTGATAGATCTGTAGGGACTGAGGCTTTTGTGATCTCTTAGCAGGTAAGTGTCTACCTGGACAGTACTAGTGGAAAATGGTTTGCCTATCTATGGTCTGCCTAGAACATCGTGGGTTTCACCTGTGACCTCAGCTGTACACCAAGGAGGATGTTATTTAACTTATTTATGAAGTAAATGGTTGGCTAACTAGAGTACTGAAGTGGCCTGAGAATCAATACACAGGAGGGGGTCTCCCCTTGCCCCAGTCATTTCTGGGTTTTCTGTTACCATCCTGTATGTACATGGTTGAAGTTGTTCTAAGATGTAGCAGTTGTGCTGCCTCTGGCTCCTTATGTATCCACTATGCCAACCCTTGTTCACTGCTCCACTGTTGGAACACGAGATTAGACATTTTAAAAAGTCTGTCAAATCTGAGATACCATGGTGAAGCAGGCAGCTGTCTTACTGGCTTATTCCCTTCCAGTTACCAGATGTGTGCTATTCCTGGTGGGTGTTGGCCTCCCTAAAGATAATTGGGAGACTTCATTGGATTGACAGAGAAAAGCTTCGAAGTTTCATCTTGGCCTGTCAAGATGAGGAGACAGGAGGATTCGCAGACAGGCCAGGAGATATGGTAAGTACAATTCTGTCTGGCTCTACAGTTTTTCATTGTTAGTTGACTTTCATACTTACAGGAATTTCTAATGTACTAAAAATACAGTGCCTTGTAAGAGTCCAAAGGTTGCTTTGGATGGTTTTTAAAATGCATAACAAAGGCTAAAGCTGGTAGAAATTTCTTGCAGTGACACTTGTTTATGAGGTCTAGTATTAGAAATACTAATCTTCTGAAAACTTTTAAAGAGGTATTCAAAATAAACTTCACTGTGGTCGGACGATTGATCATTTGACGTGTTTATGAATTTCCACAGGTGGATCCGTTTCATACCTTGTTCGGCATTGCTGGATTATCACTTCTGGGGGAAGAGCAGATTAAGCCCGTTAGCCCTGTCTTTTGCATGCCCGAAGAAGTGCTTCAGAGGGTGAATGTCCAGCCTGAACTAGTGAGCTAGTCAGAACAAAAAGATGCTTTAGTGTGCAATGTGAATTGCTCTTGTATTTTAAGTGTTTATCAAACCTAGAAGTGACTTAATATTTTGTATATCATATGTTAATGGTAAATTATATACGTATTGTAAAATAAATATGTTGTATTTAGATCTTTAGTCTTCTGAGTACAGTTTTTGTCAACACTGTTTAGAGCTAGTATTTAACTGATGCCTCCCTGTGTCCTATTGTCCTGTAACAATGATGGGAAATGATTTCTGTTAATAAAAATGATAAAAGTGAGTGAAACTCATGATTTAAATAAAAGATGTACAAAATTGAGTGACTGGTGTGCGTGTATATAGCTTTTTATTTATTTATAGTTTATCACCTATATGCCTGAACACTTAATAGGTGGGGCTGAGAGTATATTTTTCAGAGAACTCCAGTCTCTTGCTTTTGGTTTGGATTTCTCAGGCATGCAGCAGAATCCTGAAAGTTACTCCAAAGAACTTGTCTAATACATAATGACTTTAGGTGGAGTTGTTTCTTGAAGGGGGCGGAGGGATGTATGAGGGTTTGAATGTGGTTACTCTGGGTCCATCACAGGTTAAGTTTGGACTCAAGTATGTTGCTGCTCCTGGGTCAGTTACCAGAGCGATCTTTTGAGGACCTCTTCCCCTCAACATTTAAGGGGGAAAAAAGTCACTCTTCCCTGAGAAAGTTCTATATTGCACTGGAACTCAACATCTTTAATAGGGATCTCCAAGTGTGTTTTTACGATGTCTTAATTGTTGCTTAAACATTGCAATCACGTTGAGGTTACACATACCTAATATAGTCTACATGTCTTTAGTGTTATACTTCTGCAAATATAAGAGCTGCTGTGACCAGCAACTCTGGAAACTTAGGACTTGTTTAGAGTTTGAAAGGTTTAGTCCATTATGATGGCAGGCAGATGCTTCTTGACTACACCTACTTAAGCTGGTTACCTCCCTAAGCGTTCAAATACATGCATGAATCTGCAGGGGCCATTGCAGCTACCACACTACATAGTGGTTTGCATGGACTAGTGTGAATGCACTATTAGCTGGAGAACATCCATCCTCAGTTCTGTCACCTTAAGTTTTGTGTTGATTGTAAAGATCTTCCCAAGGGTTACATGCAAGGCTGTAGTTTGTTTTTACCCAATGTGTAAATCTGCAATACTAGAAATAGGATGGTTGAGAAATGCTGATTTTAACTGTCCGTGTGGTCTCACCCGTGTCTCTGGTCAGTGCTGTGCCACGTGTACAACTGTGAAGACTTTAATACTTAGACATTGGGTACTAGGCACATGCTCTTGTACTAAAAACCAGGGTCAAGTGTACTGGATGTAACTGTGGGCCGTGTTAAGAATGCAATGTCCTGTGCTCAGTTCTCAGAAAGGCCCCCTCCTTCAAAAAGAACTATTGACAACCCAAGTTGTTAGTGGGCTTTAAATTGTTGAGCCTGATACCTAAGGAGTGAGGAGGCTTTCAGGCTCCAGAATCACGTGATAGGGGCAAAATGACACAACCCTGGAAGCAAAGGTAAGAAACTAGCTGTTCTCGCTCAAACTATGTGTCAGCGCATGCCCAGTGTGCATCACGTGCTGCTTGCGCCTGCGCGCTTACAGCACTGCGCATGCGCCCAGCCTCCCGCCTTTTCAGTGGCGCGGCCTCCGGCCTTGGAGTGCTCGAAGCCACGCGCACAGAACCTCGGGTATCCGAAAGACCAGAGAGATGCTGAGGCAGGAGGCTGCTTCGCTCTCGAGTTCCCCACACTGGACGCCATCGCGGAGGGAGGCCCCGTGCGGGCGGACCCTGGCCTCCGCGTCCAGGCTGAGCACGGAAGGCGCCTTGGCCGACAAGAGCAGCAGCAGCAGTCCCGCGCCGCCATCCGCGCCAGGCAAGGCCCAGGGTCACCTGCCAGGGCTGGCGCTGGGTAGTAGAGCGCGCCCTGCTGGAGAATGCAAGCTGACTGGGGTTCCATAGTTACTCATGCTGGGGGTGGTTTGTGCCTTTAAACCCAACACCACCGACTAGGCTAGCCTGGGCTACACAATTTCAAACCCATCAAAACGCGGGAGAAAGTCTTGACTCTGCACAACAGTTTCCTTAAGACGTTAAGGTTAGCCCAACTAGTAGTCCCAGGTAAAGCCTTAACCTCTTGATTTGTTTTAAGGCAGGTTCCCTATGGCTCAGGCTGCCCTGAAGCTCATTAGTAGGAAATCCTGGCCACCTTAGTAGGAAATCCTGGCAATTAGGAAATCGAGCAACCCTCCTGCCTCTTGAGTACTGGGTTATACCACCAGGCCCGGCCTTTAATTTTTCTCCTAAAAAAAATAGTTAATCTCCCCCCTCCATGAATATGAGTGGGCAGGGGATGGGTGTAGCGGTCAAAGGACGACTTTCTGGAGAAAGCGCTACCTCCACCAAGAGGGCTCTGGGAATCCAACTAAGGTCTGAGTCAGGCTTGGTAGGTAATGCCTCTCTATTTGAGTCATCTTGTTGGCCCCTGCTTCTTAAAATATATGGTGAATGGGAGATTGTAAGTTTTCTAATACTGGAGAGCTGAGCTTTGGCTGACAGATTTTATTCTTTAGGCTCTAGAATGGAGTGATAATAGGTTAAAGTGAACATCTCATCTAACTCAGATGCTTAGCATCAAAAATAAGTCCTTCTGGGGCCAAATAGATGGCTCATCTATTAAGGAAGTAGCTGCTCTTTCAGAGCTTGAGTGTTCTAGCTCCCAGCTCCCACATGGAGACTGACTGCTGTCTGTAACTCTGATGCCGGAGCCTCTGCTGCCCTCTTCTGGCCTCTGTGGTGCACAGACATGCATGCTAGCAAAACACCCATACACTTAGGTGAAAAAGTCTTTCCGGATGAGTTCAGTTCATTATGAGCACAGGGTTGGTTGTTTGGGTGGGTTTTATGATGACGAGTTTGCTGAATGTCGTGAGTGAAAAAATAGTTACATTGCGAAGTCTTCTATGTTTAATATTAGGTAAAAAGCACTTGAGAGAACAAAGCTTACCACAAGGTAAGAAAAAGAGTTACCACGAGGATGACCTATCTGACAGTTCTGAAGTGGAAACTGGAGCATGGGCCAGAGCATCGTACAGACAGGCCCACTGATTTTGCATGTAGACATGGGAACTATGCCTGTGTGGTACATGATCTTGAGTATTTAATGAGTGTGTGCTGTTTTCTACAAGATGAAGATCAGGAGTCTCCCTCTTGCTCTCTCCCTTGTCCTTTTGAGGCAGACTCTGGCAGGCAGGCAGGCCCTGGGCCCTACTGTTAGATGGGTAACAGGCTTGGATCTGGCCTGTGCCTCATGGCTCTACAGCAAGCACTCTTAACCACTGAACCACATCTCTGACATCTAACTTTTTAAGTTTTCTTAGGGTTGAGGCCTCTATATGCAACTCTTGCTGTCCTGGAACTGGCTATGTAGACCAGACTGCCCTCAAACTCACAAATGCGTATTTTATGTTTGTTGTTTTGGTGCTTCTTTTGTTTTTTGTTTTTCCAAGACAGAGTTTTTCTGTATCCTGGAACTCCGAGATCCACCTGCCTCTGCCTCCTCAGTGCTGGGATTAAAGGTGTAAGGAACCGAGTCCAGCTACTTCTAAGTTTTTAGAGGGTTGAGAAAGATTTAAAAGACATTATTTCTTGGCATATCTAATTCAAATTCCACTATGTAGAAATTATTTTGAAAAAAATACAGCCATGTTCATTGATTTATACTCTAGAGAAGCTGAACCCCTGCTGTACTGCCAGAGTTGAGCACCTGACTACAACTGGAATCTTGAGTGAAGGGTGAAGGGAAAGTCTAAAAGTTGTCAGGAGGTGGGTGTCAGCGGGAACGGGGTGAACAGATGAGGCCGGGGAGAATAAGATGTCCATGTAGTAGTGAAGCCTAAAAGTGTGGGGCTCTGTAGGCCAACACGCAAGAGGAAGGCAGAGGGAAAGGACTTGGTGCAGGAAGCTGTGGAGTGTGAGGAGGGCTCAGACATGTGACGTCGAAGGGTGTGGAAAAGCCCTGGTTCTTCATTTGCTTGTTTGGCTTTTTGGAACTTCTGTGTTACCAGACACTGTGCTAGGCTATTTATGTACACTGCGTGAAATGTTATGACATGACTGTGAAATAGGTAACATGTTGGTAAGCAACTATCTGAAACAGTGCGGAGGCTGAAGCTGAGGCTGAGGCTTCATAATACCATTTACGTAGGAGGAGATGTTCAGGTGGGGAGGTGATGAGGGAAAAGACGGGAAACTGCAGCATAAGCTACACCTGGTGATGGAAAGGGCCCAACTCAGAGACCCGAGAGCCATATCAGAATAGCTCTTTAATAAATTAGTTTATTTAGAAGCAAAATCCCATGTGTCTCAGGCTGGCCTCAGCTCACTCTGTAGGTGAGGGTAACCTTGAACTTGTGAACCCCTTTCCTGCATCACTCAAGTACTGAGAGTACAAATGAGTATAGCACACCTGGTTTATGATGCTGGGGATGAAACCCAGAGCCTCATCTATCCCAGCAAGCACCTATCTCCTAAACTAGCCCCAGACTACATAAGTAGATGTTGGCCATGATCATCAAACCAGGTGTGGTGACATGTGCCTGTAATTCCAGCACTCAGGAGGCTGGGGAAAGAGAATCATAAATTGGAGGCAAGTCTGGGCTACATAGTGAGCTCAGCTCCAGCCTGAGATTCATAGTAAGATTTGCCTGAAAAATAACAAACACAGATTATCACTAATTAAAAAAAACATAAGAGTATAAGGGGAACCCTTTGGGACAAGGAAGGGGTCAGTGGGAGGGGTTAAGGAAGGATAATAATGGAGGTCGGATATGATCAAGATGCAATATATACAAATATGAAAAATGTCAGAATGGAACCAAGTATAATAATTCAGACTAACATGGTTATTATGAACAGAATTGCCAATAGTCATTTAAGTTATAATTTTTTAATTAACCAGATTAAATTCTATGGAACGTAGTTATGATGTAAATTTTAGGAATTAACATATAATTCCTTAATGCTAATCATTAAGAATTAATCATAAATTTTCAAATTTAGGTTCATCGTTTGGAAACAAAAGATCTTATGCTACGCATAAAGTTGCATCCAATTTTCCTGTTGGTACAAGCTCATCTTCTGCACGAGATACCACTTACCCACATAACTTTAGAACTCCGTTATCTGCTGGAAATCCCCAGAGATCAGGACATAAAAGTTGGTCACCACAAGTAGGATATTCAGGTAAAACTCGTGAAAGATTAACCCTGATGATCTTTTGAAATGTTTTAGAGTTTCGTAAATTATAAATTGAGTGGTTAACTCATTTGAGGTTCTTCTGTTACTGATAGAGAGGACTGAAAGGTGCATATATCACTGATGCCTATGCACCTCAGGGCAGGCTAGCCTTGCTATGTACTTTCTGCAAGAGACATTGACCCCTGTGCACCTCAAGGCAGGCTCGCTGACTATGAGTTTTCCATCCTTGTTTGTTAATAAATGCAACCTTGTGTTGTTTGAGCCAATCTTACCCAAAGGGACGAATCTCTCTTATGTGATACTTAAGTGGAAAACGTGACCCTAATAGTACTCTTTGAGGGTTTTTCTAGTACTGAATTTTAAACTAAATGTACTCAATGTTGTTGAGGGATCAGTGAGTGCATATTTTGTGTGCACCAATTTCCTAAGACATATATAAGATTATGTCTTAGCTACATGATGTGTAAATATTGCCTGACATTTCCTTGAAGGTAAGAATATCTGTTCACCCTAGATACTAAAAACAAACCAAAGAAACGACCCCACCCAAGTCTAGCTTGGGAACCCCTGCCCCTGAGATTTGGGGCAGGATCATGGGTAACTCAGAGCAGCTGCTTCTCAGAACAACTCCCCCAGCCATGTGGTGAGAGCAGAGTTCCTCAAGTTGCCTGCCCGACCTCAGACAGCTGCACCTCACCTTTCTTCCTCCTGAAGAAGAAATCGCTCCTGCTTATGCTACCCGAGAAGAAATGGAGTCTCCCAAAGAGAATGCTTCATTCAGAGGAAACACCTACATAACATGTGCATTCATTTTAAGATGCTATTTTGTGTTGTTTTTTATGATCTTTGAGACAGGGCCTTTCTGTGTAGACTTGGCTGTCCTGGAATTCATTACATAGATGAGGCTGGACTTGAACTCAAAGATTCTCCTGCCTCTGCCTCCTGAGTACTGGGTTAAAGGTACAAACCCTCATCATGCCCATCCTATTTCTTTTAAAAGTAAGTTGTGATCTATAATGGCATCTCAGGGGAGATATATTGCATATATGATAGTAGTACCATCACTGTAATAATGGAGGTGAATATTCTTCTTGCCTAGTGTTGTCATTCTATGTTTTAAGAATATTTACATGTGTTTACATAGCAAACACCCAGTCACCATCTCAGTTGTGTCACCTGCTGGGGGTCAACTCTTTCACTCACATTCAACCACAAGAGTCTTAGGATCTTTATGGTTATTGTACTTTTAGAAATTATACTATAAATATATATGTATGTGTATATTTTTATATATAGTGTTTTATATACATACATATATACATACATATTTGTTTTGTATTCATTTATTCCATTCATTTTTCTGGGGCTCCTACAACAAATACTACAAACATTTACTTTCTTATCTGAGGGCTCTCTGCTTGTTTCAGTCTTAGCCAATTTTTTCTAGTCTCTTCCTATAGTCTCTGTGTGTCCTAAACTTCTCACGTTTGTAGCCAGTCGCAATGGACTAAGGGCACTCAAATGGCTCCATTAATACTACCTACCACTGTAAAGGGCAGATGTGTTTTTCAGATCCAGGTAAATGAGGCCACGTTCTTAGTTGCTGGGGATTAGAACTGCTGCATAGGAACCCTGAGGACACAGAGAAGCCCTAGAGCCCGTACCACACTCACCATTCCTGGTGGTCTTGCTTCTGCATTGCTATCAGATCACGGCTGTGTGTGTGGCCATCACCCTGAGGGCTGTTGGCATCTCTCCAGCCACCATTTCCAGAACCTCACATACCTTCTTACCTCTGCATCTCTGCCATCCTAACCATTTGTACGTACACTTGAAGTTTTATAATGCTAGTCATTCATTTTTATTCATTTATTTTTCAGTCATTCATAGTATTACTACTGCTGAGTATTAAACCCAAGTTCTTACACATGGTAGGCACTCTCTACCACTGAGCTAATCTCTCAGTCTTCTTGGAAATAAATTGAGTAAAGAGAAGTATGCATTTGATAGAGTTTTGTAACAGTTAAATGTGTGTCAGTAAATAAGATGTCCTTGACACACGATAAGCATTGCGTGAATGTTGGCGCCCATAGCTGTACTGACAGTTGCACAGTGCATTTGTTTGCTGTTTGTAGACAGCTCTGGAGTTAGACATTATACTTCTCACTTTAGAGTTACTTATTATGATATCATTTTAGCACTTGTAGAGTAAGGTGAACAATATATATATAATACCCAATTCAAAATTACCTTGACTTTATTTTGATAAAATTCAAAACAAAAGTAAGGTGATGATGGCACATGCGTTTGGTTCTAGCACTTGGAAGGCAGAGGCAGGTGGATCTCTGAGTTTGAGGCCAACCTGGTCTACAGAGCAAATTCCAGGATAGCCAGGGTTACGCAGACAAACCCTATGTCAAAAAACAAAACCAAACAAAAAACCCAACAACAAACAAATTTCAAAATAAAACACTATACCTTTATCATCTATGTGTAAAATTAAGGCTTGGCGTGGGACCTCAGCCCAGGAATTAGAAACCTGTAGCCAGATATATGGACCTCTGTGTTTGCTAAGACTCCATTACTGGCAGACAGCAGTTGGTTGCTGGGTATTTTGATGCTAATTCCACTCCTCAGAGGGGCTGCAGATGAGGAGTTGCCTTGTGAACCTTCTCTCCACCTTAACTTTTCAAATAAAGGCTTGAGCAAGAGGAAGGGGGAGAGCTGAGAGTCTAGGGGAGGAGCGGCGGTGGGGGGGGGGGAGGGAGGAGCTACAGGAGAGGAATGGAGAGGCAGCAGAGAGAGAAGCTGGGAGCCTGGAGAAACCGCAAGTTATATGGGGTAATATAGATGGAAATAGAGTAGTGTAGAGGCAGATCTGCCCAATCTAGACTTGTAGCTTGTTTTGTTAACTGAGTTAAGCTTTCTTCTATGGGGGAATTGGGTTGGAAACAAAGTGGCAGTTGGTAGTGTATGCCTGTAATAGCAGCACTTCTTGAGGCAGAGAGGCAGGAAGATTGCTACAAGTGGGAGACCAGCTTGATCTCCTTAGCAAGTTCTGGGTAGCCAGAGATACACATCCTATCTCAAAGTTAAAGCAAACGAAAAATCCTTAATGTGAAGTTAAGCTTTGACCCAGCACTGAGCTTTAAACATTTTATTTGTTTTGGAAAATGAAGTTTTTATTTTTACAAATAGACGTTCCCTTTGGATGTTATTAACTAGACAAAATACCTACCTTATAAGAGCTGCACAAGGTCAAGGCAGCAAGATGAGACCACTCCTGAAGACAGTACTAATGGGACTCAGGAAACTGAGAAGAGGATGTGACCGTGGAAGGAGAAATGGCGTGGGAGTTGGGTGTTCATGGAGTGAGACAAGGGCACGACACGTGCGTCTGCGTCTGAGCCGGACACATTGTGTGCATGTATGGATGACATTATTAAAGAATAAACAAAAGACATAAAAGCCACTAGACTTAGGACTCTGAGGTCTTCCATGAAGGAACTATAGGCAGTCATTAACATTCATATGTGTTCTTTATGCTGACTGTCTCCAGCCGCATCCTCTGCGGTGTCTGCTCATGCCCCATCAATCATTGTAGCAGTGGTGGAAGGAAGAGGGCTGGCCAGAGGCGAGATAGGCATGGCGAGCATCGACTTAAAAAGCCCACAGATTATGTTGTCACAGTTTGCAGACAACACAACATATGCAAAGGTAAGCTTTTTTTACAACTTGTAAATCTGAAATAATTCTAGACCCACACAAAGACAAAAACAAAAAAAAATTCTTTAATCTTGTGTTAGGAATAAATATTTGAAAAACTGAGATTAATTTTGAATTTAAACTGCTAGAAACCAATGAGTAAAACATGACCTATCTTTCTGGTATTTTAAATTTGTACCTAGGTATAGATGTTTAGTATATTATCATTTAAAATGTATTTTGACTGAAACATTAAATTCAGACTTTGGGCTTTATCCGTGCACTTTAACAGTTTACTTTTTAGAATATAAAATTACTTTGGAAACCACTTACATTTAGAAAATGATTATTTTAACAATTTCAGGTGATCACTAAACTCCAAGTTTTATCACCTTTGGAAATAATAATGTCAAATACTGCTTGTATTGTGGGAAATTCAACCAAGTTGTTTACTCTGATCACAGAAAATTTTAAGGTAAGAGATTTTCATTCTGGTAACATTCAAAATGTATTTATTTAGAATACATGTTATAATATTACAAAAAAGAAATTGTTTGACTAAGGTCCTAAGGTAGTCAATTAATGCAAACTATAGTCTAAAATATTATTTAAAAAAATCATAAAAATGAGTCAGGGTACTCATGATTTGTCACCAGTGTTTTACTTTAATAAAGCACAAAAGAAAACTATATTGGGTAGCTAAGAGGGGTTCTAGTTCTATTTTTTTCTGCTGTGACCCAACACTCTGACCAAAAAGCAACTTAGCGGAAGACAGGGTTTATTTTAACAATTGCAAGGTACAGTCCATGTGTGGCGGCATGCATCTTTAATCCCAGGGTAGCAGAGGTAGGTAGATGCCTGACCTCTAGCCCACCCTGGTCTACATAGTGAGTTCTGTGACAGCCGGGGCTATGTGGGGTGGTCCATTATTGCAGGGATATGAAGGCAGGAGTTTAAGCAGGGAGTTGCATTACATTTACAGGTAAGAGTGGAGTGGAGTGGACTCAGGCTGCCTGCTTGCTTGTTTTCCTCCGACTTTCTCCTGCCTTATGAGTTCAGGATCCCCTACCTAGGCAGTGGCATCACTCATGATGGGCTTGGATTTCTCATTAATTAGCAGTCAAGACAGTCGCCCTGTGGACCGACCCAATAAAGACAATTCTTCAATGGAACTCTCTTCCCAGAAGATTCTAAGTTGGGGCAAGTTGGTATTTCACATCAGCCATCACAGGTTTTTCAGACTATACAAGGGACACACCCAGACCCTTACAGAAAGCCCTATTTCTTTTTTTTTCCCCCCGATATATTTTTTATTTACATTTCAAATGATTTCCCCTTTTCTAGACCCCCACTCCCCGAAAGTCCCATCAGTCCCCTTCCTTCCCCCTGTTTTCCCACCCAACCCTTCCCACTTCCCTGTTCTGGTTTTGCCCTATACTGAAAGCCCTATTTCTTTGAAAGTGATGACTGCTGTTAGGCCAGCCAAAACTGAAATTCTCCTGGTCTTAGGGGGGTGGCAGCTTTTTGCAAGTGCTTTTTCCTCTACACAATTTCATCTATGTGGGGGAATTATTTTAACTTACTCCAGTTTACACTCCTCCTCAGCCTGCCAATGTATCTCCCTCTTTGGGACTGTGACAGGACAACCCTGAGGACAACTCAGTCAGAGCCTCTAAGGTGTGGTTTGCCTCTTCCTTGGCTCATCTGTCTTGTCAAATGGTGGTTGTGCTTCCAAACAGCTGGCAGCATTGCAGGTGGAATAATCCCTAAAGGTGCAAATTATTGTCCAAATGCACATTATTCTGTTGCATTTGCAGACTTCCTAAGCTAAGGCTTCCGGTCGGCTGGGCTCTCTTGTTCACCGAGCACCTGCAGTCACATACGTTTCCTGGAGCTCTTAAAGCTCCCACATGGCTCAGCTGGTGTCAAATGTTGTTGTTGCTGCCGTTGTTGTTGTTGTTGTTGTTGTTGTTGTTCTGAGACAGGATCTCACTATGTAACCTGGTGGGCCTGGATCTGGCTTTGTGTTCCATGTTTGCCTCAAATCTAGACATCTGCCAGGCTCTGCCTGCTCTGGGATTAAAGGCACATGCAGTGACACCCAACGTGCTGTTTTGATTAGGCCTTGTAGGCCTTGGCTGTAAATAGCAGAAATCCAACTTTAGTTTAGTCAAGAATGAGCATTTTAGACTTCATAGCTCCTGTGGTCAAAAATAAGGCAGACTATAGTACACGTTAAGGACAGTCTCTCAATCAGTAAAACACTGTTAGTGTTAAGGCCCACGTAAGACATTAAGGCCTACATGGAATATTAAGGCCTAGGTAAGTTACTTGGCTAGCCTGCCATTATAAGAAAACCTTTTCATATGTTTTTATTGTTAGTAGGAAATTTTTTAATGCCAAGATTGTTTATATATTTTGTTATGTTTTGTGTCCTTAAACACCAGTTATGATAAAAGCCAATAGAACTGTTTTGTATAGTGTCTTAGTTAGGGTTTTACTGCTGTGAAAGACACCGTGACCAAGGCAACTCTTTTTTTTTTTTTATTCGCTATATTTTTTATTTACATTTCAAATGATTTCCCTTTTTCTGACTCCCCACTCCCTGAAAGTCCCATAAGCCCTCTTCCCTCCCCCTATTCCTCCATCCAACCCGTCCCACTTCCCTGTTCTGGTATTCCCCTATACTGCTGCACTGAGTCTTTCCAGAACCAGGGACCAACCCTCTGTTCTTCTTGGACATCATTTGATGTGTGGATTATGTCTTGGGTATTCCACATTTCTAGGCTAATGTCCACTTATCAGTGAGTGCATACCATGATTGATCTTTTGAGACTGGGTTGCCTCACTTAGTATGATATTCTCCAGATCCATCCATTTGTCTAAGAATTTCATGAATTCATTGTTTCTGATGGCTGAATAGTACTCCATTGAGTAAATATGCCACATTTTTTGTATCCATTCCTCTGTTGAGGGACACCTGAATTCTTTCCAACTTCTGGCTATTACAAACAGGGCTGCTATGAACATAGTGGAACATGTGTCCTTATTGCATGCCGGGGAATCCTCTGGGTATATGCCCAGGAGTGGTATAGCAGGGTCCTCCGGAAGTGTCATGCCCAGATTTCTGAGGAACTGCCAGACTGATTTCCAAAGTGGTTGTACCATCTTGCAATCCCACCAGCAGTGGAGGAATGTTCCTTTTTCTCCACATCCTCGTCAAAACCTGCTGTCTCCTAAGTTTTTGACCTTAGCCATTCTGACTGGTGTGAGGTGAAATCTCAGGGTTGTTTTGATTTGCACTTCCCTAATGACTAATGATGCTGAACATTTCTTAAGGTGCTTCTCAGCCATCCAAAATTCTTCATGTGAAAAGTCTTTGTACCCCACTTTTTAATAGGGTTATTTGGTTCTCTGGGGTCTACCTTCTTGAGTTCTTTGTATATATTAGATATTAGCCTTCTGTCAGATTTAGGGTTGGTGAAGATCCTTTCCCAATCTGTTGGTTAATGTTTTCTCCTTTTGACAGTGTCCTTTGCCTTACAGAAACTTTGTAATTTTATGAGATCTCATTTGTCAATTCTTGATCTTAGATAGTTAGCTATTGGTGTTCTGTTCAGGAACTTTTCCCCTGTGCCATGTCCTCAAGGGTCTTCCCCAGTTTCTTTTCTATTAGTTTCAGTGTGTCAGGTTTTACATGGAGGTCCTTGATCCACTTGGAGTTGAGTTTAGTACAAGGAGATAAGAATGGATAAATTCGCATTCTTCTGCATGCCGACCTCCAATTGAACCAGCACCATTTGTTGAAAAGGCTTTCTTTTTTCCACTGGATGTTTTCAGCTCCTTTGTCGAAGATCAAGTGACCATAGGTGTGTGGGTTCATTTCTGGGTCTTCAATCCTATTCCATTTATCCACTTGCCTGTCATTGTACCAATACCATGCAGTTTTTATCACTATTGCTCTGTAGTAATGTCTGAGGTCTGGGATACTGATTCCCCCAGAAATTCTTTTACTGTTGAGAATAGTTTTAGCTATCCTGGGTTTTTTCTTATTCCAGATGAATTTGAGAATTGCTCTTTCTAACTCTATGAAGAACTGAGTTGGGATTTTGATGGGGATTGCGTTGAATCTGTAGATTGCTTTTGGTAAGATGGCCATTTTAACTATATTAATCCTGCCAATCCATGAGCATGGAAGATTTTTTTTCATTTTCTGAGGTCTTCTTCAATTTCCTTCTTCAGAAATCTGAAGTTTTTGTCGTATAGGTCTTTCACTTGTTTGGTTAGAGTCACCCCAAGATACTTTATGGTGTTTGTGGCTATTGTGAAGGGTGTAATTTCCCTAATTTCTTTCTCAGTCTGCTTATCCTTTGAGTATAGAAAGGCTACTGATTTGCTTGAGTTGATATTGTAACCAGCCACTTTACTGAAGTTGTTTATCAGCTGTAGGAGTTCTCTGGTAGAGTTTTTTGGGTCACTTAAGTATACTATCATATCATCTGCAAATAGTGATAATTTGACTTCTTCCTTTCCAATTTGTATCCCTTTGACCTCCTTATGTTGTCTAATTTCTCTAGCTAGGACTTCAAGAACTATATTGAAAAGATATGGAGAGAGGGGGCAGCCTTGTCTAGTCCCTGATTTTTGTAGGATTGCTTCAAGTTTCTCTCCATTTAGCTTGATATTGGCTACCAGTTTGCTGTATATTGCTTTTACTATGTTTAGATATGAGCCTTGAATTCCTGTTCTTTCCAAGACTTTTAGCATGAAAGGATGCTGAATTTTGTCAAATGCTTTTTCAGCATTTAATGAAATGATCATGTGGTTTTTTTCTTTGAGTTTATTGATGTAGTGGATAGCATTGACGGATTTCCTTATATTGAACCATCCCTGCATCCCTGGGATGAAGCCTACTTGATCATGGTGGGTGATCGTTTTGATGTGTTCTTGGATTCGGTGGGCAAGAATTTTATTGAGTATTTTTGCATCGATATTCATAGGGGATATTGGCCTGAAATTCTCTTTCTTTGTTGGATCTTTGTGTGGTTTTGGTATCAGTGTAATTGTGGCTTCATAGAATGAGTTGGGTAGTGTTCCTTCTGTTTCTATCTGGTGGAATAGTTTGAAGAGTATTGGTGTTAGGTCTTCTTTGAAGGTCTGATAGAATTCCACACTAAAACCATCTGGTCCTGTGCTTTTTTTTGGTTGGAAGGCTTTCTATGACCCCTTCTATTTCTTTAGGGGTTATGGGTCTGTTTAGATGATCTATTTGACCCTGATTTAATTTTGGTATTTGGTATCTGTCTAAGAAATTGTCCATTTCTTCCAGATTCTCCAGTTGTGTTGAGTACAGGCTTTTGTAGTAGGATCGGGTGATTTTTTGAATTTCCCCAGTTTCTGTTGTTATATCACCCTTTTTCTTTCTAATTTTGTTAATTTGGATACTGTCTTTGTGCCCTTTGGTTAGTCTGGCTAAGGGTTTATCTATCTTGTTGATTTTTTTCAAAGAACCAGTTCCTGGTTTTGTTGATTCTTTGTATGGTTCTCTTAGTTTCTACTTGATTGATTTCAGCCCTGAGTTTGATGATTTCCTGTCTTCTTCTCTTCCTGGGTGAATTAGCTTCTTTTTGTTCCAGGGCTTTCAGTTATGCCGTTAAGCTTCTAGTGTATGCTCTCTCTAATTTCTTTCTTTCTTTCTTTTTATTTTTTTAAATTTTTTTTTTGGATTTGTTTTTTTTTAAGACAGGGTTTCTCTGTATAGCCCTGGCTGTCCTGGAACTCACTCTGTAGCCCAAGCTGGCCTCGAACTCAGAAATCCGCCTGCCTTTGCCTCCCAGAGTGCTGGGATTACAGGCATGCGCCACCACTGCCCCGCCCTCTCTCCAATTTCTTTTTGGAGGCACTCAAAGCTATGAGTTTTCCTGTTAACACTGCTTTCATTGTGTCCCATAAATTTGGGTATGTTGTGCCTTCATTTTCATTAAATTCCAAAGTCTTTGATTTATTTCTTTATTTCTTCCTTGACCAAGGTATCATTGAGTAGAGTATTGTTCAGTTTCCATGTGTATGTGGGCTTTCTGTTGTTTTTGTTGTTGTTAAAGACCACTTTTACTCCATAGTGATCTGATAGGAGGCACGGGGTTATTTCAATCTTCTTATATTTGTTGAGGTCTGTCTTGTGACCAACTATATGATCAGTTTTGGGGAAGGTACCATGAGGTGCTGAGAAAAAGGTATATTCTTTTGCTTTAGGGTGAAATGTTCTATATATATCTGTTAAATCCAATTGGTCCAAAGCTTCAAGTTAGTTTCACTGTCTCCCTGTTGAGTTTCTGTTTTCCTGATCAGTCCATTGAGGAGAGTGGGGTGTTGAACTCACCCACAATTATTGTGTTAGGTGCAATGTGTGCTTTAAGGTTTAGTAAAGTTTCTTTTATGAATGAGAGTACCCTTGCATTTGGAGCATAGATGTTCAGGATTAAGAGTTCTTCTTGGTGGATTTTTCCTTTGACCAGCAAGAAGTGTCCTTCCATGTCTCTTTTGATGACATGAGGTTGAAAGTCAATTTTATCTGATATTAGAATGGCAACTCCGGCTTGTTTCCTGAGATTTTTTATTCTAAGGTAGTTTTTGTCTTTGACACTGAGGTGTGTTTCCTGTATGCAGCAAAATGTAGGGTCCTGTTTATGTATCTAGTCTGTTAGTCTATGTCTTTTTATTGGGGAATTGAGTCCATTGATGTTAAGAGATATTAAGGAGTAGTGATTATTGCTTCCTATCATTTTTGATGTTAATTTTATACTTGTGTGGTTATCTTCTTTTGGGTTTGATGAAAGAAGGTTATTATCCTGCTTTTTCCAGGGTATAGTTGCCCTCATTGTAATGGTGTTTTCCCCCTATTATCCTTTGTAGGACTGGGTTTGTGGAAAGATATTGTGTAAATTTGGTTTTGTCATGGAACATCTTGGTTTCTCCATCTATAGTGATTGAGAGTTTCACTAGGTATAGTAGTCTTGGCTGGCATTTGTGTTCTCTTAGAGTCTGCATGAGCTCTGCCCAGGATCTTCTAGCTTTCATGGTCTCTGGTGAGAAGTCTGGTGTAATTCTGATAGGTTTTCCTTTATATGTTACTTGGCCTTTTTCTCTTACTGCCTTTAATATTCTTTCTTTGTTTAGTACATTTGGGGTTTTGATTATTATGTGATGGGAGGTATTTCTTTTCTGGTCCAGTCTGTTTGGAGTTCTGTAGGCTTCTTATATATTCATGGGCTTCTCTTTCTTTAGGTTAGGGAAGTTTTCTTCCATAATTTTGTTGAAGATATTTGCTGGCCCTTTAAGTTGTAAATCTTCACTCTCATCAATGCCTATAATCCTTAGGTTTGGCTTTCTCATTGTGTTCTGGATTTCCTGGATGTTTTGGGTTACAAGCTTTTTGCATTTTGCATTTTCTTTGACTGTTGAATCCATGGTTTCTATGGTGTTTTCGGCATCTGAGATTCTTTCTTCTATCTCTTGTATTCTGTTGTTGATATTTACATCTAAGGCCCCTGACTTCTTCCCAAGGTTTTCTATCTCCAAAGTTGTCTCCCTTTGCGATTTCTTAGTTGTTTCTATTTCTGTTTTTAGATCCTGGATGTTTTTGCTCAGTTCCTTCACTTGCTTGTTTGTGTTTTCCTGTAATTCTTTGAGAGATTTTTGTGTTTCCCCTTTCATGACTTCTGCCTGTTGATCAAAGTTCTCCTGTATTTCTTTAAGTGATTTTTGCATTTCCTCCTTATTGGCTACTATCTTTTGACCCATATTCTCCTGAATTTCTTTAAGTGATTTTTGTGTTTCCCTTGTAAGGGCTTCTAGCTTTTGATCATTTTTCTCCTGGATTTCTTTAAGAGATTTCTTTATGTCCTTCATGTGTTCCTCTAACAGCATATGACCAGTGATTTTAAATCCAGCTCTTGTTTTTTCTGGTGTGTTGGAGTATCCAGGACTTGCTGTTGTTGGAGAATTCTGTTCAGATGCTGCCATAACGCCTTGGTTCCTGTTAGTAATATTCCTACGTTTGCCTTTAGCCATCTAGTTCTCACTGGTGTTAGATGGTCTTACTGTCACTGACTGGTGCTTCAACCTCCTATGGACCTTTAAGGCTATTTCTGTGACACTGGATGCCTGGGTTTCCACTGGCCCAGATTGCTGATGTGCTGCCTACCTCTTTTGTGCCATTGGAACCCTGCTGAGTCTTGCTGAGAGTCACTCCCTCTGCTGATCCCCACACAGGACACAGGCCCCACGATAGGCTGACTGGTAGATAACTGCCTATGTGCTCAGGTCCTGGGCGCAGGCAGACCCCTGGTGGTTTGCGCCCCCAGAGATCTTAACCTCTGGATATCTCAGTACCTGGTGCTGCTGCCCCGGCAGGCAAGGAAGATGGCAGGGGGGAGTCACCCCCTTTGCTGATCTCCATGTAGGACACAGGCCCCACACCAAGGCAACTCTTATAAAAACAACATTTAATTGGGGCTGGCTTACAGATTCAGAGGTTCAGTCCATTATCATCACGACTGGAACATGGCAGCACTTAGGCAGGCATGGTGCAGGAGGAGCTAAGACCTTGGATGAAGGTCTTAAAGCATACACCCACAGTGACACACCTCAACAAGATCACACCTAATCTCAAAGTGCCACTCCCTGAGCCAAGCATATATAAACCATCACATTCCATTTCCCGCCCCCCCCCTTAGGCTTTTGCAAACATATGAGTCTATGGGTCCATACCTAAACATAGCATAATGCAAAATACATTTAGTCCAATTCCAAAGTCCCCATAGTCTACAGCAGTCTCAACAGTGTTAAAAGTCCAAAGTTCAAAGTCTCTTTTGAGATTCATCCAATCACTTAACTATAAAAGCTTGTACTACCAAGCCTGAACCTAAATTTAGCTGGGTAGGACCTTGCACCAAGGTCAGTACTCCCTTAATCCAGTTTAATATCCTTGAACAAAGGATTCAGCTCAGTTTCACTTCTTGGTGCCCCTTTAATACCATATATTTTATATATTTCCTTTCTCAGCTTGCTGTGCTTGTTCAAAATGCTCTTCATGAGACTTAACCAGACAACAAAGTCTCTTCCGTTTTTTTTTGTTTTTTTTTTTTTTGAGATTCCCATTGTTAATGTAATTAATATAAATCTCTTTACCTTAGCCTTAGGTAGACTCTTCATACAAGGGCAAAAAGCAGCCACACTCTTCACCAAAATACCACAAAAACAGTCTCTAGGCCACATAGTGAAATTCTCCACTGAATTCTCTTGGGCCAGGTCCACACAATTCAGATCACTCCCAGTAACAACGTTTTCTATATTCCTACCAGGATAGCCCAATACGCTCCAAGTAAAGCATTCCACTACTAAAGTCCCAAAATTCACATCCTTCCAAACAAAAGCATGGTCAGGCCTATAACAGCAATACCCCTGTCCTTTGTACCAACTTATGTCTTAGGGTTTTACTGCTATGAACAGATACCACCACCAAGGCAACTCTTATAAGGACAACATTTAATTGGGGCTGGCTTACAAGTTTAGAGGTGGGAACATGGCAGTATCCAGGCAGGTATGGTGCAGGAGGATCTGAGAGTTTTACATCTTCATCAGAAGGGTGTTAGCAGAATACTGGCTTCCAGGTAGTTAGGATGAGGGTCTTAAAGCCCAAGCGCACAGTGACACACCTACTCTAAAAGGACCACACCTTCTAATTGTGCCACTCCCTGGGCCAAGCAAATACAAACCATCACATATAGTTACCCACAATAAGCTTGGACCCAAACCAACCACCCAAACAGCACTCTGTACCTGTGTGTAATTTAAGCTTTTATGGTATAAGCTATCTCTGGAATGGATCTCAACATAACAGAGACACCTGAAGCAATATAAAAATCTATTTGGTATAAGTCTTAAATTTTGAATAATGGTCCAGCAAAATTTAAGTTCCCAAGACTTTCCTGGAAACTGATATCCTACTTGACAGAAAGAGACATGTATGTGGGTAACTGATGTCCTGGTTGGAAAATTAAGACATAAATGATAGCCAGGCAGTGGTGGTGCATGCCTTTAGTCCCAGCACTTGGGAGGCAGAGGCAGGCAGATTTCTGAGTTCGAGGGCAGCCTGGTCTACAGAGTGAGTTCCAGGACAGCCAGGGCTACACAGAGAAACCCTGACTCAAAAAACAAAAACAAAAAACAAACAAAAAAAAAAACCAAGACAAAACCTGCTACAATTGAATATCTCAGTCAATGGGAGCAGGATAAGTGTACAACAAAGACATGTTCCTAAGGAAGCCCCCCCTCCCTAAATCCTGAGTGGTGAAATAACTTGGCACAGATGTTTGTGGATTTGGGGCTTAAAGACCCTCTGGTTCTTAATTCAGGCATCATGGTTCTGTTTCTGAATCTGGACCAGGGCCCTGGTGGACCTGCCCTGGGCCATCTGCTCAGTAAACTATCCCTGTCCAGCTGTGTGGTTTGTAAGGCGATTCCTGGATCCCAATAGCTAGATTAGGAGAAGGAGCCTAGTTTGAACCAAACTCAGATTCATTTTCTGAGGTGATTGGGAATTTTAATGGGAAAATAAAGGATCCCGAGAGGGTAATGAACATGGGCTAATAAGAGTCCAGAAGGTGTAAACACAGACAGCAGAGGCTTGGTGTATGTGAACCGCCTGGATGTGCTAGCTGGCTCTTGTTGAAGTTAGGCTCTACTGTCAATACAGACAGCAGGAGACAGGTCTCTTGAATGAGGTCTGAAATAGTGACTCTGGTAGACAGACTTGAGCATTGTGTTTGTTGGGCAAAGATGAGGTCTACTTTTAAAAAAAGAGGGCTCAGAGGAACCCAGAGTTTGGAAAAGAAATCTTCATCACTACCTTCTTACCCCAAACATCTTTTTTTTCTTTCTATTATGGATAGGTGACTTGTGAAGTTCAGGAAGATAAATATTATTGACTTTAGGCTGCTATGACCAAGGAAAAAAAGCTTCTTTGGTCCACAGATAAATCCCAGGGAAAGGTGCTCACAGCTTCTGCGTTGTTTATCCCCTACTCCACCAAGAACTGGAGTGACTCATGAATGTGCTCTCGTTGTCATGGGCTTGTGCTTGTGCCTGTAGGGAAGCAAACTTTAATCCACAGGCGGACCACGGCCGTGGACTGTGGGATTGCTGTAACACATCTTCAAAGGGCAGTGCAACATATACAGAACATTTAAGATGGCTTCAAGAGCAGAGGAGACAGACTGCCCTTTTACAAATCTGGGCTATAGAGACTTTGTATAAGCAAATTTACTGACCTCTGTGAGCTTCAGTTTTTTTCTATCAGTAATGAAATGGTATTTGTTGTAGAATATTATTTGCTCACCCTGTCAATCCCAAGATTGTATTCTGGAAAAACCTGTTTCTTGTTGGGGTATGCCTCAGCTCCAGCTTTCTGTCTGTTGTAAACAAGATTGAATAAAATCAACTATAGGTCAAGAGGTGGAGCAAGCAACCAATTGACACGGAGTGAACGTAGGGAAAAAACAGGAGAATGGATAGAGAGACACACAGGAAGTAGAAAAGACATTTAGTTTGGGAGAGTTTATAAGGCAGTGTGAAGAAGGAGAACTGTTTTTTCCTTTCCTGACGTCCTGATGAGAAAGGTGAGCTGGGCGCTGTCTCTGCCTCTCTACCCTAGCAGGCCTTCATCACAGCGTCCGGCTCAGGAGCCATCATTTGGTAAAATTAAATGTTTTGGGGGCGTGTTTTAAAAGCAGGTGTTTTATATAAAGTGATTGGAGATAGTATCAGGGATGCTGTTATATATTAACAAAAATCCGCCGGGCAGTGGTGGTGCACACCTTTAATCCCAGCACTTGGAAGGCAGAGACAGGCGGATTTCTGAGTTTGAGGCCAGCCTGGTCTACAGAGTACGTTCCAGGACAGCCAGGGCTACACAGAAAAACCATGTCTCAAAAAACAAAAAACAAACAAACAAAAAAAAGCAAAACAAAAAATCCTGAGCAAAGCACAAAAAAATTTCAGCCAAAAGTATTACAAGGGAGAAAAATTGATGTGCTATTATTGTTTCTACTTACCAGAGTACCTCTTAAGCCAGAAGCAGTATGAATTGAAAGAGTCACAAGCCTCACAATTAAAGAAGTCTAATTCTATAAAGTGGATGATATGTGAACAGTTGCTTGACTTTTCAGAATTTTGGTTACAGAACATTGGAACAAAAAGACTCATGTTGTGGAGTTTTTGTAAGATAAATGAGACACTTAACCAGGTCCTGGCATATGCATGTGTTCATTCCTGCTGATGTCTTCTTTAGTCTTAGCAAACACACTCCATTGTCCACTATTCCATCATCTTTCTTGTCATTACTTTCTGAGGTGAGGGAGAGATCTCATGTAATGCAGGCTGGCCTTGAACTCTTGATCTTCTTGTCTTAACTTCAGTGCTGACATCACCTGCCTTTATCTACCCTTCCTATTTTTTCAAAGTAATTAAATTCTTAGTTCACAACTTTATTTTTTTACATTTTTTTTATTTATTTGATATATTTTTATTTGCATTTCAAATGATTTCCCCTTTTCTGGCTCCCCACTCCCCAAAAGTCCTTTTCCATCTGCTTCATTAAATAGTGCCACTATCATTAGTCATGGTACCCAGGCCATCCTTGACAAAACAGAGATATCTAGTCTCAAAAAAAAAAAAAACCCCACAAAATAAACAAAGAATAAAATACTCAGGAGCCACTATATCACCCTTGAATAACTTGCTCCATGGAAGCTCAGCTCCTGGGTTTGACAATGGAGTTGATGTATTTCCACCATTGTACTGCCTAGATATGAAGGTGTCCCATTTCCCCAGTTACTGTAACTTACCTGAAAATCTGTGTGATGTTTCCATGGAATACACGTCCTACATGGCAGAGATTCTCATGCTTATAATTTTATTATTTTCCTTAATATGTTTTCAGTTAAGTTCATGAAAATAATGTTTAGCTGAGAACTATAGATTGTACTGTTATTCTCACAGAAAGATGGATAGCCATTTTCTTTCTTTTTTCTAAAAGTGTCTCACTGTGTAGCTATAGCTGTCCTTTGAATTCACAATTTATACCACGCCTCAAACTCACAGAGATCCACTTGCTACTGCCTCTGAAGTGCTAGGATTAAAGGTATATGCCACCACTTTCAGTTTCCATTTTCATTTTATAAGCCTTTATTTAAATATCAGAAACAATAAAAATTAACTTTCTACAATATTTAAGATACCTATTCATATACTGCAAAGTCTTTAAGAAGCAGAGTTATTTTTTGTGCAGATTGTTTGGTTTTTAGGACAATCTGTTATCCTACTTTGAACTCATGAAAATCCTCCTGCCCCAGCTTCTCTAGTGTGATTGTAGGTGATCCACTAGACTTAGACAAGGGATCAGAATTCAAGACTGCATGCCAATTAATGATTTATTTTAAAATTTAAATCTCTTTTCAGAACGTTAATTTCACTACAGTCCAAAGGAAATACTTCAACGAAACAAAGGGCTTAGAGTACATTGAACAGTTGTGCATAGCCGAGTTCAGCTCAGTCCTAATGGAGGTTCAGTCCAGGTGAGTCACAGCGTTCCAGTGCTGCTTGCCCAGGGGAAGCCTTCTCTTTGTTCTTTGTATTACTACATCTGGGACAGTACCTGGCTCAAAATGCACATACATTTATTACTGACATACAAGAGTTACTAAAACTTATGGACAAGGTACATATGTACATTTCTGGTGTAAGTTAGATTTTCTCCAAATGAATTCTAATTTATTGCTATGATAGTTGCTGCCCACTTCCTTCATAGTGAGAAGATTTGATTGGCTACGGGATACTAGATATATGAATCCCAGAAGAGAGAAATAGTTGGACAGGTCAAGAATACAGCCCATAGTTGTAATCTTAGCACTCTAGGGGACTGAGGCAGGAGGATTGCTGCAAGTTTGAGGTCAGTTAGAGCTATGTACTAAGTTCCTCGTTAGTCAGGCCTATAAAGTGAGAATGTCTTAAGGAAGAAACAGCTACTGTTCTCCCTCTTCCTCTCCTCTCCCTCCTCCTATTCCTCCTCCCCTCTTCTTCTTCTTCCTCTTCTGCCTCCTCCTCTTCCCTTCCCTCCTCTTCTCCCCCTCCTTCTCCTTCCCTCTTCTTTGTCTTCCTCCTCTTCTTCCTGTTCCATCTCCTCCTCCTCTCCCTCCTCCTTCTTCCCTTTTCTTTTTCCTCCTCATCCCCATCCACTGCCTTCTTCCACCTTACTATGTTCCCTGGCTGGCCTGGAACTTCCTATGTAGACCAAGTTGGTCCCCGTCTCCCATGTGCTGGGGTTAGAGGACACTACCCTCCTTTAACCCAGGTAAAATGCACTACCCTCCCCTGCTGAATGTTGTCCTGTCCACAGTAATAAGCAGTGTATTAAAGTATACTGTCCTGAAAGTGACAGACTTCAAAGGCTGCCTTTTCTAGCCCCGCATGGTGGCTCTCCTCAGTAATCCCAGCACTTGTAAGGATGGTGCTCAAGGCTGTGGTGGACTCCAGGCAGCTCTAGACTAGACTGCTGTAAAAACAAGTGAAAATGTATCCATTGTTAAAGCAATGGAATATTATTTACTTAGTTCTCAAAATTGGCATTCTCAATGTCTTTTTTCCCCCTTTGAATTTAAGAGCTACTCTCTGAATGTTTTGAATTTTCCTGATATTCAGGTGGATTAAATGTCTCTTTCTACAGCAGCAGCGGCTTATTTATCCTAGGTTTATACTGTTGTACTGTGGTCACTCACAGGTATTACTGCCTTGCAGCCGCTGCAGCCTTATTAAAGTATGTTGAATTCATTCAAAATTCAGTGTATGCACCCAAATCGCTGAAGATTTATTTCCAAGGTAGTGAGCAGACAGCCATGATAGATTCATCATCAGCCCAAAACCTGGAATTGTTAGTTAATAACCAGGACTACAGGTAAGACAACCTGACGTTTTCCTCTGTCTTACTAAATTTCATGTCGTCAGCTTCTGGGATTAGTTGCTTAAAAGTTCTTTAAATTATCAGTGGAGAAACAGTAAATAAACATTTAAATCACCACTGTGTTGTTTCTGAACTCAGATTTTTCACAAAACCAGGTTTTCAAAAGAATTGTATTAACTAACCAACAAAAAATAAAACTTCAGTTGCCAAGATTAGGTGAAAGACCGTAATCAAAAGAGATAACAGATTTCCTGTGTGAGCCTGAGTTCCTAGGAAGCCATTGTGCCTTCCACAAGGCTGATGAGCTGGTTAGGATGTGGTGAGGTGGAGAGGCTGAACTACTGCCTGTGAAGGGGCCTGGAGTCACCTGGACTGTAACAGCTTGCCACGCCCACCTCTGACAAACACATAAAAACACTTTGCAATGAATTAACAAAACTGTATTTTTACACCAACCAAAAGGCCCAGAGTCATCAAACAGCATCTGAGGCCTGTAGATGAAATTTTTCTGCTTTGCTGTTATCCCTACTCAGTGGTCCGTCAGCATATTACAAGTGCCCCAAGTTAGGAACTTCTTTGTTCTATTACAATACAAATTTTATGAAACTCTGTCCATTTCACATGGAATTTGGGGTAACCTAAATCTGCATTCCTGGGCCATAGTTACTTATATTTGGCTTTAGAGTAATCCATGTCTTATTCACTATGAGATCAAAGTCGTGTTTTTATGTGGACACCAGTAAATTTATAGGCAGATGCTCACTGCCATGGGTCAGGAGGGATACAGATACATTTAGCTGCCACGTGACACCACTAGCATATCCATTGAAACTGCTCTACAGTTGATTTTGTGTTACCCAACTTGTGTTTATAAGAACATAGAAAGCCAATGACCAACTCTGGTAATTTTTAAAAATTATTTGTTTTATAATGATTTAACTGTGTGTGAGTGTATGCATGCTCACACACATTCCATAACATGTATGTGGAAGTCAGAGGACAATTTGCAAGACTTGGTTTTCTCCTTTTTCCATGTGGGTTGCAGGGATCAAGCTCCAGTCACCAGTCTTGGTGGTAGGCACCATCACGCACTGAGTCATCACATCAGACCAAGATCATAGGAAGAACATGATTGTCTATCTCTCCCTATGCTTTTGTGTGTCTTTGGACATGAGCAGTAGATTGATGAAAATTATTGGCTGTCAGTCACTGACCTGTAAAGCCCATGGGCATAGGAACCATGTCTGCCTTGTGTGCTCAGGCTTAGTGTAGGAGATGCTGTTGATACTTGTTAATCACATGTGGTTCAGTGATGATATACTTGGGATCTAGCAAGACTCTCAAACCAGATGCGATCACACCCCATGCCTCTAATATCAGCACTTAGGAGCTGCTGTTGGGAGGGTCTTGAGTTCAAGGTCATGCTGAGGTGTGAGTTCAAGGATGGCCTGTGCTACAGGAGGCCCTGTCTAAAATAATCAACCAAACATAAACATAAACAAAATGTGTCTTTTAGGCCTTAAGTCAGACTTACTGAATTAGGATCCCCATGTAATTTTTCTGTATAATAAAGTTTGTGCATCATAGATGTAGATTATAGAATTATTTCATTTCATAGTTAAAAGGGAAAGGAATTTTCTTTTTCTCCTTAATGTGATTCCCGCCTTGTCTTTGGAAGGAGTAGTCACACTCTCTTTGGTGTTTTAAATTACACCAAGACTCCGGGAGGAAGCCGACGGCTGCGCTCCAACATACTGGAGCCGCTGGTTGATGTGGACACGATCAGCATGCGGCTGGACTGTGTCCAGGAGCTGCTTCAGGACGAAGAGCTCTTCTTCGGACTTCAGTCAGGTGAGCAGATTTGATTACTTACTTACTTAGAGTCTCAATGTAGCCCAGGTTGGTCTTGAAACCCAGACTTTCCTGCCTGAGTCTCCAAAGTGCTAGGATTATAGGACATGCCACTATAATTAAATTTAAATTAAAATGCAGTCAGTTCATTTAAGGTTTTTTGTTTAAGTTTCTAAAAGGTAGGTCACTGAAAGTGCACATCTTGAAAGCTGTTTTTGTTTTTTAATCTTTAGAATGTGTATGGGTGTTTTGCCTATGCGTATGTCAGTGAGCTGTGTCTGGTGCCTGCCAAGGCCAGAAGAGGCTGCCGGAGTCACAGGTAGTCCTGAGCAGCTGTGTGGGTGCTCAGGTCCACTGGAAGAGCAGCCAATGCTTTTACCACTAAGCATTCTCTCCAGCCCTCAGAAGAGGACCCTTTGAACCTTTAGCTTTTTTCTTTATTGTTCACAGCAATATCCTGTTTGCTATTTATCTAGCATTAGTGTAAATCTCAGTGCCAAAATTTGAAGTTGTTTCACTGTGAAGTGTGTCAAGCTCCAGATTTCAAATGTCGTAAACTTCCTGCACTAAATGCAGTGTGTTCACCACTTTTCCTGTCCTGTTTGTCTAGAAGCAGTACTCTGTGCCTGTCTGCTGCTAATTCCTTCATGTGGCTGCACCTCTGTCCAACTGGCCAATCTCCTGAGTTGGTCATTGTGTGTTCATGGGTTTTTCCATGGGGACTTGAATTCTCCTTGGACGTCACCTTCTCTGGCTCTCGCTGTAGTTTTCCTTCTGATTTTTACGGTGGAAGGTCACTGTCATTTCTTCAGCACATCCCAGTCCACTGCCACTTTGTTTCTGGTCTCACAAGTGCACTGAGATGCTTGTGTCCAAGGCACCATTGCAGGTGTGCTTAGCTCCCCGAGCCTCTTGGATCCCTCTTATATTGCTGTGTGCTTTTGCTTTTGATGTCACACCTAGGCTGTGCTCAGAGGCTGCTTTTGGGTAAGTAGAGCCCTTTAATGGTGTGAAAGCCCAGCTTTCTCACACTGGCCAAGTGTGACTGAACTCCTGAACTCCTTTTCAGGGTCAGCCAAGCCTTCTGCAGGAAGGCTTCTGTCCCTCCTTTCTCTCCCCTCCATCGTCCCTCTCACCTTCTCTTTCCCCCTTTCTCTCTTTTTCCTTTATTTTATTTCTCTTCCATCTCCTTTACTTTTCCTCCTTCCCTCTACCATACCCTTCCCCTCTCCCTTTCTTTCCTTTCTTAAAGACATATTTTTATTTATGTGTACATGTGTGACAGAGTGAATTTATGTGTACCACATGCATGTAGGTGGCCTCAGAGGCCAGAGGTGTTGTATCCTTTGAACTGGAGTTATAGCTCACCCTTCTCATTGAGACAGGATCTGCTATATAACCCAGACTGGCTTCAAATTTGCCTGTCTTCAGAGTGCTTGTATTATGGGCAAGTGTGTGCCATCACATTCACTGAAAGCATGTTCTTGTCACTTTCCTTTTCTGTCATTGTCCCATCACTCTTGGTTTGTCTTTGATGCACATCCTTGCACAAGAAGTCACTTTCACGTCAATCTTCATATTCTGTCACAACCACTATCAAACTTGATGTTAAGTTTCGTGGGTTCATAGCACAAATTCCCAGCCCAGAACTTGAAGTTATTTCTTTGTGTGTTTGTGGATAGGTGTAAAGTATGCATGTTTGTGTATATATATGTCACATGTGTGCTCATATACATGTGTGCATGGGTGTGGAAGCCAGAGATTGACTTCAGGGAGTTTCCTAAACTGCTCTCAGGCTTATTTGTTGAAGCAGAGAAGTGGGTTCTTTGAGAGAGACAAATCCTTTCTAGGCTCTTAGTGGGCCTAACTGAGGAGCTAGTGTCCCAGAAACTTAACAATGTCCAAAGCCACCTCAAGCCATTGACTTCAGGATTTCTAAGGAAGAATACAAAGAATAAGGAAACACGGAGAGGAAATAAGTAGACAAACGTGTTTACTAAGGAAACATAAGAACTCTCAAAGTGTGAGATCCTCAGAGGAATACTGCTGTGCTGGGTTGTGCTGACCAGGGGGTCTTATGAAGACTATAGCAGGGGTTGGAGGAAGACTGAGTTCATTACTGCTGGGACTGTTCTTTTGGGGGGGCATTGAGAGCTAAACAAGTTACCCACCCACTGGCCTTAATGTAGGTTCTCCTAGCCAAATGAGGAGTTACCTGTTCATTTAAAGTATGGGGTTATATGTGCTACTCAGGAAACATGTGACCATAGTCAGCTAAGTTCACAATCCGTCATGGGCCTGAAGCAGGCTAGCTGTGGTCAGCCATGACATAACTCTGTCCTGTTGGGGCAGGCAGCCATAACACGAGATCTCTTTCCTGCCCTGTGATTATATAAGGTGTAAACAATTGACTGGGATTTGGCTATGCCTAAGTCACTATTGACTTCTCTGTGACATGTGTCGTCTGTGCTGCAGTGAATGACCCCAGAATACCCTTGTGTTGACTGGTCTGTGAAGTTCAAATGCCCACTTTCTGTTGCAGTCATATCAAGATTCCTGGATACGGAGCAGCTGCTTTCTGTTTTGGTTCAAATCCCAAAGCAAGATACGGTATGTGTTACAGGTACCATGTGCGACACTATTTCCCTTATGAAACGCAGCTTGTCTTGAGGGACAGTGATGTGAAAATATGAAAATGTCCTGGGAAAGTGTACCTCACTGATGCCCAGGAGATGTTTATGCCTTAGGTAAGAAGCATCTTGGGTAGTTGAAGAATTAGTATATTTAAGCTAGTCAAATATTTACTTAAATACATAATTTATATACTTTTCAACAAACTTACAACCTATACTATTTTCCTACTATATAAAAACTTATGTTCTAAAGTTTATTTATTGTTTTCTGTCTGTTGTATTTTATTTGTTTTGTTTTTTGAAACAGGGTTTCTGTAGTCTTGGCTGTCCTGGAACTCACTGTATAGACCAGTCTAGATCCACCTGCCTCTGCCTCTTGTGTGCCGAGATTAAAGGCATATACTATCAGGTCCAGCTATTTTGTTCTTAAAAGCAATCAAATGAATTTTGGTTTGTTTTCAAATATGCTTCCTCTTTAAAAATGAAACCTCTCTGGATATTTTTCAAATTTAAGTAACCCTTATAGGTAAAGGGCACAATTACAGATAAAGGACACGGTAGATTGCTGACATTTTTCCTTTCAGGGTGAACTGAAGGATATTTAGTTACATATGTGTATATTTGTGCACATACACTCAGTAAGGAGCTGTGTACATTTCTAAAACTTGAGTGTGGTGACTTGTGTGAGTTCATTGGTACCTAATGCACATCTGGGGAGTTTCTCTGCTTTAGAGAGCAGAGTCCTTTTGTAACAGAAGCATCAGGAGGTAGGACACACCCGCTGCTGACAGGGAGTCTCGAAATGAGAGAAGCCTTTCTAATCCAGTCTAAACAAGTGATGGTGGAAGAGACAGCTAGCTCCATAGCAGGGCAGTGGCATTATCCTTCCTCAGTGTCGTGTAGCATTGTGTGAAGTGTTATTCTTCCTTCCTTACCTTTTACAGAGCTTTCATGAGCATGGCCATCAGTACCTATACTCCATAGAAAACTCGAATGAAACAGATGAGATGTAATTCCAATGGAATGAACTTTGTTAAGTCGTACCCCTCAAAGACTTTGGAAACTTACTGGCATGCAGTTGCTCACAATGCCCCCTTATCTCCTGTGTCTGTGGAGTTTTCAATAGTGTGCTCTCATATGATATGGTAACTTGAATGTGCCTTTCTCTGATCTGTTAGGGGTTGTCACCTCCATCGTCCGCTTGGGATACTTACTAGCTACTTTATTTCATGCATTTAACTAGTGTACAAAATTGTAAGTACCACTAGGATCTGTTTTTACACATATGCCATTGTGTTTGTTCATATTTACCGTTAGGTTATATTTGTACACATGTCATTGTGTTTGTTCATATTTACCGTTAGGTTATATTTGTACACATGTCATTGTGTTTGTTCATATTTACTGTTAGGTTATATTTGTACACATGTCATTGTGCTTTGTTCATATTTACCGTTAGGTTATATTTGTACACATGTCATTGTGTTTGTTCATATTTACCGTTAGGTTATATTTGTACACATGTCATTGTGTTTGTTCATATTTACCGTTAGGTTATATTTGTACACATGTCATTGTGTTTGTTCATATTTACCGTTAGGTTATATTTGTACACGTGTCATTGTGTTTGTTCATATTTACCGTTAGGTTATATTTGTACACGTGTCATTGTGTTTGTTCATATTTACCGTTAGGTTATATTTGTACACGTGTCATTGTGTTTGTTCATATTTACCGTTAGGTTATATTTGTACACGTGTCATTGTGTTTGTTCATATTTACCGTTAGGTTATATTTGTACACATGTCATTGTGTTTGTTCATATTTACCGTTAGGTTATATTTGTACACATGTCATTGTGCTTTGTTCATATTTCCTCCTTAATGCCCTTCCTCATTCTCCCACACTTTAGAACTTTATAACACAGATTCTGCATGTGGCCAAAAATGTGAAATTTTTCTTTCTGAGTCTAAGACTAGCTTTTTCATTTAATCTTCAATTTCATTGATTTTCCTGAAATTTCACTCATCATAGCTGAGTAAAACATATGTTCCACCTCGGTTTCTATGTATATTCTTATGTTGATGGACCCCAAGACTAGGACCACCCCTGGGTAGGGTGGGTTTGTCTACTTACCTCACTTCTTTGTTTTTATTCTGTTTGCTGATCCTGCCCTCAACATTCTAACATGATGGAGGCTAAAGTCATTTGGATTTAAAAACCTTGCTACTGCTGCTGCTGCTGTTTCTTCTTCTTCTTCTTCTTCTTCTTCTTCTTCTTCTTCTTCTTCTTCTTCTTCTTCTTCTTCTTCTTCTTCTTCTCCTTCTCCTTCTCCTTCTCCTTCTCCTTCTCCTTCTCCTCCTCCTCCTCCTCCTCCTCCTCCTCCTCCTCCTCCTTCTTCTCCTCCTCCTTCTCCTCTTCTTCCTCTTCTTCCTCTTCTTCTTCTTACTCATCCTCCTCTTCCTCCTCCTCTTCTTTTTCAATATCTATTTATTTTATATATGTGAGTACATTGTCACTGTCTTCAGACACAACAGAAGAGGGCATGGGATCCCATTACAGATGGTTATGAGCTAGGAATTACCATGTGATTGCTGAGAATTGAACTCGGGACCTCTGGAAGAGCTCTTAACCTGTGAGCCATCTCTCCAGGCCCTTAAAACCCTTCCTTCTTTTCTAAAATGGATAATATGGCTTGCACATACTTGGCTCAGGGAATGGCACTATTAGAAGGAGTTGCCCTGTTGGAGTAGGTGTGTCACTGTGAGTGTGGGCTTTAAGATCCTCATTCTAACTGTCTGGAAGCCAGTATTCTGCTAGCAGCCTTCAGATGAAGATGTACATCTCTCAGCTCCTCCTGCATCATGCCTTCCTAGATGCTGCCATGCTCCCACCTTGATGATAACGGACTGACCCTCTGAATCTATAATCCAGCCCTAATTAAATGTTGTCCTTATAAGAGTTGCCTTTTGCCTTGGTCATGGTATCTGTTCAAAGCAGTAAAACCCTAATTAAGACAGATAATTAGTGACAAAATTGCTCACGCTATAGTAATGCTTTAGCTTTATCCCACAATTACAACTGAATGATGGTGCAGAGACACCGATGCCAAACATTTTGTTATCACAGAGGGGAGGGTCCTCCAGTCAGGAGTGTGAAAATGAGCCAGGAGAAAGGAGGGCAGGGCAGAGCTTTATGACTACAGTGCCAGCAAGTCCTTAAGGGAAGGCATTCTATGAGGCACATGCTGAGGTTTGTGACAGGAGGACTGGGAACTGGACTTTAGTGTCCTGGCGAAAACAAGACTGCACGGTAGGCACACCAACTTGGACTGCTAGTTTGGCTGTGTGACAGGCAGATGAAGTTAGTTGCCAGTCATAGAGGCTTCTTGACACACTCCAAATGCTTTATCACTTTAATTTTTTATTTAGATCTGTAAATTCATCTGTGTTAATTTGTTTGTATGGGACAAAGAAAGCCGTGCCTCTTTTCCTCAGATGGATTACCACTTGTGCCGTTGCCGGTTATAGAAAGGTTCTTATGAACTCTGACTTACGAACTTGGCCACAAGTCAAATTGCTGTATGTTCTAGGGTCCATTTCTAGACCCCTGCTCTACTGCCCATAGCTTGACTCTTCCTCACTCCTCCCTTCTAATGATAATGATGCTTCTTCCTGCTTAGTTTTATTTATTTTGATCTTCTGTTTAGTAGTGATAGGAATCCATCGTAAGAGAATATGAGATTTCATCTTTAGGGACTAAAAACATTCATGATGTTTCCTGTACACTGGATCTTCTGTTCACAATCTAGGTCTTTTGTAATGAGAATTCAGGTGAGGGTACCTTAGAAAGCAGCAGCCTCACATAAAGTTCAGTACATCATAATTGTGACATCTTAAACCTGTCTCCTGTTAGTGTGAAATTTGCTCATACCAGTTTTCAGCTCTAGAAAGTATAGTTTAATTTCTATGAAGTTTATTTATATCATTTTAACTGCTGTATTCTGAAAGGCTATTATTAATTTGAGACACTGAAATTGTTAAAATTGTTTTGCTTGCCCAACAGGAACCAATGGGGAAAGTTTTTCACCTGAGAAAATGAGAATCAACCTGTTTACAAGAAGCTTTGTGTCTTATTTAGTTAATATCACTCTCCTGCTGCTGCTAAGGATTTGTATTGCTGCTGTGTTTCCTTTGACTGTTACAGTTTAAATTGCACCAAAGATGCTGAAATAGAATGAAAATTAGTACAATTATGTGAACTCTCATTACATTTTCAGGAGACCAGCATGTTGGGTTTATAGTTATGGTTTCTATAATTTCAGCAATTTGTTACCACCATCTGGGTTGGCATCCCAGTTTGGCTGATGTATATGCATCTATGGGATATTATTAATAGAAGTTGACTGACCAAAGGAAAACCCATCACTTAATTGAAACTTAGGGGTGTTTACATTTGTCTTTTATGTGGACAGGTTAATGCAGCTGAATCAAAGATAACAAATTTGATCTATCTGAAGCATACATTGGAACTTGTGGATCCCTTAAAGGTAATTCACGTGTGTTGCACAAAACATATAAAGTATTATTTTTAGACATTTTCTTTAGAAAAAAGTAAACTTAAAAGTTGTAAGAATAGTGTGTTTTCTCTCTTTACATAGAACATGCATACATAAATACATGTTGTTGGACTTAAATAGTATTAAGTCTTACTGACCCACTTAAAATAAATTATAGTATCTAAGTACTAGCCATGTCTTTTTTATGAGCAAGGATGGCCTACATAACTTCAATATATTTATAAAATTTGGAATAGTTAACATTAATATAATACTATTATCTGTATCCCACACTCATTTCAGTTGTTTAATATGAGTAATTTTCTTTGTAGTTTTCTAAAAGGCTTTACCCATAACCATTAATGTCTTTAAACTTGATTTTAAAACCTTTAAAAAACATTTTTTGTTTGTTAAAAAATTATACAATATATTTTCATCATGTTTTCCCATTCTTCAGTTCTTCTCAGATCTCCCTACCTCCCTATATCCCAACTTTATGTTCTTTTGCTCTATGAAAAACAAAGTTGGAATATTGGAAATTTATGAAACTGCTATTGGGCTGGCACTACAAGATGGCTCAGTGGGTTAAATACTTGCTGTCAAGCCTGACCAACTGAATATGATTTCTAAGACCTATATAGTGGAAAGCTCTGCATGATATCTTCTAACCTTCATACATGTGCTGTGTGTGCTATGCCCACACACATGCACACAAAACTAAATGATTGAACATTGAAAAAAACCCTCCTGATGTCCATGATATATTAAGTGAGGGAAAGGGGAACATGATTATATAAGTTTTTAAATTTCAGATGGAAGCAGGACATGTACCATAATATTTAGAGTATATAATCTTTGGAAAGGAAATTGAATTATGAGTGAATGAATTTTTATGCTTCTGTAAACTCTTTAATTTTACCAGTATGTGCATACTGCTTCCATTCAGAAACAAATCAAATTATAGACATCATGTCTCCCCAAATTCAAATGAGAGCCCTGTCTCCTCGCCTCCCATGCCCTTTGTTCAGTTGGTGTCCATTTGCAGTTCCACTAAACAAGAGGAAGTTCTTAATCCCATTTCTACTGTATGGGAAGGGAGAAATTGCTCTGTTTATACATATATAAATCCAAATATTGAAATTATCTGTAGAGTAACTTTAGTTGTACAGTGGTAGCTGTTTCAGTGCCTACCTCTGTAAGAGGTTGGATGTCATTTAGGAGACAGAAACACAGAAATCAGCACCTTGAAGTGGTGAGTGACCTTATGGGAAGATGCAGTTTGTCCTCACCTTCATTCATGTCTGAAATATCATGACAGTAAACATGAGAACATGGAGCAAGGGCATTTGATCAAGTGTTGAGTACCAAGTGCTGAGTTTGAGCACTGCCATGACTTGCTGACTGTGATTTTGTTTTTACACAGGTCACCTTGAAGAACTGCAGCGCGCCCTTACTAAGCGCTTACTATGGCTCCTTGGAAGACCATAGGTTTGTCACCTGCTAATAGATCACACTTCTATTCTTTTTTTATTAAACTAATAAAATTTATTTTAAAATTTACAACTCAGTATTGACATTTTTAAGTCATCAAACTAATTTTTAATAGTTAAATGTCTCTTAAATATACATGATATCTTCTGAAGCTAAAAGTAATATGCACTCAACCAGTTTTTAAAATATATTTGGAATATTGAACATTATAGAAGTAGGAAAAAAATCTTATGAAGTTCTCTATGAAAGGAAACTGTGACAAGTTCCTGATTAGACAGAAACTGTTTCATCTCCAAGGGAGAATATGCAGTGTAACTGTGGCTTCGTAGAATGAATTGGTAGTGTTACTTCTGTTTCTATTTTGTGGAATAGTTTGAAGAGTATTGGTATTAGGTCTTCTTTGAAGGTCTGATAGACTTCTGCACTAAACCCCTCTCTTTGAGTTATGGGACTGTTTAGATTGATTATCTGATGGTATTTGGTATCTGTCTAGAAAATTGTCCATTTCTTCCAGATTTCCCAGTTTCTTGAATATAGGCTATTGTACTAGGATCTGATGATTTTTTAAATGTCTTCAGTTTCTGTTGTTATATATCCCTTTTCACTTCTGATTTTGTTAATTTGGATACTGTTCCTGTGCCCTCTAGTTAGTCTGGCTAAGGGTTTATTTATCTTGTTGATTTTCTCAAAGAACCAGCTCTTTTGTTGATTCTTTGTATAGTTCTTTTTGTTTCTACTTGGTTGATTTCAGCCCTGAGTTTGATTATTTCCTGCCTTCTACTCCTCTTGGGTGTATTTGCTTCTTTTTGTTCTAGGGCTTTCAGGTGTGCAGTTAAGCTGCTAGTGTATGCTCTCTTCAGTTTATCCAGGAATACTGAGATTCTGTCTCAAAAATAATTATTCAACTTTCTTCAAAGGATCCATTAACTATCAATTACATATTAATCCTGTGGATAGGAAAGTAGGATAAAAGCACAGTGGCTGCTTGTACTAATGACCAGCGTTTCCTTTATAGCTGTTCTCGGTGGGGATACTCACTGCCTGCAAATACATCCTATTCTTTTGATAACTCATGGAAGTCCTAGTGTAGAAAAACAAATCCCAGTAGATGTGAATGTAGAACAAGTTCTAAAAACAATTAGTATTGTTAAATTATTAGCAATAGCACCTTCGTTCCTGACCAAACATGTTATAATGCTTAAAAGTTACCTTGTTAATCGAAGGTTTGCATCCTTTGTTATGCCACAAGCTGAAATCAATAATCAACTTAATTCAATGTGGCATTCAAGAACAGAATATTTGAAAAGTTAGGTAAACTGGCATCACAGACTATGGCTTGTGTGGTTGTAGTGACTGTGTGTGTCAGCTGGTGGTTGTTGGCTCCTGTTGTGTCCCACGGCTCATGTCCCCCTTACTGAGGGGGAATGTTTGTTGGATAACCCTGCCTAATATAGCCCTTGCTACATGGCCTAAGTGCATGTGGAATAAAGGAAGATGGAGTTAGAACTGTTCGTTAGTCCACTAGGGCCATGTTGACAGTGAGCCCTGTATCCACTCACAGCCGTACTGATCATGCATGACGTGGGAGATGCTCCCATTAGCAAATTTGAGTTTTATTTGGTCATCTCATGCCATTTTTGAGTAATCTTGACTGCAAAAATAGTTTTACGTTGAGGCAATGATAACTCTAACCTAGGTAAATGTAAACATTTGTTAAACATTTACTGTAAAATAACAAAGGTTTGGTTTCATTAACAGTGAAAGTGGCTATTTGCTTATTACCTGTTTTTGTTTGCTAGGTTTGCTCTAATACTTGAGAAGATTAAAACAGTGATAAATGATGATGCGAGGTACATGAAGGGCTGCCTGAACATGCGGACTCAGAAGTGCTATGCAGTGCGTGCGAACATCAGCGAGTTCCTGGACATAGCCAGGAGGACATACACAGAGATAGTGGACGACATAGCAGGTAACGGGGCCACCCTGCTACATTTTTTATTCATTATTTCTTTTATTTCTCTTTATTATTATTAATAATATTTGCTTTCACTGTGGTCACTATCATTGGCAAAGTTCTCTTTTCTCAGCTTTTCCTGGACATGGGGCTCCTGGCTTTGAAAGGTTCTGCTCAGGTGTGTCGGTGCCAAAGGCTGCTTGAGATGTGGCTGGGAAGATGTTGAGTAGAGATCATTCTTGGTTTAAAAAAATTAAAAAACAAAGCCCTCTACAATCTATAGGTCATTCTTTACTACACCAGTGATCAAACTGGCCAGAAGAAACAGTGAAGGGAGGAGAAATAGGCCTGTGGGCACTGGGCCGCCTCCCGGGGTACGCCAGGGAGCCACCCAAGGCTTCCTCCATGCACGCTGTACTGTATCACATGCTTCACTTCTTCTTCCTGCTGTGTGTGTGTGTGTGTGTGTGTGTGTGAGAGAGAGAGAGAGAGAGAGAGAGAGAGAGAGACAGAGACAGAGACAGAGACAGAGAGAGAGGTGGGGAGAGAGGAAGAGGGAGAGATATTTTATATTTACTCAGTATGGCTAATACATACTGCTTTTTTAAAAGCCTCTTTTTAAAAAACAGTGTTTGACCATGCGTCAGTGAATATATGGGCAACACAAGTGGCTCTTTTTTCCCGTTTGAAGGGTGAGGCCACAGCAGCGCATGGGTAGGCCTGGGAAGACTGGGAAGTGAGCGCAGTCTGGGTGTATTACGTGGAATTCCCAGATAAGCAGTAAAAAATATTAAGTTGGGAAAAAAACCAGTAATGCCACCAGACCTGGTGGCACATCCCTTTAATCCCAGAAATTAAGAGCTAGCAGAAACAAATCTTTATGAGTTTGATGCCAGCTCAGTCTACATAGTGAATTCCAGGACAGCCTGCTATACACAGTGAGATCCTATAAATAAAATAAAATAAAATAAAATAAAATAAAATAAAATAAAATAAAAGGACTGATGTCGAAGTGCTAGAGAGTGACCTCAGGTACATTGGGGGTTCTCTGAAGAATGAAGAATATTGATATGCTTTAGCTGGAAGTAGCACCAGTTTTATCTGAGGATTAGCACCTGAGCCTACTAATTACTCACTGTATTGTCACTGTGCTCCTATAGCATGTGCACACTGGCCTGAGTCTGGGATGCATAGTGAGAGATGACAGAAATCAGTGCAGAACAAGAGTGCTAGGTGTCCTGGCTGCTTTGATGTCAGCTCCACACAGGTTGGAATCATTTTGGAAGAGGCAACATCAATTGAAAAAAGTCCCTGCCAGACTGACCTATGGACAGGTCCATTTTCTTTGGTTTCATGATTGATATAGAGGGTCCAGCTCACTGTGAGTGGCAGGTGGTCCTGGGTGCTATGAAAACAAACTGAGCAAGTCATGAGAACCAGCCAGCAAGACTCCGTGGGCTCTGCAGATCCTGCTGCCAGGGCCCTGCCCTGACTCCTCTCAAGAGATGGGGGATGACATCAGAATTGCTCTTTTAGTCATGGTGTTTTATCACAGCAATAGAAACCCTAACAAGACACAAAGTTAAAAGAAAAAATGTTGCTAATTAATAAACTTATAATTATTAGGTAGACATGGTAAAGAGAAATGTAGCCTCAAATGTTGAGTGAAATTTGTAGGCCCCAAATGGTGAGACTGTTGGCCTCACAGGAGGCTCCAGGAGGAGCTCAGGTAGGGCGGTACTGGCCTCACAGGAGGCTCAGGACCAAGGGCTGCCGCAGACAAGGCTTAGAGCCCGGCACTGTGGGACTGACAGATTAGGATTCCTTCTCAGAGTCCATTGCCTGATACCGTTTCATTCTGGGGACACACAAGGGTAAAACATACGCTGCAGCAATTTATGTAGCTTCTGTTTTACTAAAAAGTTGAATAACGATACAGAACTCTAATATTCCTAATTTTTAGAGAAAATAGTTTTTGTTCTATCATTTCTATAATTTCTTTTCCTTTAGAAACACACATCAGACAATAGCATTTTAAAGGGTACTTTCCACATCTTTTGGACATTAGCATTTTTTTACTGTTTAAAAAAAACCCCAAGAATAGTTTCCTGTTTGTGTATAAAATAAGAAGTAAAGAGCCTATAACTACAGGGGCTGTCCCTCAGGAGATCTTCCCTGGTCTCTGGTCCCTAGGGATGATAGCACAGCTTGCAGAGAAGTACAGCCTCCCTCTTCGGACCAGCTTCAGCTCCGCACGGGGGTTCTTCATCCAGATGACCGCAGACGGCGCGGCACTCTCCAGTGACCAGCTTCCTGCAGAGTTCATTAAGGTTAACTTGGAGTGGCAAGAGAGTGGCTGTTCCTGGCTTTGTGGACGTGACGGGGGGACACTTACCAGGCTTCTGTTTGGTGCATGGCTTTGCTGCTGTGCCCCACTGAGCATCCACACCACTGACAGGCTTGAGGGTGTCAACCTAAGGAGGCAAAGGCAAATGAAGAAACAAGTCCAGAAAATGTTTTTCGACAAAAGAATTTAGGAAACACTGCAGTACCTTTTGTTTAAAATTTTTAAATATCATTGTTTTATATGTGACACTTGGAGGTCAGAGGGCATCTTGTGGGAGTCAGTCTCTCCTTCCCTCATGTAGGCCCCAGGGTTGACTCAGGTTTCCAGGCTCAGCTGAGAGTTCTTTACCTGCTGAAGCACTCACCTACCTCTTATTTCACCATTTTCCCGATTCATTTCCTATTAAAGGTTTGAGAATGTCTGCAGTAAGAAGATAGATTTGTTTTCTATAGTGTTTTTAAGCCTGTGACTGTGGACACATTTACTCTCTTGTACACACAAACAGTGCACACACACTGTCTTACTACAGGTTTACATGAAAAAGTCACAGAGCTAGACCGTGAGTAAGGGTTCAGATGGGGGACAAGGGCTGAGGAGAGTCAGAGTCACAGCGGGGGTCACAGAGGGTCCCTATTGTCCATCAAGCATGCTGCCTGCTAATGAGAATCAGCCTTCTAACCTTTCTGCATGGCCATTTCAGTACTGACCAGTTAGTCATGCTGGAGTGATTGCGTTAGAAATGTCTTGCTTTATCTTTTACATAATCTTGCTTGTATTTTTCGTAGACAGTATTTAGAACTTTGCTTGTAATACTTTACCTTAGAAAGTAAAGTGTTAAACTGAACACTTACCTTTCTGTCCTATGAACTGTAAGTTTTATCTCATGTGCATGTACACAGAGCTTGATATTGCTTTTAACTTCCTACAGATTTCTAAAGTGAAAAACTCATATAGTTTTACATCAGCAGATTTAATTAAAATGAATGAAAGATGCCAAGAGTCTTTGCGAGAAATCTATCACATGACCTACATGTAAGAGCATTTGAAGTATTCAAGTACAGAATTAAATTGGTTTAGTTTGAGGAACTATAAAAGATTTAATTAATTGACTCTTTGTCTGATTACAGGCAGTTGAATTGTGAATGTAAGAGAGTCTGCCATCGTGTTGAGAACGAGTGAGACTCATAGAAGGCGTGAGGGAGAGGCAGTGGGAGACTGGGGATGCTAGGAGATGCCAGGGAGATGCTGGGCTGAGGGAGATGCTGGGCTGAGGGAGATGCTGGGCTGAGGGAGATCCTGGAGGAGAGGTAGATGGCGTTCCCAGGACCTCTGCACCACGTGCTGCACTGCGTAGAGCTCGTGGGCCGGGAGCTTGTCTTGGGCTTAATTCAGCTTCTCCTTTTCCCATGGTCTCGAGCATCGGCTCTCACACTCTTATTTCTAAGGCAGCAGCATGGTAGCGCCAGCTCTTTTCTTGTCCATGAATCAGTAGCTTTGACTTTAGGAGAGGCAGGGCATTTAGAATTGATAGGCTGAGATAGAGTGGAAAATTTAGGCTTTCAAAACAGATTTAAGTCCTGGACCCCAGATACTATTAATGTAAATTCTGGGTACATCCTTGAAAGGGGAATAATTCCTGGAGTGTATTACATTTAACCCTGCTTATGAAAATCTAAATAATGACATGATTGGAACATGGTGTGCATCTGTGTATATGTTTGTGTTTGTGTGTATGTCTCTTTGTGTGTCTGGGTTTCTCTCTTTTCCCCCTTCCCTTTCCCTCTTTTTGTCTCTGTCTTTGTGTGTGTGTGTGTGTCTCTGTGTATATGTTTATATATGTTTGTATGTTTTTGTGTGTGTGAGACAGATTAGTAGATAAGATGTGTGTATAATGAGCACTTGATTATGTCTATATAAAATATTTTATATTTTCTAAAGCACGTTATTTATTTGAAAATGTTTTGTTTATATTTAGTGAGGCTGTTGTTTCAATAATGAATATAGAAGATTATGGATTATTTTTTGCCTGGTAGATGTGACAGTGAACTGAGACATCAATATTTTATCTAAAATGAGCCAGCCAAACAATACTTTTTTATAGTGCACAAGTATGAATATTGTTGTTGTCAAGCAATTACAAGCTGCGTATCTCCTTGTGAGCGGCGCCATCACGTCTTGTCCCCCGTGTTTCAGGATAGTGTGCAAGCTTCTCAGTGAGATCTATGAGCACATCCACTGCCTGTACAAGCTCTCCGACACGGTGTCCATGCTGGACATGCTGCTGTCCTTTGCTCACGCCTGCACGCTTTCTGACTACGGTGAGTCACTGCCTCTGACAGGACAAGCGTGGGACACGCTGAAATGTGCGTCTTACTCAACTTCATATCACTTGTCAATGTTTTACTCTTGATTCTTGAAATAGTTTCTTGTCTGTGACCCAAACTAAGACACACAATGGAGATAGTGAAATTACCGTCTAAAATAATTTAGGGAGCTGGATAGATGGCTGCGTGGCTGGGAATGCATGAGAGCACCTGAGGCTGATTTCCAGCACCCACCACTGCTTGTAACTCTTCCCCGTGGACAGACACCTGGCTGCCTCGGATGCTGCCTTCACATCACGTACCCAAACACAAGCACATAGACACATGATTATAAAAATTCATCTTACCTGGTGGTGGGGGCGCACGCCTGTAATCCCAGCACTTGGGAAGCAGAGGCAGGCGGATTTCTGAGTTCGAGGCCAGCCTGGTCTACAGAGTAAGTTCCAGGACAGCCAGAGCTATACAGAGAAACCCTGTCTCAAAAAAAAAAATTCATCTCCAAAAATTTGAAGTTAAATTCATTTAAAAATTGGCAAGTCAGAAAAAAAGCAAAACTGCAGTAATTTTTAAAGATTTCCCAAGTGAGAAAAACTCCTTGGTGAAGTACCATGGTCCAAAGTTGTAACTCACTATAGCTGTTCGCTGACTACTGACAGAAGCAAGCATGCTCTGTGCGCATTTTCAGCTCTGGGGCACATTTCATAAACCCAGGCCTGTATGGAGGCCTTTCTGCAGGGGTGTGGCCATTTCCCAATGTCAGATCACCACTTCAGTAGAGTTAGCCCTGAAACTTCTTACACAACTTATCAGTAAGTATCACACACCACCATGCAGACAGATAGGCCTAGTGTGTGATAATTATGGTGAGTAACTGCAGGCATGATAACATTAAAATTAACATTTGTGATTAAATTTAGCAACAACATTTCAGATTTGTTACACTGGTTGATTTTTAAAGATTATTTTTTATGTATATGCATGAGTCCATAAATGTATGTATGTGCACCCCATGTGTGCAGTGCACTTGGAGGCAAGACGAGGATCAGGTCACCTGCACCTGAAGTTATGGATGGTTGTGAGTGCCATATGGGTGCTGGGAACTGAGTCCAGGTCTCCCGCAAAAGTAACCAGTGCACTTAACCAATGAACCATCTCTCCAGCACTTGTTTTTATGAGAAGTATCTTAGAAAAATGTTTTTATATTTCTAAAGTTCTAAATTTAAATCTTAATAAATAATGCCAGATGATAATAGCAAATAATAAATAATAATCCATACTAACTTTTTATCACTGCTGTTTTAGGCTGAAATATTTACTCTTCCATATTTTCTTTTTTTCCTTTGTTTTTATTGAATATAATCTTCATTTACATTTCAAATGGTAAAACTCTTCTCGGTTTCCCCCATCCCCCAAAACCCCCAACCCCTTCTCCCACCCCCTGCTTCCAAGTATATGCCCCTCCACCTGACCTCCCCCCCGCCCCCAATTTCCCTTTGTTGGGACTTCTATTGAGCCTTCATCGGACCAAGGACCACTCCTTCCACTGATGCCGGACAAGGCCTTCCTCTGCCACATTTTTGGCTAGAACCATGTGTACCCCTTGTTGATAGTTTAGTCCCTAGAAGTCTTGGCATCTGGATTGCTGACATTGTTGTTCTTCCCATGGGGCTGTAAACCCCTTCAGCTCCTCCTTTGGGGACCCCACACCCAGACCAGTGGTTGGCTGCTAGCATCTGCCTTTGTATTTGTAAGGCTCTGGCAGGGCCCCTCCGGAGACAACCATGGTGTGCTCCTTTCGGGATACTCTTCTTGTCGTCCATAATAGTGTTGGGGTTTGTTGACTGTTTATAGGATGAATCCCTGGGTAGGGTTTGAGATTAAAACTTTACCTTGGGATCTCAAGCATCCCAGACTGTCGCACACTTGAGTTAGGGAGTGAGGATGGCCATTATCTTCAGATCTGCCCCCACCTCACGAGTGCACCACCATGCCCAGTGTGTACAGTACTGGAAAGGACCTCAGGATGCTGGCATGATCAGTAAGCATTCTCCCACCTGAGCCATGTCCCCAGCCCAGGGTTTGCTAGTCTAATAGTTGTTTTGTTAATTATTAAGTAACTTACTCTATTTAATTTGAGAAATATATCTAAATCCCCAAATTGCAGTTGTTTTTAAAGATACCTTTGGTCTTTTCTGTACCAAACTTAATATGTGATGAGTGTTGAAGTTTATCCATCAATCCATTTCTCAGTGTGCAACAGTTGAGCTTCCCCTCAGATGCTGTCCAGAGAGATCTGTGAACTGACAGAACCTTTGTGCTTGGTTTTCTCTATTTCCAAAATAGATTTTTAGACATATTTTCAAGGGTGTGGGACAGAATTTTACGTTTATGTTTGGCTCCATTGTTGAGTTACACTTTGCTTTGAACACTAAGTGGTTAGACGTGAAGCAGTGTTTAGGCCTCAAGGTTTCTATCTAGAGGAGTACCTGGTTATTTTGAAGGTATTACCAATGTCCATATGGTTCTTTAAGTCTTTACAGATGTTTTGTAAGTTGCTTTGGAACCCAGGGCAGTGAAAATGAACTATATTCTCTGGAAATAACTAAGAATAATGAGTTACAATTAAGTGATATTTAGGAGTATGTTTGAGATAAAGTAGTAACTTATTGACCCAAATTGGGCTCATAAAATTACTAAGGTCAGCCCCTATGTACACACCACAATATATTTAGATATAAATATCTTCAGCTTTCACCTCCCCCCACCCTCTTTTTTTTTCAGTTCGACCAGAGTTTACTGACACTTTGGCAATCAAACAAGGATGGCATCCCATTCTTGAAAAAATATCCGCAGAGAAACCTGTTGCAAACAATACATATATTACAGAAGGGAGTAATGTTCTGATCATTACTGGACCAAATATGAGTGGAAAGTCCACATACTTAAAGCAGATTGCACTTTGTCAGATCATGGCCCAGATTGGTAAGTTATACTTTATTGTCTTATTGCCAGTTGTGGAGGTTTGAACAAGAACAACTCCCATAGGCTCATATGGGGGCTGTGAGCCTAGCCTTTAACAGCTGAGCCATCTCTCTGGCCCTGGACCCAGATATTTGAATATGTGGACTACAGTTGGTGGAGCTGGTTATGAAGGATTAGGAGCTGTGACTTTGTTGGGGGAGGTGCCTTTGAGGTTTTAAAAGCCAAGTCATTCCCAGTTAGTTCTCTCTGTGTCTAGCCTGAGGATAAGACCTGAGGTCTCATCTTCTCTTCCAGTACCATGTCTGCCTGCTGCTATGCCTGCCCCATGGTGGTCATGGGCTCACCCTATCAACTGTAAGCCTCTGTAGACACTTTCTTCTATAAGTCGCCTTAGTCATGGTGTGTTCATAGCAATAGAAAAATACCCAAGACACCAAATCATGAGTAGGAGAAACTACTGTTTAGTGACCACATGACATTTTCTAAACAATACAACCTTGGGCATAGAAACATTCTCCTTATTTATATAAGTATGTATAGTATGTGTTTGTCTGTATGCATGTACATGTGTGTAAATGCCGGTCAGTGCTCCAGCACTCTTACATATGTCTTACCTCCGTCAGGACTACCGGAGCTAGAGACCACAGGTAGTGGTGGAATTGTGTTCAGGTCTAACCTAAGTCTTACAACTAGTTCCTGGGAACTGATTGCCAGCTATCAGAAGCCAGTCCTGGCAGCTCCCACCCAAATCCCAGCACTAGGGAGGTGGTGAAGCAGGGGATCAGAAGGTCAAGCTCATCCTCAGCTACAAATGTAGCTTGAAGCCCACTTGGGCTATAAGAGATCCTGTCTTAAAGAAAAGAGAGAGAGAAGGTGGGGAGAAGTGAGAGGATAAGAGAGGGCTGATTCACTGCACTAAATTGAAACATGGCTTTGCTTGATTTTCATTCAGTAGCCCTGATCTGGTTCTTGTGTCACAGTATGATCTACTCTTGCTAGTGATAATTATTAAACTGTCTGAGGCAGTTATTTTACTTTTCATCACTATTCATCTTAAATTCTGAAGTAAGTGTGTGTGTGTGTTTCATCAGGCCTGAGTGCAGAGTAAACTGAAGCTTGAAGGCATATGAGTAGTCTGAAGACCATTCAGTCTTAGACTATCACTCTTAAGTCACCGTTCAGCTCTGCCTCCCAGCCTAGCAGCATGACCCCTGTGCTGGTACCTGTGGATCCTGAGAGGGGAAGCCAGGCAGGACTACGGGAGCTAAGAGACCACAGGCAGCGGTGGGATTCCAGGTGCTGCCAGACTACGTGACCGCCTGCAGCAGTCCTTTCTTCCTCAGCCAGGCCCTGCCCTCCATCTTTCTTTTGCCCTAGATCCAGGACTAAGTTCACGTGCGTTTTCCCTCTCATTACATCACTTTTATTTACACAGGGCTCTGTGAGGTATGTTTCCCATTCTGCATTGCATTGCTTATTTTATTTTGTCTTATGATGTTAGGATGACTTTCATGTCACATTACAGAGAAAAATGGGTTAACAGATCTGCTGTCAAATGGGAGTATTTTAGATAGCCCAGTAGCATAACAATAGACTTATGGAATATAACTCATCTTTCTTTTGGTTAAATGTTTTTATTGTCTTGCTTTGGACACATTTCCGTGTGTTTGTACAGACACAACTATATGTGTTTTACAGTAATTGCCATCAACTTGACCCTCCCACATTTCCTTCAGATTTCATTTCTAAGCTTCACAAGCACATCTTTGTTTTGCTTCTGAATATTATTTATTGGTTAACTATATAAGCTAAACCGTTCTGAAGGTTAAAGCGATCTCTTTCTTTCTGATGTGACTGAGCATCGCACCAAATACTACAACATAGGGGTCCCTACATAATTTGTGTGGCAGGTGCCAGAGGCTCGCATCTCCCCTGTGAGAATGGGGGTTTAGGTGCTGGCTTATGGAGAGAGCAGAGGGCTGGGGCCATGCTCTGTGCCTCCACCCACAGCATTCTGTGTGAGAACACTTGAAGTACTTCTTGATTTCACAGGCTCCTACGTCCCGGCAGAATATGCCTCCTTTAGGATCGCTGCGCAGATCTTTACGAGAATCAGCACTGATGATGACATTGAAACAAACTCATCAACATTCATGAAAGAAATGAAAGAGGTAACTAAACAGTACATCCCTTTTATTAGAAGCATATTAACTATCCTAGCATCCAGAGTTGCTGGTGAATTTTAGTTCCTGAGAGCCAGAGGGCAGTCAAACACAGCTTCCTAATGTGTCTTAGATGGAATGGAAGTTGATGCTTCATAGAAAACACAGCTCTAGACAGCTGACATGGGCTTTCATATTTCTTTGTAGGATATCTGATAGGCTTGTCAGAAGATAGTGACTGTTTTTACATAGAATCAGTTGTCCTTTAGCTTTAAAAGTCATGGTCTTTGCCCATGTAAACAAGGGAGAATGAGAATGCTTCCTCCCCACAAAAGTGTGTACCCTTCCTTTTCTGATTGAGCAAACCCTGCCTGTCTAAGGCAGAGCACTTAGACCATATGTGTGTGGAAGGATACGTGCATCACTATGCACTTAGGTTTCTTTTCTGATGTGTCATAGAAAGGGGGATAAAAGAAACTATACATTTGCTTAGCATGCATAGAATGCCTGTGGGGATTCTTTTTTATTGTTGTTTTTTTTCGAGACAGGGTTTCTCTGTGTAGTCCTGGCTGTCCTGGAACTCACTCTATAGCCCAGACTGGCCTCACACTCAGAAATCCACCTGCCTCTGCCTCCCAAGTGCTGGAATTAAAGGCGTGTGCCACCACTGCCCAGCTGCCTGTGGGGATTCTATCAGTAGCCTAGATAGATCAAGCTATGTCTTTTATTTAACTTATTCATATCACTATATATAGCCCTCCTAGGCTGGCCACAAACTTACAGAGATTGCCTTCTAAGTACTGGCATCACAGCTGTGTGCCTTTATCTCCTAGGAAGTATATATTTTAAACAGATTCCTTGTTGTATCCAAAGCTAATTCATTATAATACAATTGAGTGGAATTCTGTATTTTGAGAAAGAGGTTGATTTTCTCCAGAGGGAAAGAATTTCTGTCAATTTAAGTCTTGCTGTTTTGTTGGCCATGGATTTAAATTTGTTAAACAAATATCTTTTTCCTTAATATCTTGTTCTGCATTTAGCAAATATAAGTTTTGAAGTAAATATGTTTTGAATTGGTTTTCAGCATTGTATGATGGTGATTGTTAATTTGTGGAGAAGAGAACGACCATCTTTGTGTCTTATTTAAGCATTTAGTTTACTGATGTGCTTCTTCATGTTGTAGATAATACTGTTTTGTTGTCTCATACATATGTAGATGTCTGTTTTTATATATGAACTATTCAAATGGAATTGTTAGTTATGTGATTGTCTAAAAGAGAAGCAATGTGTTATTTTCTGCTCAGCTGGATTTCTCTATTAAAATAAATCTCAGACATATTTATAAAGGGACCAATTTCACTTGTTTTCTAAGAGAACAGCATTGCTTGGGTATAATGAATAGCATTAAAATTATGCCTTCCAGATAGCATATATTCTTCATAATGCTAATGACAAGTCACTCATATTAATTGATGAGCTTGGCAGAGGCACTAATACAGAAGAAGGGATTGGAATTTCTTATGCTGTCTGTGAGCATCTGCTGAGCATAAAGGTATGTCCCTGTTTATTCTAAATAGCGTGTTTCATGTATTTAACATTATTGGATTGTATCTGTGCCCACAAATAGTCTTTTAAACAGTTTTGGGTAAAAGAGGCACACTACAGGAATTTTCATTTCATTTCTGGTGAAAGTAGAAATAATTACTGTTGTGCATACAAGTAAAATTGAGACCTACAGATAATGCAAAAGTCAGTTGGCTTTAATTTAATAAAATTGAATAACAAAATATGAAGATGTTACATATTACATATTACAAAATCTGACCATCTGAAGATAGCACATTTCCATTTGTAATAATTTCCAAGGCATCATAGAACAAAATACCCAAAGAAAACAGCATCCTTTAAAGAAAACATGTTCTCACAAATCTTGTAAAAATTATTTTTTCTCTGCTATTAAGCTAATTTGGAAAATTATTTCATAGATGACTATTTAAAATATACTCAGATGTGAGAAATGTAAAAGCACATTTTCATAATTAAAATACCTTAAAGTGTCTTTAAGGAGTTTTTTTTTTTTAACCTTTTTTTTTTTTTTTTGGTTTTTGGATTTGGTTTTTTGAGACAGGGTTTCTCTGTATAGCCCTGGCTGTCCTGGAACTCACTCTGTAGACCAGGCAACTCAGAAGTCCATCTGCCTCTGCCTCCCAGAGTGCTGGGATTACAGGTGTGCGCCACCACCGCCCACCCGACTTTTTTTTTTTTTAACCTTAAACAATAGCCCACAACGACTCATTATAGAGAATGAAAAATTATTTTATATATTAATACAAGTATGCAACAATTCAAAAGTAGTGTTAATACACATATTTTATGTAATTTAACATGTCACCCAGAATTTCTCACATGAACAAGATGCATATATTACTTAAGATAAAAAGCAAATTAGTATTTGTGATGGATTCTTTTACATGTCAGTCTGACTAGCTACAAACATTCCTACATTTGAATAAACATTATTTGGATTATATCTGTGGGGTATTTCTAGAAGTGGACATGTGCAGTAGACTGAGCAGACAGCCCTCACTGGTGAGCTAAAAGATCATAGAGGCCGACTGTCCCGAGAGTCAGTCGGCAGAGAGAGTCAGTCGGCAGAGTGCCTGTCTGGCTCCCAGCAGTCTGCGGATGGTCTGCAGTCTCAGATTTTGGCATGTCCAATCCAGATTGCAGCCTGGTGGATTCAGGTAGAATTACTTCATAGGTCTCCTGGAACTTTAGCTTAACAAAAATTCCATTATCAATTATGGAATTTGTTAGCTTCTGTGATCATGAACCAAATCTTTATAATGAGAGGAAAAATGTCATTGTGGAAGTTGTAGGGTGTCACAGTGTGTCCCACAGCATGCCCTTTTGTCCACACTTCTTTACTTGCAAATGTTCATTGCGATGAGCCATTGGTCTGGTGCGAGGCCTCTGGCTTCTGTTAACCCAAAACTGGAACCACACCGGGACTTCTCCTGGACGTCATGTTGTTGCTGTGTGTAATGGAGATCCTGCAGCTTTGGATCTGCAGGATCAATCCCATTCACATACTCCAGCAGTTCATAGATGGGGTAGATGCTGGGGCAGACCAACTTAAAGCTCTTGATCTGGGCCTGGGTGGTACCTGAGTTGTAAGCCAGTGGGTAAGTTCTCCCATACCCACACCACCAGGGCCAGCTCTCCTGCTCTACCCTGGCTGTCCCATCCAGTGAGGGAGAGGGCCAGGTCTTCCTGTCACAGGTGGCAACCTTCATCCATGCCATTGCAAGAGATATGACTGGCAGGGCAGGCTCTCCCACATTCATCCCCTTGGGGTTGGCTCACTCAGCAAAACTGCAACCAGGGCCAGCTCCACTGCGCTCATTCTCCTGAGTACTGCAGCTGTCTAGGGCTGGGTTCAGCCTCTGCTCTCATGTCACCAGCGCCAGCTCCCCCAGGATGTTCAGGCAAGAGGTGGGACCAGTGCATAGCCCTCAAACATCACCATGTCCCCAAGCAGCTCCTGAGACCTGTCTACCTGGGCTTTGGTGGTAATAGACCTTTGCTGCTGCAGGGACATGGACCCAGATATGACCCTCTGGTGGCACACAGGCCAGGACCATGACCTTAGGTAGCAGCACTGGCTACTCACAGCAGGCTGTTCCTGACTGTTCTTGAGTCTCCAGTTCTGCCTCTCTTCACTGTGCCCACTTCCTTCTGCTTCTCCTTCTCTTTCATTTCTCCACCACTCACTTGCTCCCCTTGGTGGTGCCCGGGATTACTCAGGTTCTGACGTTGTCTCAGGTGTGCTCTCAGGAGTGTTAGGCCCCACCATGTATTATGACACCAGGAAGGGCTCATCTTGGCTATGGACTGGCCCCTCAGGCAGGCACAGCACTAGACTGGTGATCATCTCAGGCTAGGTCCCTGTCCAGTCACATGGAATCAGACTAGTGGTCATCCCAGGTTTGTTCCTCACCTGGGCCACCTGCATGGCTCCGTTCAGAAGTCATCTGTCTTGGACTCACTCTCTCATAGGGTCTGTGGCAACAGACTCAGCTCACTTCTTTCAGTGACTGCTACTACTACTAATCCTTCAGCTGTCCATAGGTCAGAACACTGAGCATAGACTTAGCCTCTCCTCTCTGCCACCTACTGACATCCATGTGACACAGAGCCTGCAGTGCCCCTAGCGGCAGTTGAGCAGTCATTTCTACATTGAATTAACCTAATAGAGTTTATGAAGGTCTATGTGAATGTGTGTGCTGAAAAGGACATAGAAAGCCAGAGCTCTTATCGCAGAGCTAAATCTGTAGCCTTTGATGCATGGCCTTTAAAGCACATTATTGTCAGTCATTAGCTGCTAAGCAGTTTAGAGGTCACCTAGTCTCCAATCTTACATATCTTATATATCAGTGACTCCCATGAGTTTCACTCCAGAAGACCAAAGTAACTCCTCCTAAAAGCTGTGTCCAGTGATCTCCCACTAAACCATTCCTCTTAAAGGTCCCTCTGTTGGGGTGCGAAAGTCTAACAAAACCCAAGAAATAACAAGAGTCCTGCAAAGCAAGACCTTAATTTGAATTAGGCAGCACAAACTGATCAGTCAGGGACAACAGCAGACTCGGTAGCTGACTGTGTCTTCAAACATTCATTTTAGTGAGTACTTAAGCAGATGACAAAAATGTATCTAATGTATCTATTTTGTCATCTGCTTAAGTACTCACTAAAATGCTGCTATTGATCGATCAGGGTTGCAGAACAGACTCAGGAGTTGAACTGCAACCCCAAGCCAGAATGCCATATGTGCCAAGTTATCCCACCAATCAGGATCTAGGGTTAGGGGCCTTCCTTAGGAACATGTCTTTGTGGTTCAGTTATCCTGTTCCCGTTGGTTGGATTATTCAACTGTGGCAGTTGACTTGTCTAGCATTCATGTCTCAACTCACCAACCAGGGTGTCAGTTACCTAGGGAGGTCATGGGAACTTCACCTTTATTTGACCCCTATTCAAAATGGAAATTTTATTCAAACTTTCTTTGGTCTTGTTCCTTCTTAACACCCCATCTCCTTGGGCTGCTGTACTGTTGACATCAGGACCTCTGAAACCCAGAGGTCACAGAGGTGGCAGCTTGACCCACCATATTCCCAGAATCCACTTGGCTTACCTCTTACCTTTACCTGTGGCTATGTCACCATTCATAAGGCCCCTCTGATCTCTCTCTCTCTCTTCCCCCCTTCTCTTTCCTCTGCCACCTTGCCCTTTTCTCTCTCAGTAAACCTCATGTTGAACTGTTTGGCCTGGTGTGATCTTTCTGGAGCCACACGATGATCACAACACATACTGAGGCTCAGGTGTCACCAGTTAACTTGTGCAGGACACACTCTAGATGCATCCAGACTATCAACTGGTCAAGGATTTAGGGAATTTTTATGTGTAATCATGTCAAATCTCTCCGTGGTTTTTTTTTTTTTGTTTCTTTGTTTTTTGTTTTGTTGTTGTTATTATCATCTTTGGTTCAGACATTTGCCAGCCAAATATTTAATTATTATTTTTTTTTTACTTTTGAGACAAAAATCTTGCTATATACTTGTACTAGATGGTCTGTGTTCTCTGTGTATTCCAAACTAGTCTTAGCAGTTTTCTCCGCTTAACCTTTTAAGTGCTGGGATTTATGACATTTAAATTTCAATCAATCTTGTATGTATTTCTTAAGTGTAATGGCTCTTTTGGAGGGTGTGTGTTTAGACAGGATTTATGACTATCCTGGAGCTTGCTCTGTAGACCAGGATCACAGAGAGCTATGGGCTTCTGGCTCTCAAGTGCTTAGGGAATTTCTCCTTGGATTTAATTCCTGGCACCAAAAAAAGAACACAAGAAAAAACATAAAATAAAACATTTGAGAATTTAAATACCTAATATAATGCATTAATTCCATGTTCTGATAGTCCTTGGAGGAGGAGACTCTGTGTAAAGTGTGTACAGTGTAGAGGGAAGTGCTGTGATGTGTGGGCATCTGCACTGTGAGGTGTGGGCAGCTGTGCTGTGAGGTGTGGGCATCTGTGCTGTGAGGTGTGGGCAGCTGTGCTGTGGTGTCTCCCTAGGAAGTGACCACCTCTCTTAGTACCTTTATCTCTGTAAACTTTATCTTTTTACTTTGAAATTTAGTCTCTTTCACATAACATATTTTTTGTTTCTTTGGTTTTTGAGAGAAGGTTTTTCTCTGTAGCCCTGGCTGTCCTGGACTCTTTGTAGACCAGACACCTGGAACTCACAGAAATCTGTCTGCTTCTGCCTCCTGAGTGGTGGGATTAAAGGTGTATGCTACCATACCTGGGAGACTCTTTCACATAACATATTGTGCATGTGCAAACAAAGTTGATCCTTCATTGGATATAAACTTCAAAACCCATGACCTGAACATGTCCATCTATGAGATACCGGTTTTACTCCTGTCTTTGGCAAGCTGGTTGGAAAGTTAAGCTAATGTGTTATGTTTAAATAATTGAAATAGAGTTTTCTAGATAATTTAAAAGTACTCACATTCATTGTTATGTGTTTTAGGCATTTACGCTCTTCACTACTCATTTCCTGGAACTGTGCCATATAGATGCGCTATATCTTAATGTAGAAAACATGCATTTTGAAGTTCAGCATGTGAAGAATACCTCAAGAAATAAAGATGCAATTTTGTATACTTACAAACTTTCCAGCGGACTCACAGAAGAAAAAAATTATGGTACTGCATGCATATAGAATTTAAATGTAGATAACAAAACAATGTATGTTTCTTAAGGCAAACCTTCTTTCCCCTTTATTTATCCGTTCCTCATCCTTCTCAGTGTTTATATGCTTTCTAACAGTCTAGTTTCTTTAACAGATTTATATTATGTGGTTTATGCTCTTTGCTTTTCATTTATATAAACTGAACTGATACATTACAACTGAAGTGTTGCATTAAAATAATGCAAGAAAGCCCTGGAAGCATTGGCTTGCTAGAAAGTATAACAGTTTCTTTTAAAAGGCTTATTTATTTTTTATGTATATGAGGTTTTTGCCTGCATGTATGCATGTGCACCTGCTGTGTGGCTGGTGCCCAAGAAGCCTGAAGAGTGTGTCGGATCCTCTGGAACTGGAGTTACAGATGGTCATGAACCATTATGTCAGCAATGGGAATTGAACCTTAGTGCTCTAGAAGAGCAGCTGGGTTCTCAGCCACTGAGACATCTCTCCAGCCCAGTGTAGCAGATTGTACTTGTAAACTGTATAATTTTACATATTGTATTTCCTACACACTCATTGCCATAGTCACTTTGTTCTCAGGGTATTTTATAGTTAAATCTAAAAATCTTAAAAATGGAATACATCAGCTGGGTAGTGGTGGTGCATGCTTTTAATCTAAGCACTTGGGAGGCAGTGACAGGTGGATTTCTGAGTCTGCTAACTTGGTCTACTTAGCAAGTTCCAGAACTACACACACACACACACACACACACACACACACACACACACCCCTATGTATATGTATAGGTATGTGTATGTGTGTGTGTCTGTGTGTCTGTGTCTGTGTCTATGTGTGTGTTATTCAAACCATGATATTCTTAAACTCTTGTCAACTACTTTCTATGTAAATCACTATGTAGCATGCAGATTCTCATGTTCTGGAAATTTTCAATTTTCCATACATTGATGTCTTCAAACATCACTTTTATCTTTGGATATGACTCCTATGGGGAAAAATAAAGCTGCTTTACTATTTAAAGTAGGAAATAGACTGCACGGTTTTCTTGTAGCATTGTCCATTCAAGTGTGAGCTGGGCGAGATGGAGATAATCTGTCTTGGATATGGAGTCATCAGGATTCCGTCAGTTGTCAAGTGTCAGTCCTGTTTTAGTTAAGCATAGCAACCAGGAATTTTGGTGAACATGACCCTGCCTCGGCTGCGTGTAAACCTATAGAGAGACAGCAAACTGCTGGTTCCACAGGAGGCCCGTGGAAGGGCACCCGGGTTCCACGGGAGGCCCGTGGAAGGGCACCCGGGTTCCACGGGAGGCCCGTGGAAGGGCACCCGGGTTCCACGGGAGGCCCGTGGAAGGGCACCCGGGTTCCACGGGAGGCCCGTGGAAGGGCACCCGGGTTCCACGGGAGGCCCGTGGAAGGGCACCCGGGTTCCACGGGAGGCCCGTGGAAGGGCACCCGGGTTCCACGGGAGGCCCGTGGAAGGGCACCCGGGTTCCACGGGAGGCCCGTGGAAGGGCACCCGGGTTCCACGGGAGGCCCGTGGAAGGGCACCCGGGTTCCACGGGAGGCCCGTGGAAGGGCACCCGGGTTCCACGGGAGGCCCGTGGAAGGGCACCCGGGTTCCACGGGAGGCCCGTGGAAGGGCATCCGGCAAGCAGGGCAGCTGGCACTTGGCATTTGTGTACAGTATCATGGAGGAATGCCATGCTCATTGCTCTGCTAGGCTGAGGAGCACACAGCTAGGACCACACAGAAACAATGATTTCATGTCCCTTTTCTGTAATTTTAGGATTACAAGCTGCAGAGGCCTCCTCACTTCCACCATCGATTGTCTTGGACGCCAGAGGGATCACAACACAAATTACAAGGCAAATTTTGGTAAAAAAAAAAAAAAACAAATACTCCCAAACTTTGTAGAAATAAGACACATTTCCTTACTCTATGACATACTTGATCTCATGCTGCTGTAGGCCAGCTCTCCCTTCTCCTTGGCCTCCCTAATGGTGTTGAGAGTGCTCACATAAGCTAGTGTGATCTGTGTGTTCAACTCATCACCGCATTGATTCTTCCCTGCTCATCGGCCTGACGTCTTAGGTAACTGTCAAGGCATCTCCATGTGTGTTGAGTGTTTGGTGCCCTCTGTGTCTGTAGAGAATTTACTGATGTGTTTTTAAAGAACTTGCAATCATTTTCATGAGTTCTTTTGGAATTCCCATAGTGCTTCTGTCTTACATCATTTTGCACCTGCCCTATTGGATCTCTGGATTTTCCCTTATAATCAGGTTTTTTTTTTTTTTTTTTTTTTTTTTTTTTTTTTTTTTTTTTTTTTTGCGAAGCAGCATTTCAGATATTGTCGAATAGCATTTTACATGTTTGCTCTCCACTAAGACTCACTTTCTTAGTTGCCTGTATTTACTTTTGCCTCCATGTTTTCTTCACTTGACTTTCGGTCCTTCACAGATGCTTAGTGATTTTTCAAAGAAATCTTCTATACCACTTCTTACGCTCGCTCTTCTTTCTTCCTTCTGCTCTGTCAGTGATTGTCTAATGCAGCCTTTTAATACAGTTCTTCGGATTGTGGTGACTCATATTATTCTAGAGAGTAATCTTTCCTTGTTTCTCCATGACTCACATACAGACTGACACTTTCCCCTAAGCTGTGACTAATGAGAACCCCTCCCCTTTGTGCTCCCGCTCACGTGTTCCCTGTACCCTGCTTCATTGTCTTTCCCAGCTCTCGCCTGGTGGTTGGTGGTTGGTGGTTGGTGGTTGGTGGTTGGTGGTTGGTTACTCCCCGGGAAGGTTTGCTCTTGTGGGCCTTTCAGTGCCTCTTCCTTCTTCACGGAAGCCTTCTCTTTGCTTTCTTACTCAGTGTGTTTGTTTGGAATGTGTTTGCCCAGTGCCTTTTTGAATAATCTACAGGGTTAATAGTCTTTTCCCCAACACCTTCCATGTTTAGTCCTAATCCTGAATCTATATGCATTTTCTCCATCTTTCTCATAATATTGTTTAAAAATGTTTTAAAAATCATTATGTTTATCTGTGTGTCATACATTAGAGGGCACAGTGTGTGCACATGTGTGCATGTGTGTGTGTATGACAGAGACAGAGAAACAGAGAGCAAGTGATCAGATTAGAGGACAATTAACAAGAATTGATTCTCTTTATCATGTGGGACCCAGGGATTGAACTCGGGTCATCAAGCTTGGTGATAAGCACCTGCACATGCTGAGGTGTCTTGTCAGCGACCCTTCAATATAGTCATCTATTTTTAAATACAGAATCAAATTATCATCTGTTGGGGGGAAAAGAAATGCGTCTTTTCACATACATGCCCTCCATCACAGCTGTGCGTGGCCCTTCCTCACAAGCATGCTTCTTCATTAAGACTCTTGCTAACTCACTTTCCCTAACCCACACTGTACACTTTCCCACTGTCTCCGAGTGCATAGTCAACCATGCCTGGTCAGGAGCTGTCAGACACCAGGTATCAAGTTGAAGTTGAGCCTTTAAAGTCTTGTATAATCATCTCAGAAAATGCAGGGTTCTGGGCACTGTCCTCCTTCCCCAGTCTCTGATGGCTCACACATTTTCCCATGTGCCCAGTTCTGCTTTAGGGTCTCCAGTTTGATAAAGCCCCACCGTACCCTGCATCAGTCAGTTTCACATAATTGTGTGTCATCTCCCTGATTGTGTTCCAGATCTCTACTCCCCCTGCTCTAGCTGTTCTCTACCCAGAACCCTCCAGTTTGGGCACTTCTGTCAGTCAGGACTGGCTCTAGATTCTCTGTCATCTGCAAGCATTCCAGGTCTGTGGGGGCAGTGAGCTTGCCTTCTCTGAGCTCTGTGCTTCCCTCTCACAGGCCTTCCCTTAACTGCCTCAGTCAGCTGCTTATTCCTGGCCGTTTGTAGTGCAGCATTGTCAGCTGCTTGAGGCCCCGTAAACACGCAGACACAGCTGTGGTGCCTGAAACATACCCAATAAATTTTATATATATAAGACTAATTAATTAAGGCACCAAATGGGTGACTAAACACATGGTTATCTTATTTTGTCTTAGTGAGTTTTACTCATTTTACTGTGGTGGAAGAAGGGAAAATATACTTGCAGAGAGAATTGTCAGCCACCAAGAAAGGTTAAGAGAGAATACTTCTGGGAAACTTACTAAGACTTTCCAGATTGTTAGGGTTGAAGTTGTTGATTTCAGTCAGAGATGTAAATTGGAAGTTTAAAAAAAAATCTAGCTTCTTGTCCAATTTTTAAGTCTTATTGGACTATATTCTAAATATTTTTTATATTCCTAAGTATAGTTTAAGAATCAGTCATAATTATAGATCTCCACTTATGTTTATTTTTAAATATATTTTACTCCTTTGGCAATATTTTCTGTTAGGCTACAACAGTTGTTGTGTCTTTTGGCAGGTGGCCTTCTGATGACATGTCTTCTCCCTGGGTAACATTTACAGTTGTGCCATTGCATAGCGTGAGCAGTGCTAGTCCATGCCTTTAAAACAAAATGTGTTTGCAGACTCGTATCTCTGCTGAATTTTCTGTTACTTTTTGGTATTTTGTTTATGAATTTGACTGATTAGCAGGATTTCTTCTTTAAATGTCATTTGCAAAGATACAAGTCCTTCATAAAGTAGTAAATGTTCATGAGAAATTTAATTCTCCAGGATATCACGTTTTAAAGTGTATGTGAGACCTTGAGTTCCTATTTCTATGAAACAAGATAAAATAATACCAAAATATAAATCAAATATGCATTTACATTTTAATTTCATCTTTTGATAACAGCAAAATCAAAGGAGTTCCCCTGAGATGGACAGGCAGAGAGCTGTGTACCATCTCGCCACAAGGCTCGTCCAGGCGGCTCGGAACTCTCAGCTGGAGCCAGACAGGCTCCGGACATACCTGCGCAATCTCAAGAAGCAGCACGAAGGGGGCTTCCCCAGGGCTGCGGACCTTCCCGAGAGGACCGAGGAGGAGAGGACCGAGGAGTGAGCCCCTCATGGTGTGCACAGGGGCTCAGTTTATATTTAATTGAAAATTATAATATATTAACCTCAGAATGTTCACCACTATGAACTCTAGATGGAAAATAGTCTTTTTTTTTTTTTGGTTTTTCAAGACAGGGTTTCTCTGTGTAGCCCTGGCTGCCTGGAACTCACTCCGTAGACCAGGCTGGCCTTGAACTCAGAAATCCGCCTTCCTCTGCCTCCCAAGTGCTGGGATTACAGGTGTGTGCCACCACCACCCGGCCAAAAGGGACACATTTTTAAAGAAAAGTTTTTGTTAGAAAAATCACATTATAGTTTTCATTTGTGAAGTCAGATTAAGTTTGTAGTTTGCTATTAAGTATATGTTTATAATGTTAACAGAAGTATTTTAGCTTAAAAATATATAATAAAGAATAGGTCTGAACAGGTACTTTTAAGCATTTGCATTCTATTCTGATATAATGCTCTATGACTTAACCACATCTTAAGTTGGTATCTCCAAATTCTAACAATAAATGATTTTGAATTCAATATAATGGTGCTGGAAATTAAAGAAAAAGCCTTAGTCAAATCAGTACATCCCTAAACGTGGAAATAAACCTTTTTGTTTGTTTGTTTGTTTGTTTTTTGGATTTGTTTTTTTTTTTTTTCCCCAAGACAGGGTTTCTCTGTGTAGCCCTGGCTGTCCTGGAACTCACTCTGTAGACCATGCTGGCCTCAAACTCAGAAATCCACCTGTCTCTGCCTCCCAAGGGCTGGGATTACAGGTGTGTGCCACCACCGCCCAGCGGCAATAAACCCTTTATAACGCAGCAGCAAGTGATCCTGGAGCAGGCGTCCTGAGCAGCCCTGCGTCCACTGTCAGCTGCCTGGCTCCGACTCGTTCGCTCCTTTCTGGTTTTCACTCACTAAGGCAGCTACCTGATTACATAAAAGGTAACAGAAAGACAAGACTGATGTGCCTCTCTTGGCTGCTCCCAGGGAATTCTTTTCTTTTATTTAAATTTTATTTATTTTGGGCCAGTAAGCTGATTCATTATGTAAAAGCACTCGCTGCCAACCTTGATCTTCTGAGTTGAGTTTCTGGAACTGGATGCTGAAATGAGAGAAACATTCACATAGTTGTCCTCTGACCTCCAGGCACACCAGGCTTTACATGCCTGTAAACATGTATGGAAGCATACAGCAAATGAGAGAAACATTCACATAGTTGTCCTCTAACCTACACACATACCAGGGTTTACATGCCTATAGACATGTATGGAAACATGCAGCAAATGTGAAACATTCACACAGTTGTCCTCTGACCTCCACACACATAAGTGCTATGTGGCTACAGTACAGAGGAAACAACCAGAAATAAGCATACACTCATAGGAGATTCTTTTGTAAATCAGTGCCTTCACAGGCAAGCTCCATTCACCACCAAATCAGAGTTTACAAAAAGGCCATTGTTGTTTCATAGAGAGAAAAATAAAAAGCCACATCAGTTATTTCTTAAGCAGAAAGGGCCTTTCTTCTCTCAAACACTTTATTTTATAATTCCATCTCAGTGGGTGACTTGCTCATGAAGTTGTAGCTCTCAGGTCTACCCTGTAGTTTTCAGTTTTCTTAAATAACAAAGTCTCTGGACCTGGATGCACCCTGAACCATTTATTTAGGAATCACAATATTCATAATATTCAGAACAACAAAACTATTCACAGACTACGTATGCTGTGGTTGGTTCATGTGTCTGTGCTTTTGTCTGTATGAGTATGTGCCACATTCATTTGGTAACAGCAGAGGCCTGGACAGGGCTTGGATCCCTCGAAATGGAGTTATTAGATGGTCATAAGCCCCCAGTGTAGGCCCAGGAATCTAACTCAGGCCCTGTGGAATAGCGAGAAGGACTCTTAACAACTTAGCCATCTTTTTAACCTTCATATAGGTTTTATTCTTTTATTTTAATTTTTATTTATTTATTTATTTTGGTTTTTTGGATTTAGTTTTTTTGAGACAGGGTTTCTCTGTGTAGCCCTGGCTGTCATGGAACTCACTCTGTAAACCAGGCTGGCCTCGAAGTCAGAAATCTGCCTGCCTCTGCCTCCCAGAGTGCTGGTATTACAGGCGTGCGCCACCACAGCCTGGTTTTATTCTTTTAATTTTTTAATTGAATATTGTCTTCATTTACATTGCCAATGGTAAAACCTTTCCTAGTTTCCCCCCTTCCCATAGACCCCCAACCCCTCCTCCCACCCTTGCCTCCACGTATATGCCCCCTCCACCTGACTCACTGCCCCCCCCCCATTTCCCTTTGTTGGGGTCTCTATTGAGCCTTTACCTGACCAAGGACCACTCCTCCCATTGATGCCCAACAAGACCTTCCTCTGCCACATTTTTGGCTGGAACCATGTGTGCCCCTTGGTTGATAGTTCAGTCCCTGGGGGTCTTGGGGCGTCTAGATGGCCGAAATCATTCCCATGGGGCTATAAACCCCTTCAGCTCCTCTGGACCACCCTCCAGATCCTCCATTGGGGACCCCACGCCCAATCCAATAGTTGGTTGCTGGCATCTGCCTCTGTATTTGTAAGGCTCTGGCAGGGCCCCTCTGGAGACAACCATGGCATGCTCCTTTTGGTATACACTTCTTGTCATCCATAGGAGTGTCGGAGTTTGTTGACTGGCTAAGGGTTTATTTATCTTGTTGATATTTTCAAAGAACCAGCTCCTTGTTTTGTTGATTGTTTGTATAGTTCTTTTTGTTTCTGTTTGGTTGATTTTGGCCCTAAGTTTGATTTTTTTCCTGCCATCTACTCCTCTTGGGGTTATTTGTTTCCTTTTGTTCTAGAGCTTTCAAGTGCACTGTCAAGCTGTTGGTGTAAGCTCTCCCATTCTCTTTTTGGAGGCACACAGAGCTATGAGTTTTCCTCTTAGCACTGCTTTCATTGTGTCCCATACATTTTGGTATGATGTGTCTTCATTTTCATTAAATTCTAAAAAGTCTTTAATTTCTTTATTTCTTCCTTGACCAAGCTATCGCTGAGAAGACCATTGTTCAAAGTCCATGTGTATGTGTGTTTTCCATTGCTATTGTTTGAGCTTATGATCAGCCTTAGGCCATGGTTATCTAATAATATACATGGAATAATTTCAATATTTTTGTATCTGTTGAGGCCCATTTTGTGACTAATTATATGGTCAGTTTTGGAGAAGTGACCATGAGGTGCTGAGAAGGTATATTCTTTTGCTTTAGAGTGGAATGTTCTATATCTCTTAGATCCATTTGGTCCATAACTTCAGTTAGTTTCACTGTGTCTCTGTTTAGTTTCTGATTCCATGATTTGTCCATTTTTGACAGTGGGGTATTGAAGTCTCCCACTATTATTGTGTGATATACAATGTGTGCTTTGAGCTTTATTAAAATTTCTTTAATGAATGTTGGTGACCTTGCATTTGGAGCATAGATGTTCAGAATTGAGAGTTCATCTTGGTAGACTTTTCCTTTGATCAGTATGAAGTGTCCCTCCTTATCTTTTTTGAAAACTTTTGGTTGAAAGTTAAATTTATCCGATATAAGAATGGGCACTTCAGCTTGTTTCTTGGGACCATTTGCTTGGAAAATTGTTTTCCAACCTTTGACTCTTAAATAGTGTCTGTCTTTGTCACTGAGGTGGGTTTCTTGTATGCAGCAAAATGTTGGGTCCTGTTTACATATCCAGTCTGTTAGTCTATGTCTTTTTATAGGGGAATTGAGACCATTGCTATTAAGAGATATTAAGGAAAAGTGATTGTTGCTTACTGTGGTCTTCTTAGCTAAAGAAGGTGACTTTCTCCATCTATGGTAATTGAAAGTTTTGCTGGGTATAGTAGTCTGCACTGACATTTATGTTCTCTTAGAGTCTGTATGACATCTGCCCAGGCTCTTCTGGCTTTCATAGTCTCTGGTGAGAAGTCTGGTGTAATTCTGATAGGTCTACCTTTATATGTTACTTAACCTTTTTCTCTCACTGCTTTTAATGTTCTTACTTTGTTTAGTGCATTTGGTGTTTTGATTATTATGTGACGGGAGGTATTTCTGCTCTGGAGTTCTGTAGGCTTCTTGTATGTTCATGGGCAACTCTTTAGGTTAGGGAAGTTTTCATCTAGAATTTTGTTGATGATATTTACCGGGCCTTTAAGATGTAAATCCTCGCTTTCTTCTATACCTATAATCCTTAGGTTTGGTCTTCTCATTGTGTCCAGGATTTCCTGGATGTTTTGTGTTACAAGATTTTTGCATTTTGCATTTTCTTTGACTGTTGAGTCAATGTTTTCTATGGAGTCTTCAGCATCTGAGATTCTTTCTTCTATCTCTTGTATTCTGTTGTTGATGCTTGCATCTATGACTCCTGAATTCTTTCCAAAGTTTTATATCTTCAGAGATGTCTCACTTTGCGATTTCTTTATTGATTTTATTTCCAGTTTTAGATCCTGGACAGTTTTGTTCAGTTCCTTCACTTGTTTGTTTGTTTTTTCCTGAAATTGTTTAAGGAATTTTTGTGTTTCCTCTTTAAGGGCTTCTACCTGTTGATCCATGTTCTCCTGTGTTTCTTTTAGGGATTTTTGTGATTCCTCTTTAAGGGCTTCTGCATGTTGACTCATGTTCTCACATAATTCCCTGTGGGATTTTTGTATTGCCTCTTTAAGGGCTTCTACCCATTGACCCATGTTCTCCCGTATTTCTTTAAGAGATTTTTGTTTTTCCTCTTTAAGGGCTTCTACCTTTTGATCCATATTCTCTTGTATTTCTTTAAGGGATTTTTGTGCTTCTGCCTGTTGACCCATGTTCTCCTGTATTTCTTTAAGGGAGTTATTTATGTCCTTCTTGAAGTCATCCATCAGCAATATGAGATGTGATTTTAAATCTAGCTCTTGTTTCTATGATATGATGGAGTATGAAGGATTTGCTGTTGTGGGAGAACTGGGTTCTGATGGTGCCATGTTGCCTTGGTTTCTGTTGGTAATGATCTTGCACTTGCCTTTTGCCATTTCATTATCTCCAGTGTTAGCTGGTCTTGCTGTCTCTATCTTCTCTATCCTGAAGGCCTGTGTTTCTGTACTCCTGGGATTCCCTTTCTCTCTTATGCCTTGCAAGCAGCTGGTTCTCCAGGAAGTATCAGGTGATGGGGTCTCCCCTGTGGCAGACTTGGCAAGGGTCACATGCCCTATAAGTTGCTATTTCTCAAATGTTCTGCTGCTGCCAGATCTCAAATGCCCTGCTGATGCTGGTTCTCGAATGCCCTGCTCCTGCCCATTCTCTAGAGAGTATCAGGAAGTAAGATCTTTCACCGTGTCAGAAGGGGCACGGGTCTACCACATCTGATGGAATGGGGCGGTGGGGGGGTGAGGAGGGAGGGGTAGAAGGGAAGGAAGGGGAGTGGTGATCTGGAGGTTGCTGGGTAGTGAGTCCAGAGCCGCTCTGGGCATCTAGGGGTGGGGATGATTCTTACCGAATGCCTTGCTCCTGTCAGTTCTCTAGAGAGTATCAGGAAGTAGGATCTTCCCTGTGTCAGATGTGGCACAGGTCTACCACATCCGACAGAATGGGGCAATGGTGGCCTATTTTTTTTTTTAAAGATTTATTTATTTATTGTATGTAAGTACACTGTTGCTGTCTTCAGACACTCCAGAAGAGGGTGACAGATCTTGTTACAGATGGTTGTGAGCTACCTTGTGGTTGCTGGGATTTGAACTCAGGACCTTTTGAAGAACAGTCAGTGCTCTTAACGGCTGAGCCATCTCTCCAGCCCTAGTTTTTAAATATGTGGCTATTTTACAGAATTTATTGGTAATATACTTTGACTTTATTAAACTTGGTTCAGCCAAGGTTACACAGAGAATTCCTGTCTCAAAGGAAAAAAAAGCTTATTATTTCTGTTGGTTCACTATTCCAACATTAATAGCCACATATATTCAAGAAGTCATAATTCAAATGAAATACATATTTTTGAGGAATTAACATTGTGTATTTAGTATATATACTATCTTATTGTTGTTGTTGTTGGTTTTTGGTTTTTGGTTTTTTGGATTTGTTTTTTGAGACAGGGTTTCTCTGTATAGCCCTGGCTGTCCTGGAACTTACTCTGTAGACCAGGCTGGCCGCGAACTCAGAAATCCGCTTGCCTCTGCCTCCCAGAGTATTATAGGCGTGCGCCACCACCGCCCGGCTTTACTATCTTGTTTGATTACTTATATATTCCCTATTTGCTATGTCTTTGAAAGAGTATAACAATATTTGAGCTTTAGTTGCTTTTCTTTCTTTTTTCCTGCTTTTTGAGACAGAGTACAGCTGTGTAGCCTTGGCTACCCTGGCACTCACTCACTCTGTAGACCAGGCTGGCCTCGCTTCTGCCTGTCTCTGTCTCCCAAGTACTGGGGTTAAAGATATGCTCCACCATACCTGGCTCCATTCACTGCATCTTAGTTCACTCTCCAAAGGATTATTTTATGTATTATCCTTAAAACCAGATTATTCAGGTTTATGGCAGCTTGGAAAGAGGGCGCAGAAGAGGTGTTGGCAGACTGGGAGGAGACATGAGAAACAGGGCCGCATGGGGCAGAAGTCCATCAGCCCAGCACTCGGTGTAAAACAGGAGCATCAAGGTCATTCCTAAGACACAACACTCTTCTCACTTTACCCGGCGTTCAGTGCCACTACACATTTAAGAGTTTCCATCATTTAAAGCTCTTTATTTTATATATTAAATAAAAAACAGGCTTATTAAGCCAGGGAGGTAGTGTACACATTTAATCCCCCCACTTCAGAGGCAGAGACACCTGTGGGTTCAAGGCCAGCTTGGCCTACAGAGCAAGTTCTAAGACAGCCCAGGCTATACAGAGAAACCCTGACTCAAAAAAAAAAGTTTATCATTTCTTATTTTATTTTCTCCCCCTGCTGTTTTGAATGCAGCAGTCACGTGCTATAAAGCAAGTGAGCTGAAGACACGCAGCTGTGTGACCGCATGAGCACTGGGAAGCAGCTCATTGTGCCTTAAGGTCTGCTGCTGTCCATGCGAGGCTTCTTTGACCTGCTTGTATGCTATGACGAACACCCCACAGCCCAGCCTTCCACTGTCACTGCCCATGGTGTCTTAGCAAGCCTCCTGTGGTGTTTGAAAAAGACCATCCATAGGCGTAGTCTTTGAGCCCTTGTTCCCTAGTTGGTGGCGCGGTTGGGGAAGGTTGTAGAACTTTCAGAATGAGGGAGGAGCCTTGCTAGAGCGAGTATGGCACTGGGGTGCACTTTAAGAATCTCCACCTTGCTTCACTTCCTACTTTTCCTGCTTCCTGAATGGGATCTGTCAGCTTCCTGCCTCCTGAACTGTGCCTCCCTGACTCCACCCCATTGTGAGCATGCAGCCTCTCTGGAACTGTAAACCAAAATAAACCTTTCCATAAGTTGCTTTTGGTCATGGTGTCTCATTCCACGCACAGAGAGGTAACTAATACACTCCCTTCACTTCACCACAGCAATTGGGTTGCTCGTTATCCCTTTGTCCCACAGAATAAGTCCTGCAGTAAGGTAGTGTGCAGATCTAGATATAAAACACGGGGATGGACAAGAAAGGGAGCTTATCCTCAGGCCAGGGTACCAAGTGTTACAGCAGCTCTGTGGGATGCAACTTTATGAATTCTAACAAACTTACAGGTGTGGCCGGCCTCCACAGCTGAGATGAGCAGAGTCCCCTTGTCCATCAAGACTGCTTTGCTGTGCTCTTAACTGTGGCCAGCCAGGCACAGACCTGCCTCCTCATGAGGCTTCCCTCCAGAATATTATGATATGCCAAAGTAGATCTCCTGTTATCTGATGCATGTAATCTATTCTATACTGCATGGAAGGTAATCGGGTAAAGTTGCATGGTAACTATCATGCTGGACTTATGAAAATATATCTTCTTTAAAACATTCTTAGACTTATTTATCTGAATCAATCTATGTGTACCATGTGCTTGCCTGATGCCCATAGAGGCCAGAAGCAGGCATCAGATCCCCTGGAACTGGAGTTATGGGTGACTGCTAGCATGTGGGTGCTGGGAACTGATCTAAGGTGTGCTATAAGAGCAACTAATGCTATTAACCACCGGGGAATATCTCTAGCCCTGAAATATCTTCTAACAGAAGTGCAGCAAACTTGTGTGAAGTTAACAGTTTATTAACTTCTAAATTGTACAGTGCTACCATCCTAAGGAACAGCATAAAGATGCATGCTAGCTTTCTAAATTCAGGAAGTTTTGTAAACGAGTAGGAATTAGAAGCGAAAATATTCCATTTGGGAGCATATTGTTGGCCAACAGTTGAGTCCTGATGGTTAGTCTGCAAAGGTGGACGAGTTCACATGGGTCTTTGTATCTTGTTGGCGGGATGTAGTCCAACCAATTTTGAATAATTGGGCGTCTTCCTAAACTCAGCTGTGTCTGGAAAGAAAGGAAACTGTTATTTGTAACCATTAGGATTGTCCAAAGGAGTCAGCACTTTTGTTTTTTATTTTATTCAAATTCAGATAAGAAATCCTGAATTTATGTATCCCTTATAACCTTTAAGCCTTTTTACTTTATAGGCATTTTATTTCCCCAGTGATATGTGGAAAGGCACTAAACAAAATTTAATCTATGGACGGGAAGCTCTTCATTTCATTTCACCTTGTGCTTTGTCATCCTTCCTAGAAGCACTGTCAACACAGCCACATGTAGGAATCATCTAGAAAGCTAAAGTAGATCAGTGCTTGGTTCCTATGTCAAAAGGCCAGTTCTGTTGCTTTCATGTCGGAAAGAGATGATGTCAATTATACGTGTTCCCCAGTTGGACCAAAGCCATGTAGAATGCTGAGATCTCAATGGAGACCTGCCTGACTAACAAGAGGTCTTTCTAAAGTTTTAGGAAGCTATCTGTTTAATGGTTCTGCTGTGGAGATTAAATGCTGAGGAAAGGCTATTGCTGCACTAAGATTTCCCTAGGGACCCATATAACAGTGGAAAGCGAGAATCCATTCTACAAAACTGACCTCTGACCTCCAGCTGTACCATGCCTATAATAGTAAAAAAGCTAAAAACCAAAACAAACCTTCACTGTCCAGGCCTCTTGACACATCCAGCTATGGTAGATATGCATATATTCATTATTTATTCAATGACCAACTATTAAAAAAACATCTAATGTATATTCAACTGTGGTAGGTACTTTGGATAACTACTAGGTGTGCAAAGTAGATACAATGTCTATGCCTAAAAGTGTGTGGTGTAGAGACAACAAAACAATCTTAAATATGTGGCCCATGTGATGGAAGTGCAGAGGTGAGCAGCTCCTCTGAACCGTCCTGCGCCCTGTCACTCAGCGCTCCTCCACTATAGATTCTGCACTGTGATTGGCTGGAGGCTGGGTATAAACTCTTTGCCTCTCACGTGACTTTGATCAATTCTATTCCAGTACTTTTTGTTATAGTTTTACTTGGCCTAAAATTCATGTATTCTGCAATAACTACACAGACCAACCAGTCACTGTGAAACAAAGATGTAAAAAAACAAAAAACCAAAAAAAAAAAAAAAACCCAAAAATGAAGACACTAAAAACGACTTGAGTATGTTCTCTTTTAAAAATAGGTTGCCAATTATAACCAGAACAATTTGTTTGCCTTACAGCTGATCCCACACACTAGTGTTTATTATCAAGGCATTTAAAAATCGACATTTTATGCCCCTTATAAGCATTTCTAAACTTACACTTCTAAAAACTGGAAGAATTGTTGATTCCTTGTTAAGCTGGCAGGTTAAATTTATAGTACTAACTTCTCTATGTGCAGATTAATTAGCCTCTTGCTGTTAATGGACGTGATACAGTTTGATACGTAATTTACAGTTCATTTTGAAGGATAAACATTCCCAATTTATGGCCGATATATGGGTGATTTTTTTCTCTAACTTGGTCTAGTCCCCCAATGTTATTAAGGAAAGATCTCTATATTTCTGGAAGATATTTTGAGTTGAATAAATATTTTATGTCTTTATATTTCTATAATGCTTAAAATTGCTTTGGGATCTTGAATGGAAAAATCTATTTCTTGGTATGTGATTGTATTTGTGGGAAGAAATGGAGCTGTCATTTTGAAATATTCTACTGTAAAGAAGAGCTGTTAAAATCTAATTTATTTTGTTCTTATAAGATAGAAATCTCAATAGAGTTTGTTATTGAAATACAACAGTTTACTCTACTTAACACTAAAATGTCTATAGAACATTCAACTTCACCGTTTTGAAGTTCATGATAACAAAAATCAACATTTGAAGGACTAATTTTAGCTAATTTGTATTTTGCCTCATTTTAAATTACTGAGCATATGCACAGTCATTAATTCACCATTGGAAATAATGCATAAATTAAAAATACTCCACACACTTTCCTTCACAGTTATGTCCTAACACTTAGTAGATTGCACCCCAAAGAGTGTTGCTCTGCTTTCCCCATAGAACACAGCTCTGCTTAACCCCTAAAGTGTTCTCTGCTTCTCTGCTTACCCCCGCCCACCCTCTCCCCACTCCCTACTCCCTCAAGAGGACAGTGCTCTGCTTACCTCTACCTCCCTGACTGAGATTGTGGAAAGCACTCTGGAACATAGTATTAAACATGTCTTGGCATCTTCTTGAATGTCAATCAACTCATGATCAACCATTATTCTCACTCTCGAAGGGTAAAGTAGTATCGTCAGAACAATGTTGATAGGGTTTTTTTCTCTTTCTAGGATTCCATACTGCAGGAGAATTTTTAAGATATTTGACTGTCTTGTCTGAGCCACGTAGAGTAGAGGTGTGATGCCACTCAGGGGGCTGGGGCAGTACACGGGTGTGAAGGTTCTGCAAGCAGAAGCAGAGGAAGCAGGGTCATGAACGTTTGTCTCAGCAGTAACTGAAAACTCTCTGTGAGCGACTGCTCGCCTGTGGGCACCATTCACTAATGTTGGCCTGTAGTGTCTTAAGAATTTGACATTGTAACTGTAGAGCAAACTGAAGGAGGAAAGAAAACTCCCACCAAGTGCAGAAGCCTCCCTTCACACCTGTGAAAAGCACACAGCGTGTGCGGAGCACTTGGTCACAGCGCCTGTGTGTCACTGCTGCGTCGCCCACACTGGTGGGGCCATTAACCTTACCAGCTCTGCAAATACAAAATAAAAATTAAAAGGAAAACCAGTTTTCTTATCGTTTATTTTTTTAAAGATTTAATTTTTTTTAGGTATGTGTGCCTGTATCTATGTGAACTTATGCCATGTAGGACAGGAGAGGGTGTCAGTTCCTCTGGAGCTAGAGTGACAGGTGGCTGTGAGCTGCCTGGTGTGGATGGCCTTGGGGCCTTTGAAAGCGCAGGCAGAACAATCTGCCCAGTGCAGTTTACTTTCTTAATAGAAGCATTGATCATTTTGATATCTTTGTTTTTGTTTTCAATCATATATTAGACATGAAGTTGAATTGAGAGTGGCGATTAGATGAAAACAACAAGGACAAGGACATCCCAGTCCTAGTTTTCCATCCTAATAAGAACATCAGACATGCAAGTTATGGTTAAGACCTATCTGAAGTTCCTCAGGACAGATTTTATTTTCCTCCTTCAAGAGTAAAGTTTAGGCAAAACCAGAACAGGGAAGTAGGAAGGGGTGGATGGGAGAACAGGGGGAGGGAAGGGGACTTATGTGATTTTCGGGGAGTGGGGGGCCAGAAAAGGGGAAATAATTTGAAATGTAAATAAAAATTAAATCGAATAAAAATAAACAGTAATGTTTAGCCCTGGAGAAGCAGTTCAGGCAGTGGAGTGCTTGTCACGCAATAGAACCCATGTTAGAACATGACATATAAAAAGCGAGGTCTAGCAGCAGTGCTTGCAGTCTCAGTGCCGAGGAGGAGGTCAGGAGGTAGGAGGACTCCTGGGGCTCAGCCCTGGCCCGCTGACTGGCCTGCTTGCTGACCAGCTAGCTGACCTGCTTGATGAGCTCTGGGGTTAGTGGCGGACCCTGGCTCAAATAAGTTACCATTCAGGTTTGCCTACTGGTCTACACACACACATACACACAGACACACTCATCAAGCACACAGACCCACCACAAATACACTTTAAAATGTTTTAGAATTTCAAGTTACTTGAGCTGCATTGCAAGACAGGTTTTTAAAAGCGGGTGGAGCTGGTGTGATGCGGCAGTTACGAGGACTCGCTGTTCTTTGAGAGGCCTGGATTTGTTTCCCAGCGCACACATGGCAGCTACATCTGTCTCTTAGAAATCATAGAGCTCTAAAGTGTCAGAGCTTTGTGTCCTAAAGGCACAATGTACCATAGTGTTAGACAGTAGTTTAGACAACAGGATAGGGCCCTGCCTTCATTCTGCTACTGACACTTTGTGTCTCTCTTTGTGTGTTTTCACCTGCTGATCCTCTTTCGTGTGTGTGTGTGTGTGTGTGTGTGTGTGTATGTGTGTGTGTGTGTGTTCTCACCTGATGATCCTCTTTCTTGCCTGAAATCACTATTTTCCTGGACATCTTCAACTTTTTCACAAGTCCTTCCAATATATATCAAAGCTCGAACTCCAGATGATTCTTTCTTCTTCCTTTCTCTCCTCCTCCCCCTCTTAGATTATCTTTCATTGCTACTCTGATTCCAAGATCACTACATCACTGGTTTTCATCTTTGTCTTGTGTGTCTTCTCTCCTCCCGTTCTATCCTGAGATACATACATCTCATCTTAGGAGAGACTATCCAGTGAGTTCTTCATGACATGTGCTTTGGTCACCCCAAAGTTCCCTGAGGTCTCCCTGAGGTCTCATGAGGTCTCCTTGAGGTCTCCCTGAGGTCTCCCTGAGATCTTATGAGGTCACCCTGAGGTCTCATGAGGTCTCCTTGAGGTCACCCTGAGTTCTCCTGAGGTCTCATGAGGTCACCCTGAGGTCTCATGAGGTCTCCTTGAGGTCACCCTGAGTTCTCCTGAGGTCTCATGAGGTCTCCTTGAGGTCTTCAGTCCTTATTACCTTCAGCTCTTGTGATTTCATCATTTTACTTTTGAAAACTTAACATTTTTATTAATTCATTTTTCTCTTTAAAAAAGTTGAACAAGGTGAGCTCTGTAAATTTATGCTCTAATAGGAAAATGTTGTCTTTTCACTCCTGCCTCTGTGTGTGTGTGTGTGTGTGTGTGTGTGTGTGTGCTCCAGGATGGAACTTGGGTTGTCGGGCGTGGCAGCAGCCGCCTCTGTCAGCTGAGCTGCCTCTACTTCAAGGGAAGTAACTGGTTTTCTCTCACAAATGATCTCTGAGAGCCTACAGTCCTGAATCTGTAGGGGACAATTAAATGCTTTTTATTAGAATTTGATTTCAATACTAATAAGATTTTTGACACTTTATACTTATTTAAACCTTTAGGAGGCAATGCAGTTCTTTTATCTTGCTAGTTCTTAAGAAGGCATTTGACTTGTCCTTCCAAGTAAGGGAGCTCAAAAATCTCAGGGCAAAGCTAGTGGTCATTGTTAAGATTCAGGAAGTTCAGGTGTATTAAAGTTTACATTACCTCTAGGAGATATTTAATGAATATTGAAAAATGTTGAAAACATGACTAAAACTCAAATAGGTTTAAAATGAGATTTAAACATCTCATCTGTATCCATGTGCTGTGTGATTAATCCTTGGGTTTAAAGAGTATGGAGCTGTAAAACAAACTTTGCTTAATCTGCCCTGACAGTTAATTATAGCGGTACTCATGTAGATGGAGTGAGGCAGGCAAAGCAAGGACTGCTTTTTAAATGTGAGGTTAATGAACTGAGCCCTCTGAGTCGGAAAGCTTGTCACACATACTTATGAAATGAGCATAGGATTTCTATACATAGAGGAAGACCTTGCTTTGTAGATTTGCGTATTTCTAATTTTTCTATATTCTCCTTTGACTGACTCATTGAATAAGAATTGTTTCATAATAGTGTAATCTCTAGTGTTTAACATAGTGTACTTTCTTGAAGGTTTGTTTTCCTGGTTAGTCCAGTCACAGGTTCCTCTCTATCTTTCTATCTGTTCCCTCATCCCTCCTGTCCTGTGTCCCAGTTTCTAATAAGGTGTGTATGCCATATTGGCCAATTTTGATATGGCCATTCTCATGCAATTTCACCCGTAACCATAATTTCAACTGCTCTTCATTTATTTCAGCAAATACTGAACATGTGCAGCAAGTGATAGCTGCAGTTTTAGGTACTTCTATTGGTGAACAAAATAAAACCCTTGCTGTCTTTCTTAATGTTATGTCAATTACTAACAAGTCAGGGTCAACACAGCAAGCAAGCCTCTGTCACTGAAGAAGTTAGTGAAGAAGATAAATCCTTCAGCAAAGATAAAGTAGAATAGAAGAAATAGCCCGGGCACACCAGGAGATGCAGGAGCACTGAGTCAGGGCATTACTGAAAGGTTTCTTCTGGACAAAGATTAGGAGACACCTCTATTCAGCTGTGTCATTGTGTGGGTGCCCAGAAGAATAAGGGAGTTGGTGTGGATCAAAGGGTAAATCTGAGACCATGGGAGACAGAAAGCCACATTGTGAGGAGCATCATGAGCTGTCGGAGAAAGTCTTTTGAACCCAAGTGGAATAGATATGCATAAGACACCCGGGCTGTAGGAGTAGCAAGGCCCACCCTTTGTTATTGCACAACAGGGGGAAAGGCGCTGCCACTTAGGACAGGTGAGAACAGTGCAGGCGTCCATATTTGCCACTGCTTCAGGGAGACAGAACTAGCGAGAACTAGCGGGTGTCATAACAGATCAGTTGTAGAAACATCAAAGATGGCACTATGTACCTAGCCACCTGCTGCACATCTCCACATGAATATCCCTTGGGCAGCTCAAACTGTTATGTCCAACACTGATTTAATAGGTGTCTTGTTATGCTTGATAGTTTGTATCGGCCAGTGAGGCAAACTGAACAATAGCCCATCAGTGTGACAAAGGGGATTTCTAGAGCCTGATGTTGTAAGTGGCTAGTAAACATGAGATATAGCTGCAGATTATCATATTAAATCACATATCTTCTCTTTCGTGTGTGTGTGTGTGTGTGTGTGTGTGTGTGTGTAAATAAAAAAATCTGAACAGTAATGGGAGGAAGACAAAATATTAATGCTTTCTTTCATAAACAATTTAGACTTAAATTTGGATGTGCATACACATATGACAATGTGTTGTGGATGCAGAAGGGGGACTACTAGGAAATATGATAGGATGAGGCTGGGAGGTAGCTGGGAAGGGAATGAGTAAGGCACAGTGACACCGGTTCATGAACATGTCATAATGAAACCATTATTTTGTATGCTAGCTTATAAAGTTGACACATTAAGAGAGCTGTCTTGGTAAGAGATGACATGGGCTTCACCTGGACTGGACATGAGGTGATATCATGGAACTAAGTAGGGTCTGATTTGTAGACAGTCAAAGCACTCATTGATGCGATGGCAAGGGAAGACAAGAGTCAAGAATCAATTCCAAAGCTCTGCCTTGAACAATGGGGACAGGGACTTACTGAGGTGAGAGCCAGAAAGGCTTCAAGACGGATGAGTCCAGTTGATATTCTGTTTTCTTCCATGTGGCAAGTTCAGACTGCAGCAGAAGTTGGGGCTAGAGATAATCATTTGGATGGTTCTGCATCCACATCAGAATTTATCAATTTAAAAACTGCCCTATACACGGTGAAGAGTGAGCAAGGCAGCTCAGATGCAGCACGCTTGCCCAGTGCAAGTGTGGGCATGGGAGTAGGGATGGGCATGGCAGGCCTGCGTTCATCCCAGCACCACACACCTAGGAAGGTGTCCGTCATGATTCACTTCCCCTTTCATTTTCCATTAAAATGTTTCCTTTCCTTTGCCCGTGTTTAATTCTCCATTTCCTCTACACCTTTCTTATCCACTTGCCTGACCAAGGATATGCCTGGGATCTAAGCTAGTTAGTCAAAGCTGTAACTACACAAAACAACATTTAAAATGACAAAAGTCCTTTCTTAACTAGGGTTTCATTTCTGTAAAGAGACAACGTGGCCAAGGAAACTCTTATAAAGGCCATATTTAATTGGGGCTGGCTTACAGGTTCATAGATTCAGTCCATTATCACCATGGCAGGAAGCATTGGAGCATCCAAGCAGACATGGTGCTGGATCGAGAGCTGAGAGTTCTGCCTCTTGATCTGAAGGCAGCAGAAGGGGACTGTCTTATGTAGGCAGTTAGGAGGAGGCTCTCTTCCACACTGGGTGGAACTTGAGCACTGGGAGGCCTCAAAGCTGCCTACACAGTGACACACTTCCTCCAACAAGGCCACACCTCCTAATAGTGCCACTTGCCATGGGCCAAGGATAGTCAATCCACCACAAGTCCTATGGAAGGGGTTATTGACTCTTTCTAGACCCCAGCTACCCATTCATTGCTGGGATGATCATTCGGGAACAGTCTTGCATGTTCTGAGGAGCAGAGTGATGCAGCCAGGAAGCAAGGCTACTCCAGGCAGATGCCACCCTGCCTAGCCTCTGACCTGGGCCTTGTGTGTCTCTGACACCTACTCCCGCCACTGTGCACAGAATGTGATGTATAAACGTTTGGTTGAACGAAGGATCAATGTACAGTTGTTGTAATCGGTCTGAGATCTGAAGCAGAGAACTAACTGACATTGGATCAAACTCTTGAGCTACAGAACAGCCACCTGGAACTTTAGTTTCCTAACCCTGTCAGACAGATTGACAAGTTCGGGCTGTAAAAAGTTGGCCTGTAAGGAACATGGTCTTCACTGAACTCAGTTGTGGAAGATTTGAAATCAAATTTATTAAGACCCAACACAGAGTAGCTCTGTGCTGACTGAGGACTCAGTGATAGGAATGTTCCAAGTGAGTTGTGCACACTGCAAGCGTGCAATCCCGCTAGACCAAGAGAAGCGACCACAGTATGGCATAAGGTGAGATCTGATTCTTTTAAAGGAGTTTTTTTTAAATGCATTTGCTAACATTGCTTTACTTGAACAGATCTGTGATGACTTGATAGTGTACACTACGGGCAAAATTCATGGTCCACACTATGACTTGATAGTGCACACTACAGGTAAAATTCAGGGTCCCCAGGGAAGTCAGTGACACATCCCCACCACACAGACTGACCTAAGAAGACAGCACTGCACTCCCTGGAAAGCACAAGATTACCTCCATATCAGCGCCAGGCTGCAGCTCCTGTCTTGGACATAGTCCTTCGTCTTCTTGAGAAGCAGTTCCACAAAGTCAGGGTTGCCTTTCCTGGCGAAAACCCAGTACAGAATGGTATTCACACATATTTCAGTAAACTCGAGGTTAAAGTTGAGTTCGAAACGGTGTCCTGACTTTTCCACAAAAGCAATATAGTCAGTGAGGAGAATGTCAAAGCCATCCAAGTCAACATACCTCAGAATCTTTGCCAGCGTTCTGTAAATCCTGGGTTCATAGCAGTGGTATCCCCACTGACCCAGAAACTGCAAAGAGGGCCTCTTAACTATCTTGTCAATGAGGTTACAGAATATATTGCCTCTTGGAAAAGAAGTCTTCCGGCATAATTTAGAAGAGTTATTCATTGCTTCTTAAGGCTAGAAAGAACACGGTAGTCAGTCATACTGCCATTCTTGTTACATGCTTTGGTAATGTGGTAGGCTGTACTCCAGACGCAGACATGCCCCTCAGCAGCCAGAGGAAAGGCAGCAGGGGTGACATCACAATACTTGCAGAGCTGTCATCAGCCCGGGTCAGAAAATTGAGGCAGTTGTGAAGTTGGTGACATTTGAAAAACCTAAAGGATAGTAACAGTATGCAAGAGCGCTAAGAGGAAATAGTGTTAACTTTACAAAAACTCCACTCAGTCTATGCTTTGCATCTCTCAGGTGTGAGAAGCACCATGTATATATCACATTACATATTAATATTAATTAGTAATGTGGACCTAGTCAGGTGCAACTCATGAGATCTGCATGAGTACACCTACTCTCAGTCTTCATTGGTTCTTTCCCATGCAGTAGATACTCCACCATCCCCACATGTAACATCTTAGTAAACAAAATCTAGAAACTTGGTTTTAGGATTTTTTTTTCAATAAACCTGGCAGAATGTATATAATTGGAACATCATTTAAAAAATAAACACATGATATTAAGAACACTAGAAATGTAATTACTTAGATAATGTAAGGATATAGATTAAATTTTTAGCCCTTTAAAACTTCAAATCTAGGCTGGACATACAATTTAAATGGAAAACACTGGTTTCTGTATTTCAGAGAACAGAATTGGTCCATGCACTGGTATTTTGGTATCTCCATGGAAGAATGAAAACCTGGGGCTTCCTGTTCTGTCGCTTTGCTGACATACCCCATTTCTATGTCTTAGATAAAGCATATTACACAATAGATCAACAGCTCATAGGGCCAGTGAGACAACTTAGTGTGTAAAATGGTGCTGCCAAGTCTAGAAACCTGAATTTGATCCCCAGGACCCAGATGTTAGGAGATAATTGATTTCTGCAAGTTACCCTCTGAGCACATGTACACAATGAGATTTGCACATAAACACACACATACACACATTCACACACATAAACACACACACATACAAACATGCACACACATACAGAGATAACATGCATACATACAAAAAAATAAGATACAAATCAGTATTAAAAAACACAGCCCATCCCATAAGGTTATTGAAATTCACACTTAAAAGTCTTAATGCATCATTGACTTTTGAGAGACAGGGAATTCCATGGGATGGACTAATTGGAATTTATTCAGTTAGGTTTAATTCTGCAAAGTTTTCTAGTGTTTTGTTCTGTCACAGTTATATGCCTCCTTTTATCATCAATTTTAAATCATGATTAATTTCATATTAATCCATTACCATACTTGATGTATGAACTAGTAACTTTTAGAAGATGTTTAGATGTTGAATGTTTCCATCTAGAAACTTAAGATGGACATTCAATTATTTAAGTCTTCCTTTCAGATCAGCCAATTATGACTTCTTTTTTTAAAAGGGATTTATTTCTTATGTGTCTGTGTGTACACATATGCAGAGGCCAGAAGAACGCAAACAGCCTTGTCTATCAGTCTGAGTCTGTTCCATTGAGGCATAGTCTCTCCCCAGTGATCCTCCTGTCTCGGATCTGGACCCCTCTCATGATTATACAGCTGACACTTTCCTGTTGAACTCTCCCTCTCCAGCTCCAAGTTTTCATTATTTTCTTCATCAGCAACCTTGATACATTTCTCCATACATTTGTTTGTTTCTATGTGTTTTATATTGTTTATGTATATTTGGAATGGAATTTTTCCATCATATATCTAGCTATTCATTTTTGAAATGTTAAAAAAAATACTTGAATTCTTCATATGGATTTAATTACCAGAAATATTAGTAGGCTTTATTAGCCATATTCTTTTCTAGTTTCTTCTGCCTCTTCCGCAGAAACAGTGTCATCTGAAAATAAAAATAATTTTGGCATTTTGAGGTCAATGAAGATTTATATCTGCTTCTGTTTCCCACCTTGCCTAGAGGATAGAAATGTCAAGTCAGTGTTAAACAACTATTGCTAGAATATTCCTTACTTTGCCCTGTCTTTCTAAAGAAACATCAATGGCCAAAGAAGTCCTGTTCCTCTTCCATGGCACATGGTACCTTGTCTCCGGCTGACTTGGAGAAGCTTTAGGTCCTCCAGGTGGTGCCCCAGGAGCCACTGCCTGTGGGTGGAGACTGGCAAGGACAGAAGGCTCTGTACGCTGACCTCTGCTAATACCTTGTTTCCTTTCGAAGTGTGATCTTAGCCAGGCGTACTTAATCAAGCATTAGTATCAGACACCTGTATTAACTTCAACCAGTATCTTTGTTTGTCTCTATTGATTTCATCAGGTGACGTTTACCCAGTGGCCCACTGGCACAAGATGATGGGACTGTATTTCTTAAATCTCCCACTCTTCTGATTTAACACAAATACAATTCAGTTAAGGGACCTTACTTTTTAAAAAATTTCTATTTACTTTATTCATATTGGTATTTTTGCCTGAATGTGTATTGGGTGCCACTAGTATGTCTGGTAGCCAAGGAGATTAGAAGAGGACCTCAGATTGCCTGGAGCTGTAGTTACAGATGGTTGTAAGTAGCATGCAAATGCTGGGAATTGAACCAATGTCCTTTGGAAGACCAGCTGGTGCTCTTCACTGCAGAGCCACCCTCCAGCTCCCAGGACAGTTCTTTGAATATTCTCCCACAGCTGACAGAATTCCACTCAGTATTTGTACTGTTGTTTAAAAGTGAGAAGAGTTTGTTGAGATATCTTTTCCATGATTATTACATTTATTTATTTATGTGGGGAGCACTTTACCTTCTAAGCCATTTCACTGGTCCAGGATTTCTTTTAGCATTGATTTTGTATATCTAGTTTGGTTCAGGGTGATTTCTGCAAGTGGCAATACGATACGATTATAAACTAGTGAAGGAGACAGACTGTGAGCACATGAGGTGCTGTGCCGGGGTGTTACAGAAGCAGAGCAGATGGGAATGATCGCTGGCAAAGTCTCTCCAGAGCAATTACATTCACGCCAACATCTCTAACAAATACTATTTGAATGAGAAAAGAGTAGGGTGTTTCGAGACATAGAAGACTCTGGAAAGAGACAGTTAAGCCAGAGCACCAAAACAAAACAAAGCCATTGTCTTGTTTCACTAGTAGTTTAATTTCTGACCTTCCTATTATTACTTTTTACAATTAATATTAGTTTTTCATTCTTTTTTAAATATTTGTTTATTTATTTATATGAGTACACTGTAGCTGTCTTCATACACACCAGAAGAGGGCATAGGATCCCATTACAGATAGTTGTGAGCCACCCTGTGGGTACTGGGAATTGAACCCAGGGCCTCTGGAAAAACAGTCAAGTGCTCTTAACCATTGAGCCACCTCTCCAGCTCCCTAGTATTAGTTTTTAATAGCTTCTCAGCAGTTAGCTTTTTTTTCTCCCTTACTATCCTTTAGCTCAGTTTAATAAAAATATTTAGGGTTATATGTTTTCTCTTGGGCATCTTATAGACTACAATCATTTTTTGTTCTCTCTCTCTTCTCTCTGTGTATGTCTGTCTGTCTGTCTGTCTGCAGGTGTATATGCCTGTGTGTGGTATATTCGCACATGCATGTGTATACCTACTTGCCTGTGCATATATGTGGCAGTGGAGGTTAACATCCAGTGTCTGCCTCTATCACTTTCTACCTTATTTTTTGATGCAGGTCCTCTCCTCACGAACCTAGAGGTCACCAATATCCAGGTGGCATGTCCTTGTCCTGGGAGTGTTACAAAGAATTTATGACAAGAAGGTGTGATTCACCTCGCCAGAGAATTATAGCTGGGCCTACCAAAAGCGTGAGAGAACTCTTTGAAAATGACTTTTCTTCATGTCTTTACTTGTTAGCACACTTTATACTTTCAAGCCCCAAAGCTTTTATCTTGCCTCTTTAGATAATTATTAACCCAAAATCATCATTGCCAGCCACAATAATTAAATATTTTAAAGTTCCTATGTTTTTAATCACATCACCCTGTCTTTATATAGAAAGTGTTATATTAGTCATTGGAAAACCTTTTAGGTGTTAATGCTGGGTTGGGGAGGGGAGGAAGCTGTTTCATAAGGTAAAGTCATGGACTGGTCCTGACCCAGGAGCTGTTTCCCAGAGAGTAGCACCAAAGCTCCTCCCTTTCCTCCTGCAGCCAAGGAGACTCGACTTTCCATTGTACTTCAGTGTGAAGCTATCTTGAAGCAATCTTTAAATACCACTCAATGTGAGGTGCCTGCCCCAGGCAAATGACATTTCAAATTGTGATTCTTTTGGCCTCCAAGCAAGAAGGTCTGCTCTTTCCTGTAGTCAACGTGATTTAAATGAAGCTAATTCACCAGGTCAGGATCTAATTTGTGACTTCTCGGGTTCTTTCATTTCCATTACAAATTAGCGGAGGCAAAGGTGCTTCCGACTACAGGACTCTGAAGACCACAGTAAAACATTAATTCGAACTCTCTTGTTTTTGAATTGCTGGTCCTGTAGGCAAAGGAATTAATGCCACTGGGTAAAATGATCTGCCCTGGAAATCAATGAGTGTCTCCTAGGGACATCACTAGACTGGTCTTGCCCATTAAGTGCAGCATCCCACAGAACCAGTACAGGAACCCAAGCCTTGGATTCTGAGTGTGTCCTCTGCTTTCCGTGATCTCCGCCCGCCATGCATATCTCCTGCATTTAGAGATTTTGAGGGTCCAGAACCAACAAAGGGCCAAGCACCAACCCAAAGACACCAGGCCTTCCCCGTTCTCACTCTTACCATTTATTTAGTTACATCTCATGTGGCCAAGATCATCCTTATTGGATATTTGGCTCTGAGAATGACCTGGAACTTCTCATCTTCCTGTCTCTGCCCCTAGTGCATGAATCCCAAGCGTGGTCCTGCCAATGGAGCCCACCCAGAGCTTCACGCAGGCTAGATGAGTTTGCTACCAACTGAGCTGCATCAACAGCTCTCGTCTTAAAACTGATACCTAAGGACATTATGTGTAAGACACTATCCAGGTCTTCTAGTATTTATCTCTTTGTTTTAACCAAGGCATCTGAAAAAAATATTGCAACTTCAGATCCAAATCGCTGGTCTACCAGATGTCTATTTAGATGTCAATTTTCCAACATAATTGTGAATTCAGATGCTTGGAAAAGTAAACGTGTCTTAAGTCTTCTATTGGTAACTTGGCAACTAATGGGTTCGGGGGGCTTCTGTAGTGTTTCACAGTTAGATGTGACTGTGTCTCAGAGTGCTTGGCCGCTGGAAGGCCTGTCTTGCTTCATAAGTTACAACACCCGCCTAGAATTGATACAGCTCACTCTCACCGGCCTGTACGCTCCTAAAAGCCTGAGCTTTCATGTCCCAGGACATGTCTACATCTACAGCCCACCTGTCACTCTGAGGTTGAGTCTCAAGAAATTCTCACTGCCCAGGCTCCTCTAATCCTCTTACCCCCAGAGTAAGCATTCCCACACCCAATCAATGCTCCTTAGTGTTTCCCAGATTAGCCCTTTCTACTCCGGCAGTGCATGAACCTGTTTCATTTAGGTCCCTGTGTCTTCCTGGGCTCTTCAGTTACACCTTTCTGTTTTGCAATTATGGATGCAAAACCAGATTAGCTTGCTTTTGAAATACTCATTACTTTTCTGGTCATATTGTAGGACATAAACCAAGGTGTTTGAAGTGTTTCACGGTGGTGTCTAAGCCAGGTGTAGGTGAAGAGTGGTCTGAAAAGCACCAAACCAGACAAAGATGGTACTAAGTGCCCCCCCCCCCACACACACACAGCGGAGAACTAGACAAAGTAGAAGTGAGGACCCAGGAGCACTTCCAGGGTCATGAAGCACAGTAGGATAGTTACGTGGGATGGACTACTACAGAAGGAAGGGGGCCCGCAGAGGGGAACAGGGTATGGGGGAGGAGGAGTGGGGCAAGAGGACCAACAGCCATAAACATGTCTGAAAATCTCACAGTGGAAGCCATTACTTTGTGTAAAGTTCAGCTACCTGAACTAGTTAAGTTCTTCTGAATTCAAGGCACATATACGCCACAAGCTAACGCAGAGACGGCCACAAAGAGAGAACACATGTACTTTATGAGCCTTACTTGCTGGTATAGGGCAGAGAAGATAGAGCAGATAAAGAGTGTGAATAACCCCCTCCCAGATCTTTATCAGTGTGGGGGGTGGGGCTAGGAGGATGGCTGAATTGTCTATCCTCATGGATATACATATTTAAATAATTGATCTAGCAGTATATCTTCTTATATAAAATTGTATTTACTAAATCTCACTTTAGTTATCCATCTTGTTTTCATGTCACTTTATAGCATAAAGTATAGAAATAAATTATCTCTGACACAAATTCTTAAAAAAATTAAAGGTTTTGTTGTTTTTTTTTTCTTTCACAAAAGCAGGTGTTTTTGTTTGTTTTTGTTTTTGTTTTTTGAGGCAAGGAGAAGTCTGACCCAAAGGATGACAGTTCTAAGCACTCACATTTAAGTGTTAGTGGCGTGACTTGAGCTGTAAATCCTGCTTCTCTTTGGCTGGAAAGGGTGCTCATGTTAAAAGTCCTCCAGGTGGGTATGAAGAGAGACCAAGAGAGGCTGGAAGAAACAGCTCAGCTGCTGGTACTGCCCTCCAGAGTCTATGTCAGACTAACACATTCTCATCATCTAGTCTGCAAGTTGCCACCCAGTGCAGAGGGACACAGGCCACAGGCCACTTAAGGGCAGATGAGGCAGAAGGAACAGGTGTAAGTCGCTTGGGGAGGAGTAGGGACCCGTCTGCTGCAGCTTCAGACGTCTGTGTGGAAGGCCATCCTTGTGTTTGGCCCAGCTTGTCAGGGCGCACACCCTCTGGTTCCTGTAGCAGCCGAGCAGAGTGGTCCTGTCCTCACTGCTCAAAGTTAAAGTAAAAAGGTTCTCAGCAGTGCGTGCTGGTGTCACAGACTTGGGGGTCACTACCAAGTTCCTCTGAACCAGGAACCGGATCAGCATCTGGACTGCAGTTTTACTGTACTCAGCTGCGATTGCCTTGATCCTGGGATCCTCCAGGAGAGACGGGTCTTCAGGCTTGGCCCAGGGCCTGTCAGGAGAACCCAGGGGACCACATGCAGTCACAACCATGCCTCTACAGTGGCAGTACTCAATCAGATTCTCCTGAGTTATGGGTGGCACTTGATCTGGTTAACTTCAGGCTTGTATTTTAAGCCAGGTTTGTTCAAGATCTTCTCAATCTGAAGAGGGTTGAAGTTGGAGCCTCCAATTGCTTTTAACCAAACCTTCATCTACTAGTTGTTCCCTAGCCATCCAAGTATCCACAAAATTGGTGTCACTAGGAATCACGTTTCCTGATGCATCCAGTGGGAAATAGTCAGGCCCAGGCTTGAAGGCCGTTGGCCAGTGACTAAGGTAGAGAGCCAGGTGGTCCAGCTGCAGGCCACTGAGCATCTTCTGGCAGCTCCTTTCACCGTGTTCTTGTGGTGGAACGTGCACCACAGCTTGCTGACGATGAAGAGATCCTGGTGCTCCACCTCCTGCTCCTTGAGCTTCTCCTGGAAGGCCACTCCCACCTCCTCATTCTGGTACACCTGTGCACAGTCAGTGTGGTGATACCCCACGTAACAGCAACCTTCACAGCCTCAGTCACCGTCTTAGTTAGGGTTTTACTGTCGTGAACAGACACGATGACCAATGCAAGGATTATAAAAGACAACATTTAATTGGGGCTGGCTTATAGGCTCAGAGGTTCAGTCCATTGTCATCAAGGCAGAAACATGGCAGCATCCAGGCAGATATGGTGCAGGAGGAACTGAGAATTCTACATCTTCATCTGAAGGCGGCTAGTAGAAGACTGACTTCCAGGCAACTAGGATGAGGGTCTTAAGCCCACACTCACAGTGACACATCTACTCCAACAAGGCCACACCTCCTAATAGGGTCACTTTCTGGGCTAATCATTTACAACCCATCACATTCCACTCCCTAGCCCCCATAGACTTGTTCAAACATGAGTCTATGGGGGCCATACTTAAACATAGCATAATGCAAAATACATTTAGTCCAACTTAAAAAGCCCCTGTAGTCTATTGCAGTCTCAACAAGTCCAGAGTTAAGGTCTCTTTTGAGATTCATCCAATCACTTAATTGTAACCCCCCAAGCAAGACAGGAAACAAGCTGGGCAGAGTCCAAACTGCATCTCCATGTCTGATGGCAAAACAGTCTTCAGATATCCAACTCCTTTTTCATCTTTGTTGACTACAGCAAGATTCTTTCTCCTGGGCTGGTTCCATTCCCTGTTAGCAGCTTGCCTTGCCAGGCATCCTGTGGCTCTGGCATCTTTAACATCTTGGGGTCCCCAAGCCAACTTCAGCTTCACAGCTTCTTGTTCTAATTGTACTGGCTGGTTTTGTGTTAACTTGACACAGGCTGGAGTTATCACAGAGAAAGGAGTTTCAGTTGGGGAAGTGCCTCCATGAGATCCATTTGTGGGGCATTTTCTCAATTAGTGATCAAGGGGGAGGGCCCCTTGTGGCTGGTTTCCACAGCAGCAGCAGTGGAGAAGCCTTGGGTTTCCCAGGCTGAGCAATCCAGGGGAAGCAAGTCAGTAAGGAACATCCCTCCATGGCCTCTGCATCAGCTTCTGCTTCCTCACCTGCTTGAGTTCCAGTCCTGACTTCCATTTGTGATGAACAGCAGTGTGGAAGTGTAAGCCGAATAAACCCTTTCCTCCCCAACTTGCTTCTTGGTTATGATGTTTGTGCAGGAATAGAAACCCTGGCTAAGACAAGTTGGTACCAGCATAGTGGGGTATGGGGTATTCCTGTGACAACCTGACCATATTTTGGGGAGGACTGTGGAAGGACTTTGTAACTTTGGGCTAGATGATCCATTCCATGTTAAGAGCTCTGTGGGATGTTGTATAGGAGCTTGGAAGATAATGTTGAGAACATCATAGAAGATGGAGGCCTGGCTTGTGAAATTTCAGAGGGAAGATTAAAGACTCTTATCAGGGCCATGTTTTGATTGTGAAGATTCTGTGGTTTTGGTTAGCTGGGGCTGAAGAATCAGCTGTGAATAACAAGATACCAGAACCACTAAAGCAAATTAGTTACTGGAACTATTGATGCTGGTTAGCTGGAGCTAAGAAATTAGCGGTGTTTAAGAAGAGACCAGCATCACTGAAGTGAAATCTTTTAGAAAGTGTTTTCTGAGAGCACAGAGGTTGTGCTCCAGAGATAGCCACAGTTGTATTTTGTGCTGTGGCTGGACTTGGTACTGTGTAAGAGTCACCCAGATGGTACTGGTTTTGAAGGCGTGAAGGGGTCATGAAGAGCAGCTGAGGCTCTTGGCACAGTGAGAGGCCATGGAAGGCCATTGGTGAAGGTGCAGCCTCAGTTGCAATTGATGGCCCAGGACTTGAAGGGGTCATGCATAGCAGTTGAGGCTTGGCACCATGAAGAGAGCCTATGAGAGGCTATTGGTGAAGCCTAATTACAGTGGAAGACAGCAGTGTTTTGGAGATGCCAGTACCATGTGATGACCACCAAGAACAGCAGCAGCAGTGGAGTATAGGCAGCTGGAGCCTAGAAGACAAGCTGTGTGCTACAAAGGGCAGAGCTGGAGAAGTGACCCACGCCCTTGGAGGAGCCCAGAAGATCATGAGTTGGATCCCAGACACTGAAACATTAGCGTTTGAGTTTTTCTTCTGATTCTGACTGTGCCCTGATATTTTTCCCTCTTGATGGAAGAAAGTATTTCAGTGGAGCCCACAGTTAAGAGAACTTCGAATTTTTAAAAGACTGAATTTTAAAAAATATTGGACATTTTAAAGGGATTGATCTCTTAATGTGTAAAGATTGTGGAACTTTTAACGTCATTTCGATCTTGGGGATGAGTAAGAAAATAAGGATTGAGGCTAAACAGTGATGTGTTTGTGTGTCAAGTTGACAAGGGGTCAATTATACTGGCTGGTTTTGTGTCAATTTGACACAGGTTGGAGTTATCATAGAGAAAGGAGTTTCAGTTGGGGAAGTGCCTCCATGAGATCCATCTGTGGAGCATTTTTCTCAAGTAGTGATCTAGCGGGGGAGGACCCATTGGGCTGGTAGTCTTGGATTCTATAAGAAAGCAGACTGAGCAAGCCAGACTTCATCTCTGGGCTGGTAGTCTTGGGTTCTATAAGAGAAGCCTTGTGTTCCCCAGACTGAGCAAGCCAGAGAAAGCAAGGCAGTAAGAAATATCCCCCCATGGCCTCTGCATCAGCTCCTGCTTCCTGACCTGCTTGTGTTCCTGTCCTGACTTCCTTTAGTGATGAACAGCAGTGTGGAAGTGTAAGCCAAATAAACCCTTTCCTCCCCACTTGCTTCTTGGTCATGATGTTTGTGTAGGAATAGAAACCCTGACTAAGACAGTCACCTCGCCAGGAGGGACTTCCAGGTGCCCAGGCCCGGGGTGGGCATCTTGGTCCAATTGTTGAGTTCCAGATGGCTAGCCATGATTGCTGCACCTTACACACCCAGACTGGTAAGTCCTTCTTAATTGTTAAACCAACCTATTAGAAGTACTACAAAATATCTTAGGTCCTCAAAGAACAATTTACTTTATTCAATGTCTTTGTGAGGGTTTCCATTGCTGTGAAGAGACACCACGACCAAGGCAATTCTTATGAGGGACAACATTTAGTTAGGGCTGGCTTACTGGTACTGAGGTTCAATTCATTTTTATCATGATAGGAAGCATGGCAGTGTCCAGGCAGGCATGGTGCAGGCAGAGCAGAGACATCAACATCTTGTTCTGAAGGCAAACAGGAGACTGCTGTCTTCCAGGCAGCTAGGATGAGGGTCTCAAAAGCCCACCCCCACAGTGACACACTTCCTTCAACAAAGCCACACCTACTCTAACAAGGCCACACCTCCTAATAGTGCTTCTCCCTGGGCCAAACTACCACTATTCAAACTACCACAGACTGTTTCTTGACCTCTGGATCAGTGCACATTTTAGTGGTTTTAACTAAGGAATCCAGCCATATCTGAAAAAGCAAGTCTTAGAAGAAACACATGCCAGTAATGTATGCATTTTCCAGGCTTTTGTTGAACCTGAGAAGGATGAGCACTGAAGGCTCTAGAGCCTTTCCTGCTGTAAGGCTCCATCACAGCCTGTGCTCCAACACACCTGTCAACTGTCTTCTAACTACTAAATCAGCCTTGTTGCAAGGCTTGCATTGGAAAGGTGGGCTTGTCCCAGCATAATTGATAGAGTAGGAGACAATTTGAGCAGCTGGATGTGAACTTCAGCATTACTCCAGTGCGATTTTTATCCGCATGAAACCCAGCTCCACAGTCTAGACGCTTTGCTGTCATAACCACATTTCATCTCTCTTGTCACAGCGTCAGCTCAGAGTGATGTAAGCTCTTACTACAGCTGACTCAGGTCCAGGTGACCTGCACCTCAGGTGAGACTCTTTTCCCTAAAGACCCATGAGTTATATCCCTCTTCCCTCCGCTTCCCTCTCTCATATGCAACACATAATGCAGACTGAGCATAGGATACTCCCACAGAGACAAAGCAGGCAGTGGGCGCACACAGGCCTGGTCCATAGTAGTTCTGAAACCTAGCCAGCCACACTCCTTGACTAGGACTCAGACTGACTTCCTGTAGAGTCCTCTGTGATTTCTGGCTCCATCCCTAGATTCATGATCCCACTCCTCATCTGTTTCCAACCAAAGGAACCCAGAAGGCACCAGATGTTAGTGCATGCACAACCCACACACACTCACACAATCATACACATACTCACACATACACTCTCATACACATACAGACACATACACTTTCTTTTCTCTGTGTGTGTCTCTCCTCTCTCTCTCACACACTCTCTCTCTCTCTCTCTCTCCCTCTCTCTCTCTCTCTCACACACACACACACTTTCTCTTCTCTGTGTGTGTCTCTCCTCTGTCTCTCTCTCTCTCACACTCTCGTTCTCTCTGTTTCTCTTCTATCTCTCTGTCTCTCTCACACACCCACATATACTGTTACACATACACACTCTCTATCACACACACACACACACACACACACACACACTACAGAGTTGGTTCAGTGCTCAATGTGAGTTTTGTTAAATTGTTTTCATCTTGATTCCTTTATTTAAAATTTCCTTTTAATTCCTTGAGTAAACTTTCAAGGGTTTAGGAAGTTAACTTTAGGTCCATGTTCTAAATCTTAATTTTACAGAGAACATTTTTCTATTTTTACACAGTCATGTGACCAGATACTGCCCCTTGAAGTTTGGTCAGGCCTGAACCATCTTCCCTCCCTCCCCTCCTCCCCCTCCTTCTGTCTCCTTTCTTTCCCCTCTGCCCTCCCCCGTCTCTCTGCTCTGTAAATCTACTAATCACATTAAAGTTTCCCCATGTGCCTAAAAGCATGCCTTTAGAATTCCTGAAATATGAACCCAGTAACTATTGTTGCCTTGCATTTAACAGTTTGTCTCTGGGTTTCTGCATAGTTCTGCAGTCTGCTGTGCTGACATTGTATCTGACCAATTCTACCATCACCAAGTTGCTTCCTCCCAGCAATACTTAAAGTCCTTCTCCCTCTCATATTTCAGTTCATTTCAGTCCTTTGGACCAAGGCTTGCCTCCTTACAAGCTTTCTTCTGGTTGGTATTAAAGTGTGTTTGCATCAAACCATAAATCTGCTGCAGACTGGCCAACTCAAGTGATGTAAACGTCTACTTCAAAAGTGCAGGAAATTTTAAACAGACAATACATTTAAATGACTGTTCTTTTGTTTTTGTAGTTTGGTGAGGTTGCAAACAGAGGATTTTCAGTGATATATTTAATAGGCTTTCTGTCTGAGCTTCAGTCCTTCTATACCATGGCTTCAGACTTTGGAATGTTTAATAATAATTTGATTTTTTATATCTGTTTTTATTGAAAAGGGAAGTAAAAACACTTTATGATAAAATTAAAAATTTACATGGAAAATATTTCAGATAAAATAGAAGAGATACAAAGAAACACATTAAAATTAATAATTTTCATGGAAAATTAAAGAGTAAAGTGGTAGACACGTAAAACATTGCTAAATTAATTGAAATATGAATTATAAACATTTTATGATAGAATTGAAGATTTACATAGAAAATATTTCTGATAAAATTGTAGAAAAATGTAGAAAAACATGTTAGAATTGAAGATTATCCTGGAAAATTTTATATAGATATAATAGTGGTAGGCATAAAAGTATTCCTAGGTTGATTGAAAGTGGAATTATAAACATTTTCTGATAAACTTGAAGATTACATGGAAAATATTTCTGATAAAATTGAAGAAATATATAGAAAAACATGTTAAAATCAAAGATCATGGAAATTATACAGATAAAATGATAGGCATAAAGATAATTCTAAGTTGATTGAAGGTGGAATTATAAACATTTTCAGATAAAATTAAAGATTTACATGGAAAATATTTCTGGTAAAATTCAAGAAATATATAGACAAACATGTTAAAATTGAGTATTTCATGGAAAATTTTACACATAAAATGGTAGATATAAAAACTCTAAATTAATTGAAGGTGGAATTAAAAACATTTGTGATAAAATCAAAGATTTACATTGAAAACATTTCTGATAAAATAGAGGAAATATATAGAAAGACATAATTGAAGATTATCATGAAAAATAATGCAGATAAAATGGTAGACAAAAAATGGGAATAACAAACATTTTCTGATAAAATTGAAGATTTACATGTGAAATATTTCTGTTAGTCTACGTCTTTTTATTGGGCGTTTCCATCAATTATCCTTTGTAGGGCTGGATTTGTGGACAGATACTGTGTAAATTTGGTTTTATTGTGGAATATCTTGGTTTCTTCATCTATGATGATTGAGAGTTTTGCTGGGTACAGTAGCCTGGGCTGGCATTTGTGTTCTCTTAGGGTCTGTATGAGATCTGCCCAGGATCTTCTAGCTTTCATCATCTCTGGTGAGAAGTCTGGTGTGATTCTGTTAGGTCTGCCTTTATAAGTTACTTGCCCTTTTTCCCTTACTGCTTTTAATATTCTTTCTTTGTTTAGTGAATTTGGTGTTCTGATTATTATGTGTCAGGGGGACTTTCTGTTCTGGTCCAGTCTGTTTGGAGTTCTGAAGGCTTCTTGTATGTTCATGGGCATCTCTTTCTCTAGGTTAGGGAAGTTTTCTTCTATAATTTTGCTGAAGATATTTACTGGACCTTTAAGTTGGAAATCTTTGCTCTCTTCTATATCTATAATCCTTAGGTTTGGTCTTCTCATTGTGTTCTGGGTTACAAGCTTTATGCATTTTGCATTTTCTTTGACTGTTGAGTCAATGTTTTCTATGGTATCTTCAGCACCTGAGGTTCTTTCTTTTATCTCTTGTATTCTGTTGTTGATGCTTGCATCTATGACTCCTGAATTCTTTCCAAGGTTTTCTATCTCCAGAGATGTCTCACTTTGTGATTTCTTTATTGTTTCTACTTTCACTTTTAGATCCTGGATGGTTTTGTTCAGTTCCTTCACTTGATTGTTTGTGTTTTCCTGTAATTCTTTAAGGGATTTTTGTGTTTCTTCTTTAACAGCTTCTGCCTGTTGACCCATGATCTCCTGTAGTTCTTTAAGGGATTTTTGTGTTTCCTCTTTAAGGGCTTTTACCTGTTGACCTATGTTCTCCTGTATTTCTTTAAGGGAGTTATTTAAGTCTTGTTATGAAGCCCTATATCAGCCTCATGAGATATGATTTTAAATTTAACTCTTGCTTTTCCGGTGTGTTGGGGTAGCCAGGACTTGCTGTGGTGGAAGAACTGGGTTCCGATGTTGCCATGTGGCCTTGGTTTCTGTTGATAGGGTTCTTATGCTTGCCTTTCGCCATCTGGTTATCTCTGGTGCTAGTTGGTATTGTTGTCTCTGGCTGGAGTTTGTTTCTCCTGTGGGCCTGTAAGCCTGTGTCCTTACTCCTCTGAGCTCAGAAGTGAAAGCACTGCTGGGAGATCACTCTCCTGGAGGGCTGTGCACAGAAGGCTGTGGACTTTCCTGGCTCTCTGGTGCAAACGGCAGCGGGAAGACTTCCATCCCAGCTGTTCCACTGATCTTATGCCCTGTGTGCTCCTAGTTGTTCCCCTTCAGAGAGAAGGTGGAGATCTCACCTCTTTGCTCAGAACTGGAAGCACTGCTGGGAGAGCACTCTCTTCTGGTGGGCTGTGCACAGAAGACCGTGGCGACTCCTGGCTCCTTAGTGCAAATGGCGGCAGGTAGCTTTTTTGTTTTTTGTTTTTGTTTTTTGTTTTGTTTTGTTTTTGTTTGTTTACTGTGATCTGATCCCTGGTTTTCATACTCTATCTAGCACTATACCAATGGTATTTTCTTTTATGGTGCTGCTGTAAATCACTCAGCATTTGTGAGTTAACACACAGTATTTGTGGCATAACTCTATGCAAAATAACTCTCATCTACATAAAGCCAACAGCAAGGCATCCTGATCACTATGGTATCCATGAGTTTGTAAGAGGGTGTTACCCAAGAAGTCTTCAGTTGTTCTGGGAGAGACACAGGGAAGGTTGTGATGATGAAACTGTGGGGATAAAGAGGGGAAACACAGAGTTCACAGGAACACTTCCAGTAAAGGGAAATACTTCAGTGTAAAATGTGGTGCTTTCATTGAATTTCACTGAATTTTATTCACTGCTCAGAGGAGGGCAGGGTTCATAACCTGCTGGGTAATCACCCCAAATTGAAATAAATGCCGGTCTCTTACTCTAACTATATTCTATTTATAGAATATATACACAGAGGAAGGGGACTGGACTCTGCAGGGAATGTTAAAGAATGTCAGTAATGTCTTAACCTCTAGACCACGTGTGGAGTGGGGACGCCTTCCCCCCAGCCTTGCTCAAAGCACATCTCAAGCAAGAATCTTCACGATTGGTCTCCGCTGGAAGACTAAACATAACCAAGCACAGAGCAGAGCAGCAACAGACTCGCAAGCCTCGGAGAATCCTCTGTTCTTAGCAGGAAGACATCGCAGCATCCCATGACCTCACCCTGCTGGCTGGTTTAACTACCAACTTGGCACAGTCTAGAGCCACCTGGGGAGAGGATCTTTTTCCTTAACTTTTCAATCGATTCTTTGTGACTTTCACATCATGAATCTGAGTCCCAGTCATCTCCCTGTTTCCTAGTATGTGCCCTCTGCCCTTGCAACCCCCCCCCCAAAATAAACAGAACAAAGCACAGAAAGCATCTCCTCGTGGAAGCTGTGGAGTGTCACGGTGTGTCCCGCAGTGTGTATGCCCTTCTGTGGTGTGTCACGGTGTGTCCCGCAGTGTGTATGCCCTTCTGTGGTGTGTCACGGTGTGTCCCGCAGTGTGCATGCCCTTCTGTGGTGTGTCACAGTGTGTCCCGCAGTGTGCATGCCCTTCTGTGGTGTCACGGTGTGTCCCGCAGTGTGTATGCCCTTCTGTGGTGTCACGATGTGTCCCGCAGTGTGTATGCCCTTTTGCCCACACGTCTTCACCTTGCAGAAGTTCATTGCGGTGAGTCACTGCTCTGCTTTGAGGCCTCTGATGTCTGTGACACCATCAACACTGGATCATCTCCGGGACTTCCCCTGGTTGTCCCATTATTGCCCCGAGCTATGGAGACCCTGCAGCAGGACTGGTCCCTTCATGTGCAGCAATAGTTCACAGATGATGTAGATTTGGGGGCGGGCCATCTCGGCGCCCTGGAGTCGCTGAGCTGCTCAGCCTGCTGGCTCTCCCGTTTCTGCACCACCAGGGGCGCTCTCTAGCACTGCTCTGGCTAGGCTACAGCAGCCCCTGGGACTGGCTGACTTGCACCCCCAGAGCCAGCCCCACTGTGCTATCCAGTTGATGCGTGGGGCCCCGCTCTCCCAAGTGTTGCAGCCAGCGACAGGCTGAGAACGCTCTTCAGCACTCACACCCTCAGGGCTGGTTCGCCTGTGTAGCCCCACCCCAACACCCACCCCCTCTACCCACCTGCTGTTCTAGCCAGGCAAGGTGCAGGGTCTCTCCTAAGTGCTGTGGTCATAGAGGGCAGGGCCAGGCATCCACTCTCATGACCTTGGGGCCAGCGTTCCCGACTGCTGGAGGTGATGAGGGGCAAGGAGTGGGCATCACCTCACAGCAGACAGTGGTGAGGCCAGCTCAGAGCCTGTTCATCCATGCCTCCCACTTCCAGGACCAGCCCACTGTGCTGTCTGGGCAGGATACATGGCTCTGCCCTCCAGAGTGCTGCTTCAGATGAAAGGCGGGGCCAATTCTGCACCATCCTTGGATGCCAGTGCCCAGGCAATTGCTCAGCCCAGGATGTCCCCAGGGTCTCTGGTGGTGATATGAACCACAGACGTCGACACCCACCCCCACACTGCATAGTCACAGACACAGTCACGGCCTTCATCAGCTGCATAGGCTGGAGCTTCACCATGACCTCGGGGTGGGGCAGGCTACTCACCACAGGCTATTCCTCTCCACCCTTGTAGGAGACCAAACTGTGGGAAACCAGGCCTTCAACAGCCCCCACTTTGAGAGTCCCCTTTTGCTGACCCCTTGTTAGAAGCCTCTTTTACAAGGATGATTGTGGGAACCAACTGGTCCTTATCTTAGATAAACACCTGAGGTTGTTAGAGAAGAACCAGCATTCCAGAAAAGCCATAAGATGCCCCCAGCCTCTGCCAGCCTGTCACCAGCATCCACACCAGATGTCCTCGCTTTCTTCTGTGCCTTAAATCATTCTCCTCCAGCCCCTCCTTATCTCTCCTTATGGTGTGCTTAAAACTGGACCTTCTTCCATTAATAAACAGACCTTGACACGAACTCCTGATGCTTGGTCTCGCCCTGTCCTTCCCGCCCATTTCTCTCTTACAGGCTGGGTCCTCCTCTGCTCTCTGAATAACTAGGTCCCACAGGACGGGATACACCCTCAAGGAGGGAGGTGTCTCCAGTTCCATCTCTCTTCATGATGCTCAAGCACTTGCACACTGTAGTGGTTCCTGCTGCAGTGGGCCATGCAGCTGACAGGCCTAGGGGCAACCTTCTCTGTCAGGCCTCATGGTATGGCAGGAAGCAGGCCTCTAGGTGTCTAGGGCTGCCCGCCTGGATTGGCGGCAGGTGGGTCTCTGGGTATCTTTCCCTGCCTGCACTATGTGATCGCTGGATGTCTTCCTCTACCCGCAGTGCATGGTGGCGGCAGACGTGGCTCTGTATACCCTCTGCCCGGATTCCTGGGCATCTTTCCCCACCAGTGCAGTGTGTCATGGCAGTTGACAGGGCTCTGTGGAGACAGCCTTAAAGAGGTATTATCCAGATCAGGTTGGCTTGTAGGCATGTCTGAGAGAAGTGTCTTGTGAACTGTAACTAAAATGTGTGCAGCACCTCCGGTAGTGGCCGAAGTAAGAAGACACAGAAGAGGGGAAGCCTTGGCTTTGCATGACTCCAGTGAGGACTGAAGACCAGGGTCCCTGTGGGACCACAGGGCCAGACTGCAGCTCTGAAGCACCCAGTCTGCAGCCAACGGCAGGACCTGTTGCCTCTCTGGTGTGAGACAGCCATTGGGCTATGACTTAGCCACACCATGAAAGCCAATCCAATAAATCTCCTTTGAATTCACATTCATTGTCTCTGTTCTGTCCCCCACAGAGCCCTGAGGAAGACAGACACAATGACTGCTATGAGCCATTGACATCCCCGTGCACGTCCCTGGAGCTCTCTATCATCTGAGCACACTCACCCTCGTTCTGTGCTCCCCACCCTGTGCTGGATGGTGGGAACCCTGTCCATCCCACTCCATCAGGCCACGCTGTGGAGCACTGCTGCCCTGCTCCTCAGGAGCACCCCTCCTCCTCCCTGTCTCTCCACCATGCTGGCTGTATCCTCCGCTCCCTCCAGTTCTCAGTTTCCTCATTAAACCCTGGGCTCACACAGGATACAATGTAGACATGAGCTCAAGGGCAGAGAATGTGTTTCTTTCACCTTTACACACTTGGCACCAACCACAATGCCTGATACAAATTAGCTGCCCAAGACTGGTGGGCTGAGTGCGGATCAGAAAGCCAGGCATGGCCTATACCTCACCCCCCTCCTGTGAGCCCCCTGCCTCTGTTCTTCTGCTTTTGCTTGGAGAGTGAACAGGTTTTAAGACGTTCTGCATCGTATTCTGCCTGCATGTTTTCACTCTACACTTTTCACAAGAGCATTGTATAGAAAGTAATCCCTTCCTTCCTACGACACAGGTCAGTGTCGCCACATTGATTAGACAGCTTATTTATTGAACTGCTATTTTTATCACAGATGCTTTATTTTAGAAAATACAGCTTTAAAAATGAATGACCTAAAATATCTGTAAGAAAGGAGGAGTAGGCGATTGACCTTGAAGTTACTGACTCTGTAAGAAGCCAGCGTGAGCTCCATTGCTGTAACAACCAACAACAGGACAGATTGAAGTCCATCCACTCTGTAGTCTCATCAAAACAAACCACTCAGACAACAAAGGCACAGGAGTTGAATGACAAACCGCTCTGATCAATACTATGGTATTTATTCTGTGTCTTGAATCCAAGAGGATAATGTTGGGATATTTTTATTTCAATGCAGCTAAAACAATTTATGTATTGTCGGTCACAAGAAAGGCAATGTACAGTGTTCATATTAGTGTGTGCCAGGAATTGTACTTAACGAATCATGCAATGAATTCCTAATTGTCTCATTTTTTAAAATTGTGTGTGTATATGCGTGTGTCTGTACATGAGTATCAGATCCCCCAGAGCTGGAGTTACGGTAACAGGTATGAACTCCTTGACATGGGTACTGGGAACCAAATTTGGGCCCTCGGCAAGAACAGTCTGAGCTCTTAACCACTGAGCTGTGTCACTGATCCCCACTCCCTATTAGACCTTAGCATCTGTTGTATTAGTTGGGGCTCTTCAGGGAATGGAGCCAATATATATATGCACCACACACACACACACACACACACACACACACACACAAACATTTTAGAGGTTGTAGGTGCAAGACCATCCCTGCTCTGTAGATGAGGAAAATGAGACTCCAGAGCTTCCCCAGTAAACACCACCCATGAACGGCAGGTGACCTTCTCCAAGCTTGGTCTGCCTGACCAAATTACTTTTCTTTTATTCACAACCTTGGCTTTTTTGTTTGTTTGTTTGTTTGGTGAGAATAAAATTTCAAACATGAATATCAAGGTATTTATAGAATATAGACAGACTCATCGTATCTAGCAATTTGGGAGGACTTAACATTAGATGGATTATTAGGGACGGAGAGATGGTTCAGTTATACAAACATGAATCTAGATCCCCAATACTCATTTGAAATCTGGCTGTAGTGACACATCTGCAAACCCAGTCTGGGAAATAGAGACAGGGGGATGCCCAGGACTTGCTCTGGCTGAATTGCTGTCCTCCAGGTCCAGGGAAAGAATCTGTCTCATAAAATAAGATAGGGAGTGGTTAAGAAAGACACCTGATGGTGACTTCTGGCCTGCACACACGTGTGTACCTTCAAACACATGCACACACAAAATAGGACAAAACAAAATTACTATTAGCTTATTAACATAAGCCTTTGTCTCTGAAATCTCAGTAGTGAAGATGCCAGGGTAGACTTGAAAGGAAACTATATTTGACCAACATTAATCTTTACTCTTCCCCTTGGCTTCTCAGCATAATGATAAAAAAGTGTAAGTTACCAGACAAGTGATTTCTCCAATACATCCTCTTGCAAAGATAATGTTACCTTTGGCACAGATAACGCCTTATTCTTGCTGATGTCGTTAGAAAACGACAAGGTCGGCCGGAATGAGAAATTGACAGGGTCTCTGTTTCTCCAGTTTTTAATAAGCATTGTCAAAAGAAATAATAATCAGATTTGAGCTTGTTTGTCCTTGAAGCACCTCTAAAGGGCTCCCCTGCAATGCTGAGGGAGACCAGAAGCAGTCAGGAAAGACAGGCACTCAGAGTGCACTTCCTTGTAGGTGACAGAAATAAAATGCTTCTCACTGATTCAGATGCCAGGGAGGTTTTTCTTGGATGTTGGAAAATGGTAGTAAAGCAAGGCCTGGTGGGTTAATAAACTGTGTCTCTAACATGTGCATGAAACACAGGCCTGGTGGGTTCATGAGCTGTGTGCTCTGACGTGTGCATGAAACACAGGCCTGGTGGGTTCATGAGCTGTGTGCTCTAACATGTGCATGAAACACAGGCCTGGTGGGTTAATAAACTGTGTGCTCTGACATGTGCATGAAACACAGGCCTGGTGGGTTCATGAGCTGTGTGCTCTGACATGTGCATGAAACACAGGCCTGGTGGGTTCATGAGCTGTGTGCTCTAACGTGTGCATGAAACACAGGCCTGGTGGGTTAATAAACTGTGTGCTCTAACGTGTGCATGAAACACAGGCCTGGTGGGTTAATAAACTGTGTGCTCTAACATGTGCATGAAACACAGGCCTGGTGGGTTCATGAGCTGTGTGCTCTGACATGTGCATGAAACACAGGCCTGGTGGGTTCATGAGCTGTGTGCTCTAATGTGTGCATGAAACACAGGCCTGGTGGGTTCATGAGCTGTGTGCTCTAACATGTGCATGAAACACAGGCCTGGTGGGTTAATAAACTGTGTGCTCTAACGTGTGCATGAAACACAGGCCTGGTGGGTTAATAAACTGTGTGCTCTAACATGTGCATGAAACACAGGCCTGGTGGGTTCATGAGCTGTGTGCTCTGACATGTGCATGAAACACAGGCCTGGTGGGTTCATGAGCTGTGTGCTCTAATGTGTGCATGAAACACAGGCCTGGTGGGTTCATGAGCTGTGTGCTCTAATGTGTGCATGAAACACAGGCCTGGTGGGTTAATAAACTGTGTGCTCTGACATGTGCATGAAACACAGGCCTGGTGGGTTCATGAGCTGTGTGCTCTAACGTGTGCATGAAACACAGGCCTGGTGGGTTAATAAACTGTGTGCTCTAACGTGTGCATGAAACACAGGCCTGGTGGGCTCATGAGCTGTGTGCTCTAACGTGTACATGAAACACAGCTCTCCAGGCAGGCAGCGTCCTTTACGAACTTTATCCCAAAGACACCCCCATCCCACCCCCACCCCGCCCCCCAGACTCTTCTCTCAGACCAGACTTTAGGAAAAGTGGTGAACTGTCTATGTACACAGAACTCTGCTCCGGCCCCTGGGTTTTGCTGTGGTTTGGATGACTGTCCTCGGAACACCCATGTGGTAAAGGCTTGGTCCCCAGCTTTCAGTGGCATGGGGGGTGACCTTTGGGTGACCTTTGGTTCTAGTGAGACGAGTCACTGTGCGGGAGCTCCTTGCAGCTGCCATGGAGTGAGCATCTTTCCCTCTCATGAAGTAGAACCATGGCCAACTCTAAAGACAACAGGCCCAAGGAACCAGAGACTGAAACTATGAAGCAAAAGAAATCTTTCCACTCTTCTTTAAAAAAAGATTTTTCAAACCTTTTATCGGTTCTCTGTGGACTTCACGCCATACTTCCCGGTCCCTCTCATCTCAACCTTGTTCCTACCTTCCACCCTTGCAACCTTCCCACTATGGAGAAAAACAAATCTCATGGAAGTTGCAGTGTGTGCTGTGTCCCGCAGTGTCCCCTTTGCCCAGACATATTTGCTTGCAAATGTTCATTGCAGTGACTCATTGGCCTGGTGTGAGGCCTCTGGCTTCTGCTGCACTGTGAACACCGGGTCTCTCTGGGATTCCTCTCGGATATCCTCTTGTTGCCCTGTGCCATGGAGCTCCTGTTTGGATGTGCAGGACCCGCCCCTTCATGCGCTCCAGCAGTTCACAGATGGGGCAGGTGTCCGGGAGGGACAAAGCCCTGGGTCTGGGCCTGAGAGGTGTCAGAGATGGTCAGCCCACTGGCTCTCCCGCTCCCATCCCTGAGAGGTGTCAGAGATGGTCAGCCCTCCGGCTGTCCCGCTCCCATCCCCGCGGGGCCAGCTCACCTGCCTGCTCCAGATGGTGAGTGAGGGGCAGAGGGTGTCTCTCACTTGTCTGTGTCACCTCTGCCCAGCAGACGAGGCAGAGCCGGCTCTCTTGTGCTCACACCCTTGGGGCCTGTTCGTCTGCAACCCCCACACCCAGGGCCAGCTCTACTACCTTGCCCAGGCAGCTGCAGGGCCTGCGTTCCCAGTTGCCGCAGCAGTTTGGGGGCAGGGCTAGCTCTCCTGCTCTCCTGCTCACAACATCATCTCTCCCTCCTGCCGTCCTAAGTGGCAAGGATGAGGGACACTTCAGCATGTCAGACAAGAGGCACGGCCCGCTCTCCCACACTCACACCCGCCTGGCTGGCTCACCACAGCCCCCATAGCTAGGCCCAGCTCCATTGTGCTGCCCAGATGAGGTGCAGGGCCTGCTCCCCCAAGTGCTGCAGCAGGTCAAGGGGAAGGCCCCAGCTCCTGTTCTCATGATCCTGACAAGGCCAGCTGTCCTGCCTGCCACAGGGATTGGGGGTGGGAAGCAGTCTCTCTCTCTCTCTCTCTCTCTCTCTCTCTCTCTCTCTCTCTCTCTCTCTCTCTCTCTCTCTCTCTCTCTCGTCCAAGCCACAGGGAGACTAGTGGTAGGGCCATTTCTCCCAAGCTTGCATCCTCAGGACCAGCTAACCTGTAACTCCCAAAATATGCAGGGCCGACTCTCCAGGGTACTGGCTACGGGTAGAATCAGATCTCTTGCCCTTTTGCCTCTGAGACCAGCTCCCCCCAGTGTCCAGGTGAGGGGTAGGGCCACTTCTGCTCAGACATCAACATGTCCCCAGTGACAGCCCAGACCAGGGACATCCATCTGGCCTTTGGTGGTAACAGACCCCTGCTGCCGAAGTGCGGCAGACCCAGATGTGACCACCTGGTGGCAGCACAGGCCAGGACCTCAGCATGGTCCCAGGTGGCATCACCAGCTGCTCACATTGGGCTGTTCCTCACTACCCTCAAGTCTCCAGTTCTGCCTCTCTCCACTGTGCCTGCCTCCTTATGTTTTTCCTTCTCTTTCATTCTCTGCAGTTCACCTGCTCCTCCTGGTGGTGCCCAGGGTTGCTCAGGGTCTGGGGTCGTCTCAGGAGAGGGGTCTCAGGAGTGCTAAGCCCTGCTTGTGCAATACGGCACAGGGCGGGAGTCATCTTGGGCATGGTCTGCCTCCACCCCCTAGGCCTGGAGGGCACCAGACTAGTGCTCATCTCGGACTAGCTTCTCTGCCGGCCCACCTGAGTGGCCATTTGTCCCAGGCTCACTCCTGCCTAGGACGGGACATCCCAGGTGGGGTTCTTCCAGTCTCTGGCTTGCTTCCTGTCCTGGGAGCCTGTCCAGGCGTACCTGCACTGGAGTGGCGGCCATCTCAAGCTGTTCCCTGTGGTGACAGACTGGTGGTGGTCTCAGGCTCACTTCTTTCAGTGACTGTTAAGCTACTACTAATCCTTCAGATGTCCATAGGTCAGAACGCTGAGCATAGACATAGCCTCTCCTCTCTGCCACCTACTGACGTCCGTGTGACACAGCAGCCAAGCCTGTAATGCCTCTAGGGGCATCCATCCCAGGTGTCTGTCTGTCACCTTAGCTGACTAGCACTGGTGCCTCTCTTCCATCCTTCTTTAGGGCTCAAATCCTCACTCCCCTACAGTTTGTATTCTTAGCAAAGGAGGCCCTTAAGATACAGTGATGAATCAGGACTACTGAGATCTCTCCACGCCCTTATTGTAAGGCAGCACACAGTTCAGGGAAAATAGCTTTCCTTTGGGCACCAGTGTGGCTCAGGAGGAATTCGCCGCAGTCAGTGAGACCTCTCCTCTCTCCTGACACTTCAGGTCAGGCTCGCTCAGGTCTCATCTCTCCTCACACAGGCTCTCCATTCCAGCCATGCCGCTGACGACACAAGTCAGCCTCCCTTCATGCAGACTGCTGCTTCTCTGTCCGGTCTGTACAATGTGTCAGGGCTAAGGACCCTGCTGCGAATGCTTTCTACCATCTTCCTGGGCTTCCCACGCCCTTCACTTCACCTGAGCCTAGTTTAGTCAGGGTCCTCAGTTTCCAAGATGCGTAGTTGAATCAAACACAGGAGGCATCTTCCAAGAGAACCCTTAAGGATCATGTGAGGAAATATTCCACCAGTGGCTCTTGGTCGGAGGACTTGTGGTAGATGCTGTGACTTCTGCTAAGTTTATCTTCTTATACAAAGCTCAGGGAATATACAGAGAAAGACAATACAGTGAAGAGAAGCCAATCAAACAATAGAGCTGTGGAGATGTACAGGGCAGGTTAGATTCATGCTCAGCTTCCTCAAGAGAATGGAATAATGATAGTGTTACCTCAGAGGGCTTATATGAATTTCTGGTACTCAGAGGAGAGAGGGGACACAGACGTGCTCTTGGAACAGATTCTGAAACTTGACAGCTGGTAATCTAAAAACAAACAACCAATCAACAAACAACAAAAAAAATGCACACAAGGAGCATGAAGCACATTTTTGGGAATGTGCAAATACGATATGCAAATGAGAATATTCCAGTAGACGGAAAGAGGAGCGCCGAGCCCTGGTCAAGAGCTGTGTATTGATCTAAATTAAAACAAAACTTATCAAGATCCAAAGCAAACATTCCAAGAAGTGGGAACTGTGATGGAACAGAGACCTGGTGTGGAGGAGGCATTTGTAAACTCTAGCCTGGTGGTGTGGTTACAAAGTGGAAGTATCTCCCACAGGCTTGTGTTTTAATGCCAGCCATTGGAGCAGGTTGGGAAAGTCCTGGACCCTTAAGGAGGGAGAGGAACTGAAGCCATGGGTCAGGCACTGAGGTTCACAGCCTGGCCCGTTTCACCTCTACTTCCTGACTACAGACAGAACAAGAGCAGGTGCCTGCCACTCACACCACCATGCACTTCCTGCCATGGTGGACCGTGGACCTTCCAACCGTGAGCCGAAATAAATCCTTCCCTACACTGCTTTTTCTCAGGTATTTATTCCCAGTGATGAGAAAAGACATTGATAGACACAGGAATAATTGAAATTCTCAGGTACAGGAAAAATGGCAAAAAGCAAGGCCACACTGTCTTGAAAATGCACGCTGTATTCTAGGACAGACTTGGAGAAAGAGAGAGGGTATTACATAAGCTCACCTTTGCCCAGTGTCCAGGTCCTGGGATAGAGTGAGAACCTCGCCCCTTAGAGCCTCTGCCTCACCCTGTTGAGCACTGCATTGCTGAAGCCCAACAAGAGCTGCTTTTTAATGAGAGAACACCGGTGGCTGTGCTGTCTTTAAGTCAACTTTACACAAGCTAGAGTCATCAGAGGGGAGGGAGGCTATCAGAAAATGTCTCCATAAGGTTGGGCTGCGGGCCAGCCAATAGAACTTTTTTTAAATTAGTGATTGATTGGGGAGGATCCAGCCCATTGTGGGAGGCTCCATCCCTGGGCTGGTAGTCTTAGGCCCTCTAAGAAAGCCAGCTGAGCAAGCCATGAGGAGCAAGCCAGTCAACAGTACCCCTCCATGGCCTCTGCATCAGCTCCTGCCTCCAGGGTCCTGCCCTGCACGTGTTCCTGGGCCCTCACTACTTTTAATAATGAACTGTTATACAGAACAGTGAGTGAAGGAAGTTCTTTCCTCCCCAAGCTGCTTTTGGTCGTGGTGTTTCATCAGAGCAATGTAACATTAACTAAGACAGTAGCCAAAAGCAATATCCATATGCCTAAACTCCTCAGAGCTAGCAGATAAGAATATGCCCAACCTCTGCTCGTGAAGGCCAAGACATCTCTTAAGTCTTGAGGCTGCAAGTGATAGCAGTTTGCCTGAAGACATTCTGTCAGTGGTTTGTCTGGTGCTGCTGTGTATGTAAATGTGAAATTCTGAACCCCAAGATCCAGCTACCCTCAGATGAGTGAATTCTCACATAGACCAGCCTTTGTTGTATAAACCCAGTTTAAAGCTATTGGCTAAGTAAAAACAGCTACAGCCAATTACTGAGGAGAATAGAAGTAGGTGGGGCTGTAGTTACCAGGCTGGGGGTCTCAGGTAGGGACCACAAGAGACAGGCAAGGAGAAAGAAGACAGCAGAAAAAGAGGTCTTCTTAGCTGGGATGGACCAGGAACATGTGGCTGAGGGAAGTGAACCCCGAGGACAGACTAGCAACTGCAGCTCAGGCAAGACTCAAATAGCAGGTAATTGGAGAGCACAACTGGGCAATAGCCAATCCAGCAGAGAAAATAGACCAGGGCTGATTAAATACATCAATAGGACTCAGCCTCGATTATTGGGGGCTGTCTGGATCATATTAAAAAAATAGTTATATGTCACAACAACAATGTTCCTACAGGTACCACACCAACAAGGAGGAGCACGTTGCCTCTCCTGCCTCCTCTGCCACCTCATGCCTCAGCTTCCACAGGCCGTCTGTCAGGCCTCGGGTCAAAGGTCTGGAGGGGGCAACATATGAGACTCATCAGACCAGAAGCTGACACAAGGAGCACTTGGCCTTCTGGTGCTGCCCCAAACCTATGACTGAGGCTGGGTGGGCACCGAGTTCCAGTTCAGAGACAAGTTTGGTCAGGATGTGGTCAGCCTGCTTCGTTTTGAGGAAATTTGTAGTTCCAGGGGGTAAGAAAGGAGACAAGTGAAAAAAAGAAAGACACATACAAACACACACACACACACACACACACACACACACACACACCACACTTTCCAAGATAAGGGGGAAAAGGGATTCCAAACAATCAATAGTTAGGCTGACTTTGAATTCCTGCAATCTTCAGATGGCAGAAGACACCCCACAGGTGACTGAAGAAAAACGCTGACATTTAAGGATGCACCAGAGAACAAGATAAAACTCATGGTCCTGATCAAAGCAGAGAGATCGTAGACAGTTCTCCACCTAAAGAAAAATCACCAAGAAGCAAAGTGGCTGGGATCGGATGTCAACAAGAGGAAGGCAAGGGGTGAGAGACAGCAAGGACGAAGGAGGCTTCCATGAGTCACAAAGGAAACCCAACCAAACCAAAGGAATAGAGACCGTGCTGTGCCTGGTTTCTTAACCATAAATGTGAATGTCTGGGGAAAACACACTTATCCTAATAAAATACAAATGACCAAAGGCCAGCATAGGAAGAAGTACAACACTTGATGAACCGATTACTTTGTCAGACTTGAAACATAACAAAGACTGATCTTTTAATAAGAATGGGAGGGTCAGGAGCTTTCTCAACTAAATTTGTGTAACTTTTAAAGAAGAGGTGATTCTTATCATTGAGCTAAGTTTGAAGACTCTAGTCTGAGGCTGAGGTGATAACTCAGCTGGTAAAATGCTTGCAGCACAAGGATGAGAACAAAGTTTGGGTTCTCAGAACCTATGTGTAAGGCTGGAGAGACATGGAAGCTTCCCTGTAATCCTACTATGTGGGAGGCAGAAAGGGAGTGGCTTGGACACACTGGCTACACAGACTAGCTGAATTGACAATCTCTGGGTTCAAGTCAGAGACCTGTCTTTATCTATAAGGTGGAAAATGGTTGGGGAAGACACCCAGTGTTAATGTCTGGTCTCCACATACATGTACTGTACCTGCGCAAACAGCCTGTGCTTACACACATGCACAGCACTACACACACATATGCATGCTTAAAAATCAAGTTGTAGGGACACAGGAAAGATGGAAATGTAGCCTAGTCTGGCCACAAGCTTGCTATATAGTTGAGGATGACCTTGAACTTCTGATCCTGCTGTCTCAGCCTACTGATTACAGGCATTCAGTATAATACCCAGGTTTTTTTTTTTTTTTAACAGTGCTGTAGATCAAATCAGTGGTTTGTGCATATTAGGCAATCACTCTAACAACTGTGCTATATCATCAGTCTTGAAAGTGGTTTTTTCCCTGTTTGATAGCTTCCAAAGTAAAACAGTAATTTTATTTCATCAGACAAATCACGATAATGTAGGTGTACATAAGATAAATCCAGTCACTCCTTACCCACAATCCTCAGATAGCATGAAAGCTACGATGAAAGCTTTATGAAAGACACAATCAACTATGTTCTATTAGCTCAGGATCTCTCCTTCTCTTCTTCCCTTGTGCACACAGTCTATTATGATACGGGTATGCGACTAGATGGATTTATTTATGTTTTATGAAAACCTATAAAATGCTCATTATTCAGCTTGTTAGCTTTTACTTTTATTTGTAATACGAATTGTATCACGCTTTAAGGATTTCTCTTTAAAATCCCTCTGCAGTGTCCAATAGTATTGATTGTTGTTTAAAAGAACATAGAGACAATACATCCAATTTGACAAATAAATGACCTGAGATATTTTTACCGTATTGTATGTACACATGTCATATTGTATGTATGCATGTCATATTGTATGTATACATGTCATGTTGTATGTATACATGTCATGTTGTATGTATTCATGTCATGTATGTATTCATGCCATGTTGCATGTATGCATGTCGTATTGTATGTATGCATGTCATATTATATGTATACATGCCATATTGTAAGTATACATGTCATGTTCTATGTATACATGTCATATTGTCTGTATACATGTCATATTGTATGTATGTTGTATTGTATGTATACATGTCATGTTGTATATAGGTCATATTCTATGTATGCATGTCATGTATGTATGCATGCCATATTGTATGTATGCATGTCAGTTATCCAGTTCTTCCTCACAGACATTTGTTGACACATTCACTCCCACAGTTGTCCCCTAAGGTTTAGTGCATCATGCTCCTGTTTTACAGAAAGGGAAACTGAGTTTCCCAAGTGACACATGACTTGCATTCATCCGCAGATCATGTGTGTTGCCAGAACCTGGGTTCTTTTAAACTAGTATCTTCATGTGCTCCTCTCACCCAGATCCCTCTGAACTCACCTAAGGGCTGAGCATTTGTTGGAAATGAATGAGCTTGCTGGTACTCTGTCTTTGCTTGTTTTCAGGAAGTAAAAGCTTGGACACATTCTGAAGAATCAAATAAGAGTTAATGTAGTTGTTGTAGAGGATGCAGAGGGGGAAGATTATGGTTTTGAGGTTATTTTACCAGAAAGTCTATTGCCTGTGTTTTCTGACCTAATATTCAGAGGAACAAAGGAGAAGAAGCCCTCAGGAAGGATTGACTCCAGGAAGCACAGTTCCTGGAGAACACGAGGCAAATCAGCACCTGGAGATGTGGCAGAGACACAAGCAGTGGAGAGCGAGCCCAGGCCGCTCCCCGGTCCTGACTGCCTTCCCTCTGTTGTGAGCCAGGCTTTGCTTGTCTCCCTGTACCTGGGAAAGTCATGTGCAGAGGGCCTTTGCATGCTCTTCCTGGAAACCCTGAACCTTGCCCACATCTTGCTCCTGCAGCTCATGCTCACTGTATGGCTACACCCCTCTGTTGGTCTCCCATTCCAAGACTGCAGACATCAGCATGTACCGTGCTTGGTGTAGTAAAATGCAGTGTAAGTGTGTGCCATGTAAGGGAGTGCAATGTAAGTGTATGCAATGAAGGGGTGTGCAATGTAGGTATGTACAATGTAAATGTGTGCAATGTAAGGGTGTACAATGTGTGTACAATGTAAGTGTGTGCAATGTAAGGGAGTGCAATGTAAATATGTACAATGAAAATGTGTGCAATGTAAGGGTGTGCAATGTAAGTATGTACAATGTAAGTATATACAATATAAGGGAGTACAATGTAAATGTATACAATGTAAAAGTATGCAATGCAAGCATGTACAATGTAAGGGAGTTCAGTGTAAGTATGTATAATGTAAATGTGTGCAATATAAGGGTGTACAATGTAAGGGTGTGCAAGTAAGTGTTTACAATGTAAGGGTGTGCAAGTAAGTGTGTACAATGTAAGAGTGTACAGTGTAAGGGTGTGCAATGCAAGTGTGTACAATGTAAGTGTGTGCAATGAAGGGGTATGCAATGTAGGTATGTACAATGTAAATGTGTGCAATGTAAGGGTGTACAATGTGTGTACAATGTAAGTGTGTGCAATATAAGGGAGTGCAATGTAAGTATATACAATGTAAATGTGTGCAATGTAAGGGTGTTCAATGTGTGTACAATGTAAGTGTGTGCAATATAAGGGAGTGCAATGTAAGTATATACAATGTAAATTTGTGCAATGTAAGGGTGTACAATGTGTGTACAATGTAAGTGTAGGAAATGTAACTGTGTACAATGTAAGGATATGTAATGAAAGTGTGTACAGTATAATGGTATGCAATGTGTTTACAGTATAAGTGTGTGCAATATAACGGTGTCCAATGTAAAGGTGTGCAATGTAAGTGTGCACCAGTGCACTAAGAAGTAAAACTCAGATTCCAGTGTCATGCTGAAGTTTGTTCTGGAAAGAGGCAACCAACAGTGAAAAGGGAGGCATTATGAGAATGTCTTTCTTCTCCTCGTAGGCAGTGGGCTATCACAGGGCCTTGCACATGCAGTGTTTCTACCTGGGACAGTCTCCCGTAGTGAAAATCAAGAGAGAGACATAGGCACGTTTCTGGTGTAATGCGTAAACTCTAGTCTCCTTCCCCAACTCTTACTGAGGATGGGAGAGACCTAGTTAGTGCAAACCTAAGAGAGAAGAATATCAAGTCCTAACTCAGAGTCAACATCCATGCACGGTTGACTAGAGCTCAGGAACAGTGTACACTCCAAGATCTTAATCCAGTGTATTCAGTTTGACGTTTCTATATCCTGACATGACTTACTCTCCTTGGACACAACAGTCTACGTTAGACTGTGAGGTTACTTATCTCCCAGGTCCCAAACTACAAGGGGAGATCTTGTTTTCTGGAAAGTTTTCAAGTCCCTCAGACTTGGCAAATAGTCCAGCAGCTGGGAATCACTGGACTCTCAGCAGGACTGTGAAGACATAAGTCGATCTCAGCTTCCTCACTGCTGACTCTGTGAGCAGCTGCCTCTCACTCACACTGATGGCCGTGAGCCTTTCCCACCGCCTCTCCTCCTCCTCCTAGATGCACAGTGAGCCAAAATGAAACCATTCATTTGCAAGGTGCTTCTTGCAGGTATTTAGTTATGTCATGGAGAAAAATAACTATACCAGAGAACTGGTGCCAAGCACTGGGGTTGTTGCCTGTACCATGTTGTCAGAGGCCTTTGGGTTTGTAGGGAAAACCCTGGAGCTATGTCCTAGAGAAGCTCTAGAATGCCATAAAGAGTGTAGTGGTCTCTGCTGGTGGGAAGAGTTTAGTGGTCTCTGCTGGTGGGAAGAGTTTAGTGGTCTCTGCTGGTGAGAAGAGTTTAGTGGTCTCTGCTGGTGGGAAGAGTTTAGTGGTCTCTGCTGGTGGGAAGAGTTTAGTGGTCTCTGCTGGTGGGAAGAGTTTAGTGGTCTCTGCTGGTGGGAAGAGTTTAGTGGTCTCTGCTGGTGGGAAGAGTTTAGTGGTCTCTGCTGGTGGGAAGAGTTTAGTGGCTTCTGCTGGTGGGAAGAGTTTAGTGGTCTCTGCTGGTGGGAAGAATTTAGTGGTCTCTGCTGGTGGGAAGAGTTTAGTGGTCTCTGCTGGTGGGAAGAGTTTAGTGGTCTCTGCTGGTGGGAAGAGTTTAGTGGCTTCTGCTGGTGGGAAGAGTTTAGTGGTCTCTGCTGGTGGGAAGAATTTAGTGGTCTCTGCTGGTGGGAAGAGTTTAGTAGTCTCTACTAATGGAATGGGTTTAGTGATCTCTTCTGGTGGGAAGAGTTTAGTGATCTCTGCTGGTGGGATGAGTTTAGTGATCTCTGCTAGCAAGAGCTAAGAAGACCAGGCTGCTGATAGACAGGATGATTATAAAGGCAAAGCTCAGGTTGGCTTAAGTTGTGGGCAGGGAGGCCAAGGTAGGTGTGGACAAGTCATCTGTAATTATTAAGGAGATTAGTAAGGAGGAAACATTTCACACTGGAGTGATAGGAATGAGGCCTCTTACCCACTGAAGTCTCTAGGGTAGAAACCTTAAAACCTATTGGGAAACAATGGGTGAGTCGTACAGAGTGCCTCAGAAGTGCATCCACAGTCAAATATGGCCACCTAAAGAAATTTCTCCCCAGTTCATCCATATGGGTTCTTGACCAGTGCAGCCACAGTCCTAGGAGACCGGCTGTATCTCCGGCCAGCAGGGCATCTCCAACTAGGCTTGTTCTGCGTGGCATTGGTTTTTCAGGCAAGCAGAGTGCAAGAGTTAGGGAGTGACAGAAGCTTATAATATTCCAGAGAGCTCAGCCCACAGCACGGTAGGTTCAGACGCCCTCTGTGGACTGCCTCCACACTGGGCAGGATGCTGTGAAGGCGAAGCCCAAGTTTCAGTAAAGACTCTAGATTTTCGATGTGAGAACCAGGAATGCATGCTGTCGCATCTTAGTTGGGTTTCCGCAAGTGAGCAAACACCAGCGGCAGCTTGGGGAGGGAAGGGTTTATTTCTGCGCACAACTCCTAGGTCATGCTCCATCTCTGAGGAAAGCCAGGGCAGGAGCTCAGGCAGGGATCTGGAGGGGAGTGTGCAGGAAGAGTGTGCCTCCTCAGGCTTTGCTCTCCTGCAGCACACAGGACCAACCATCCAGGGTGCCGCAGCCGCCGAGAACAGTGGTCCGGGCCCTCCCACAACAGCCAAGCATCAAGAAAGTACATCACAACTTTGCCTGCGAGCCAGTCTGGTGTTCTCCCTCCAAAAAAAAAAAAAGTATGGAAACTGCCTAGAAACATACAATTCTTGCAAAAATTTATGATTTTATATATGATCCCTAAAGAGAGCACCAAGGGATGGTAAGATGGCTCAGTGCACAACTTATTATGTATGTATGTACGTATGTATATATGTATGCATGCCTGCATGTATGTATGTATGCATGCATGCATGCATGCATGTATGCATGCCTGCATGTATGTATGTATGCATGCCTGCATGTATGCATGCATGTATGTATGTATGCATGCATGTATGTATGTATGCATGCCTGCATGCCTGCATGTATGCATGTATGTATGTATGTATGTATGTATGTATGTATGTGTGGCAGGTCTCTGGCTGTCTTGGAACTCAGTGCATAGACCTGGCCGGCCTCCGACTAGCAGAGATCTGCCTGTGTCTGCATGCCAAGTGCTTGCACCTGGCCACCTCATTTAGCTCTGATTATCTTCTCAAATCCCCGTTCAAAATCCCGTCCCCTCAAGGCTTCAGCACACGAGTCTGTCAGAACACAACTCAGTCCACTCTGAAATAAGGAAGGCCAGCCAGGAGGCTGAGGATGTGAGGGAGGACCGTGGTCTGAACTGATGTCTGGGGACCACATTCGGTTCCTGGAGTATGTGACAATTCCCTTTGGTGAGCCAGAGATGGGCGTGCTAAAGGGTCTCAGGCTAGCAACAGAGCAAAAGGATTGCACACATTCAAAGCAACCTCAGCCCAGCCACAAGGTCTCCACTAGAGTCATCTCTCTCCAGCCAGTCCAGGGTCAAGCAGCCCCGTGTCTGGTATACGCGTCTCTCTCCCAGTCGCAGATGCTCCCTCGTGAGGCTGTGCCCCCTTCATCAGGAATGCATTCTGATGGGTCTGTCTGACTGAGCTGTTACCTGAGAATTACGCACATGCTGAGTGGTGTCATGCTCCGTGTCTGGGTCCTCATCTAATCAAACACCAGCAAATCACCGTCTTCTAAACGTGAAATTACCCCTGAATAAATCATAACGTGAGGATCTCGGCAAGCCATGTTTCCGCAATGAAGTCTAAATAGGAGGGATTACAGAGGAGAGGATAACAGCCCCTGTTCTGAGCGTGGAGATGAGTCTGTAACTGGCCTAGCAGAAACGAAGGTTTTCTAGAGAGACACCGTGTCTCTCAATCTGACTATCACACTACTGAAACACTGGATTCCCAAAGTGGGAATTCCCCCGGGAATCGCATGCTGGAGAAGGAACAGGGGCCAGTCAGAGGGGGAACTTGTCTCTCAAAAAGGGACTTCACACAGTTGTAAAGTGTGAAACCACCTGGGCCCGCACCTGACCTGGACGGCTTAGACTGAGAACCTTTAGTTCTTTTTTTTTCTTCTTCTTATTTTAACACCTCACTCAGAGCCCTGCACCACTTTATCCTACTTCTCTATTTAAACTGTAATGTCACTTCAAGGTTCTGAGGACAGACTCAGGTCTGGGGGGGCGTCTCTTTGTCCTTCTTCTCAGTGTGGTCACATTGAAAAAGTTTCCCTTTTCTGGTGTTTTGCTGTTGTTGTTGTTTTGGTTTTTTTTTTTTTTTTGAGTTTGTTTTGTTTTGTTTTTACATTTAATTTGGCTTTTGAACTTGACTTACTAGGGACCTCTGGCCAGACCTGACTTGAGGCACAGGTTGTGACTCCCAAGTTTGATATCAAGGCTAAAGGGCTTCTTGTGCTTTGTTTTAAAATGAATTGTAGAGACATATGGACAGTTACAAGGGCAGAGGAGAGGAGGGAGAGAGGAAGGGGAGGGCAGAGCAGAAGGGAGGGCAGAGGAGAAGGGAAGGCAGAGGAGAAGGGAGGGCAGAGGAGAAGGGAGGGCAGAGGAGAAGGGAGGGCAGAGGAGAGAGCCAGGTCTCCCTTGTGGCCGCTCCCAGAGGACAGCAGGAGAGCAGGGCCAAGGTCCGCTGACAGACTGCCTCCCCAGTTAGGGCTGTTCCGAGCACGTCCCCCCACCTCCCAACCCCCACTCCCCCACCCCCACCTCCCCACCCACACCCCGAGGTGAGCTAAGGGCTGCCAGTCATCCAGCCAGCCCAGCCTCATTTCCCCTTTGGATGCTGATCTTGGTGAGACCACCTTCTCTGTCCCTATTTCTCTATTTAAACCTCCCTTCCCTTCTGCCTCTCTGCATCCCTTCACCCCAGCCACTGATTTCTGTGTCTCTGCACCCCTAGTCCCCATCCACGGACTTCTTAAGCTTTGATTCTCTGCATTTCCTGTTAAGTTTGCTGGGGCAGCCATGGGCCTTTGCATGGCAGTAAGAACCTTCCACCAGGGCAAAGTGTTAACTTCCCTGAAACCTAATCTAGAGTAAGAAGATGAGTCAGCCGGTAAGCCGTTAGGCCCCGGATTCAATCGCTGCAGCCCACATAGGAATGCCAGGGGTGCTGGCGGGTGACTGTAATTCCAGCGTCAGAGAGATGGAAACACAGGATCCCTGGGTCCGGCTGGCTGGCCAGCTTAGCCTAGGGAGCTAGTCTTATAAAAGGTGGACAGCTCCTGAGGAATGACACTCACATGTATACACACACATGCACAGTGCCCTCATAAATATGTATACCCACATTCGTGTAAGTGTGCATACACCCCCATACAATTCACGGACAATAACCACTTCTCAGTTGGCTCAGTTCTCACCCATTGCCTCTCAGTGTCAGCCTCCTGGGGACGAAGCTCCCAGCACATGCCCCACTGAGGGCACACCCAACCCGTGCTCCAACACGGCATGTGCTGAGACCGTTGCAAAGCTCAAGCCGGCAACCCTGGCACATACAGTGTTTGGTAAGCACAGGCAAACATTTGTGTCACTCAACACTCAAGTCCCCAGCAAAGGAGGTGACGCTCTGCCTGTTTGTCCTAGTTCTGCCTGGTTACAAACAGGCGTCCTCTTGTGCTCTGCTGAGTACCATGCTCTTCCTTCTCATGCGTGCGATCACGATTTCACTCTCTGAATAAGCCCAAGCACGGTGCTAAAGGGCTGCTCTGTGTTCCTGAGCACAGAAACCTCTGGCCGCCTAACAGAGTAACCATGCCAGGAGAGCTTCAGTCTGGCAGACGCTGGTGCTGCTGACCTGGGCTTTAACGCTAATTAACTACATGCTTTCTCTCTCTCTCTCTCTCTCTGTCTCTCTGTCTCTCTCTCTGTCTCTCTGTCTCTCTCTCTCTCTCTCTCTCTCTCTCTCTCTCTCTCTCTCTCTGTGTGTGTGTGTGTGTGTGTGTGTGTGTGTGTGTGTATTTACAGAGAGGTCAGAAGAGATGGTCATGTGTTTTCCTTTACCACTGTACACTATCCTGGACTCATGTATTCTCAGCAAGGTGAAAACATTTAAAAAATCATCATTAAAAATAGGTTTTTAAAATAATTTAATTTAATTTAATTTTTAATTAAATTTACTGGCTCTTTAATTAATTAATTAAACTGGCTCTTAGATGACCTAACAGGAAATGATGCTGCATTCCTGTTACTATACCCTGACCACAGCAGGAACCAGCTTTGAGAGAACAAAGAAGCATGACCGTCCAGTATTCCTGGGGGTCAGAAGAGAGATTCTGGACAGCGAGTGCTTCTAGTGCTACCTCAGGCCAATGACAAATTCCAGGCTTGTCTTCCCACACAGAAGACTCCCCTCTGTTTCTGTGAGAGACGTATGTTAACCTTTGCTAGCACCTTGATGGGATTTAGAATCACCAGCAGACACATGTCTAGATGTGCCTTCAAGGGTGTTTTCTGAGAGGTTTAACTGATGAGGGAAGGCTCACCCTGCATGGGGTGGTGCCACCCTCTGGGCGGGGCTCTGTGAGCTGAGCCCTGGCATTCCTCTGTGAGCACTGACAGGATGAGATGTGGCCAGTGCCAGCTGGAGCCACTGTCAGCACCATGCCTCCCTGCCAGCCATAGTGGGCTCTGCCTTCACACTATGAGCTAAAGGGAACCCTTCCTTTCTTGAGGTGACCTTGTTGGGTGTTTTATCACAATAACAAGAAAAGTGATTAATAGAAAGAGAACCCTAAATCTTTCACGAATCACCATGAGCTGAACAACTCACCCCCCTATCCTCTCAGCTGAGCAGGCAGAAGTCAACTGCAACAGATGGAAAGATATTTCTTTATTTCAAATGATTTCCCCTTTCCTGAATCCCCCCTCCCCGAAAATCGCATAAACCCTCTTCCCTCCCCCTGTTCCCCAATCCACCCCTTCCCACTTCCCTGTCCTGGTATTCCCCTACACTGTTGCAGTGAGCCTTTCCCGAACCAGGGGCCACTCCTTCCTTCTTCTTGGACATCATTTGATATATGGATTGTGTCTTGAGTATTCCAAGCTTCTAGGCTAATTTCCACTTATCAGTGAGTGTATACCATGAGTGTTCTTTTGAGACTGGGCAACCTCACTTAGGATGATGTTCTCCAGCTCAATCCATTTGTCTAAGAATTTCATGAATTCATTGTTTCTAATGGCTGAATAATACTCCATTGTGTGTGTGTGTGTGTGTGTGTGTGTGTGTGTATATATATATATATATATATATATATATATGCCACATTTTTTTGTATCTATTCCTCCATTGAGGGACATCTGGGTTCTTTCCATCTTCTGGCTATTATAAATAGGGCTGCTATGAACATAGTGGAGCATGTGTCCTTATTACATGCTGGGGAATGGGCACAGGGGAAAGTTCCTGAACAGAACACCAATAGCTTATGCTCTAAGATCAAGAATTGACAAATGAGACCTCATAAAATTACAAAGTTTCTGTAAGGCAAAGGACACTGTCAAAAGGACAAAACAGCAACCAACAAATTAGGAAAAGATCTTCACTAATTCTACATCTGACAGAGGGCTAATATCCAATATATACAAAGAACTCAAGAAGTTAGACCCCAGAAAACCAAATAACCCTATTAAAAATGGGGTACAGAGCTAAACAAAGAATTTTCACATGAAGAACTTCGGATGGCCGAGAAGCACCTTAAGAAATGCTCAACATCATTAGTCATTAGGGAAATGCAAATCAAAACAACCCTGAGATTTCACCTCATACCAGTCAGAATGGCTAAGGTCAAAAACTCAGGAGACAGCAGGTGTTGGCGAGGATGTGGAGAAAGAGGAACACTCCTCCACTGCTGGTGGGATTGCAAGATGGTACAACCACTCTGGAAATCAGTCTGGCGGTTCCTAAGAAAACTGGGCATGACACTTCCGGAGGACCCTGCTATACCACTCCTGGGCATATAGCCAAATAAATTCTTAACAGAGTCTGGTGAGCCGGATCACACAGGCAGGGGCTAGGGTTGTTCCCGCATTGTGATAATTATCACCAATAGCATCAGTAATTAGCATTTGGTAATTCACTTGTTCAAAGGGGGTCTTTGGCTGACAATTGACAGCTACGTCTGCCTTTGATGTTTCCTTTCCCTATGATGTTAGCTAAACAGTTAGGGCGATTTCGTGGGCCTGTCCTGAGGACTTTTGCTTCTCAGGTACCTGTCAAAGCTCCAAGCCTGCTGCCCACAGCTGTTTCCTGCCTTCGACTAGAACATCTTGTGCACTTGCTCTTCCAATGAATTGACATCTTCTTGTCGTGTGAGACGCTGACCCTGCCACCAGATTCTTGCTGGGTGGGATGTGGTGATGGGAAGGGCATTGAAAAGTCTTTTGTCATCCTAAGTGATGTAACTCATTCACAAAAGAACACACATGAAATGCAGTCACTGATAAGTGGATATTAGCCAGAAGCTCTGAATACCCAAGACACAACTCACAGATCAAATGATTCCCAAGAAGAAGGAAGGAGAGGGTCCTGGTCCTGGAAAGGTTTGATGCAGCATTGTAGGGGATTACCAGGACAGAGAAGTGGGAGGGGGATGATTGGGAATGGACGGAGGGAAGAAGGCTTATGGGACTTATGGGGAGGGGGGAACTGGGAAAGGGAAAATCATTTGGAATGTAAACAAAGAATATAGAAAATGAAAAAAAGAAAGAAAAGTCTTTTGCTGGGTAGAGCTTTCTGAGAGTCTCCGTCCGTAGAGTACCACAGCATGTGCTGTAAACACCACTGAGGAGCTCCTTGGCACTGGAATTGAGGACTTTCTCTTCAGTCACTTGACAGCTAAGGTCACAGATACCGTGCAAGCACCCTCATTTCATTTCCTAACTCATGCTGCCCAGAGGACAGTGTACCAGGGTTTCTCAGAGCTAGGTGAACTTGCGAATACTCAGGGGAGATAACCTGGGGTTAGGGTTAGGGTTAGGGTTAGGGTTAGGGTTAGGGAATTCCTTGGGCTGATAACAGAGATCTTCAAAGCTGTGCCCTGTGAGATGTTTTGAATACTGCTAATTCTAATCCCCCCTCCAACATCCTGAAAGAAATCATAAAAAAAAAAAAAAGTGCTGCTACCATATTTCTCACTGGCCATGGGAGAGAATCCAGCTGATTCGAGCAAGCATTGTGGAAGTTTATCTGCCGGCCTCATGTCTATTGTTGGGGACACAGACACGCATGACACAGTTCTTGCCCTTAAGTTCTCCTGATTTAGTGAGGGTTGATTTGTGTAAGGGAAATCATATTCCACACATTCAATATGCTAAGCAACTCTACAGAAGGACAAACAAAAGAGCTGCATTCTGTTCCTTTTGAGTCAGGGTCTCCATGTAGCCCTGTCCTTTCTGCCTCCCAAGTACTTGGATCAAAGGCGTGGGCCACCACTGCCCAGCCTCACTGCATCGTTACACAAAGGGGCAGCATGCTAAGCTTTCGGTCACGCCATGAGTGGCACGTTCAAGACACAGGTGTAGCAGACTGATATAAAAATGTTAATAAGGACTGGTTGCTGTAGGGGCTGGGAAGACAGCTCAGCTGCTCCATGTGTTAACAGGAGAACCTGAGTTTGAGATCCAACACCCAAGCACAGGCGTGCAACCCAGCTCTAGGGAAGTGGAGACAAGGGAAGTGGAGACAAGGGAAGTGGAGACATACGGGTCTCTAGCAAGAGACCCTGTGGGGATGAAGCCATGGTCAGTTCCCCTGTTTGGCTTTGGGTCCTCTGGGATGCAGCAAGGGTGTTACAGTTGGAGGGGTTACTTTTAAATTTTATTTATTTTATGTGGATGGGTAGTTTTTCTGCATATATGTCTGTCTGTGTACCACAGGTGTGCCCAGTGCTTGTGGGAAGTAGACATCGGCTCTCCTGGGATTGAAGGTCCAGATGGTTATGAGCCTTTAGGTGGTGCTGGGACTCTAGGTTGTCTGGAAGAGCCGCCTTGATCTTATGCACTGAGATTCCTCTCCAGCCCCAGGTCTTATTTCTTGAGGATTTCCTTCCCTCTTCACCATGTAAAAGGTATTCTCTAGACCTCCCTGAAGTAGTCCGGTAGAACAGGAGGGGGATGAGCCTCATGACTTCATCAGAAACTAGAACAAGAAGGGCTGGAGACCTTAATAAACCGCGTGGGGGAGGTGACATGAGAGTCCTAGGAGGCTTCACAGTTCCAGAAGGGATGCTTTGTGCAGAAGAGACTGAACGGGGATGGGGGTGGGGGGAGGGGTGCTGTCACCGGCTCTGAGGAGACTGTCCGCAGGGGTGTGCTGCTGGGGTCAACATCTGCAGGGAGCAAAGGAAGAGGAATGCCTGACGGACTGACAGACAGAGTGAGCCTCCCTGAACTGCAGGAGCTCCGGGCTAGGTGCAGCGTGAGCTTCCCTGCAGGAAAGCCCTCTGGGCCAGGTGCTCCTAGCTCCACTAGCATCGTAAAGAAGGTGCCGGGCCTGCACACTCCACAGCATCACAGAACATTGATAAGGACTGGATGAGTGAACCGTTCTCTTTAGAGGAAGACGAGGCCCTTTCCAAGACCCTGTTTAATGCTGTTAGCTAATGCAGCTAGGGAGTACTTCAGCTCCTGGAGGGGAGACCTGCCCACGGCACAGGAGCTCTCCACGGCAGACCCATCCCACGGAACCTGCAGACAGATGAGCTGGATCTCTTCCTCGGAGTGGCATGTGGAAACTATCTCTGTGGTGCACTGTGGGGACGATTGGTACTTGTGGTCAGGGTGGCAGGTCTGAGGTTTGCCTACCACATGGCCACTGGCCAGCCAGCTCTGTGGGCAGAAAGACTGGGAGAGTTAGAAAGTCCATTGACATAAGCCAAGTGTTAGGTAAGTTTGGGAGGAGGGTATGTGAGGGGGCACTGGGAAGAGAGGGGAGGCTTGCGATTGGGATGTAAAGCGAATAAAAAACAAAACAAAACCCCTCTCTGTCCTAGGCTCATTGTGTCACAGCAAGAAGAGGCATAACCAAGACACTACTCGAGTTCTTCCCATGGCTGCTTTGGTGGTTTCCTGTCTGTTCTGCCGCTGTCCTCTGTCTGCTGCCGTTCAGGTGCAGTCCTGTCCTGTGGCTCCCTTTTCCTGTTTGTTTTCCCTTAAGTCTAAGGAGCTGCTGAGATCCATATTGTCACCTGTGTCTAGGGAGAGCGTGCCCACACCCTCGCCTCTTTGGGCAATGGGGAACTCTTCTTTGGTTCAGATGGCTGACTGGGGCAACGGGATATGACTGCCAAACGTGTTACATTTTGAGCCACTTCAGCTCATCATAGTGAGGCTGCGAACCAGCCTCAGTTTCCTGCTAACAGGTGCTGCCCGGAAGTCTGGAAAGGTACAGGGCTGAGCTTTAAAGGAATGTTTCACTCTGCAGCCTGGAGGTGTAGACTTTGAAGAGTAGACAATGTAACTAAAGGAAGCTTCAGGATGAACTGTGAAATCCAGTTACAAAGCAAGAACAGAAACAGAAAGTTTGCATTGAGGCGGCTATTTTGTGTCAGCTTAAGTGACTCCCATGTTCCCTTGAGAGCTGTGAGTAGCCTTCCTGGAAGTTGACAGAACAGCACTTCTCCCAGCAGCTGAGGAAACGGTGAGAGCTCTGCATACACATGTGAGCTTAGATGAGCCCAAGGCTCAGCTGCCAGCGGGTTTGAGTGCCACTGCACGACTGCTGCTTCCCAGACCCTCCTGGCACCTCATCTGCCTGCACGGCACAGTCTCCCAAATGTCTGCCAAATTCATGTTAGATCTTCTAAGTCTCATGTAGATCCAGGACCACAGATTAGATGAAGTAGTCCTCTGTTGGAACTACACAGAAACACTGGCAGGAGGTATATCGGCGCCCGTCCCTGCTGTCTGGGCACTGAGCTGGTGTCGGCGAAGTGGTAGATGCTGCTCTTCTGCCCTGGCCTGGCTGTGCTCAGTCTTGCCTTACTCAGAGAAGTGCCTGCACTCTATTGTGTGTGTGTGTGTGTGTGTGTGTGTGTGTGTACACACGAAGCAAACTTGCTCAGGACCAAGAACACTGGAAATCTTAGTGAGGTGCTTTTTCAGCCCCTGCCCCAGGAACCCCTGTACACAGGATCCAGCCTGGCAGAGGCCATGCTTCTCAGGAATGCTACCCCTATTGTTTTGTGCCTGGTTAAGCCAAGCTCCTGACATGGGGACATTCCTCTGTTTAGCCCTGTGTACTTGTGTGCTGTTTTTGCCTCATGAGGGCTTCACACACCCTTTGCACAGAAATCTTTCTACCTATATAGACTCAGTGGGTTAAAAAAAGAAAGCCTTGAAGGGCTGCAGGGCTTGTCTTGGACTCAGGGATGATCAAAAGGGCAGGTAACCATTGTGCTTAACAGCCTCACAGGGTAAGTTGAGGCAGAGCATCCACCCTCAAATGTCAGCCTCCTTGCCTTTGCCTTCGTCTCTGCTTTACTCACACACCTGAGTGCCAGAAAAGGTCTGCATATATCTTCCCCCATCTTTTTTCTGAGCTCTTTGTTAACTGCGAAGGACAGAAGAGAGGCGGAGCTGCAGAACTTTAACTTGTTATTCTGGGTTTTGAGATCTGCATGGAAACCACCTACCTTTATAATCATAATTTTGGGCATCTGAAGTTCAAAAGTTACAAGGGAGCATTAGCCTTTGATTAAAAACCAAGAGAATTTCATTTCTTTTTAAAACTTCATTGCAAATTAAGCTTGTCTGTATTTGTAGGCTGCAGTGCAATGCTGTGATTCATAAATGTAATACGCAACAATTAAATCTAAGTAATTAGAAAATCCTCTGCCTCAAATGCTTACCATTTTAGAGTGGGAATCTGAGTAATTAACTAGAGGAATTTTGAAATGTACAATACAGTTGGTGCCGTTCAGCTCCTGTGTGACCTGTTTTACAGAGTACAGCTCAGTCCTCTGACTTGGACCTTTTGACCTTTCATCTTCTGAGTCCTTTGAGCAAATGGCCACCATCTTCCTGAGGTCAGACGTGTGTGCTTACATTCATCACAAAGAGGGCTGTGGATTAATGACATTCCCTCAGTAGGAGCCGACAGGGAGGGCCACTGGACACGCGGCTGCAGTTCCTGCTACTCCTCCAGCCACTTGTGTGCAATTCTGCCTTAATTACACAGTCCTGGGGGATCATATCACGGGAGGGGCTAGAGTATATAAGCCTGGGAAGCATACAGAAGGGGCTGCAACTGTGTGACCATGGGCAAGCCATCTTCCATCCCAGGGTCAGACCTTCTAGTGTGCTGCTGTAGATGGAGGAACCACATTCCTGCCGGTGACTCTCATCTGTGTGCTGTGAGTAAGCCACTACACTCATTGGTTCCCGGGGTAAACTCGAGAGATTTCATCACTTTGGTTTATTGTTGGGACCTTATAGCAAGGCAGGTGTTGTTTGTGTCTCCCTGGAGGAGGGATTCTCCCAACTCTTGCCTATAACACGGTGCACACACAGCTGCACACAACTCTTGCCTATGAACACGGTGCACACACAGCTGCACACAACTCTTCAGATTTGTTCATCACATGATAATTCTGCATTTCTGATAATGGCTGGGCTCACTTCCATCCCCACACGCTGTGTCCAGTGTCTTTGCTCACATTCTTTATGAAGTTCAACTTTGCCTGAGAGATGCCTGTCCAGATTCACGACCTTTTCTCCTGTCCTTCCCAGGCTGGGGGTGGAGGGCAGGGCCTCAGGCAGGCCAGGCAGGTGTTCCCAGTGAGCCCCCTGCCGGCCCTCTGCTGGCACTGAGACGGGACACTTCAGATCCCACTCTGGGGTGCTCCCCAGCTGCTTTGCTCTGTTTGCTTTGGTTTTCTTACTACTGAGTTATTTAAGTTTCTTGTGTGTTTTGACTATTAAGTCCTAATTAGGATGATGATTGATTGCAAATATTTTCTTTCAATCTGTGGGCCGCTTCTTTATACTGTTGTTTTGGTTTTGGTTCAAAAGCTTTTTGTTTTAGTGTGACCTCATTTTCTGATTTTGAGATATGCACTTTTGGTGTCCACCCCCCCCCCAAAAAAAAACCCAAAAATCAAACGAACAAACAGACCATATCCTGGGTCAACAATAGGGAAAACATCACTTGTGTTGTTGTTATTACTGTTTTTAACACTATAGCTTCTGTCTATATGTTTAGGTTATTTGTTTTCTAATTCATTTGTGTATGGAGTAGGTGAGGTTCTTTTTTTTGTTTTTCAACTTGACAGAAACTAGAGTCATCTGGAAGAAATGGCTTTTATTGTATTATTTTCCTTTGTACCCAATTGGTTAGCAAATTATTATTATTATTAATCATGAAAGAATGTTAAATCTTGTCAGTTGTTTTCTGCAGTTAATGAGTAGACACCTGGTTTTGTCATATACCATCTTTATTTATTTTTTGTAATATTCATGTGTCTTTTCAGGGTCTATTTTGGTCCACCTCTGTGACTTCTGTAAGTTGCTACCCTTGGATCCCAGGGATATCTTTCACTTATTCTGCTTGTCCCAGCAAATGGTCTGTTTAACAAGTGGTGGGGTTCAGTTCACTTGTTTAGTGTTGGACTTGGACCAATCTGGGGAACATCAACCCATAGCTTAGACCTCTGTGGGGACTATCAATCCATAGCTTAAAGCAGTCTGAAACTATTTCTGCCTCTCTGATGTACTGGTGTGTGTGTGTGTGTGTGTGTGTGTGTGTGTGTGTGTGTGTGTGTGTGTAGCAGTCCTTATGTGCTTGATCTGTAGAATTACCATTTTGATCTGTAGTGTACCATTGTGGCCTGACTTCCCCTACCCTGCCCCCTCCCTGGGAGATGCCTTATAACCAATTAAATCCCCTTATAAATGTTTTTTTGTGTTGGATTTTTGTATCTTCATGATTAGATCTTGGAAAATTATTTGCGCATAGGAATTTATCCATTTCTTCTAGGTTTCCCAGTGCGTTGGTGTGTAACTGTTTACTCTTGAGTTCATTGGTATTTCTGTGGGATCTGTTGTGATGCACACTCTTCCTTTATGATTCTATTTGGGCCTTCTCCTTCTTTTCTTACTTGAGCTAAGAGTTTGCTATTAGAATGATTTGTTCTTTTTTTTTTTTTTATTGGATATTGTCTTCATTTACATTGCCAGTGGTAAAACCTTTCCTGATTTCCCTCCTCCCCAAAGACCCCCCAACCCCTCCTCCCTACCCCTGCCTCCACGTATATGCCCTTCCACCTGACACACTCCTACCTCCCCTCCTCGATTTCCCTTTGTTGGGGCTTCTATCCAGCCTTTACTTTACCAAGGACTACCCCTCCCACTGATGCCCAACAAGGCCTTCCTCTGCCACATTTTTGGCTGGAACCATGTGTACCCCTTGGTTGATGGCTCAGTCCCTGGGAGTCTTGGGGCATCTGGGTGGCCGAAGTCATTGTTCTTCCCATGGGGTTGTAAACCCCTTCAGATCCTCTGGACCACCCTCCAGATCCTCCTTTGGAGACCCCACACTCAGTCCAATAGTTGGTTGCCTAGTTTCTGCCTCTGTATTTGTAAGGCTCTGGCAGGGCCTCTTTGGAGACAACCATTTCATGCTCCTTTTGGTATATGCTTCTTGTCATAGTGTCGGGGTTTGGTGACTATCTATAGGATGAATCCCCAGGTAAGGCAGTCTCTGGGTGGCCTTTACTTCAGTGAATGATCTGTTCTTAAACTGGCTCTTCGTTTTGTTGGGTTTCTCGTGGTTTTTCTCGTGCCTGTTTATTTCTGCTGTTAGGCCCTTCAGAGTGCTCCATTTGGCTTAGTTCTCTTGCTGGTTCACTGAAGGCCACACCAAGCAGTTTTGAGTTTTTATTTTTTCTTCTTTCTCTTTCTGATGTGAACAGTTATGAATATAAACGTCCTAGAACTTTTGCTGTCTTCCTCAAGTTTTAGTGTGTTGTGTTTCTGTTTTAGTCTCAAGGTAAATTTTAATTTCCTTTTCAACTACTTCGTGGCACCATTGCTTATCCAGGAGCCTGTTGCTTACTCTGCGTGTACAGTTGCTTAGCACGACCTGGGGCTCTGCCTCCGGGGGGCCTGTAGATACCAACACCCATGGCGGCTCGAGATCTGAACATAAAACAGTGTCATGTTTGTGTCTCACCTGAGCAAACTTCCATGTCTGTAAACAACCGGATCAATTGATGCCGCAATATTGTTTAGAGAGTAGAGACCTGAGTCAAAGTCTGCCCGTGCACAGGGCAGGCTTGTTAATAGTTTCAATTTGTGCCCGGCTGGGTCCATGTGGTGTCCCTCTTCTTACATTTCGGGGACCTCTTTTGTGCCTAAGATGTGATAATCCTTAAAGAATATCCCAAGTGCCTTTGAGAGAGTGCATATCCTGTTGCTGATGTATGGAATGATGTATGGAATGCGCTGAGGATGTCTGCGGGGTTTGTTGAGTTTAAAGCTCTGCTCAAGCTCAGCACTTCCTCATTAAGCTTTTATCTACATATCCATCTGCTATTAAAAGTGAGCTACTGAAGTCTCTTATACAGTCTGTCTCTCCATTCAGAGCTATCTGTAGTTGATATGTATATGCATATGTGTTTATATATCTCAAGTATATATATATATACCAAATATATATATCAAATATATGTACCAAATATATATACCAAATATATATACCAACTAAATATACCAAATATATATACCAAATATATATACCAAATAAATATATATCAAATATATATACCAAATATATATAATTAATATACACACACATATAATACACATTTTATATTCTCTTGGGCATACTTACAAATTTTATATTCTCTTGAATCAGTCCCTTCATCATTGTATAATAGCGGTCCATATCTCTTCTTGACAGTTCTTGACTTTAAAGCCATTTTGTTTGCCTGATCTAAGTGGACGCTGAGCCCAGCTCTCTTTTGGTTTCCTGACCCTTGTTTTCATCTTGCTCACAAATGATGTAATGCCTTGCAGGAAGCCTGTAATTGGATCTTATAATTTTATCCACAGAGTTGTTCTGCATGTTTTTACTAGAGGAGTTAATCCACACATTAATAAAGTCCTTGTTTATTGCTATTTTGTTATTGTTTTCTGCTAGCTTCATAGATACTTTGTTTTCTCTTCCTCAATTTCTCCTATCACTGTAGTTTTCTGTAGTCCTAGGATTGGAATCTCTTGTACTAAAAACGTGTGTGTGTGTGCACGCGCATGCGTCTGTCTGCCTGTCTGTCTCCTAACACTAATGACTTTTTCTTTGCGTTCACCAAAAGCCCCAAGTAGAACTCTTTGTACTTAAAGTAGTCTACTTCAATCTGACAGCAACAACTATCTCACTGTCTTCTTCACATACATTTTGTTTTTAAACATTGTTATTTTGTATGTACATGGATGTTTTGCCTGCACACCTGCTAAGCCATCTCTCCAGCCCCTCCACATTATGTTTTAAATGCCAGAGCTCCCGTCCTTTTCAGCATTCCCCTTTGGCTATTTTAGCCATAGCTGTTGTTATTCGTAGCTTGCCGTTCACCTCTTGTAGAAGGGTTGAATTGCTTTGCACAGCCTCGTCACATTCCGGGAGTTTTCAGAGCTAACAGCTCAGACCATGGAGCGCTCGCTGTTCTTTAGGCTGAACAAACCTTCCTGCTTTGCTGCGTCTTCTATAAACACTTTCACCGGTGTTCTACAGTTTCATTGTAGAAGTCTTTCACTTCCTGGCTCAAATTTATTTCTAAAAGACTCTTGTGGCTGTTACGAATGGGATTGCCCTGCCATCCTTTCCTAGTAGATTCAGTATTAAATTCAGCATAGCATGCTGTTGATTTGCATATTGATCTTGGGTTCTGAAACTTTACTGAAGTTGTTTCAAAGTTAGAAAATTTGTGTTTAAGTTTTTTATGTATAAACTTGTGTTCATTTGAAAACATAAATTAACATCTATCCAATCTAAATATCATTTTTTTCCTCTTGCCTAATTGCTATTGCTTAGATTTCTAGTTCTATATGAAATCAGATCAGTGAAATCTGGCATCTTGAGTTTGGCCCATTCAGTATGAAACTGGCTGTGTGGTTTTAATATTTTAATATTTAATATTTTGATTTATATTCTTTCCTATACTTAATTTGTTGAAAGCTTTTATTGTGATGAGTTTTGACTTTTATACAATATTTTTTCTATTTATATTCATATAACAATTTGTGTATATCCCTGTTTACTGATTTCCAAGTGTCAAACCATCCTTGAATCCTATGTGTGAGTCATATATATCCCTGATGCATTGTCTGTCTGGTATGCTGTGAATTTGTTTTTTTAGCAACTGGAGGGAAATATATGGATTGAGACCTGTGCTCATCATAATATAGAGATATAGTTATTGTTTTATTTATATTTGCTTGGTTTTTGCATCAGGGTAAGGCTAGCTTAGGAGATTTCCAGTGTTTTGTGACAGCTTACATTGTGTGTGCTTTTCAGTTTGGCAGCAGCTGTTTACAGAGCTTTGTGCCCCTTGCCTTCTTGTGGCTGTCAGTTGTGATGTCTCCCTTTTCATGTCTAGTTTTGTTTACATGCTCCATCTTTTTTCTTGACTAGTCTGGTTAAATGTTGATCTTGCTTCTCCTTTAAAACCAAGGGTTTCATTGACATTTTGTATCTTCTTACATTCTGATCTGATCTATTTGTTTTATTATTTTACTGTTATATTTATTTCTTTCCTTATGCAAATGTCAGCTTAATTTTGTTTGTATTTCTCTTCATTGTTGAAAAGCATTCTTAGTCTTTCTGAGGGTTTTGTTTTGTTTCATTTTTTAATGTATGTGTTTATTGCTATAGACTTGCAAATACTGTTCTGTAGCCTATAGATTTTGGTGTATTGTACTATAATTTTTATTGTTTTTAATGTGTGGATGTTCCTGTGTGCCTGTGTGTGTGTGTTTTGTGTGTGTTTTGTGTGTGTGCACGTGCGTGCTCCTGTGTGTATACTTGTGTAGGTCTCCATGGGATCCAGAAAGAGGGCATTAGATTCCCTGGAGATGATGGTACAAGCAGTCGTAAGCACACTGATGTGGGGAAGAACTGAGCCCCAGACCTCTGGAAGAGCAGCAAACACACTTGGCTGTTGAGCCATCTCTCCAGCCTCTTTCTGGAACTTGTAATTAACCCTTGAAGGACTATTGAGCATACGTTCTCTTCAAAACTCTTTAAACTTCCACAACATGGTCGAATGCCAAAAAGCACACACAACTTAAACTATCACAAAACACTGGAAAACTTTAAAACTAGCCTTACACTGATATGAAAACTCAACAATTATAAACAAAACAATAACCATACCTTCATATCATGATAAGAACAGCTTTCCTCCACATCCATATATCTTCCTCCAAATGCTAACAAGCCGGATACACAGCACACCAGAAAGACTATGCGTCATGGCTGTGTGCTTTCTTCTGGCTTTCCCATATGCCTCGCTGGCCTTTGCTTTCTCTCTGGCCATTTTTTAATTCTTTCATGCTTACATAGAGTTTTTAGAGATGAAAATATAGGAAGTCATAAAGAGTATCTGTGCACCAGGCCCCAGCGTTACCATGGTGACCGCCACCTGTGTTCTATCTTGATGCTTTTCCTTTCCTATTAAAGAAGTCACCGGTTTCCTGAGCGTTAGAACGATTGTTCTCAGGCAAGCTCTCACACAGATGTTACTCTGTTTCTCTGAGCGTCTGCTTGTGTGGCCTATAGAAGCTCTGTTTACAAAAGCTGTCCTTGGGAGACTGCCTCTAACATTGTGCCTTGTACAACCTGCATGACAAGATGCAGAACATTGGTTGTTGGGCAAAAGAATTCTTTGAAATCTTATGAATGGTGTTGTACTGTAGCATGTATGGATGCATGCAACTTTTCTTGAGTGAAAATTATTTCAGAATCAGGAAGTGTACAATAAAACACTTCACAGAAATGAGCCCAGATGTTGGTTTCCATGGTGATCCTAACACCTATCCAGTTGACAGTGATGTTGAACGGATCACAAGGTCTCACAGTCTTCACCTGGCTCCTGGTGTGATAATGATGGCCCTCATTACCAAGTGCTACCTGTTCTGGACACTACTCTGGTGTCATTATGTCATCCTCACTGTAAGCCTGCAAGAAGTCTGCTGCAATCGTCCTGAGTTTAGAAAGGTGAGAGGAGCTGGAGAAAGCTGAAGCCAGGGATACTCGGCCACTAGACGGCAGGACAAGGCTTCCGGGAACCCCATGGAACTACAGCCTCCAGAACCACCATGTCTTACCATTTCAAGTAAGGGACCTGAGGTATGTAGCGGTAAAGTAACTCCCCTCTCCCTTCCCTCTCCCTTCCCAGACATTTACTTCAGGGCTTCCTGTGAGCGTTGGTACAACCTAATGCCTATGCCAACCTCTTTGTACCCACTGCACAGCAGCTGAACATTGACACGCTCACCATCCTATCAGCTTCCACCGATCACCCACAAACATAATCTAATCCATTCCAAAGCTGCTCTGGGAGTCAAATTATAACTACGTCTTCTTTATGCATAGCCCCGAACTTGAACACCAACCTTCTCAGTGGCACAGACGGTAGGTGGAGAAATGTTCTCAGGAGTCTCAAGATTCTAAATAGAAAGTGAGACACACAACAGAGTTGCATCTGCCAGATGTAAACAATTCCCAACTTCCAGATGTATCTTCAAGAGAGCAGAGGTTTGAGTTGGGAGAACAGCTCCTGGAGAGGGAGATGAACTCTGCCACTTTGGGGGAGAATCTTATTTCCTCCGTGTGTTTTTCTATCCTTGTGTTTGTGATTTGTCTCTGGCACAAGCAAATTGTGCAGCTGTGGGCTGCCTGACTGGCATCCTACAGAACAGAGAGCACGCACTGCTCCGGCTAGATGAGGTACTTGGCCTTTAAACAAATTCAGACAGGCAATGTTTCAGGGGACAGGGGAGCAGGTGGGCATAACTCTGCAAACCTGACTCTTACTGCGATCAGTTGGTTGCAGACGAGGCCTGGAGATCACACGTTCACAAAAGAACCAAATTTTCCCAGTGGTTCAGAACATCCCTGTCTGAAGGAGCAGCTGTGCACGGAGGAACAGGGGGCTGTTTCTACTCAGAACTGTCGCTCCTGCCTGTTTCTGGTCCTCTGCCTTTGTGTCCTTTGGCTAAGAAGATGACACTTTCTGTGAGCTGAACGTCCTAAAATCTGCCTCAGCTGCCACCTCCAGAGTATCTAGGGGGCAATAGGAGGGAGAAGCAGCCATCCTAAGTCACGCACTTTCTCTTAGGGTATGCCAGTGGTGGCGCCTTTGTTCTGTGAGGTCATGTTTGGGGACTGATGCCACACAGATACATTTTTTAAATTTTCTTTGTAAACAACTGTTAGCCAACAGCCAATTGAATAGCAACCCAGGGACAAGTAGAACATTTCTACTTCAACTCTGACACACACAAGTTTCCTCAGTCAGTGTTCTATTGCTGTGAAGAGACACCAAGACCACAGCAACTCTTATAAAGGAAAACATTTAGTTGGGGCTGGCTGACAGCTTCAGAGGGTCAGTGCATTATCATCGTGGCGGGAAGCAGGGCAGCATGCAGGCAGACATGGCGCTGGAGAAGGAACTGGGAAGTCTGTAACTTGACCATAGGCAGCAGGAGACTGCCCCCAATAGGTCTAGCCTGAGCACCTCAGACCTCAGAGCCCACCTTCCCAGTGGCACACTTCCTCCAACAAGGCCACACCTCCTAAAAGTGCCACTCTCTATGAGCCAAGTATTCTGTGGGGGCCGTTCCTAGTCAAACCCCCACACAAGCTGTGTGGGTCCAGGAAACTTGCTTAACCATCCTGAGCTCCTTCCTAGTGTAAATTTAACATCTCCATGACAACTTAAGCTCCTTGGCTTTCATGCTCCCCCCATGAGGTTTGAGGTAAACAATCCATGAAGGGAACAGACAGAGTTACCTACCAATGTCTCCTCCGTGGATCTGCTGACAAAAGGCAAGGCAGGAATGATAGGGTCACCTGACGTCCCTTCCTATGCTCTGAACACAGGAACTCTTTGTTTTCATCGATGGGCTGGGATGGTATCTCTGTCAGTGAAGCGCTTGCTCTAACAACATGATGATCCATCCACCCCGCGGCGGTGGCACGCGCCTTTCATCCCAGCACTTGGGAGGCAGCGGCAGCCTGAGTTTGAGGCCAGCCTGGTCTACAGAGTGAGCTCCAGGACGGCCATGGCTACACAGAGAAAACCCATCTCGATAATCCAAAACAAGCCAGAACGAAAAGGCTGTGGTGTTATGACAAACTTGTAACCCTGGTGCTGCAGAGGTAGAGACTGGTTGATCCCTGCGGCTCACGGGCACAGACATGGGACACAGGTCAGTTACCTTACATTACGATCACTCATGGCAACCCACCTATCCCCTGTGGGCAAGAAGACACATGAGTAGTAATGCCTCACCCCGGGTTCAGTCTTCTTGGTCCTGTGTAATGCATTCCAGCCTGGGCAGCTCCTTCCAGCTTCCTCTGCCTCCATAAATAATACACCCATATCTCCCTCTTAGATTTCCAGCAGGATGCCCGCTTGCGCTTGCTTGGTGTGGGCAGCAGGTGGCGCCTGCTGTCAGATTTGGAGAGCGAGTTGTCAAGGAAACCGTGCTCTGTGCCAGCTCAGCCTATCAGCACTCCTCCTCCAAGTATGCTAATCCAGACGGAGGAGCTGGGCCTGGACACACTAACCTTCATGAGTACTCCTTTCCCTCTTGTTTATAAAACAAAAAGGACATGGGGAGGGAGGCGGGGGGAGGGAGGGTGACGGGGGCGTGGCAAGGCGTGGCAGGGCGGTGAACACACCACAATGCACGTGGAGGTCAGGACAGTTTTGAGGAGCCAGCTCTCTTCTTACACCTTTTGAGGCGGGGTCTTTCTTTGATGCTATGCACCATACTTCAGCCTACTTGGCCTTCAAGCTTCAGGCAATTCTCCTGTCTCCGTGTTTTATCTTGTGGTAGAAAGGCTGGATTACATCTGCGCTCCACAGCACTGTCCATTTTTACCTGAGTTCTGAGAATTGAATTCAGATCTTTAGGTTTGTGTGGCAAGAGCTTTTACACACCAAGCCACCTTGCTTGCCTAGGAATTTTATTAAAAAACAAACAAACAAACAAACAGGATATCCATATATAAAAAATATCAGTCCATTTCCATTTGAAGTAGAAACCTGAGGAGATCCTACAGTTACTCTTAAAGTCTTGAAAGACTTTCTGAACTCGTTGGGAATCGAGTTATCTCTTCCTACTAGCATGCATTCTTTATGTGTGGGTAAACTCCGACATCAGAAGAGGTAGAAGAATAACTTATCCTGGGTACGACTTATAAGCTATATTTTGTTTTGACCTCAGATGATATTGAACCAAGTTTAAGTGCTATATTTAAGTTCAAATGACTTTTAATGGATTTAAAAAAAAAACATACACTCAAAAGTTCAGAGATGTATTTCAAGCTACAGATATTGCTATGCTGCAAACCCTCAAAGAGAATTATTTAGAAATTTCTGAGGTATCTATAGCAGAGGTGTGGGTACACAGCCTCTCTCCGTGTGGCTGGGCAGAAATGTCCTCTATAAACTCCAGCATGTGCAGGGCTGACATTTCTGTTGGAAAGTTCATTCTGCTATTCTGACCACATGCCACGAACGATTTCTTCCACACCAGGCTATGGCTTGGTAAGTAACCAGTTCGCTCCATAGTTTCAAGAAAAGCTGTTTATAGAGGGAGGAGGGCTAGAGGAACAAAATGGCCCCTGATAGAGGGATTTCTGAATATTTCCCCTTTGTAGTATCTTACTGTCTCAGATTTAACGATCCTGTAACGCAAGACTCATTTCAAAACCTTAATTTTATCTAGTTTCCCTGCAAAAACCAGAATCTGATAAAGACTGCCCAGGAATCTTTGAGTGAGTTAATTCTCTTTAATTCAGATCGTGCTTCTGAGTTGGAGATTGGGAATATGAGAGATGGAGAGATGCGAGAAAGCCTGGAGGGATAGAGATGCAGGAGGGTCTCGAGTGGACTGGATACACTCGGGAGTGAGGGATGGGGCTCAAAGCTCCGAAGAGAAAAATGGAGAGCAACTCTGCTCTTCTGTTTCTCCTATTCATATATGTAAAGATATAGTCAGACTATGTGTCTGTGGTGTGTGCGCATGTCTGTGAAAACAGATCTCTTATGTATTATCTTAGATTGACCCAACTGAGTTCATTCTTTTCAGTAATTCATCTTCTAAATTTCTCTCATATCTATGTCTGTGGTCAAGGGAGGGAATGAACACATGCTCTCTGTCACTAATACCGCTCACTCGGATCTTTCTTAAATATTTTTTTTATTCTATATAATTTATTTACATTTCAAATGATTTCCCCTTTTCTAGCCCCCCCCCACTCCCCGAAAGTCCCGTAAGCCCCCTTCTCTTCCCCTGTCCTCCCTCCCACCCCTTCCCAGTTCCCCGTTCTGGTTTTGCCAAATACTGTTTCACTGGTTTCAATTCCATTATAGTTTTTTATATTTTTATTTTATTTCTTGTGTGTGTGTGTGTGTATGTGTGTGTGTGTGTTTTGTTTGCATGTATGTCTATGCACCACATGCATGCAGTGCCCACAGAGGTCAGAAAGCACTGGATCCTTTGGGACTGGTATTGCAGATGGATATAAGCACTCCATATGGGTGCTGGGAATCGAAGCTGGGTCTTCCTGAAAAGCTGCCTGTGCTCTCACCACGAGGCCGTTGCTGCAGCCCCTTCAGTTAGGATCGTACAGTCAGTGACGGTGACTTGCTGTGAAATCGGTTTATACAGTGATGCCCTTTGTTCTCTGACTTCTGTTTTGAGCCACGAAGCCAGAGGCCTCTAACAAGATTTTCCTTGGAGCTATTTCCATGAGGAATATAATCAGTAAAGTTTTATCAAAAATCAAAACATACAGCTGGGCAGTAGTGGCGCACGCCTGTAACCCCAGCACTCTGAGAGACAGAGGCTGGTGAATTTCTGAGTTGGAGGCCAGCCTGGTCTACAGAGTGAACTCCAGGACAGCCAGGGCTACACAGAGAAACCCTGTCTTGAAAAAAACCAAATCCCAAAAAAACAAAAACAAAAACAAATCAAAACATACAATTTTCTCGGGTTGTTCAAATAGTGTTTGGCTTTATTCGCCATTGAGGATGCTTGTGTCAATCCTTTTTAAAAGTCAATTTTGAATTAGTCACCACGGAAGGTGATGATGATGGAGGAGCAAGGTTCAGGGAAAGGTGAGCTTCTGCATCTGGTGGTCTCCCAGCCTCCTTGTGTCCTCACGGAGGCAAAGCAAGATGGAGTCTTGAGAAGTCCGTGCTGTCTGTTCCACCCACATGGGAAATACTACCATGATTTTGCTGCCACAGAAGAACCCTCGATGCTCTGATATTTATTAAGCCTTTTTTTTTTACAGGTTCCCCCTCTAAGTACACTCATTCTAGAGAACAGAACCTAGAGGAGACTCAATCTGCATCAGATCTTAAGTCACATCAGCACCAAAGAACTATTTCAGTTGGAAAACAATGCTAAGTGGTCTGTGTTTGATTTCTGTTTAGAATCCCCTGTGCACAAAAATGCCTGGAACTTGGTATTTATTGAATCTTATTTTGCATGTTTTGAAATATTGGTCTAGAAAATTCAGCTCTGTCTCAATAGACAAAAGATTTCATACACTTTATGTATTTATACACTGTATGCATTTATATATTTTGGGACTGCAGAGGCAGTTCATTGGATAAAGTGCTTGCTGTGCAAATATGGTGCCTTAAGGTTAGATCCCTGGTACCTATGTAAAAATGAGGCATGACAGCGCATGTCTTTATCCCCAGTGCCCAGGGTGGGAGTGAGGCCAGCAGATGCTGAGGGCCAGCCAGTCTCCACAATCTGAGAGCTCCAGGTTCAGTGACAGCAGTCCCAAAAATGTCAGGTGGAGAATGACAAAGCAAGCCACTCAAGATTAACCTCTGACCTCTACATGTGCATACTCGTGTATATATATATATACACATGCACATGTTGCATTTTAATTATTACATACATAGAAAGCTGGGAAATACAGATGCCCATCTCATCTATTTTAAACTAGCAAAGCTACGTAAAGTTCCATATGGACACTAAGATGCATGTGTAGCCCGTGGTGATGTGGACGGCAGTCACGCCCCAGCGTGGACACCACGATGCATCCTGTAGCCATGGTGATGCTGCCGGCAGCAGTGCCTGAAGTGGGTGTCGGTGGGATACCTGGACTCCGCCACGGAGCTGCCCTGTCTAATGCTGCAAGGGAATTATTGTTCTAATGGGTCTGACACTTTGCAGCTAAGCTAACTATTCTGAAGTCAGCATATGAAATGTTCATGGGACACCTGCAAGAGCTGATGGCTGTAGGAAACAGAATCCAGATCACAATGGGAGCCACAATTGTCCACATAGACACTAGAAGGACCTGCTTTATTCTCTAATAACTCCCACAGCTATTGGCTATTTCACTTAATCCTGGTATCACCAGATCAGGAAGATGGCATCACAATGCTGTGGGTTTTTCTCTAACTCTACACATCTTCCAGGGAACACTAAAATGGCTATTTTAGTGCTTATAACTCTTATTAAAGCTATATACAATTATATAATTATATATAATTACTGGATACATCAGGCATTGTCCTAAGTATTTCCATGCATCAATTATTTTTAAAGCTTACTTACTTGTATGAGTATTTTGCCTGTGTGTGTGTGTGTGTGTGTTTGTGTTTGTGTGTATGCACCACATGTATACCTGGTACCTATTGTTGGTATTCTGTCTAAGCTCCACCCCACACTTACCTGGCAACAGCCAGGTATGCCCCGCCCCATAGACCTGGCCTACTATAAAAGGGGCTGCTTGCCCCTCCTCTCTCTCTCTCTCATAGCTCTCTCTCATCACACTCTCACCTCTCTGCCCCTTGGGCTCTCCTCCCTTCCCCCCTCTCTCCACGTGGTCATGGCCGGCCTCCACTTCTCTACTCTCTATCTCTCTCTCTGCCTTTCTCTACCTCCATTACCCTATTAACTCCCATCCTCTGCCCTGAATAAACTTTATTCTATACCATGTCTGTGTGTGTGTGTGGTCCCTCAGGAGGAAGAGGTCCCCTGCCCCCCCTGCCCCCACACCACTGTGCCCCACTCCCTAAACCCCTCTCTCTCTCTTTTTAAGCCCCCTTCATTGGTGCCAAAACCCGAGAACAAACCCTTCATATGAAGAAGGCACTGGAACCAGAGTTACAGATTGTCGTGAGCCACCATGTGGGTACTTGGAACAGAATCTGGGCCCTCTGGCAAGAGCCACAAATGCTCTTAACTGCTGAGCCATCTCTCTAGCTCCCTGTACCAGTTATGCCAACCCTCACCATATCCTTGTTCAGAGGGACAGCTACTAACATCTTGCCACATAGTGGCTACACTCATAATCATTGGTTTATTCCTGACATTTTTCTCGCTTTAATTTTCAATGGGGCCACTGTGGACAGGAGGCTCTCTACTGTGAGAAGCCAGTGGGGGAGATGAAGCAGATGGCTGTCCTGGAATCGCTGAAACTCCATGCTCTGTCTTGTCAACCTGGCCATACGCTCTGGCACGGTTGTTATTTCTTAGAAGATGACTCAAAATAATGAGCCATGGATAAGGAACTCGGACCCTAGGATAGTGTTTCAGTTCTGAGCATTTTTTGTCATGTAGTCTTTAGAGCACTAGCGTTTGATTTGCAAGGGAGGGAGGGAAGGAGGGAGGAAGGAAAGGAAGGAGGGAGGGAGGAAAGGAAGGAGGGAGGGAGAGAGACTGCCTGCTTTTCTGACATAGTTTATGATCCTGTGGAAGCGAGGGTTTACAAAAGTTGGAAGTGTTGCCTTCTTGGGGCATTGACTGTATATTGTTTTTGCCTAGGGTCAATGCTAATGTTCTGTGCTTGGAACTTAGCTATTATTAGTGCGTCATTTAAATTTTTCTGCAGGCTAAAATGGTCTTAATGGAGACCTCATCTGCAACCATGCATAAAAGGCAAAAGAAATTTCATCCTTTGAGTTCTATTCACAGATTTGAAAATTACAAAGGTTGGACATAGGAATCAATTTAGAGCATGATGGTTTGAATGGTCCATGCATTGGATTTTTCAAAGGAAGCGCACAATCTTCCTTCTCAAACTCTTATTGAATAAATAGCCCCAGTCTAACCAAGAGAAGGTGTGTGCAGATCAGACAACTGCCAATTTAATGAGCTCCAGTGGAACTCTGTACCCAGAGAAAACGATTTTCCTAAAGAGATTTACCCTTTGCAAGCTGTCAACATGGTCTGACTTAAGGAGCGCAGTTATGAGCGTTACTAACCCTCTTTGGTTGCTAAAGTTGAGAAGTTACCCATTAGGAGAAACCGGCTGCCCCGACAGTCTTGAAAGAGAAATAGAAAATAAGCCCGGAGTGCCTGAATTCAGTCGAATAGTTTTAAAATCACTTTCCTTTCCGTTTTGGACTTCTGGTTTTGATTCTTCCCTCCAGAGCATCCTCCCTCCCCTCTTGCCCTGGCCCCGGGGATACTCTCCCAGCAACAAAGTAACCACTCATGAACAAAGCAAAGAAAATGAACATGCACAGGCCCCTCAGGCTGTTTTGTGCTTCCTCATCCCTGTGGTGTGGGTACTGATGAACACAGTATTTGCCTTGTTATTAAGAAGCACCAAACCGGAATAGTGCTGGTTTGCAGGGTCTCAGCCCCACCCCACCCCCAGGAGGGGGTGGGACTCTGCGGTGGTGGTGGTGGTGGTGGTGGTGGTGGTGGTGGTGCTGCTGCTGCTGCTGCTGCTGCTGCTGCTGCGGGCAAGGTGTCTCAAAGGGTGGGTGTTCCCGGAGGTAGATGTCTGATATTTGCCTTGGAACTTTAAGCGTCTTCATTTTCTTGCCATCTTATTGCCAACTCTCTTCTGCATTTTTTTCGTGGACAAAAATGCACCCTTCAGTCAAGAAACATTTAAGGTAATAGTTGTCAGGGAATCTCTGTGTTTCCAGGGGGCGGGGTTTCAAAGCATTTCGACATCTTTATTCTAAGTGGATGGGAATGAAGGGTTTCCACTCACTGCCTATCCCCCTGTCTCAAATGGGCTCTGTGAAGTGTGAGCAGCCGTGGCTCAGTCGCTCTCTCCAAGCTTTGCCCACTGCAGGAGCTGGCGGAAGAGCACATCATAGTTATGTATAATTTTGGTCACCTGACTGTTGTCCTGTTGGGTTGTGGGTTGCTTGAGGATAAGAATTTTGTCTCATTTGTCTTCGCAGACCCAGAATTAGAGCAGGGCGAGGTGCTGGCAGATACACAAACATGGAAATGAGGAAACACAAGCCTGTTAAGAGCAACCCCGGGTCACATTTCTAACTCCCAGGAGCTCAGCAAAAGCACCTTAGGGACAGGGCTGTCGTCGCATGCATTTAAACATAACTTTGGAGAAGAGTTAAAAAAATGCCATCAACCATGGCCCTTCCTCACTCAGCACGCCTCCCAGAACACCGACATTGTCACACTGCCTGGATGAATAAATGGTTAAAAACTTGGGGCATGAGAAATTGACAAGGGGGTGGGGCTACGGCTAGGGCTCCCTTTAAGTCACAAAGCAAGTTAGCATCGAGGTTAAGCCAAACCCCAATTCTCCTGACCTGGTGCATACATCATATTGTCTCCTAGCCTGGCTCTGACTGCATAGCCATGGGGGATTTCTTTCCTGTTCTAAATCACATGATCAGGGTTACTTGCAGGACGGCCAGCAAGCCTTCATAGGGAATCAAAGGCCCCTGTACTCCTGTATACGCGTGTATACACCTGTACTCCTGTATACACGTGTATACACCTATACTCCTGTATATGCGCGTATACACCTGTACTCTTGTATACACATGTATACACCTGTACTCCTGTATACGCGTGTATACACCTGTACTCCTGTATATGCGTGTATACACCTGTACTCCTGTATACACGTGTATACACCTGTACTCCTGTATACACGTGTATACACCTATACTCCTGTATATGCGTGTATACACCTGTACTCTTGTATACACATGTATACACCTGTACTCCTGTATACCCGTGCTCGCAGCTCATTGCCGCTCCTCCTGCCTTGGTGGCTGAGCCTTTTCGGTCCCTTACTGTGATGGAGTAGTTCCTTATTCAGCCACCACCCTATTGTCTTCTCTACACGCATTCCATGAGTCTAATTGCTCCAGTCCTCTCTGAACTGTGATGACTAGAATACCTATCTTTCTCCCAAGCTAGACTGCTTACCATTACTTTCAGCCTGGATACTTTGTGGATATCTTCAATTCAGCACAATCGGAGCTCCTGGCCAGCCGCTCTCAGCTAAGTTGTACCAACCGAAGTCTTTCCATTTCAAGGGTGCTTTCGGCTTTTCCCTCCAAACGCTGAGAGGTGGCTGCCATCCTCATCTGTCTCTCAAACCTTGGGAATCTAAACATTTATGCTATAAATCGGGATACTTTGAGAATGCTGTTAGCAGCTAGTCGTGAACAGCATGCTGACTGGGCTTATCCAGAAAACAGCAGACTCCACACACACATATGCAAGCACACATATGTATATATACACATATACACACATATGTATGTACATACACACATATACATATGCAAGCAGCAAATCTGCATCTTTAGATCCACTCAAAATTGAGTTTCTGGTTTGAGCCCCGCCCCAGTTGCCTTCCCTGGATGACTTTAATAATTTCTCGATTCTACCACCCCATTGTCCAGTGCAGGCTGGGCCCCAATGGGTGCCCAGTGGACACCCAGTCTCTGTGCTCCTTGTAGGTCAATGGAATTTGCTGCCCTTCCTCGGAGGCTTATGGGAGCAGTGGCCAGATGAGGGCCCCAGGCTGCTAGGCTGTTTTGTTTCTGAGTAAGCTATCTAGCCTGGGGAGTCCCAGCAGGCAGTGCAGCACACTCTAGTGTTCTGTCTGCTCCCAGCCCTTGCCACAGATTGGAGCACAATCCTGGGGAGAGTCCCTGTGTCTGGGATCCTGGGGACCTTGGAATTTTAGTCAATGTCATTTCAACTGCACAGCAGTCACTTGGCTCTCCCTGTGCTCTGCAGCAGGCAGCTGGGGTGACATTTCTGCTCTCTCTGGAGCAGCTGGAGGCTTCCTGGATGAGACTGTTGCCCTTCAGCCCACCGCTGTTGGGTGGGGCCAACTCTCCTCCTTGTTCTTTACACAGAGCAGGGAGATTCCTCTCACCTTGATGATGGACTTCAGAGCATAATTTTTCTTGGCCCACATTTGTAGAATTCCTTTGTATATTGTACAGTATCTCTGATTTGTAGCAAGTTTTTACTTTTGCAAGGCGAATTTATTTCTTTTCAAAAAGTGTAGTTTTAAGTGAAATTGGCAAGACATTATAAGCATGATGAATTACTATTACTTTTAGCAACCGCAGACTCTTACAGGCTGAGGCACCAGAAAGAGCTGCAGAAGAGACATCACTCTCACAGGGGTCTGGATGATACTGGCACAGCTACTTTGAAGCTACTTTGATACTGGAAACTTTGAAGAAACAAGGAATGTGAAGAAGAAACTCCACTGCCTTCCACCACATGACATCATAAACATTCATTAAATGACTGCAGAACTCTGACTTTGATGTGTTGGGCACACAAGCCACTTCCCTTTCTAGAGGATGTTGTATAGAAAAATGAGCTTGCATTCTTTATTTAATTTATATTTTTAGCAGTGCTGGGGAACAAACTCAAGGTCTCACACATGCTAGGTAAGCATGTTGAAATAAAGCTATATCCCCAGCCCTTGAACTTAAATTTGAAAGTCAATTCAACCACAGAAGACTATGCAACCTTCATCAAGTAAGCATCTAAGATAGGCCCACTCATCTTAGGAGATTGCTAGGGGCTCTATCAAAAAACATATGGGAAGTGATTTTTAAGGCCTAAACACATGTTAGTTGCTTGTATTAAAATTTTATTATTTGCTCATAAGGGACCTATCACTATCATAATTATTGCCAATGATACATGCCTATCGACTATTATAATAACCTAAAGGGTAAATAAAATTATCTTAATGATTCTGCTCCAAGCTAAAAAGATTTTTTAAAAAGAAAAAAGAAAAAGGAAAAAATGTCAGCTCATCCTTCCTTAGGATGGATCTAGGTTTTGAAAAATTAGAACTGGCCCTTGTGGCGTGAGTGTGAGAGAGCTGGCCCCAACGACATGCACATGGGAAAGCTGTCCGGCTAGCCAACGCAGCTACCAGATCCAGGCTTTGAGGTGGCCCATCCCCAAATCTTCCCCATCTATGAACCACTGGGTGCACAGAGGGACTTGTCCTGCAGAGCCAAAGCTGCAGGTTCTGCAGGACACAGACCAACAACAGGATGTCCAAGAGGAGTCCCAGTGAGAATCCAGTGTGAATCCACTGGGCCCGAAACCAGCCCAATGACTGCAATGAACATTAACAAGATGTGTGGACAAAAGGGAATACTGCAAGACAGACAGACACACTGCAGCATCCTGTAGCAGTGAGTTAGCTACACTGCTTTGTGCTCCTCGTGGGTCCGGAGCTTCCAGCCACCTACCTGCCCAGGAACTCTTTGGATTATCGAATGGAACACACACACAAACACACACACACACACACACACCACATACATAACACACATACACACACACCACACACACACCACATACACACATACCACACACACATACCACATACACATACATATCACACACACACACACACACATACCACATACACACACATCACAGACGCGCACACACACACACACCAGTTAATTTTAATATGCCTTGGCTAGCTCAAAGGTTGGGCACTCCTGAACCTTCCCCTGCTGCCCCAGGCCCTATCAGGGAACCCGAATTCTCTCATGGCTGTTGGCTTTCTGTCCTGCAGCTCCTGTGTCCCCTCCTTCTCCCCTGAGTCACAGCGATTCTGTCTCCCTTTTCCTGGTTCCCAGCCCGCGCAAATCTAAAGGTTCCACCCCATCTCCCTTTGCCCAGCCTTTGGCCGCTGGCACTTTTATTGATCAATCAAAAACCAATTGGGGATAGGGCCCTTCAGCGTTTGGTCGCACAGATTCCTGAGTAAGTCAAAGCCTCAGAACCAATCCCCAGGGCAGAGGGTGTGTGGAGAGAGGGGAAGATGAGTGGAATTGGGGTGCACAATGTGAAATTCACAAAGAATAAAAAGTTTGAGACCTTCTCCACTTCGCCTTATTCTGCTAATGTTTATACACTAATGGAATCTGCATGTAAAATGCACATCTGATTCCTTGTGCAATTTTCTGTGTTTTCTATACTGGAAACCATTTATAGTCACTCTGCAGTATTTATTGTGTTTTATAGAATTTCAGCCAAATCTTCATTTGTCAGGTGACATTTTTTATGATACATCTATTACATTTATTTTTGTTATGTATAACATCTTATAAACTCTATTTAAAATCACACACAATATTCATATATTATGTTATACATACATATATATATATATGTAATTGTATGTGGTGAAAGCACATTGCATGCATTCATGTTAAGTGGCAGGCATGGTTCCTAAGCACATCTGTGAATTGCTGCAACCCTCTGTGAGGGGTGGCAGTGTTCCTATTTCACAGATGAGGTAGCAGGTACAGAGAGATTACATCACTTGTCCAGGTTCTCGGGTGCATTGCCCCCGGGGCAGCTGGGTCCCTCTGCACCCCAGCCTGTGCCTGGGTCCCTGACCAGCAGCTGCATTGCCCCCGGGGCAGCTGGGTTCCTCTGCACCCCAGCCTGTGCCTGAGTCCCTGACCAGCAGCTGCATTGCCCCCGGGGCAGCTGGGTCTCTCTGCACCCCAGCCTGTGCCTGGGTCCCTGACCAGCAGCTGCATTGCCCCCAGGGCAGCTGGGTTCCTCTGCACCCCAGCCTGTGCCTGAGTCCCTGACCAGCAGCTGCATTGCCCCCGGGGCAGCTGGGTTCCTCTGCACCCCAGCCTGTGCCTGAGTCCCTGACCAGCAGCTGTATTGCCCCCAGGGCAGCTGGGTTCCTCTGCACCCCAGCTGACAGCAGGCACCTATCTTTCTCTCCTGTTTTCAGAATTGAAGGACACAGTTGTCCTTCTTCCGTGGAGATGTCTTCTTAGTTTCTATCACAGGCTCAGTAGGTGAATAGAGAGGTTAGACCTTTTTGGCCAGATCAGGGATAAAAGCTTGGGTGAAACACTGACATCCTTTTTCTTTCTGCAAGTCAGCAGAGCCCTGATCCGTCCTGTGCTCTGGAACATCTGTGTTCAAGACACAGGAGTTGACGTGACCGAGGTCCTGGGGAGATGTCCTTCTGGCGTTAAGGTGGTGGACAGCGGGAATTTGGCTCCAGTGCCAAGCTCTGAGAAAAACTGTGAGTCTCCAAGTCTTCTTACTGAGGAGTGTTCCACACTGACAGACAGCGACAGAAGGGAGAGTCACAGACACTTAAGAGATGCCCGCTCCTCAGATCATTCTCTGAATCTGTTCATAAGGCTCCTGACTTGTCTACTTTTCAGGTGGCTTGGATATCTGTCACCAACTGTCCCTGCTGTGCTGTGTGACCATGATGGGGGGTGTCTTTATTCTGGTGTGACCATGCTGGGGTGGGGGAGTGTCCTCATCCTGGTGTGACCATGATAGGGTTATGTCTTCAGTCTGGTGTGACCATGCTGGGGAGTGTGTTCTCACATTGGTGTGACCATGCTGGGGGTGTCTTCATTCTGGTGTGACCAGGCTGGAAGGGTGTTCTTACACTGGTGTGACCATGCTGCACTAATGTCTTTACTCTGGTGTAACCATGCTGGGGGGTGTTCTCACATTGGTGTGACCATACTGGGGGTATCTTCATTCTGGTGTGACCATGCTGGAGGGGTGTTCTCACACTGGTGTGACCATGCTGCAGGAATGTCTTCACTCTGGTGTGACTATGCTGGGGGGTGTTCTCACATTGGTGTGACCATGCTGGGGGTTTCTTCATTCTGGTGTGACCATGCTGGGGGGTGTTCTCACATTGGTGTGACCATGCTGGGGGTGTCTTCATTCTGGTGTGACCATGCTGGGGGGGTGTTCTCACATTGGTGTGACCATGCTGGGGGTGTCTTCATTCTGGTGTGACCATACTGGGGGGTGTTCTCACATTGGTGTGACCATGCTGGGGGTGTCTTCATTCTGGTGTGACCATCCTGGGGGGGTGTTCTCACATTGGTGTGACCATACTGGGGGTGTCTTCATTCTGGTGTGACCATGCTGGGGAGTGTTCTCACACTGGTGTGACCATGCTGCAGGACTGTCTTCACTCTGGTGTGACCACGCTGGGGGTGTCCTTGTGCTGGGAATTACTGTTTCTTCTGTGATGATCTCCCGCTGATATGCTGTCTTCACAGTTTTGCAGGATGACCTGCAGGCCTTTGCCTGTCTTATCTCTGTCAGAAGGCTGAAACACTCTCAAGCAGCTGCTGTGATCTGGGGTCATAGGAATCTGTGCAGGAGAGTTTGCTGAAGCCCCCCAGTGGCTCCTGAGAGGGCCTTTATTCTGACTTAATTAACGATTTTTCAGCTTTAAAGAGGCAGGTAGCTGCATCCCGTGGAATTTGGCCTATTAACTCTGATTAGTGAAGACCTGTGTGGAAACCACCTGGGCCTTTCTGTATCGCAAAGCCGCCCGCCACTCAGAAGCCCGCCCCAGGCCTCCAGCACTCAGAGCTCCTTACTTTCAAATTGCCATCATGAGTTTTCACAGAGCTGTCTCCCCACTCAGGGGTGAGGGAGTTTAAGGACTTGGTCCTGGATTCAGTCCCATGACCACACCTACTTGAATCTGGAACAAATATTTAAAGAAAGAACCTCACTCCTCTATGACCTATATTGTTATTCAGAAATGCCACAAGTATGTGTGGTATATGAAGCTCCTTATTAGAAAAACTGTCAACATTAGAGATCTGCAGTCGGGGCCATGATCCTTCTCCCAGTAATGATTGACAATTGTGCATCGCACGTGTGTGCATGTACTCACGTGTGCGCATGCTGCAGGCAGGGATGCTGCTGCACCTGCATGCATGTGAGCGGCCCTCAGTCACTCTTCACCTCTCCCTCTCCCTCCTTCCCTTCCTCTCTCTCTCTCTCTCTCTCTCTCTCTCTCTCTCTCTCTCTCTCTCTCTCTCTCTCTCTCTCTCTCTCTCTCTCTCTCTCTGAACCTGGAACTCATGGGCTTGGCCAGACTGGCTGCCCAGTGAGCTCCAGCACTGCCCCTGTCTCCACCTCCCGGTGCCTGGGTTGCAGACGTGCCCTCCTGCCCAGCTTCTCAGTGGGATCAACATCAGGTCCCCACGTTTGCACAGCAGGCACTGTGCTGAAGGCGATCTTCACAGCTGATAACTGATAGAGTCTTAATTAGTGAGATTATTAATATAATTGCAATGTTCCTCCCCTTTCTTCCCTCTAAACTCTCCCATATACCCCTCCCAAATTATTATTATTATTGTATGTAAATATGTATGCATATGTATGCACATATATATTCTATACAAGCATTCCTAAAGATGGCTGTTGGGTCCATATGATGTTACTTGTATGTATATTTTCGGAGCTGACCGTTTGGCACGGGACAACCGTTGGTGTCTCTTGCCTCGGGAAGAGCAGCCCATCTTACAGCTTCCCTGAGTAGCTTTCCTAGGCCGCCTGCGCTCCCGCATGGAGGGTAGAGACTTCCTGGTCATAGGTGTCATCCCAGTTCAGCTCACACTTGGGTAATAATTTTTTTGATTGGATATTTTCTTTATTTACATTTCAAATATTTTTCCCTTTCCAGGTCTCCTTTCGGAAACCCCCTATGCTCTCCCCCTCCCTGTCCCTATGAGGGTGTTCCCCCACCCACCCACCCACTCCTGTCCTTCCGTCCTGGCATTCCCTTACACGGAGGCATTGAACACCCTCAGGTCCAAGGGCCTCTCCTCCCACTGATGACCAACAAGGCCATCCTCTGCCACACATGCAGCCAGCACCATGGGTCCCCCCTCCATGTGTATTCTTTGGCTGGTGGTCCAGTCCCCAGGAGCTCTGGGGGGTCTGAGCTGTTGGCACTGTTGCTCCCTCCATGGGGCTGCAAACCCCCTCAGCTCCTTCAGTGCCTCTCCAACTCCTCCATTGTGGTAGATAATATTTTTGTTATTGCTCTTTTTTAAAAAAAGATTTCTTTATTATTATTATATATAATTACACTGTTGCTGTCTTCAGACAGACCAGAAGAGGGAGCCAGGTATCATTATGGATGGTTGTAAACCACCATGTGGTTGCTGAGATTTGAACTCAGGACCTTTGGAAGAGCAGTCAGTACTCTCAACCGCTAAGCCATCTCTCCAGCTCCTTGGATAATATTTTTTAAATGCTGATCTCATAGACACTTTGAGAGAATCCAGATGGCCTGTAGGGATCTTTAGACCTGTCTGAGAACTGCAGACCCTAAAGCAAAGGACTCCAAGGACCACTGAGGAGCCAATTCCAATGCAAACACATAAGGGTCTTTATTACACTCTCACACAAGGACTTCACTGGCCCTGTAGCAGTGAATCGGAGTGAGGGCCCCAAGTCTAGGGGTGTGGGGTATTTACGGTGGTTACAGCAAGCTCAGGAAGTTTCCATACGCATCAGCAAGTTAATATTTTAAAACCTGGTGCATTTCTAGTGTCATCTGCAAGAACCGAACATGAGGACAAAAATCACCTGACACACAGGATGGCCAGGTTGTCTAGCCTCTGTGAGATGTCTTAGGTTATCTCTATGCACCTTGACCTTGCTATTGTGGCCTCACTGGCTGCTGTTAAGGGGTGTATGTGTGTGTGTGGGCTTGTCATGGGACATTTGCTCAAGTGGACTTTGTGGTTTTCTTCCCGGACTTGGAGTTTAGCCCCTGATCTTGCACAAGATGGAGTTTCTTCAAAAGCAGAGTTGGTTGGGCTTTACAGTCTTGTGTGTTACAGCTCTCCACAGGGATGTAGACATTAGTCACCAGGCATAAAATGGGATGATCAAATCACAACAGAGTTCCTCCGTCATGCATCATACCCACACTGAGCACCATGGAAAGATTTGAAGATTGCTGTGAGTGTGCACATTGCATTTTGGAGTAGATATTAACAGGTTTATACACGAAAATGCCACAATTCAGACAGCTGACAACAAAACAAGGGAGAAGAGACATGGTGGGGTTGAAGTGGGGGGTGGAGGGGGTGGGGGTGGGGGATAGGATGTGGCCCAGTTGGAAGAGAACTTGCACAGAGCTCCTAGCTTCCATCCCTAGCACCACACACATGGGTGTAGCTGTGCAAAGCAGCTCAGGAGGAAGATACAGGATCAAAAGTTCAACACATTCAGTCCTCAGTTACATAATGAACTCAAGGCCAGCCCGGAGGACAAGAGAACTTGTTTCATTAGGAGAAAGCAGGGTTGTAGAGCAATGAGGTAGAGAAACAGGATGACATGAGCTGGAGGTGAAGGGTGGGGATGGCTTTGGATGGCTCTGTGGGTGGGGCACCTACATCCATTCTGACCCCACAGGTCAGCTTTACTCATCCAGGGAGAGGGAGGCAGTGTGTCCTGCCTGAGGGACCACCCACTAGAACGCATAGACTCCCCTATGTCTAAAGCCACGTGTGGGTGCACAAACAGCGGTGCGGTGCTTCCCTGGGAAACTGATTTTAGCACTGTCCCCGTGGTAAGGAGCATTGCGGTGAGTGTGGCCAACCACAGAACAACCTTCCCCTCGGGCTTGGACCTGGGACACTGGAATGCAAGGTGGTGAAGGGAGGGTGGGGGAGGCGAAGGGGAGGGGAGCAGAGTTTTTCTACTTTGCAGGCACAGCAAAGCCAGCTCTTCTCCAGACAATTTAACAACCTCTTAACTGATGCTCAAAATCAAAACTGCATCAGTGACTGGCTTCTGCGAAAGATGTCATGAGAATTATTACACCATGACCTTCGATTTCTTTTTTTTCATATTAATATTCTTGTAGAACATATTGTTAAGGCTTATTTTTTATTTATTCTTCTCTTATACGTGACATCCCAACCACAGTTTCCCCTCCTTCCACTCCTCCCAGGACCCCCTTTCGCGCGCGCGCGCACACGCACACACACGTACGCACACGCACATGCACATACACACACACTTCCCCTCTTCCCTAAATCCACTTCTTCATTTCCCACCCTTCACTCCTCCCAGGAGCCCCCCCTCACACACACACACACACACACACACATACACACACGCACACACACACACACGCACGCACGCACACGCACACGCACACGCACATATACACACACACTTCCCCTCTTCCCTAAATCCACTTCTTCATTTCCCACCCTTCACTCCTCCCAGGAGCCCCCCCCCTCACACACACACACACACACATACACACATGCACACTTCCCTTCTTCCCCAGATCCACTTCTCCATTTCTCCTTAGAAACGAGCAGGTCTCCCAGAGATATCACCTGAATACAGCATAACAAGATATACTAAGACTAGGCACAAACACTCATATCAAGGCTGGATGAGGCAATGAAGGAAGAAAGGGTCCCCAAAGCAGGCAGCAGAGTCAGAGATGTTCCCACTCATACTGTGAGGAGGCCCACAAGAAACCAAGCTACAAACATAATGGATATGCAGACCTAGCTCAGACCTGTGCAGGCTCTGTGGTGGCTGCTCCAGTCTCCACGAGCACCATGAGTCCTGCTGATTTGATCTGTGCTGGCTGTGTTCTCCTGGGTGTCCTACAATCCTTCCTCCCCTTCTTCCATGGAGTTCCCTGAGCTAGGGCTACTGTTTGGTTGTGGGTCTCCGCATCTGTTCCCATCAGTTCCTGGATGAAGTCTCTCTGGCACCAATCTATGAATATAACAGAATATCATAAGAAACCATTGACACTCCCCTCTCAACGGCCTTTAGTAACAAGGTGCTAGGAGACACACCAAGGCAGGGTTTGACGGGCTGATTTCAGGCCTACAGGGCTCTGCTAAGGCCTCGCATGGCAGAGCACTGGCCAGCTGTTGCCCAGAGCGTGGAAGATCACATTCCCTCCTGTGTAGACAGAGATATTATTGTTTTGTTTTTATGCTGGTCAAAAGTCTCCATGACCTGCTGGCTTCTCTTTCTGCCAAATACCTGGGCATTCTGCCCAGGACCTGCTGTAATATTGGAGGATGATTATTTAAGCCCCTTTGGGCTGATGGTAAAAATCTAAATGCCTCCTTCCTTGGAGCTAAAATATAAGCACACCTTTGGACTGTCATGGGGTGTATGGAAATAGTTTATTATTAACTGGATATTTTCTCATATTCTCTCTCCTCCAACCCTGCTAATCCAAGGCCTCACGCATGTTGGGTAAGTGTGTCACATCCCAGCCTTCTTTTCTCTTTTAAAAATATAATAAATAGGAGCCAGGTGGTGGTCCACACCTTTAGTCCCAGCACTCAGGAGGCAGAGGCAGGCAGATCTCTGAGTTCAAGCCCAGCCTGGTCTGCAGAGTGAGTTCATAGCTACACAGTAGCATTTGTCTAAAAAAGAAAAAACCCTAAAATATACATCTGTATATATAATATATAGATATATGTATATGCTTATCTATACACGTGTATTTATAAATATATGCATATACATACACACATACATGCATTCATACTTACATACGTATATGAACGAGTGCCCCTGCTGTGCAGGACCTCTGAGGAGGAGAAAGCACTTCCTCGGCAGTAGGGCTGGCTCGGGGCAGAGGAGACGAGTAAAGGAAGCCTAAGAAACCTTGACTCATTTACAATGCCCACGCCATTTCAGTTCCAAAAGGTTTTAATGGAACAACATAGGAATACTATTCTAGTATGGAAATATGCATGCAAGACTTTTGTAATAGTTAGCACTTCGTTTGATTTGTAGTTCCAGGTTAGCACAAACTAACACTTAAGCCATCTGTGTGCAAAGATGTTATGTCAGTGTGATCAGATAAAATTCATTCCATGTTAGAAGAGGCCGAAGGGCATCATTAGAAATGGGTGATGTTGCTCCAGGCCCTCTGGGTCTCTCTGGGTCTCTCTGGGTTTCTCTGGGTCTCTCTGGGTCTCTCTAAGCCCCTCTGGGTCCCTCTGGGTCCCCCTGGGTCCCTCTGGGTCTCTTTGGGTCTCTGTGAGTCTCTCTGGGTCTCTTTGGGTCTCTCTGGGTCTCTTGGAGTCCCTCTGGGCCTCTCTGGGTCTCTCTAGGTCTCTCTGAGTCTCTCTGGGTCTCTCTGGGTCTCTCTCTGTGTCTCTCTGAGTCTCTCTCTCTCTAAGTCTCTCTGAGTCTCTCTCTCTAGGTCTCTCTGAGTCTCTCTGGGCCTCTCTGGGTCTCTCTGAGTCTTTCTCTGGGTCTCTCTGGATCTCTCTAGGTCTCTCTGAGTCTCTCTGGGTCTCTCTGGGTCTCTCTCTGGGTCCCTCTGAGTCTCTCTTTCTCTGGGTCTCTCTCTGGATCTCTCTGAGTCTCTCTGGGACTCTCTAGGTCCCTCTGGGTCCCTCTGGGTCTCTCTGGGTCTCTCTAGGTCTCTCTGGGTCCCTCTGAGTCTCTCTCTCTGGGTCTCTCTGGATCTCTCTAGGTCTCTCTGAGTCTCTCTGAGTCTCTCTCTCTCTCTCTGGGTCTCTCTGGGTCTCTCTGGGTCTCTCTGGCTGCACTGGAGATGCTGGTAGATTAAGCCTGCTTGCAGGTGTATTTGGAAGGAAGAAAGAGATTTTATTGGCACATTTTCACAATCAGAGAGCTCAGAGACTGGATTCCACTCATTTCCTACTGGTTCAACGAACATTGAGTGCTTCCTATGAGCTGGGCTCTGCTCTAACCATTAGGATGCCACGTGGAGAAAGTCTTTCCTTGCTTCTGCAAGGTTTCCCCCTGGGACCTGGAGAGCAGCAAGCATGGCGAGCTGGAGAAGAGAACCCCAGAAATGGCTCCTTTGTGTGGGGTACTGGCTTTAGTCTCCAGGCTCCTTGGAAACTCTTGGGGTCAGCTTGGAGGACTCTGAATTCTGGGGAGGAGACCACCCCACCCTCTGGCCACACAACAGCTGCTGCTGCTGAATGTGGGTGTGACCTTGGACATTCCTTCTGCCCACGAGTCCTCTGTCACTGGGAGATCCGGTTCCCACAGTAAACTTCATTTTAGAGACGTTGAACAAGTGAGGGGGACAGAAGTGGATGCTCTTGCAAAGAACCTGAGTTTGGTTCCCAGTAATCATGGTGCGCACGGCTCACCACCACCTGCAACTCCAGCCCCGGGGCTACCTAATACCTCTGCCCCCTGCAGGCGCATGCTCCCTGCTTACAAGTATACATCACTTACAGTAATAAACAGTAATCTTTTAAAAAAGACCAAACAAACACTTTTAGTTTTATGTTTTGCACGTCTTTAAAGGAGAGAATAAATCTGCTTACTTTCAACAAATTGCCATTTTAATTTTGTGAAATGGAACATATGAAGGGTTGCCTTGTAGGATCTCTCTCTGTCTCTGTCTCTCATGTGTGTACATGTATGTGTACCACACGTTTGTAGGTACCTGAGAAGGCTGCAGGAAGGTGTAGGTTCTCCTGGAGCTAGAGTTATAGGTAGTTATGAGATGCCTCACATACGTGTTATCTGGAAGAGCAGGCAGTTTTCCTAAAAGCTGAGTCATCTCTAGCCCCAAGGGCATTTTTTAAAGCAATTTTTTAGATGTATAGAAGCAACAATCTCACAATATTTTACTTAAAAAGACAGAATATTTTAAATCCATTATTTTTTATTTTTATGGGAATACTACACCTTCTTCTGCTCCTCTTACAATCTTTCTGCCAATCAATCCGTCTGATTTCTGCTGTGCACCTACACAGTACATAACAATCCAGGACTGTCCTATAGAACACACTAGCCATCATGATGCCTGGACTGACCTCTACTTTTGAATACTGACTTTATTACTGTCACTGTTAATTTACAAAGACAGGATCAACATCCTGTAAAGTGCAGGCTGTTGGGTCATGAACTGCCTTAATACCAATTTTATTCACATGGGCACAAGGTCTCTCTCAGATTTTGACAGAGGAATAATTAACACTTGATAATCCTAAACTGTAAATGAAGGTCATTTATCTGTCCATTCAATCATCTGAATATCAAGTGTCTGTCCACTACTTACCATGCCCTTTGGAATATATCCAGACAGATGCAAGTTTTGGACAATGATAATGGTCTTTGTTTTACAGGAAAAAAGGATAACAGACAATTTCTGGTTCTAAGTTTCAGGGTCATGAGCAGCACACAATGACTTAGTTAATAGTAGTTTGATAGATCTCTGTGAAATATTTGCAGCTAACCATAGTCCCAGAATTAAAGTGATTCATTCTAATGACCTGATAATATACCCTTTGCAGTCTGAGCTATTGAAAAGAACCAAAGGAAAGATCATGAAAATGTAACTGCTGATTTAGGTTTCTCTGTGATTTGGGGGTAACTAGCTCTGGAGATCAAGAATGGAAACTCCATCCATTTTGGTGAGTGATTCTCCAGCACTTATGTGCATTAAAAGATAATTAGGATGGAGCTGATGTGAATTCTCTTTCATTTCAGTATTAAATAATTTTCAAGCTTATGTGAACTAAAAATAAGGCCCAACAGATTAATTTATGGAGACTCAATAACATTTTACCTGTTACTGAGAGGAAATATATATATTTCAAAATGAGATGTACTTACACTTCTTTAATAAAGCAATGTTTCACTAATAATCATTAAGAATCATACAATAGCAGGTACAGAGGTGGCTCTGCAGGTAAGGGCACGGGCTGCTCTTGCAGAGGACTGGGGGTTGTTTCCCAGCACCCACATGGTGGCTCACAACCATCTGTAACTCCAGCTCCAGAGGATCCAGAGTCCTCTTTTGCCCTCTGCAGGCACAAGACGTACACATGTTGCAGATTTACAGGTAAAACACTCAATACACATAAAATATAAGGATAATAATAATTAAAAACACAATATAGAAAATAACAGTGCCTTGAACTCCATGCTTGCAGAAGAAATATGTACTTATACATTTCAGCTTTGAAATGCATTTGTAGCAGAGAATATAACAGGATGATCAATGAAGTATTTTCAAAGCATGACATTACATGATATCAGGGTAAAATTATGTGGGGGAAATGGGATGGAAAAAAATCCTCATAAAGGCAAAGCACTGACAAAATGCCCAGTCATCAAATAGCATACTCATGTCTTCTTTAAACAGTTGATGGCATCAAAACTCATTGGAATTGAGTCCATTATTTTACTCAAAAGCACAGTGAGGCCAAGGGAGAAGCTTATTTGGTAAACTGCCTGCATTGCAGGCACCTCAGAGGTCCAGAGGTCCTGCACTTGCTACTCCATTACTGAGGAGGGTAAGAGGGGGAGGTGCACCCCGCCTCCTTGGCCAGCCTCCCTAGCTGAACTGACAAATCTCGAGTCTTACTGAAGTGATTGGCTCCTGAGGAACAAGCCCCTACATCACACACACACGTGCACCGGCACACCTGTGTACCCACCCCAGTCATATGCATGGACATGTGTGTGCACATAGAGTGCAGCAGACACTTGCTTCTGTAGTAGTGAATATTTACATATGCCAGAGATGATGTTCTTGAACCTGTTTAAGCTGGTATTGAAGAAGTAAAACAGTCTAGGATGATGTAGATAGGTATCTGGCTTCCTATTTGTTTTAAGGGACTCATGTGGCGCAGTCAGTTCTGTGTATTAGGAAGAATGTTGTCTGTGCATCTACCAGGTGACAACTGCATTCTGCAGTGTAAAGGGGGCGTGTGCCTTTCATCAGGTTCCCTGGTACACTGAGGAACAAAACACCATTCTTGTCATTCCTCTTTCCCTGCTTCCCTTCCTCCCTCACTCCCTCCCCCCACTATCTCCCCAGACTCTCTCCTTCCCCCCACTCTCCCTCCCTTCTACCCCCACTCTCCTCCCCCCTCCACTCACCCTTACCTCTCTCCCCTTCCCCCTCCTCCTTCCTTTCTTCCCCCTCCTCCTTCCCTCTTCCCAGTCTCTTCTCCCTCCCCCCACTATCTCCTCTCTCCTTCCTTCTCTCCTCCCCCTCCCTCCCCCTTTCTTAGGATCTCATTCTTCCTTAGACTCACAATTTTCCTGCCTCACTCTCCAGAGTGTTTGGTTATAATCATGCAATCTTTATAATTTTTTTATTAGTAATTTGTTGGGTTAAACTGGAGTCTGCTCATGGAGGTGGGATGCCGGGAAAGTCTTGACTGCACTTACCCCACAGTCAGGCAGGCATCAGGCTCTGGGAAGCCTTGGAACCTGCTCTGTGGGTCAGTCTGAGGTACTGGGGATTGCCAGCTGGCTCTGGGGTCCCCAGGCATGCGTGGAGGCCGGAGCCCTCTGGCTCTCAGGCTCTTGAGCACCCAGGCGCCACTGGGAGCCGTGGAAGAGCTGAGAACAGAGTGGGGGCCCACGGGTTGGATCTAGCCCAGGCCAGAAGGGGAAAAGAGGGGAGAGCTCCGGCTGGATCCTGTGGGGAAGAGGGGGTCCTTGGCTTGGCTTGGTGGAGGCCATGGATGGAGGCACTGAGAGGCCTTCTGCTGGAGATGACGTAGCGGGCTCTTTAGGCGAAGGCAAGGTGGGGGGTCCCCATGTTTTAAGGCATTTATTGTTATGGTGGAGAGTGACGATAAGTAAAACCATGCCCCACTTTCCCAGGGCGGGCCTGAGAGGGATGTCTGGGAAGGGGAGTTTATTGGCTAAGTTTCCAGGCATTTAGGTACCACATTAAAATGGAGATCTGTCTTGAGGCTATGTGACCTGTGGACACAACCTCTACCTGTAGAGGGGTTTGGGGCATTGCCCTAACGTGACTGATGAGCACAGACCTATGGAGAACTGTGGCCTCGTGCCAGGAGCCCGGAGCCCAGGAGCTGGGCAAAACGCCTACCATTCCTGGCAGGGTTATGCCCTGCAGGGTCACCAGGGTTTCAAGCCTTGCTTGACCAGAGACCAGGCTGCCTATCATGGTCCTACTGTGTGTGTGTGTGTGTGTGTGTGTTGCCTATAGAGGCCAGAGGTGTCAGATCCCTAAGAGCTGGAGTGACAGATGGTTCTTAGCTCCTGGACTTAGGTGTTGGGAACTGAACTCAGGTCCTTCTGGTAGAATAGCAAGTGCTCATAACTGCTGAGCTCTCTCCAGCCCTAGGATATCATTTCTTAAAGGTGGATTATCACAAAGTAACAATACTGCTAAGCACAATACTTAATGCTTTTCTTATAGACATTAACAATTTTAATAGCTAAAATGTTACTTACTTGCTTTTAACAATGTATTCCTGTTCCTTTTTCTAGTTCTGCTAGTGTCCCAGGGTCATCATCTTAGAATACTCCTTTTTTATCTGCTCACGTCAGGTGGCTTGCATCTTAGCATGTTATTTTAAACTAATAGACATGCAGAAATTTGGTGATAAATGTCGAGTTTAATTAATACCAAGTCCTATTGACTCCAGCTTTAACAAGGTGGATTTTCAACCTTAGGACACAAATTTAAATCTAAGAAGTAGAGAAAGCCGGTGTTTTTTTGTTTTGTTTTGTTGGTTGGTTGGTTTTTTGTGATTGCTATAACCTAGCTATCATCTCCAGTTCAGCTAGGTTTGAAGGTCAAGGGGTGCTTGTTGGCTGTCACATTTTATTCTGTGCCAGGATAAAGGAGCCATAGACACTTTGTGTTGACGGGGCCTTTTTCATCTCCTGGGCGCATTGGTAACTTTCTGTTGCTGAGACAAAATAACCAACTCAGGCAACTTGAAGAAGGAAGAGACCTCATTGGCCCAGAGCTCAAGGGGGTGGGAGGGCGTGGTGACTGGGAGTTGAAGCTGCTGCCTGGCCCTATAGCATCCATAGGCAGGCGGCAGAGGGCATGGATGGATGGATGGATGGATGGATGGATGGATGGATGGATAGATGGATGGATGGATGGATGATGGATGGATGGATGGATGGATGGATGATGGATGGGTGGATGGATGGATGTATGATGAATGGATGATGGATGGATGGATGGTGGATAGGTGGATGGATGGATGGATGGATGGATGATGGATGGGTGGATGGATGGATGGATGGGTGATGGATGGATGGATGATGGATGGATGATGGATGGATGGATGGATGATGGATGGATGGATGATGGATGGATGGATGGATGGATGATGGATGGATGATGGATGGATGATGGATGGATGGATGGATGATGGATGGATGATGGATGGATGATGGATGGATGATGGATGGATGGATGGATGATGGATGGATGATGGATGGATGGATGGATGGATGGATGGATGCCGGCAGGTAATGTTTTTATTCTATTGTCTCAGGACCCCAGTCCATGCATACTGTTGCCCACATTTTTTCTTTTCTTTTTTTTTTTTTTTCGAAGACAGGGTTTCTCTGTGTAGCCCTGGCTGACCTAGAACTCACTCTGCAGACCAGGCTGGCCTTGAACTCATAGAGATCAGCCTGCCTCCACAAATAGTGTTGCCCATATTTATCTTGAGTCTTTCTACCGTCATTGATCTAATCCAGAAAAGCCCTCACAGACGGGCCAGAGATTTATTTTTCCAGCACTTTTAAATCCCTTCAAGTCTGTAATCAAGATTAACCATCATCCTGGGGCTATGGTATGCATTGCTACGTCCTACGATCTACAAACCCTGAACCCAATATATGAACGTCTGAATCCACACATTAGACAAAACCATAGATTGTTAATGCCATAATTTTCCTGTGCATCTATATGAAATGTACCTAATGGTGAAAAGGGACAAAATTAATTTTGCAGTGTTATTAAATGTAATTAAATTGTAATTGTGCTGCAAGACCTCCACTCTAAAAAGTATTGGAAAAAATAAAAGTGGCTTCAGGGCTTTGTTTCCCCAGCATGGTGATGGTTTTGGCCAGTCCCTCAGCTCCCAGCTGGAGCTCCCTCCTGTTAGTATATCTCTGTCCTCTTTGCTGTTTTCCACCAAGCAGCTACTATGATCTCAAAATTGCTATTCCACAGGATTTTCTCCATTCTCTGCCTCCAGCTTTACATACTTTTACCCCAAAGCTGATTCTGAAAACACTCTCACAGGAAGTCAGCAACCAGTCCCATGGGAAGTGTGTCCGGCGCTAAGATAGCCTTTCCAGATTTCTATTTATGATTTCTATTCATGTGGCCACACTGTGTGTGCCTGTATCCAGTGGCACTTCCCAGTTGTCACACTGTCAGAGACAACTCAGCTAAACAATATCACCAGCCAGTGAATTCACTGATGCCTAAAAGTAAGTAGAGTGTCCCTTAGCTGGGAACTAGATGGGTCCTCAGCAGAGCCTGGGGTATTTACACAGGCCTGGAGTTCAAACTGAGGGTATGTCTCTGCTTGTGTGCACTTTCTGGAAAGAATTCTCTTGTGTCATTGCCTTGTGTTTGGTTGCTGTATTGCTTGCTCTCTTGAGAACTTGCATCTTGAGTGTTGCACAGTGTGTGTGTGTGTGTGTGTGTATGCGCGGGCGCGCGCGCATGTGTTAGAAAGCCATACAATAACAGCATTTCCAGCCAGAGGAGGATAATAAAATAATAAATCTGTGTCATTCTTTACGGATTTATATCTTTGATTCTCACAGAGCCAAAGATAAAATTCCTCACTCACTTATGTATCCTTTTGATGGCTTCTGCAGGTTTCTCTCCCTCTAAATATTTATCTCCCCCTGAGCCACAGCATCTCTCCAGGTCTTCAGGAAGAATGAATTTTAAAGCCAGAAACTCAGAGCTATTACGGAGCCAGCCTTCAGTACCACAAAGTGAAGGAAATCCTTAGAAGTCCGTACCAGTTTTGTTCTGTAAGGGAAGGCCGGATGTGCCGAGGAACCACAGCTATAGGACACTGTGGAGCAGCAGTAAGACCCCGCCCTGCAGGATCCTGTCTCAGTCACACCTGGGCCTGTCAGAGGACTCAGGCTGCAGACCCTCGACTCTTACTGTCCTAACCACATTAAGGCTCAAGAGCCCTTGAAGCTGTTCAACTGCTCTGGTGACTTTGAGGTGCTTGAAGCTTCTCAGGAGAAAAGCATTTCCTGGGCATTGATCCACACATCAGCAAGAGAGTCACATGACTGCAGAGGTCAGAGCAGTTAATAGTCTGCTCTGCAGAGAAGGGCAGGAGTAAGAAATCAGAGGAACTACTACAGGCAGTGTGGGACTCAAAGGGTCAACGGTGAGGGAAGAGCCGGTGTCACCTCGAACGAACTGCCTGAGTTCTCAACCTCTGCCCTTCCCGGAGCAAACACTTAGAAACTGGCCGAACCCTGCCTCCAATGCCAGCTTACAGTCATCCCTTCAGGCTTGTCCAACTAGTTCCCATGTGCACACTACAGGTCGGATGCTGGGAGAACGGGAGCTTAGCGTTCCCAGATCCCTGCTGCCATGGGTCTCAGCCCTGTGGCAGCTGGTGAGAGTCTCCTACCTGGGAGAGGCTACTACCTAGGCACCACGCTTCAGGGGCCTTATGCTGCCTCACAGGGAGGCCTGAAACCTTTCTGGTCCCCCCTCTCCATCCTACTTCAACTCTGGGGATCAGAGCGTACTTCTGTCTAATCTTATCAGATACTTGGTGGCTCCTTAGACTTTTAAACTCTATTATCTTGGCTTCCTTGGGTGATGTCCAGGTTTCTCTTGGATTTCACCAATTCCTACAAAATCACCACTATGACTCCCTTGTCCTCACAACCATGACCTAGCGTGGAATCTCATGGTGATCCGATCATCCCCATTCTGCCTAACCCTCCTGTGGTTTTATTTGTAAACACGCCTGTGTCAGCTCTTTATTTACATACTGCAATTGTGTTTTTCTACCAGTGTCCTACTGAGTGGGGTTTGGGACCTTGACTTAGCATCATGCTGGCTCTCTGTGAACTGCCTCCTGCTCATCTCTCCAATCTTTCCTGTTTACCGCTGCATGTGTTGGAGTTCGCAGGCAGCAGTGGTGAATGTCTTGTCCTCCGTATGCACCGTTCTACCCTGTTCCATGTGTTCTGTATGCCTGGACTGTCCTCCTTCTCACTTATCCCCTCTGACCCTGGGATCCTCACACTACCCTCAAGTGAGATGGTCTTTCTTCAGGTCCCACACTGCCCCAGAGCCCCTCCATCACTGCCCCAGAGCCCCTCCATCACTGCCCCAGAGCCCCTCCATCACTGCCTTGGCTACTTGCTGTGTTGATATTCTTTCCTTCTCTCCATAGACAAAGACAGTCCACACCAGCCTTGTCATCTTATCCAAACTTCTGTTTTAATGCTTAGCACATGGGGGTCTCCAGTCAAGAAATGATGGTTAAGATGGCGGCAATGTAAGAAGAGTATCCTACGAGGGACACAAGGCATTTTACACATCTCCTTTAACCCTCACCTAGTCTACAAGGCATGACTGCCATGCCTCCTTTGCAACCATGAAACTCTCAAATTTAGAGAGATGGGAGACCACTTATTTGAAGCTATTTGTTGGCCTGCTTACTCCAAAGAGCAACTTGATCTCCTTCATAGAGCAGTGTATGGTGGAGCAGACAGGCCAAAGCTACTCAGGTTTGGATCACATAAGGAACACAAGAGATCACAGGGAAGGAGCACCTGTGGGCTCCCTGTTATTTTCCCCCCTGTGATTTGTGTATTTACTTATATAAAGAATTCCTAATATAAAACTAAAGCAATCAGAGAAATTAAATAGCTTCCTGCTTTATTTAAAAAAAATAGAGACCAAATTCAGGTCCTATAGACTCAAGAGTAGTCTAGAAAATGGAGAAAATGTGGATATTTTGTATGTGTGTCTTATGTGTGGGTACACATGATCATGTACTTGTGCAGGTGGGACGTGTTAGGGGAGGTGCAGAGATTGGTATTCACCTCATTTTTGGAGACAGGGCCTCTCACCCAGACCCAAGCTCACCAATTCACCTGGACTGCTGGTCCTGGGGACCTTCCTGTCTCTTATTCTCCAAAGTTGTGTGTGTGTGTGTGTGTGTGTGTGTGTGTTAGTCAGGGTTCTCTAGAGTCACAGAACATATGGGTAGTCTCTATATAGTAAGGGAATCTGTTGATGGCTTATAGTCTGTAGTCCAACTCCCCAACAATGGTCAGCAGCAGCTGTGGATGGAAGTCCAAGGATCTAACAGTTGCTCAGCCCCAGGAGGCAAGGAAGAGTGAGTCTTCCTTCTTCCAATGTCCTTATGTAGGTCTCCAGCAGAGGGTGTGGCCCAGATTAAAGGCAGGTGCCACCCCGAATCTTTAATCCCAGATGACCTTGAACTCGAAGGTCTCCTTATCTTAATATTCTGGAATTCATAGCCACTATGCCTCAAGATCTCCATGCCAAGGTCCAGGTCAGGAACTTATATCTCTGAGCCACCAGGTTAGGATCAAAGGTGAGCCTTCCAATTTTTATAGTAGTTCATTCCAGATATAGTCAAGTTGACAACCAGGAATAGCCACTACACTCTGTGTGTGTGTGTGTGTGTGTGTGTGGTGTGTAATTACACATGGCTTTTCTTCTTTTTCATGAGTTCTGGAGGATCAAATTCAGGTCCTCATGCTGTTCCTAAGGTAAATACTTTACTACTGACTGAAATATCTTTCCAGCCTTAAACAGTGTATCTTAACAACTACCATAGTATGGTCACAGCATTACATTGACTGAATTTATGCATATTTAAAAAGATAATATCTGTGAGCTCAATTAACATCAGTCATTGTGGTGGCCACAAGCATTCCCAAAGTGGCTCATTCTGGTGTGGGTCTGTACCACACAGACTGGTAGTCACCATCGGGGTAAAATTCCCTGCCCATGAAGCTAAAAAATAGACCTCACTTAATTGAGGGAGTTCAACAAATATTTATTGAGCATCTGCTTTAGAATGTTTTTCTTCTATGTGTGTGTATGACCATGCATATGAGCATATATTTGTGTGCGCCTGTGGGTGAGAGTGAATGTTTGTGCATGTACATGTGTGTGAGTATGCTTGTGTGTGTGTGAGTTTGAATATGCTTGTGTCTGTGTGTGCATGTAAGAATGCTCACATTTGTGTATGTCAGTGTGCTTGTGTGTTCGTGTGTATGTGTATACATGGGTAGCATGTAGCTAGACATTTCAAATGATGTGAAGATAGCCTGTCTCTCCATTACACCCTTTTCCAAATAGGCACAGACTGACAGTGAATTCAGGACATTAGAGTAAGAAACCATCCCAGACATGAGTGGTATAGGCCACAGATAGAACGACTGGACAGACACCCCTTGGTTGTGTCCTACCACTTATGGGTTGAACAAGGAACTTTGTGAATCTTGAGCAATAGCATCAGTTCTAGACATATATTTACTGAACACACAAGGAAATGAGAAGAGAAAAATTATGCCAAATATAATTGATTAAAGAGTGGGGGATGGGGTGCAAAGTAAGTGATGTGCTTGCCTCGGAAGCATGGAGACCTGAGTCCTGTCGCCTAGAACCTGTGCGTACTTATACACAGTGCACAGGAGCACTCACTCACTCACACACTTGCATGTGCACATGCACACACTCACACACAAACACACTCATGTGTGCACACACACTCATACCCACAGACACTAACATATACACACTTCATGCACATACAAACACATGCACACTCATACACAGGTGTACACACCCACACATAGGTCTACACACACACTCACTCACATTGACACACACATGCACATTTACACATGTGCACACACATAGGCACTCACACACACTCATACACACAAATACATGCACACTCACACACAGGTATGCACACACACTTATGCTCATAGGCACACACACAAACACACACACATTCATATTCATACATACTCATACACAAACACATGCACATTCACACATGTGCACACACAGGCACTCATACACACTCATGCACACACAAACACATGCACACTCACACACAGGTGTGCACACACACTTATACTGGTGGGCTTACATACACTCACACACACACACAAACTTATGCACATTCACACATATGTGTGCACACAAGGCACTCACACACTTGTGTACACACAATCACATATACACTCACATATATGTGTACACACACACCCATGGGCACACACATGCGCACATGCAAACACACAATCATCCACACACAAAGAAGAAAAAGAGCAGATGATGTCTCGTGCCATGCTCGATGAGAGATGATGGTTGGGTAACCAGAACAAATGTGACAAGAGGGACTGAGCTGGGGTGACCCACCATGCTGGTGGGTTTTGTTTTGTTTGTGAATGGTTTATCATTGGGGTCACCTGGGCTGAGTAAAATGAGGAGTGTCCACTGAACCCCATAGTGAGCGTGTATAGGCAACCATGGTTTTCTGCAGCTACTTAGCTGACACAGTTATTGTCATAGCAGGGTGCTAACCAGGCCATCATTGACCAGACTTGGTAATGAAGGCAGAAATGTTGCATTCTGTGGTGAAGTACACTTTCCCTCAGTATATTTTGCATAAAAGTCCTTTAGAGTGATACTCTGGCTGTTTTGGTGTGTTTGATGTTTTTTATATTTTTCAGGGTCTCATGTAACCCAGGATTGGCCTTAAATTTCTGTGAGGTACAGCCTGGCCTTGAATTCATCTTCTGTCTCCCTTGTCCTCCAGTCACAAATGCCCAACGGTTTAATTCTTACAATCCTGACTCCCTCATCCTCAGGCTAGAAGAGCCTGTTGTGTTGATCTTTCTCTGTAGGATTGGTCATGAGCCGCTCATAGTTTAAGTCCAGGGTGTGCATTAGGTTAACACCCTCTGGGTGATCACCAGGGAGTCTTAAGCATGCTAGGCTGAGTGAGGAAACCCAGAGTAGATAGATTTATGTATCTGCAGGAGGAACACTGACTTTGGATGACCCATGTGTCTGACAATCTTGTAGAAGCTACAGGCCTGTGGCTATACCGACCTCTTTAACATCTGTCTTTGCCGCTGGGATTGAGTGGAGTTTGATTTGTTACACTCTTGCTCCCGAGTTTGTTTTTTTTTTTTATTCGATATAATTTATTTACATTTCAAATGATTTCCCCTTTTCTAGCCCCCCCCCACTCCCCGAAAGTCCCGTAAGCCCCCTTCTCTTCCCCTGTCCTCCCACCCACCCCTTCCCACTTCCCCGTTCTGGTTTTGCCGAATACTGTTTCACTGAGTCTTTCCAGAACCAGGGGCCACTCCTTCTTTCTTCTTGTACCTCATTTGATGTGTGGATTATGCTTTGGGTATTCCAGTTTTCTAGGTTAATATCCACTTATTAGTAGGTGCATACCGTGATTCACCTTTTGAGTCTGGGTTACCTCACTTAGTACGATGTTCTCTAGCTCCATCCATTTGCCTAAGAATTTCATGAATTCATTGTTTCTAATGGCTGAATAGTACTCCATTGTGTAGATATACCACATTTTTTGCATCCACTCTTCTGTTGAGGGATACCTGGGTTCTTTCCAGCATCTGGCAATTATAAATAGGGCTGCTATGAACATAGTGGAACATGTATCCTTATTACATGCTAGGGAATACTCTGGGTATATGCCCAGGAGTGGTATAGCAGGATCTTCTGGAAGTGAGGTGCCCAGTTTTTTGAGTAACCGCCAGACTGATTTCCAGAGTGGTTGTACCAATTTGAAACCCCACCAGCAGCTCCCGAGTTTTAAAAACAAGCTTGAGAAGCCGGGCGGTGGTGTTGCACGCCTGTAATCCCAGCACTCTGGGAGGCAGAGGCAGGCGGATTTCTGAGTTCGAGGCCAGCCTGGTCTACAGAGTGAGTTCTAGGACAGCCAGGGCTACACAGAGAAACCCTGTCTCAAAAAAAAAAAAAAAAACAAAAAACAAAAAACAAAAACAAAAACAAAACAAAAAAAAAAAACCCAAGCTTGAGGAAACTGTTAACTTTGCTTATAAAGATAATATTAAAATTTCGCCAATTATAGAAAGTGTTTAGGTTTAATAAATAGACTTTACTGTTTGAGCACAGTTCTCTAAATATGTCCAGCATTTAGCACACAAGAGGAACAAGGTTCTGGTTAGAGGAGGCACTCTGCCCCCACCTCATGACACACACCGTTCTTTTTGTTCAGTCATTTGTCTGAGTGGCTCTCTTTTGAGATGTCATCTCACTGTGACCATGCTGGCCTCTAATGCCAGATCTTGCCTCCATTACCCAAATCATATTTGCAGGTGCAGACAGTCGGGCTTGATGGCTGACTCCATTCTTGAACTTCACTGAGCACACTTGGATAACCGCTGAATTGAGATGGTATAAAAGAACATCTAGTCACCGTACTGCTCACGCCTCCAGGCTACCCTCTGCAGGGTAGCTGAACCTGCTCTGCCCTCCTTCCCTGGCAGCTCACACCACCAAGCATGTGCTCATCTCCCTGCAGAGCTGGAGCACCACACGAGGGAGGCTGTGCAGTAAAGAGAGTAAAACAGCCACTCACAGAAAGCTTTAGAGTTTTCCTGGGCTTAACATTGTGGTCATATATTTATCTGGGTGATGGGTCCGAGTGAGGAAATATCTTTGCACTTTGATGACTACTGGGAACACTCAGTTTCTTATCTTAGGTCACTCATGCACCCGTGACACAAAGGGCTATGGAGGATGTGTGGGGACGGGCACAGACAAAGTGTGGGGCAGGATTAAAATCAGAGGTGGCTCTTACCCTCTGATCTTCCACATTCCTGACAGGGACACTGATTTAAAATGACAACCCATTGTACAAAAACAGTGGCTCTAAGTAAGTGAGTCAGAGTTTGCTTTGCCGAGATATATCGTTACCTCAAACTTGGTGGATCCCCTTCTAGGAAGTTAAAGTTCCCTCCTGGGGCTAGAAGTCTCAGTGATGAATTTAAGAAGGAGCTTAAGGACGAGTTTATTAGAGTAATAATCACAGGGAAGACAAACTGTGAATCTCAGTGGCTACCTGGAGGAGGAGGATGGAGAAGAGAAAGAGAACAGCATGCTGTCTGGAATAAAGAAGGAATGAAACTGTACAACATGAAGATGCATGCACCTTTCAGAGTCAGGCTTCAGAAAGGCCGAAAGACCTAACAGAGCCTCACGGCAACTCCCTAGAGCTTTCCGGAAGAAAATGGACACTGTCTCAAAAGAGGATTACTATTTTCCCCCACTCTTCCATTCTTTGGGTAAATCAGCCTAGCTTGCAGTGCTAGGTGTCCACCTAGGACTGAAGTAGAACACCCTTCCAGGGCATTATGAGAGCCTTGATTGTTACTGCTGTAGTATTTCTCACTCTGGAGGCAACCATGACTTTATTTAAGAGCTGGATTGAAGTTGGGGAAGAGATGGAACCTATTTCCACCATGAAAATCAAGAGCATTCCAACTCTGTTCTGCAGAAGGAATTCTGTCTGGACTAGAGCTCCAGTCGCTCCCTTATGTGCTGCCTCCAGGGAAGGCACTGGCTTGGAGAGGAGAAATCAGAGCTTCCTTCTGTTTCCTGCTCTGCAAAGACATTCCAGAAACTGCAGCTCGCTGCTGTTCCTGTCCCAAACTGCCTAGGCATTCCCAAACCCCTGTTCTTATCAGGTAGACAGATAGCAGCATGGGCGGCTGAGTTTGACCCACAAAGATCCATCCTTTCTGATAGGTCTCAGTGAGAATGGGAGGTCTCACCCAGTTATCTCTGATCCCCAGGGGGGAGGGAGGAATTCCAGGGAAGGAATGTAGGACGTGCAGGGAGAGACACATTTGCCTCAATGTACCTATATAAGGGTGGAGGCATCTCACCATTAGTGGGCCTCTCATGATCTGGAAACCTGGGATCTGAAATCTTGCCCTAGGAGGAGAAGATTGTACCTTCATCCTGGAAGCTGGGCACCTCGGGTTAGAGACAGAAGGCAGACTGTCTGCAGGTGGCTTGTCATGTCTTTAATATAAACAACTTTAAGAAAGAGGCTGCCACAAGTGCGTGTGGCCTGAGTTGCAATCTGGCCTTGATCTAACAGATCTGAGGGCTGCTCTGTGTGGTTCTCAGTCTGGAATAAAGCAGTTCACCATTTTGTTGTTCAGTAGCTCCAAAGGATGCACAACCAAAGGAAGGTGAAAATGTGGGGCCCGTAGTGTGGGTTCAGAGCTCAGCTTGACTACTGCCTCCATTTGGACAAGACTTGTCACCTAGGATCCACGTGTGAGGGACGGTCCCTCACTATGGTGATGGCACGGAAGCTGTGTGGCTTCTTCCATGTGTGCATGTGCCTGGGCACATGTGCAAGTTTGTATGCGTGTATAGTGTATGAGAAAATCATTTTAGGAAAGATTCCTGCTAGTTATTAGCTTGTCCTATGAGGGCCCTGAGTGCTATGCAAGTATAAAATGTGAGCAGTGTGTAGTTGCAGGTGCTCATGTGTGCACATGCAAGTAGTGGTTTGTAGGTGCAGGTGCTTGTATGTGCACATGCATGTAGTGGTGTATAGGTGCAGATGCTTGTGTGTGCACATGCATGTAGTAGTTTGTAGGTGCAAGTGCCTATGTGTGCACATGCATGTAGCAGTGTGTAGGTACAGGTGCTTGTGTGTACACATGCATGTAGCATCCAGAAGTGGCCTTAATTCATCACTTTCCATCTTAGTTTTTGAAGCAGATGCTTAACTAACCTGGAAGAGACTGATTGGCTAGATTAACTGGCCAATCAGCTCTGAGATTCCACATGGTGCCCCTTTCTCTACCTCCCTGCCCAGTGCCAGGGTTACAGACTTGTGCCATCATGCTCGGCTTTTTGTGAGGAGGTTGGGGATCTGAGCTCCAGTCCCCTGGCTTTCTCTGATATCTCAGTGTTGGTTGTCCACCTGTGGAGGAAGTACTCAGGTTGCTTGGAGACATGTTTTCATGAAGGATTGTGGGCCCATTTTTCTTTGCCGATGTCCCCTCTCTTTCTCTGGTCACATGTAGCTGGGGCTGCCCTGACCTCCTGCCTCTGTCTTTCGGGGGTACCACTGTAAGGCTGCTTATCCTCTGCTCCACTGTGACGTTAGGAAGCCTAGAGGGTCTTCCTCACCAGACCTAAGCTGCTATCAGGATTTTGTCCTCAGGCCTTCAAAACTGAACTAAATAAGTCTCTCTATAAAGTGAGTCTGCCTCAGGTATTCCATTTTAGCAATAAAAATTAATTGAGTACACCTGCTTGGCTTTTTGATCTTGGACATATGTGAGTGTCTCTGAACATCAGGTTTTTTCTTCTGTGAAAAAGGCAAATAATACTATTGTTCTACATGGGATATTTGTTTAGTATTTACAGTTGACTTTAGTTACAGTAAGTTACCTACTTTATACTTGTAAAAACCACTAGGCTTTGATGCCATTTGCTATATTTTGTTTTGTATCCACAATCTGCTTCCATTAAATATAAAGAATGTCCAGTCCCAGTGACTTAGTCTAGAACTGAAGACTTTTTTGTCCTTTTTGACTCTTGGACCAAAAGGACTATATTCTGCATTTATTAATTTTGTGGACCAAGAGAGGGGGTTGGCCAATTCCTGTCTTAACTGGGCTCTGTTCTACTTGACCCTGGACACATTAATGTATAACTACAGCACAAATCCATTAAGAAAAGAAAAGCTCACACTTTGTGGTTAAAATAATGGAAATTTACTCATTAGAAGCCTTCCAATGAGAAAATTCCTTAATTTCTTGATTTGGATCAAAATGAAAGCAAACAAAATTAGTTCAGGAGTGACTATTTTGCTGGATGCAGCGTGGAAGTCTGACAATTACAAAGGAATTTCCCCACACTTCTCATACAATCATCTGAGTTCCGGGCAATCTATAGTCAGCACAGTCAATAGCAGGCTGGCCTCATGCTTGATGTGCTGTGGTATGTACTGGGGGCCAGCTATGGTTCTATGTCTTCCGTTTCCCTCCTCAGGGTGTCCAGAGCCTCTGTGCACCAGGATGAAATAGAGTCGGTCCACAGGATCCTGGTCCAGGTGGGAGTGAGTGGGGGCAAGGCTCTTAGATGGTCCTAGCTTGTACCTATACCTTTATTCAGGGTGGGCTTGTACACATACACTTTTTTTTTCCAGAGTGGACAAGATGTGTGTGTGTGTGTGTGTGTGTGTGTGTGTGTGTGTGTGTGTGTGTATACTTGGAGAGTGGGAAGGGGTTCTTCTTGTGGTGTTTCATTGCCTGGAAATGCCTCATTTGCATAGAGAGGCATTCCTGGAATCACAGGTACTTGCTGGGTGGGTTCTTAGAGTGAAGAGGAAGTTGAGCTTGTAGATCTGCCAGGGACTACCTAGCCTTCCTCAGGTAGAGGGTGTTGGGGTTGAGCTCCCTAGATAAGGTCAGAGAAGGGAATATTCTACATGATCCCAACAATATGACCCTCTGGAGAAGGTTAGAATGAAGAGACAGAAAAGAACAGCTATTGCCGGGACTCCCAGGATTTCTGAAGACAGCAAGAGAATAGACAGAATACAGGGAAGCTTAGGGTAGGAAACTGTGAGGATGAATTTTCATTGTCAGCCTGACTGAATTACCATGGAAGTGCACCAGGCGCTGGTGTCCCAAGCTAGACACAAAGTGAGCTGAGCTCTGGTTGCTCTGCTTCCCAACTGCAGAACCACTAGGACCAGTCACCACACACTCCTGCCATGCCTTCCCTGCTCTGACAGATTACCCTCACACTGTGAGCCACAATAAACTTTTTTTTAAATGTTTTTTATTTTCTAAATTCCTTGTTTACATTCCAAATGCTTTCCCCTTTCCGGGTTCCCCCCCTCCCCATATGTCCCATAAGCCCTCTTCTCTCCACCCATTCCACAATCACTCCCTCGCATTTTTCTGTCCTGGTACTCCCCTACAATGCTGGATCAAGCCAGATGTCCCTCAGTGGAGGAATGGATACAGAAAATGTGGTGTATTTACACAATGGAATACTACTCAGCAATTAAAAGCAATGAATTAATGAAATTTTTAGGCAAATGGTTGGAACTGGAAAATAAACTTTTTCTTAAGTTGTGCTATGATAGTTACTTTCTTAGTTCTTTTGTTACTGGGACACACAACCTGCAGTCAGCCCTTCATGGCAGAGAGGACAAGACCATAGGGCCTTGAAGCAGCTCATATCTCATTCACAGTCAAACTGAATACAAGCATCATGTCTCTTTCTTTATGTTTTCCTTATTATATAGTCCAGAATCCTAGGGGATGGTCCATCTGCAGTAGGTGGGTCTTCATATTTATGTAACCTATACAAGATAATCCCCACCAGCCTGTCTCCCAGATGATTCTGGCTCTCATCAAATTGACAAGTTGCTTTTGTCTGGTGTTTTGAGGAATGTCACTAACACAAAAAGTATCCCTATAGTATGATGACAGTGTGCGTCTGTCAGTGCCCAGTGCTCATGCCGTCTCCATATCCTCTCTACTGTGACAGTTTCCCAGGCTTCTCTACGTTCTCCCCAACCTTCATTTTTAGTATAATTCAATCATATTTTTACTTGGCTACTTTACCAGTTCATCAGTTTTTAAGACATTACTTCCCAGAAGGCATGATCTAACAGGCGACTGTCATTGTACAGCTAGAAATTTCATAGGCATGCCCAGATGATCTATCACTGATTTTACTCTCCAACAACTTTATTAATGACTAGGAGAAGCATTGCTGTAACAGTTCTGCTGGCAGGTGATGTGATTTTGGAGTATAGTGCACAGACTCTATAATGGTCCAGAGCTGCGAGCCCATGGCAGGGAAATCTAATTGTGAAGTTTGGAGGAACAACTGTTACCCAACATAATGTGATGGAGCTCAGAAAACCACATGCAGGGCTCTTGGGCTGTCTGTGGTCCTTCTGTGGCGAGGCTGAGCACTCTGGAGCCAGGCAAGAATGCACTCAGTAGTGCAGTTTCAGTCTAGAGGAACGTCCCTTCTTAATAGAACAAAGAGAAGTTTATTTCCAGGAACACCCCAGTCCAAAATCAAGCTGTCAGAAGTGGAATGTGGTAAGAATGATGTACTTCTCAAGGGAGAATTCCGAAGCTCAGGAGCTACTGTAGAGTGAAGGGTGAAATGTATGGAAAGACAAGCATGGAGAACTCGGTCTGCTTGAGGTCAGGTAGCCCAGAGCACAGAACCCATGTGCTTGTAACCAAGGGCAAGGTGAACTCAGGGGTGGGAAGACTGTGGACTTGAGGCACAGGTGACTACAAGAACAACCTGGGCCAGTGTGTGCTGGACTAAGCCCGTAGTCTGTGCTCTGTGTCCTTAGACACAAGATACCTAATTCACTTCTGTTCACAGGTAGCTTCACTTGAATCTGTATACACTGTGTCTACAGGCAGACCCACTCGGATCTGCACATATTGTGTCTACAGGTAGCCTCACCTGGAACTGGATACATCGTGTCTATAATAACTTCACTTGGATTTGTATATATTGTGTCTACAGGTAGCCTCACCTGGAACTGGATACATCTTGTCTATAATAACTTCACTTGGATTTGTATATATTGTGTCTACAGGTAGCCTCACCTGGAACTGGATACATCGTGTCTATAATAACTTCACTTGGATTTGTATATATTGTGTCTACAGGTAGCCTCACATGGATCTGCACATGTTGTGTCTATAGGTTGCCTCATTTAGATCAGCATACACCAGAAAAATATGAAGTGTAGTGGTTAGTGCTTATACACATCAATCCCCTAATTATCGTGTTTTTGAGACAGGGTCTCATGTTGCCCAGGCTGACCACAAGCTTGCTATGTAGCTATGCATGACTTTGAAGTCTGATCCCCCTGCCCTGTCCTCCGAGTGCTGGGATTCCAGGTACGCACCACCGCATCTGATTTATGTGGTGTTGGTGATCACTCAGGTCTTCCTGCATTCCTGGCAAGTGCTATACTAATAGAACTGCACCCTTAGTCCAAACCCTGGTTGTTTAGAAGAGTCATGGCTAATGCCTAAGCATAGTATGCACAGCGTTGGAGGAATTGTGGGAGGCTTAGCTTCCTGAGTACAGGGGAAGGTTACTGTCTCTGAGAACTAGAGTCCCTGTTGTGTGGATACATGGTTAGATGGGTAGGAACTGTAGAGGGAGAAGCTTTAGGTCAACTTACAGATTTATATTAATTATGAAAGGTCTCCTAAAATGGACCAGGCTACCTGAGACGGAAGTGCTCCAGCCACAGCAGAAGCAACAAACACCTGGAAGAAACTTCTAGAAGATCCATTTACATCTGCTATGCCCTGGCACACATTTTTAAACACAATTAAGTCCCAATGCACCTGGTTTAGATGTAACACGGACACTACCTGGACCATGTAGCACTCTCCTAGCCCATTGTATCTTGCAGCATCAAGCTACTGTGGTTGAACTCAGTGTGTGTCAGCACTGCTGGACATAGTAAGCTATGGAGAGCAGTGTGGTTTCTTGTCTATGCAGCCCAGGTTCCTCTGAGTTCTGCCTGGTCTTAGATTATAGCTCAGGAACTCTGAGTCTTCCTAACTTTTGGGACTTCTAAAGCTCTTTCCTTCCTTTCAATCAGAGCCCCTTCCCCTTTTCTTCAAGGTTAAGTCTTAATGTGCTATAGGCATTTAACAACTCAAAACCATGGCGGTACTGTTGCATTGCTACTGCTTTTGTGAATGCTCCTGTGTGTGTGTGTGTGTGTGTGTGTGTGTGTGCAGTGAGTTATTCCGATGTCCACTCTGCCCCCAAACCCAGCGAGTTTTAGTGTTGCTCAGAGGTCAGGTGAACTGCGGTAAGATTGTCTATTGGATTTGGGACTGACCTCAGAGTGACGGCTCCTGGTGTTGACTGCCTTAATCACTGAGGAAACCTCAGCTCACACAGACCCATCTCAGGGGTCCGAGGGACAGGACTGGTGGCTTTATGCTTTGAAAGCTGCTTTGCAGCAGCCCAGAATCAACTTTAAAGCTACAATTTGGAATTCGTAGACATGGTTTCTGGATCCACCAATTTTATTGTGCCATCTTCCTCTTTGTCATCTATTAAGATGGGACACAGCATTCTTGTGACAGGAAAAGACTTGAAAACAGCTCTCTCTCTCTCTCTCTCTCTCTCTCTCTCTCTCTCTCTCTCTCTCTCACACACACACACACACACACACACACACACACACACACACAGCAGTTTAGGTCACCACAGGGTCTGTGCCCAGGCCATGGACATTTTGCAACATGCCTCTGAATCACTAACACCCCTGACACTGAATTTGAGATCTCAAGAGCACTGTCCTTATTATGCAAATTTAAAAGGAAAGCTTATCTTTCTGCCAGACAGAAGTTTAAACAGATCAAGAACATCCTGAGGTCTGAATGCAAACAGAAACCGGGATGCCAGACTGAGGCTATTTCCACAGTGGTGCCCACCTCATCGGCACACACACACATCTGCCAGGGTCAGAGACCTTGGCTGTGAGACCAGTGAGGGAAGGTGGGTCGGCATGCAGGTGTGTTGACCGCTACCGCGCTTGCCCTGGGGACTCATTGGAGATGGCTTTACACCCATTTATTTCAATACCAGCTTACAAAATTGACTTCAAAGGCTGTTTGGGTGACATTCCCATTTCAGTCTTGTCTTTCTCCCTCTGTAAACCTAATTGCTATGGAGACTATTTCAAGCAGTCAAATCTCCAGCGTTCATATTAATCTGGGTGAGGCTCCTTAGGAAGTTGTTTATAGCAGTTCTGGCTTCCAGGGGATGAACTGGTCTGGACTGGCCCCTAGATGGCTGCAGACACTGGACCTAGACAAGGGACGCACCGGCGAAAGAAGCCTGGTAGGAGGGCTACACGGCCATACTTTCAGCAAATAATATGTTTATAGCTTCTCCCCGAAGCCTCTGTGTAACAGGTACACCATAGGAGAATGCAAGCAATACCTTTTTTTCCTCGCAGCTAGCAAATTTGTTACGGGAATGCGAACTCACAAGTCAAAGATGAAAACATAGTCCCTTTAAGCACTTCCTTGGAAATGACCAGCTCACCCAGTAACTGCCCTCAGCCTCATTAGGACGCTGAGTCACACATCTGCAGCCAAGGCCTCTGTCCTCTGCAGCTTCTGGTCCCCACTGTTATCAGCAGCTACTTGGACCTCTTGGACCTCAACTTGTCATAGAAATGTATGACCATGAGTCAGACCAGGACTGCAGAGCCTCTGTTCTTTTCTGGACTTCTGTGTGGGGCATCGTGTTCACGGGGTTCTTTTCTGACTCTGAGGGCTGAAGCTGACCGGATTATTAGAAATGACAACCGTGTGGAAAGGCAAAAGGATAGAAACCAAATCCAGTTCTGACTGGAAGCCCGCCACCTTCACCTCAGCAAGCGAGCGAGCTGCCCTTTCCTCCTCTCCCCTTCCCTTTCCTCCTCTTCCTTCTCCTTTTCTCCTTCCCTCTTCACCTCTCCTCTCCTCCCTCCTCCCCTCTCCTTTCTCCTTCCCTCCTCCCCTCTCCTTTCCTCCCTCCTCCCCTCTCCTTTCCTCCCTCCTCCCCTCTCCTTTTCTCCTTCCCTCCTCCCCTCTCCTTTCCTCCCTCCTCCTCTCCTTTCCTCCCTCCTCCCCTCTTCTTTTCTCCTCCCCTCCACCCCTCTCCTTTCCTCCCTCCTCCCCTCTCCTTTCCTCCCTCCTCCCCTATCCTTTCCTCCCTCCTGCCCTCTCCTTTCCTCCCTCCTCCTCTCTCCTTTCCTCCCTCCTCCCCTCTCCTTTTCTCCCTCCTCCCCTCTCCTTTCCTCCTTCCTCCCCTCTCCTTTTCCTCCCCTTCTCCCATCCTTTTTCTCTTTCCCCTTTCCTTTACCTCTTGCCTTGGTTAAACTTGTACTTGAATTTCTGAGCTCAAGTAAATCTTTTGCCTCAGCCCGCCTTCCCCACCCTGCCTCAGAGCTGCTACTCCAACTGCACCATGCCTAGCCCCTACGGGACTTCTTGCATGAGGGACCCTAATCAGAAGCCCATAATAATTTCACAAAAAATCATTGACTGAAAATATGATCAAAAGACAAAAAGAAAAAGAATTGTAAAGTTAAGAAAGAAAGGAACAAAAGCAGATAAATATGAGGAGACTGGCATATCACGGACAGCAAGTTCTCAGAAACATTTTAGAGAATTCCATTTTCTAGGAAATTAGCTATCACACCATTTTGTTGCTATTTTTGTTACTTCACTGTGAACTCTCCTTATTGTGATTCATTATCTAGAGCATGGCTACAACCCAGCACATAGTAGGTATTCAATAAACTATGAGGCTATGGGTAAAATTTGCTTTTGAATTTTTCAACTATTTTTTTTTTTGTGACTGAGGATTTCATGCACACAGGCATTGTGGTGGTTTGACTGTTGTGTTGTTAGATGATTTATTTTATACTCAAGACTCATTAGTCAGTTGATGAAAACCAACAGGTTTCAACATCGTGATGTTCTTATGAATTGTAAAGCATGTAGAACTTTGAACTCCCATTTACGTATTTTATAATGCTTTACATTTATACATTTATGGAATTGCTTATTTATGGCGAGCGCATATGCACATGTGGGATACAGAACACGCGTGGAAGCTGAAGAACGACTTCCAGTTCTCTTCTCCACACGGGTTCTTAGGCTTGAACTCAGGTTGTCAGACTTAGCAGCAAGCTCTGCTCCCCGCGAGCCCTCTTGCCAGACCCCATTATCCATTTTTACTCCCACAATGTGATTTGTTCAGTTCAAAAAGAGTTACATCTTTGTTTTTCCTACCAGGTTATTGGCAGTTACTGAGCCAATTAATATACTTCCTGTATGGGTCAGGATTTGATTCTTCTGAACATGTGCATGCAGTTCCATGTGTATATGACTTCATTTTCTTTGTCATCTGTCAATGAACCCATTTCCTGGTTATTGTGAGTAGTGTAGTTATGAATACAGATGCACTGAATAATGTATCTCTGTGGTACATATGCGGATTTTTTGAGTGTGTACAAGTGGTATAACTAGGTCAGGTGGGAGATCTACTTTCAGACTTCTTTGGTAAAACCTGATTTTGGTTCCCTATTCCTGAAGAGTCATGAACAAATGTCTGTTTACACCACAAAGTGGAACTGACCACAGATAAAGCAATCAGAGCACTAAAGTCCACCTTGGTGAGCTAGTGGTTCTATTTTAGTTATTTATAGGGGTGGGTAAGGAGTTGCTCACAGAAACAGGGATGCTTCAGACACAACCACACCATGAAAAAGCCCAAACCAGCTTGGGTGATGACTCCTAAAATCTTGAGCCCTGGAGCGCACTCTACAGCTTACTCCATAGCAGTCCCCAGAAGCTTTGTGAATCTGGTAAATTTCAGGGTCTTCCTGAGACTTGCAACTTAACTTCCTGAGTCTTCAAAAGCCTCCCTTTAACTTCCCAAGTCTTATGAGCTGCCTTCCAGGATGGCTACTGTTCTTGCTATAGACAGCCCATATTCTGATTTCCACAGTGGCCATACCCTTTACATTTCCACCAGCAGTGAAGTGAGGTTCCCCTTCCCCCACATCCTCACCAACATTGTTATTTTGGGGTGGTGGTGATAGCTGTTCTGACTGGTGTGAGAAAGAATCTCAGATCCATCTTAATTTGTATTTTTCCGACAGCTAATGTGTTGAATACTTTCTCAGGGACTTATTGACTTTGCTTTTCTTCTTTTGAGAATGGTGTGCTTGGTTCACTAGCCCACTTGTTGATTGGATGATTGATTCAGGGCATTTGATTTTTGTAGTTCTTTATGTAGCTTTCTTAGTAATCCCCTGTCTGACATGGAGTTGGTAAAGATGTTTTGTCCATCCCTAGCAACCACCTTCTTCACTGTGGTTATTGTTCTCATTGTGCAGAAGTTCCTGCGTTTTATGCATCTGTCAGTTCCTGGGATTCTTTCCTGTGCTGGTTGAATTCTGTCCAGAAAGCCCTTGCCTGTGCTCATGCCTTGATGTGTTTGCCTATGTTTTCCTCTGGCAGACCCAAAGTCGCGGATCTTAGATTAAGGTCTTTAATCCATCTGAACTGATTTCATGAAGGTTCAGACTAGCAAACTCTGGAGTCATTCTTAGGGGAGATCTGTTCCTGACGCTAAGTTAGGGGCTATCCCTGTTCATGCACTTCCCATCCTGAGCTAGCCTCCTGCATCCTGCCTCCTGTACCCTTCAGCTGGACACTGTACTTGTTCTCCATAGCTGCATGGGCCTTTCCTCGTGCAGGGGTTGTGGAAGACCAACTTGTGACTCCCTGACCTATAGACATTTTTGATGTCATCATCTGAGGTAGCTCAGTTTTCCACAAAGGATTTTCTGCTAATAATGTCTGCCCATTCTTCTGAGCCACAGAGCATGGTATATAAAATTCCGGTCTGCTGCTGACCCTGGCAGACCTTCAGAGATACTGTCTCACTGAACTCTATACATAGACTTGAGGCTCCCAAGCACAGAGGGCTTGTCCTGGGGCGGAGCCTCTGTTTTCTTTTTCAGAAGCTGCCAGGGGCTGGCAGGAACCGTGCAAGGCTGCTTCTCCATGTCTCAATCTCTTCTCATCTCCTTTCCTCAGTCCTTGTATTTTTTTTTTTTTTTGGTTCCTGCAAAAGATTCCTTTGTACATTTCTTTCTTTCTTTCTTTCTTTCTTTCTTTCTTTCTTTCTTTCTTTCTTTCTTTCTTTCTTTCTTTTTTTGCTCTAGGAAAATACCACTTTTCTGATTTTATTTGCAGCATTAGCTATGTATGTGTATATATATATATATATGTGTGTGTGTATATATATATTAATATTTTTATTTTCTATATTCTTTGTTTACATTCCAAATTATTTTCCCTTTCCAGGATCCCCCCTCCCCATATGTCCCATAAACCTTCTTCTCTCCATCCATTCTCCAAACACCTCCCTCCTTTTTCTCTGTCCTTATATTCCCCTCCAATGCTAGATCAATCCTTTCCAGGATCAGGACCCTCTCCATACTTCTTCATGGGAGTCATTTGTTATGCGAGTTGAGCCTTGGGTATTCAGGGCTTCTGGGCTAATTAATATCCACTTATCAGAGATTGCATTCCATGTGTATTCTTTTGTGATTGGGTTACCTCACTTAGGATGATATTTTCCAGATCAAACCATTTGCCTAAAAATTTTGTGAATTCATTGTTTCTAATTGCTGAGTAGTATTCCATTGTGGAAATATACCACATTTTCTGTATCCATTCCTCCTTTGAGGGGCATCTGGGTTCTTTCCAGCTTCTGGCTATTATAAATAAGGCTGCTATGAACATAATGGAGCATGTATCTTTATTGCATGCCGGGGAATCCTTTGGGTATATGCCCAGGAGAGGTATAGCAGGGTCCTCCGGAAGTGTCATGTCCAGTTTTCTGAGGAACCACCAGACTGATTTCCAAAGTGGTTGTACCATCTTACAGCCCCACCAGCAGTGGAGAAGTGTTCCTCTTTCTCCACATCCTTGCCGACACCTGCTGTCTCCTGAGTTTTTGACCTTAGCCATTCTGACTGGTGTAAGGTGAAATCTCAGGGTTGTTTTGATTTGCATTTCCCTAATGACTAATGATGTTGAGCACTTCTTAAGGTGCCTCTCGGCCATCCGAATTTCTTTAGGTGAAAATTCTTTGTTTAGATCTGTACCCATTTAGAAAGTTAGATCTTTTCTAACCCATTTTTAATAGGGTTATTTGGTTCCCTGGGGTCTAACTTCTTGAGTTCTTTGTATATATTGGATATTAGCCCTCTATCAGATATAGGGTTGGTGAATATCCTTTCCCAATTTGATGGTTGCCGTTTTGTCCTTTTAATAGTGTCCTTTGCCTTACAGAAACTTTGTAATTTTATGAGGTCCCATTTGTCTATTCTTGATCTTAGAGCATAAGCTATTGGTGATCTGTTCAGGAACTTTTCCCCTGTGCCCATGTCCTCAATGGTCTTCCCCAGTTTCTTTTCTATTAGTTTCAGTGTGTCTGGTTTTACATGGAGGTCCTTGATCCACTTGGAGTGAAGTTTAGTACCTGGAGATAAGAATGGATCAATTCGAATTCTTCTGCATGCTGACCTCCAATTGAACCAGCACCATTTGTGGAAAAGGCTATCTTTTTTCCACTGGATGGTTTCTGCTCCTTTGTCAAAGATCAAGTGTGTGGATTCATTTCTGGATCTTCAATTCTATTCCATTGGATCTTCAATTCTATTCCATTGGTCCACTTGTCTGTCACTGTGCCAATACCATGCAGTTTTTAACACTATTGCTCTGTAGCATTGCTTGAAGTCAAGGATACTGATTCCCCCAGAATTTCTTTTGTTGTTGAGAATAATTTTAGCTATCCTGGGTTTTTTGTTATTCCAGGTGAATTTGAGAATTGCTTTTTCTAACTCTGTGAAGAACTGAGTTGGGATTTTGATGGGGATTGCATTGAATCTGTAGATCGCTTTTGGCAAGATGGCCATTTTAACTATATTAATCCTGCCAATCCATGAGCATGGCAGATTTTTCCATTTTCTGAGGTCTTTTTCGATTTCCTTCTTCAGAGACGTGAAGTTCTTGTTGTATAGATCTTTCACTTGTTTGGTTAGAGTCACACCAAGATACTTTATATTGTTTGTGGCTATTGTGAAGGGTGTCATTTCCCTAACTTCTTGCTCAGCCTGCTTATCCTTTGAGTATAGGAAGGCAACTGATTTGCTTGAGTTGATTTTATAAGTAGCCACTTTGCTGAAGTTGTTTACCAGCTGTAGGAGTTCTCTGGTGGAGGTTTTCAGGTCACTTAAGTAGACTATCATGTCATCTGCAAATAGTGATAATTTGACTTCTTCCTTTCCAATTTGTATCCCCTTGACCTCCTTATGTTGTCTAATTGCTCTAGCTAGAACTTCAAATACTATATTGAAAAGATATGGAGAGAGAGGACAGCCTTGTCTAGTCCCTGATTTTAGTGGGATTGCTTCAAGTTTCTCTACATTTAGTTTGATGTTGGCTACAGGTTTGCTGTATATTGCTTTAACGATGTTTAGGTATGGGCCTTGAATTCCTGTTCTTTCCAAGACTTTTAGCATGAAAGGATGCTAAATTTTGTCAAATGCTTTTTCTGCATCTAATGAGATGATCATATGGTTTTTTTCTTTGAGTTTGTTTATGTAGTGGATAGCATTGATGGATTTCCTTATATTGAACCATCCCTGCATATCTGGGATGAAGCCTACTTGATTATGGTGGATGATCATTTTGATGTGTTCTTGGATTCAGTTGTCAAGAATTTTATTAAGTATTTTTGCATCAATATTCATAAGAGAAATTGGCCTGATGTTCTCTTTCTTTGTTGGATCTTTGTGTGGTTTTGGTATCATTGTAATTGTGGCTTCATAGAACAAGTTGGGTAGAGTTCCTTCTGTTTCTATTTTGTGGAATAGTTTGAAGGGTATTGGTGTTAGGTCTTCTATGATGGTCTGATAGAATTCTGCACTGAAGCCATCTGGTCCAGTGCTTTTTTTGGTTGGGAGACTTTCTATGACCCTTTTTATTTCTTCAGGTGTTATGGGACTGTTTAGATGATCTATCTGATCCTGATTTAGTTTTGGCGTCGAATATCTGTCTAGGAAACTCTCCATTTCCTCCAGATTCTCTAGTTGTGTTGAGTATAGGCTTTTGTAGTAGGATCTAATGATTTTTTGAATTTCCTCAGTTTCTGTTGTTATATCTCCCTTTTCATTTCTAAGTTTGTTAATCTGGATACTTTCTTTGTGCCCTTTGGTTAGTCTGGCTAAGGGTTTATCTATCTTGTTGATTTTCTCAAAGAACCAGCTCCTGGTTTTGTGGATTCTTTGTATGGTTCTCTTTGTTTCTACTTGATTGATTTCGGCCCTGAGTTTGATGATTTCCTGCCTTCTCCTCCTCCTGGGTGAAAGGAGTTTGTTCCAGGGCTTTCAGGTGTGTCATTAAACTGTTAGTGTATGCTCTCTCCATCTTCTTTTTGGAGGCACTCAGGGCTATGGGTTTTCCTCTTAGCACTGCTTTCATTGTGTCCCATAGATTTGGGTATGTTGTGTCTTAATTTTCATTAAGTTCTAAAAAGTCCTTAATTTCTTTCTTTATTTCTTCCTTGACCAAGGTATCATTGAGTAGATTATTGTTCAGTTTCCACGTGTATGTGGGTTTTCTGTTGTTTTTGTTGCTATTGAAGACCACTTTTACTCCATAGTGATCTGATAGGAGGCATGGGATTAGTTCGATCTTCTTATATTTGTTGAGGTCTGTCTTGTGACCAATTATATGGTCGATTTTGGAGAAGGTACCATGAGGTGCTGAGAAAAAGGTATATTCTTTTGCTTTAGGATAGAATGTTCTATATATATCTGTTAAATCTAATTGGTCCAAAGCTTCAATTAGTTTCACTGTGTCCCTGTTCAGTTTCTGTTTTCCTGATCGGTCCATTGAGGAAAGTGCAGTGTTGAAGTCACCCACAATTATTGTGTTAGGTGCAATGTGTGCTTTGAGCTTTAATAAAGTTTCTTTTATGAATGAGGGTCCCCTTGAATTTGGAACATAGATGTTCAGGATTGAGAGTTCTTCTTGTTGTATTTTTCCTTTGACCAGCAAGAAGTGTCCCTCAGAGTCTCTTTTGATGACTTTGGGTTGAAAATCAATTTTATCTGATATTAAAATGGCTACTCCAGCTTGTTTCCTGAGTCCATTTGCTTGTAAAATTGTCTTCCAGTCTTTTACTCTAAGGTAGTGCTTGTCTTTTACCCTGAGGTGTGTTTCCTGTATGTCGCAAAATGTAGGGTCCTGTTTATGTATCCAGTCGGTTAGTCTATGTCTTTTTATTGGGGCATTGAGTCCATTGATGTTAAGAGATATTAAGGAATAGTGATTATTACTTCCTGTCATTTTTGATGTTATTTTTTAAATTTGATTGGTTAACTTCTTTTGGGTTTGATAAAAGAAGGTTACTATCTTGCTTTTTCCAGGGAGAAGTTCCCTCCTTGTATTGCTGTTTTCCTCCTATTATCCTTTGTAGGGCTGGGTTTGTGGATAGATATTGGGTAAACTTGGTTTTGTCATGGAATATCTTAGTTTCTCCATCTATGGTGATTGAGAGTTTTGCTGGGTATAGTAGTTTTGGCTGGCATTTGTGTTCTCTTAGAGTCTGCATGAGATGTGCCCAGGATCTTCTATCTTTCATAGTCTCAGTTGAGAAGTCTGGTGTGATTCTGATAGGTCTTCCTTTATATGTTACTTGGCCTTTTTCTCTTACTGCCTTTAATATTCTTTCTTTGTTTAGTACATTTGGGGTTTTGATTATTATGTGAGAGGAGGTATTTCTGTTCTGGTCCAGTCTGGAGTTCTGTAGGCTTCTTGTATATTCATGGGCATCTCTCTCTTTAGGTTAGGGAAGTTTTCTTCCATAATTTTATTGAAGATGGCCCTTTAAATTGTAAATCTTCACTTCCATCTATGCCTATAATCCTTAGGTTTGGTCTTCTCATTGGGTCCTGGATTTCCTGGATATTTTGGGTTACAAGCTTTTTGCATTTTGCATTTTCTTTAACTGTTGAGTCCATGGTTTCTATGGAATCTTCAGCATCTGAGATTCTTTCTTCTATCTCTTGTATTCTGCTGTTGATATTTGCATCTAAGGCCCCTGATTTCTTCCCAAGGTTTTCTATCTCCAAAGTTGACTCCCTTTGTGTTTTCTTAGTTGTTTCTACTTCTGATTTTAGATCCTGGATGGTTTTGCTTAGCTCCTTCACTTGCTTGTTTGTGCTTTCCTGTAATTCTTTAAGAGATTTTTGTGTTTCCTCTTTCATGACCTCAGCTTGTTGACCAAAGTTCTCCTGTATTTTCTTTAAGTGATTTTTTGCGTTACCTCTTTATTGGCTTTTGTATTCTCCTGAATTTCTTTCAATAATTTTTGTGTTTCCCTTGTAAGGGCTTCTAACTTTTGATCCATTTTCTCCTGAATTTCTTTAAGTATGTCTTTCATATGTTCCTCTACCAGCATCATGACCAGTGATTTTAAATGCAAATCTTGTTTTTCTGGTGTGTGGGGTATCCAGGACATGCTGTTAAAGGAGAATTGGGTTCTAATGCTGCCATATTGCCTTGATGTCTGTTAGTGATGTTCCTGCATTTGCCTTTTGCCATCTAGTTCTCACTGGTGTTAGTTGGTCTTGTCAATGCTGGACTCACCAGTGCAAGCTGCCTCTTCCCAGGTGGCCTCTGGTGCACAACTGACCTCCTGCACTGCCTAGAGACAGGGTGCTGTGGTCCAGGCTGTTCAGATCCTGAAGCAGACACCTGAAGGCTCCCTCCGGGGTCTGTTGGACTCATTAGAGCACACTGACTCCTCCCAGCTGGCCTCCTCGGTTCCCCTCTGGCCTCTTGCAGGACCTGGAGATGTGGTGTTGTTGCCCAGGCTGTTCTGGATCCTGAAGTGGAGATTTGAAGGCTCCTGCCAAAGGCCTCAGGACTGGAAACTAAACTCTGTGGTGCTGGGGCAAGCTGTGTGCTCCCAGTCTGCCTCTGAGTGCACACCAGGCCTCTTGCACTTCCTGGAGACCGAGTGCTGTGGCCCAGGCTGTTCAGATCCCGAAGCAGACACCTGAAGAATCCCACAGGGGCCTGCTGGACTCACCAGAGCACACTGACTCCTCCCAGCCTGCCTCCTGGGTGCCCCTCTGGCCTCTTGCAGGACTTGGAGATGTGGTGTTGAAGTCCAGGCTGTTCTGGATCCCGAAGCAGAGATCTGAAGGCTCCTGTCAGAGGCCTCAGGACTGGAACCTATGCTCTGAGCCAGCTGTGCCCTCCCAGTCTGCCTCCAGGTACACCAGTCCTTGTGTTTTGTGGATTTTTTTCGATATATTTTTTTATTTAGGATTTTTAAAGTTCCTCTGCTTCTCTCTTTGGGATGAATTATGTTGTCTTAAATTTCTGTGTATGGATGTTTTGCCTGCATATGTGTCTATTCACCGCTCCACAGAGGCCAGAAGCGGGTGTTAGGTCCTCTGGAGGAAGAGTGAGCGCTTTAACTATTGAACCATCTCGCCAGTACATGAAGTCTGTTCTTGAGTCTGAGTTTCTCCTCCTCAGCTCTCGCAGAGACAGCCTAAAGTGAAACCTGTGTGCTTCTCGACACCTGTTCTGTGTCAGCTTCAGTCTTCTTTATAAAAGGAATCAGAGGCTTGGGTTTGAGCTGTGGGGAAGAGTGCTTATCTAGCAAGTGTATGGCCCTAGGTTCGAGCCCCAGCATCCTAATCAGTAAGATGCAAGCAAGAGCGAAGGCTGTATTGTGGAGGGAGAGTGTGCAGGTTCTGATCTTTCCTTTGCCCTTCAGGGCATCTTCCACCTTTGCTTTCTAGTCTGTGGACTGTTCTGGGAGTTGGAGTTGGCAGGGCTGTAACTTCCAATTGTCATTTTGTGTTTCTAATGAACTATCTGCATCGTTTTCCTGGTCTAAAAGTTACTGGCGTTGCCAGAAGATGGTGTTGGCTCTACGCTGTTTGTGTTGAGTGTCAAGTGAAGGCGTGCTCATTTTTAACTCACAGTTTCTGGGTTTACTCACAGAGGAGCTGACAGCTGAGCAGAAATCCACTCGGAACAAATGTTATCAATTAGGCTAGGAGTCCCCTCTTTCTTTCAAGTGTATGTTAGACAAACATATGCAGGGAGCTCAGGCTGGGAACTAGATGCCTGCTAAGCCATGACAGGAGCAGAGACATTGCCTGCTGAGACTCCTAGGACAGAAAGGCAGGAACGACCTACGGCCTTCTTGCTGCAAAGCTGTGGTGGGAGCTTCAAATCACCTTTTTAACAAGATTTATTTTATTAATCTGCGTGTGTATGTGTGAGCCTGCATGCACATACACACAACACATGCACGGATGTGTGTATATACAAGCATGCAGGTGCCCATAGAGGCTTGAAGGAAGCACCAGATCTCCTGTGTGTAGTTTGGACATGATGTGTGGCTTGTGCTTTTAATCCCAGCACTTGGGAGCCAGATCTCCAGGAGTTCAGGGCCAGTCTGTTCTACATTAAAAGTTCCAGGCCAGACGAGCTACATAGTGAGATACTGTCTCAAAAAGCAAATGCTTATAGTAGAATATTTGACACTTTGAAAACAGTAAAATATATGAAGTATTCGACATCAATCCAGAAATTTCAACTTTGCAAAAATGCCTTAAGATTTCAAGATGTGGATAAGTAAATTACATTCTTGCTGCTGAATTAAATTAGATCAGTGGACCCTTAGAGGGTCCTGATTCAATAATGTGTATTTGGGGTGATCTATAACCCCATTTCCTTTGCTGTGACCTTAGAGGGACACGTCGTGCCATTCCGGACAGCCCACCGCTGATGCCACTTCAATTGGCTCTTTTTTTTTTTTTTTTTAAAGAGATTAGTCTTCTCTGAAACTAAAGGGTACTAGTAAAAAACATCACATCAGCTAGGCACACTCTCTCCGGAGACTGTGGCAGGAGGAATATGAGACCAGCCTGGGCTACATAATGAGAACTAATCTGACAATAATAAGGACCATCTCTGAGGTAGTGCCTGACTATCTTCACCAGGACAAAGAAAATTTCTTGCAAGACCCTTATGAAGGTGGGGTGCTTCTGAAATTACCTGGGGCTTAAAACCTAACTTTTAATAGGGAGAGGTGTCCCTTCTAGGAGAAAGAAATGCAAATATTCAATGAATAACAGGTCTCAAAGAACAACAGATAAAATTCCATTCTTATCATGTATTCTAAGGAAGTATTTATTTTGGTTCTGGTGATGGAGTAGGGTAAAGGGCAGGTTCAGAGCTGTGATACAATGTCGCAGTTGTTCCAGGAAGGAAACAATGTTGTTAAGGCGAATGGGGGTAGGGGAGGTTCAGAGTGCCTCCTGCAGAGTGCTGCACACAAACTTGATAGCTTTGTAAGGCTGGAAGTCACCGGTCAGAAGACCCTCCTTTCCTCCACACCCCAGCTGTTTTTGTTTTGTTTTGTCTGATTTTCCACTGGGTCATGAACAGACAACCTGAGAATCCAGGAGGAAGGTCATGTGGTTTCCAGCTGCAGTTCCCTGATTCCTGAGTACTCACGTCAGGATTACTTTTTGGTTTTTTTTTTGTTGTTGTTGTTTTTGTTTGTTTTAATTTTTTATTTTTTTCAACTTCACAGTTTTTGACTTTTCAAAGCAAAGAGTAGGAACCTTACATTTTTGAGGGTCCCCAAACTCCTCATGCTACTTGATCCAAAAATTACCTACAAATTTAAGGCAGTCTTAGAATAGTTATTGTGCATAGTTAGGAGGGAAGGGAGAAGAGCTAGGGAGAATTGTGATCCAAAATAATAAAAGTAGAAACCAACTAAGACAGAACTTTCTCCAGGCAGCCACAGCACAAAGGGGGTTCTACTCAGCACTTGTGAGTTTCCTTTAGGGACTGTTGTGGAATTTTCTGTCGGCCACAGTGTGCGATGGTCCAGGTGAGCATTATTCTTTGTTTAAACACGCCAATGATGCCTTTGAAGCTACTATTTGTCATTTTTTTAATATAAAATACAATCATGACTCCAAAGAACACAACGCCACCTTCACACACACACACACACACACACACACACACACACACACACACTTATTTTCTCCGCATATGGTGAGAAGTTGACCCATGGGTAGTTTGTCAACAGTGCTTGAGAGTCATTTTCAAGTTTTCCTGTGACATCACAATAATTCTCTTAACATTTGTTTTGAGACATTGCCCCACTCTGGAGTTCAGGCTGATCTGGAACTCACTGTGTAGCCCAGGCTGGCCTTGAATTGATAGCAGCCCTCCTATCTCCACTTCCAGGTGTTGGTGCTGGGATGGCAGATCTGAGGAACCTGTCTTGACTCCACCCTCTCTGACTATACATAGAATTTAGCCCACTATAAAGTCCAGTTAATGTGTCCAGCTGATAGATCAAGACACTTGGAATGTGGACATTTTCAAAGAAGGCTTAACTACCTCTGAAACCTCATTTCTTCTTTAATTCTCTTGCAAGAAAATAATTTCACAGCCATTCCATAAGGAAGTGACATAAGTTTCTCTACAAGGACTTGTGTGTGTGACAAGTTAATTCTGCTGACTAAGTCTGGCCGTCTGACTGAGGAATGTGCCTAGACCTGTGGGGAGCACAGGCCGTGTCCCTCCGCACTCCCTCTAATCCAGCAGCTTTGCGGCTTGCTATACCAGCTGCATTGTTAAATCAGAAGCACCATTTTCCATAGACAGTGCTGAAACCACAGCCCCACAGCAGTGACCCAAAGTTGCTCAACTAATGTGTTGGGAAACTGGGGACCAGAGAGATTTGATAGGTTTCCAAGGTCTGTTTTCTCTGTAATGTTTTTATTAGTAAGTATTAATCACACATATAATGGGTTTTATTGTGACATGTTAACTACCTCCAGACTTACAAAACAGTCTTTTGGTTTAGCTAAGATTATTGCTTATTTACATTAAACACTCCAAACCTGGTAAATTCCAAACAGTTTGGTTAGCGATAAAAATAAAAACTCATCTTAAACCTGCTTCATAAATAATGAAAGTTTGGTTGTTCTGGTGTCCACAGGACAAGGTAGGCAGTAGCTGGAGGGACAATCAGGAGACCTATGGCCTCTTGTCCTGACCTCCATCTTTTGTGTCCTCTTTTTGTAGGCAAGTTTCAAAGCTACTTCTTTCCAGACAATCCTCCTTCGCCTGGTTGGAAACAAAACATTGAGCCTCATCCTCGCCTAGTTTGCATCAATCATGTCCTCAAGTGTGTGGTCCTATCACATGTGGCGTGGCGTTCATTAGAATTCCTCTGTCAGGGAGAGAAGCTCCAAGAAAAAATACATTTCTAGAGGCAGAGTGTTCCCCACCATGCACCCCACCACAAGCCCAGAGTGCCCCGGTGACACTGAAGGAAGGTCCTGATCAGGTGATGCCTTCCATGAGGGAAGCCTCACACGGACCTGCCCCTAGCTTAAAGGGAGCACGGGCCTCGGTATTCTCTGACCACATGTCCCATGACACTTGGCACCTAGCTCAGCACCTGGGGACACAGGTGCTAGCCCGCTGTCCCTCCAAGCACGAATCCCTCTCAGCACAGTCATGTCTTCCCAATGCAGGCGTGCCTGAGTGTCCATGCACTCTGTCTGCAAGTCTGGGGCCCACCTCGAGGTCCCGTGAAAATGAGCATCTGACAGTTCGGACTCTAAATGCTGAAGACCTCGGAGGGCTGCTGTGTTCTTGCGGGAGACATTTTCATATGCAGAGAGCACATCTGTTGGGGAGATGCTCATCCTTGGCGGTAACAAACCTGGTTCGAATCCCAGCACTGAAAGGAACAAGTACTTGACTCTTGAACTCTCATAGACCAGTAAGTGAAAAAAAGAAAAAGTCAAGTTTTCATTGGACTCAAAAAAATTCAAGCAGTTCTAATTTATACCTCTCTTCATTTAGGTTTTCTCTGCCACTCGCTTTATCCATTTAAGCAATTAAGAGTCTCCTTCGTGCCCAGCATGATTCTAGACACAGTCCTTGTTGAGGTTACAATGTGATGTGCATTCTTTTACAGGACTTTCAACCTCAGGCTGACCACCAAGTCGGGGTCTCCCCAGCCACCGCCTCCTCAGGATGTTTCTTTATATTTTCTGTTTTTGCTTCTCTCGTCTATAGATCCTGTTTATGTTTATGTGAAAGCCTGCCAATTCCCAGGCCGCTCCACTACTCCAAGAGAGCTGTTTGCAGTTGTGGGAAGGAGAGAACGGCTGGGTGCTGTTAGAGTGAGTGAGAAATCTGCCTTGGGAGGAGACTGCAGACAGCCAACACTGTCTGGACCAACAACAGGCTGGACCTGTCTATCTTGTCATTTCCTGAAGTACTTTCTTAAAAGATTTATTTATTTATGTGTGTGTGTGTATGTGTATGTGTGTATGTGTGTGTGTGTATACATGTCTGTGAGTGTGGGCACACATGTGCCTATGCACACAGAGAGGCCAGAAGGGGACACTGGATTCCTCAGAGCTGGAGTTTCAGGGCCTTTGCTGGCTTGCTGTGTGGCTGCTGGATCCAAATTCTGGTCCTCATGATTGTGTAGCAATTGCTCCTGACTGTTGTGCCATCTCCCCACACCTGTAAAAGAGGGAATTTTAAAGCACTTTTCTGTGTTTTAAAGTTTGAATAAGGGACTGGGGTGGGGGGCAGGAAAGTAAGAGAAAATAAAGCACGACTCTCACAGAGTGGGAAGAGGCCAAAGTCCAGCCCTCTCTGCTGCCCCCTCACTTTTGTCTGACCTCACCTATATTAGGAACTTTGCTGTAGCTGCAGTAAAGCACCCGGAGAAGGGAAGGGTTTATTGAGGTGGAGATTTTTGGTTCCCTTGGGAATTCTCACACGACGTTTGTCTCGAAGTGGGTGTTTTGCTGGAGCCAATGCTCAAGAGGGCATGCGATGTTTGGTAAGAATATAAATGGAACCCCACAAACCATGAAAGGATGCTCTTGCATTCGATGCCACCATGCTGGTCTTCGAGTCACATAGAGAAATGTGCCACGGAACTTGGCGGTATCCTGACTGATTCTCACCACTTCCGCTGACTCGTGTTGATTCAGTGAAGCCTCGCGGTTCCTGATGGATTGAGCTGCTACTACTGATTTGTGTTTAGTGTCTGCTATTGGACTGGATGGCTTACTGGTGTCTTGACAATGGAGAATAGAATCTCCCCAAAGAACTACTTCCAAACAGGTCCACAACTCCCCCTTTCCTACAAGTCTCCTTTTCCTCCTACCTCTGGTCAGTGGACTAGAAGGGAGGTTGAAGCATTTAGGAACTCGAAGTAAAGTAGGTTTAGAGAAAAGACTAAGCCTGTAGTTTATGGGTTGCAGTTTGGCAGGAGCTGGTCCACCAGGGTAGGATGTCCTGGTGTCCGGAGCATGGATCAGCTAGTCAGGATACAGCTGCAGCAGGGAAGCTGACAGTGATGACTGCGAATGCTTCCCTCACTTTCCCTTTTCAGTCAGCCTCAGATCCCCACCCACTGAGCAGTGCTGTGCGTGCTTACACTGTGTCTTCCCGGTGCAGTCAACCCAGTCTAGAAACTCTCAAGGGCGGTGTGCCCGGAGATTTGTATCCATCCCAGGTGACTGTCAATTGATAATAATATCACCCGCCAAACATCCAAGTGTCAGGAGTGGCGCACACTCCTCCTCCCGCTTTCTGCTGCTGAAGGTCTGGAATTCTAGTCCTGCAAAGGTGTAAGGGAGGGAAATTGGTGTCTGAGTGCTGAGGGAGCCATCTGAAATCCTGTCTCAGTTCTTGGGAATGTCCTCATCCAGTAACTTCCTTTGGTTGTCTGTAACCAGGCCTCTTTCCCGTTTAAAGTTCAGAGATAAGAAAAAGAATAACTTGCAAACTGCTGACTGCCATGCAGACTGAGAATATCTAAAGCGTCCAGTTTTCAAAGTGCAGAGCCATTTCTGGATCCATACAAGATGTCTTGCATTCCTCTCTGTCTTGTTCTGTGGTGCTGAGGGTTGGGCCCAGCATCTCAAATGTAGCCTGGGCAAGCATGCTGCCAGTGAGCTACTAGTAGGTCTCGGGCCTTGCTTCTAGATTTTATTTTTAAATTAAATTGGCTTATTGAGACAGCCCAATCTGGCCTCAAATCCTCAATCTTCCTGCCTCTGCCTCTGCCTCTGCCCCTGCCCCTGCCCCTGCCCCTGTCCCTGCCCCTGCCCCTGTCCCTGCCCCTGCCCCTGCCCCTGCCCCTGCCCCTGCCTGGGTGTGAGCCACCACAGCTGACTCTACTTTTCCGTTCTTAGAATACACACCTATTTGAAAGAAAGAAATATAGAAACTATTTAAGGTTGAAAGCAGAATATCTTAGAGCATTGTGAGGCCACATGCGAACAGACTTTAAATTGGGCACTGTCACTGCCCACTGTGTATGTTGATCCTGTCACTAATACTGTCAGCCAGATTGGACAGGATTGATAGGGACTCATCTGGGTATCAGGTCTCTCTTTTACTGGGTAAACCCTGGAGTTCTGGGGTCCCTGGATGACATCAAGCCTTGGGTTTGCTGAGCAGGTGCCTACATCTGCAAGTAGCCACAGCAATGGGTGCCTGAGCCGCCACCAGGAGTCTCGCCTTGAGGACTTTCTTAGGGCCTGCTCATCCCAGACACCACCCACTCAGGCTGAGGCTCTCGTTGATCTCTGTTTATTTTTTAAGATCCTTTGAATGGAAAGTAGCATCTGTGCAAATGTTAGCATTGGGCAAACTTCCTGCAGGATATCTGGTGTCTCTATTGATAGCATTTGGCAAAGACCTACCAGCCACACAGGAAAGAAAAATGGCTAATGTTCAAGATAATCTAAATGATCTACTTGACGTTGGAGTTAATGTTGCAAGCTGGAAATGAAGCAGGTTGTACTTGGAGACTGAAAGGGAGGACATCGTGGTTTGACAGACATGCTCGGTCAGTACGCTCTTGTGGTTGAGCATTTGTTTTGTTGTTGCTGCTGCTGCTGCTGTTTGAGGAAGTTATGGGACTTTTAGAGATGGGGTGTTGTTGGAAGGAGTGGGACCCAAGGATCAGAGTCTGAGACTTTAAAAGCTGAGCCTACTTCCTGTCCAGACTCACTCACCTGATCTGTGGGAGCCCACATTCCTGCAGCCATGAACCCCTCGGCTCCCACACCTCCCTCCCACAAGGAGCTGTACCCCCACTTCCTGAGCCAGAAGAAACCTTTCTTCCCTGTCAGGTACGTGGGCCCCAAGGAGAAGAAATGAAATAACTACATCAGGGAAACATGAGGCTTACCTAACTCCATACACTTTAAAATTCGCATTGGACATTAGGGAATTCTCCAAGAACATATTGAAAATTAGTCTGTCGTGTGAGCTTGGAGGAGATGTGTCGAGGTCTGCAAAGCAGACTGTGGTTGGGTGGAGCCTAGCGATGCCATTCTTAACAAGAACCAGAGACTGTGTCTGGCCCAAATCCGTATTTCAGGCCACCAACCACCCAGTATTGATGATGAGCCGTTGTGTGTGCTGACAGAGCTTTGGGATCAGAAGTCCACAGGCTTCAGGATACTGAAGAGAGCTGGGTTTCCATGTGCTGTCAATCGTGATTGTTCCACAGTCGGCTTGACTGGACTGAGATTTGCCCAGGACAGTTGTGCAAACAAGCCATGGATGAACGTTTGAGATCTTTTAGATAGGCCCACTGAGGGAGGGTATCCCAACTGCCACGCACAGTCAGCTTGAGGAAGCCATATTGTCACGGTTGGCACCCACTCCCCAATGGCAGATGGGCTGGCCCCTTTAGAGGGAAGGTGGTAAGGGCCTACGAAGGGGAAATCGGTTCTTTCTAGTCAAGAGTATGAAACTCCGACCCGAGTTGCGACCTAGCACTGCAGATGGTCAGGCCAATGACCAGGCTAAGGGACCATCCCTAGGAAGGTGGGCTCACCTTAAGTCCTGCTAATGAGACAGGTGCAATAATTATCTCTTTAATGAGGCAACATCCTTTCCCCTCTGGATCCTTGCCTTCGTGCACTAACTCTCAGGACTGGTCATGTGGCTTCTTTAGTCCAGTTTCTGAACTTCCCATGACAAGCCTACCCTCTCTCTCCCTGTGCCTTTCCGTCTCTCGTCTGAGCGCTCCTTGTCAGGTCTTTGGCCTTTCGTCCTCTTTTGCTAAGCTTCCCTTCCTGCCCTGCAGTCGCTTGTCAGCCGTGTGACTGGCTGGCCTCTGTGCTGCTTAATTCAGACAGCATGGGTTTTTTTTCTCCATGTCTTCACAGTTCTCCTCCAGGCAGATGCCGAGCATGTGCAACTTGCTGTCCTGGGGTCCTTCTTTTACACTCTGGCAAAACTGTCTCAGACTTCCAAGGGCATGGGGGTGGGGTGGGGGGGGGAGACAGAGACAGGTGGACAGGGAGGGGGCGGCTAGGCATCAGTGAGGCGGACCTTTGGTGTCTGTGAAGGTTTTTCCAGGAAAGACCACACTAAAATGGTGTGACTCCATCCCATGGGCTAGAGTTTTGGGTGTGAGTAGAGTAAAAGAAGCCAGTGTCCCTTTCTCTGCTTCTTGGTCTTCACTGATGGAAGCAAGCAGCCTTTGTCCATCACAGACATGTTGTGATGCCTTCCTGCCTCGATGGACCCTTACAGTAAGCTGGAATAAATGTTCCACTCTGGTGTTCAGACACAGCAGTCAGAAAAACCAGCTGGGTCTGGGGCTTGTATATTGAGACGCGGGCCAAATCAGAGCTGGAGACCCTTGACTCTAGGATGCCCTCAGTAGAAGCCTGAGGTTTGGATGAACTGGTTCCCGCTTGGTACCCGCTCTGCCTCTCTTTTCCTGTTGGAACTCTTTGTTTAGGAATCTCCTCCTCCCACACACAGTCCTGTGTTTCAGAGGAGCTGCCCGCATCTCAAGTCTATGCATTGGCCTGACTGGCAAAAAGAGACTGGCCCTTCACTCACGTGATGGTCATGTCACACATTCTGGCTGGTGACTGAGGCTGGAGGGGTTCCCAGGGGAACTCCTGAGAGAGAGCTATGGAGGATGTTCCTGCTCCCCCCCCCATGATGCTGATGTAAGCCTGCACCCACTGCCTCCAGGGATGATACTGGCAGAGGGGAAGGGGGTCTGGCAGCATTCAGAAGATACAAGCTCTACCTCCGTGACCACAGTGAGGCACTGAATGGCTGACTCCCCTGAGACTTCCCTTGCAAGATAATAAATTTCTTATTGTTAACACCATTGGGTTTCTTTTACTGCTAGCCAAATGGACCATAACTGATCAAGCTGTCTCAGGGGATGCAGAGCCTTGGTCCACACATTTGCTGAAATGGCTTTTTAGTGCCAGAACTTACAATGATGTAGGCTTTAACCATCCCGTCAAAGATGGAGGCTTCACAAGAGAACTGAATTAGGTCTGTGCCTCTTGTGAGTGGGAATCAAAGCCAGTCTGTGTGGTCAGACAGGATGAATCCAAGCAACTTTGGAGACTCTTAAAGGGACCATGGTTTTTTGGATAGGCTTTCTGGATAAACTCAATTCCATAGTACTTTTAGAAGAAAGATATATCATGAATTCAAATAATGATAGCCCTTTTCTGTACATTATTCTATCCTGGAGGCTTCTAGAATTTCCTTTCTCCTGAGTCTACAGAGAAATCATGAGAGGACACTATTGCAAGCTCACTGGTAGCCAAGAGGAATATTGACAGACATCATAAAGAAAACCATTGTGGAGACAGGTGTCCCTACCATTGCATTATACTGAGACCAAATAGACACATACAAGTCCTGGAAGCTCACATTCTCAGAGCCGTTCTCTCACTGTCCCAGGTTGGCCCTTCTTCCACGACACTGTGCAAGTATCATCAGACTCTTTTCAGGAAAGTTTCAAGGAAGTGGGCTATTATATATGGGAAGAAAGATTCGGATAGGAACATGCTAAGTCCTCATAAGCAAGAGAGGTGGAAATACATGAAATATCATGAACCAGCGAGCACTAGCGAATTTGATCCTTGCATGTTTACGTAAAGGGATTATTCATGTGTAACAGTGGATGGAACACACAAGCCGTAGAAGAATACATCTGTATGGCTGTGTCCCTTTGCAGCTCGAGTCATGCAAAGCAGGAATTTTTCCGGACATTCCCTATTGCAGAAGCACAAAGAAGATGGCTGCACTCAGGGTGTCATTCCTCTGACTTCCGAGGAAAGATGAGATGATCAAAGGAGAGGCACAGGATGGGCACATGAGTCTGCGCTCTATCATTTTATATGCCTATGTGGTGTATTGTAGTATATGTGTCATGGTTTGAATATCCTTAGCCCAGGGAATGGCACTATTAAAATGTGTCACTGTGGGTGTGGGCCTTAAGACCCTCATCCTAGCTGCCTGGAAGTCAGTATTCTGCTAGGAGCCTTAAGGTGAAGATGTAGAACTCTCAGCTCCTCCTGGACCATGCCTGCCTGGTTACTGCCATGCTCCTGCCTTGATGATAATGGACTGAACCACTGAACCTCTAAGGCAGCCCCAATGAAATGTCCTTTATAAGACTTGCCTTGTTCATGGTGTCTGTTAACAGCAGTAAGACCCTAACTAAGACAGTGTGCATGGTCTCATGTGTGTGTGTGTGTGTGTGTGTGTATGTGTGTACATGCGTGCAAGAGAGCACGTGTGTGTATGTATGTATGTGTATGTGTGTGTATATTCACATGGGGTATGTGTATCTGTGTGGTGTGTATTGTATGTGTTTTTGTGTCTATTGTGTGTATGTTGTGAGTAATGTGTGTGTATTATATATATTTATATGTGTGTATTGTGTGTGTATGTATGTTTATTGTGTGTATAGTGTGTATCATGTTTGTGTATGTATTTTATTGTTATTGTGTGTATTATGTATATGTTGTGAGTGTGTATTGTGTGTGTGTATTGTGTATGTGTGTATGTAGAGTCCCAGAGGTTGATGCACTCATGTGTTCTCCTATACCTCTCCCTCTAATTGTTCTTATTAGGACAGGATGATAGTTTTGTCTACTTGACACCATCTAGAATGGAGAGGAATTCTCTATTAGGTTGGTTTGTGGTTGTGTCTATTACGGACTTTAATTGTGTTAGCTGAGGTAGAAGCCCCACCCTGAATATGGGTAGCACTGTTTCACAGGCAGGCCCTGGACTGATGGAAAGGGGTGAGTGAGTTCAGAGCTGGCAGGAAGCCATTTGCTTTAGACTGTGGATGTGGTGTGACTGACTGCTTCAAGATCTGCTGTCTTTTGTCTACAAAAACCTGGAGCTTTGAGCCAAGTAAACACTTTCTCCTCTAAGTTGCTTTCATTGGGTTATTTATCCCAGATCAGACAGAAAACTGAGGCAGACAGAGCTGCTCATTGGAGCTGTGGCTCTTCAGATCAGTCAGCTGCTGGACAGTGATCACAAAGTCAGTCAACTGATCCTACAACGTTCTCTCTACACATGCAGAGTAAACACTTTCCAATATGTTCTCTTCCTAAGCCTCCTCCACCAGGAACACAGAACCCAAAACCCCTTGCCCGTGGACATGTGGAAGTATCTGGAAAAGTAGATTTTCCTCTCTCTGCTTTGTCTTGGTTTTACGAGTCAACGTGCAGAACTTGGTTCCTGTCACCAGAGGTTGATTAGCTGCCTTTGTGCTGCATTTAGCTCTGTTCTTAGACATCAGTGTCTGTTGTGTAAAACAAACAAGACATTCTGGGCCTGACAGCACCCTCGAGAACCCTGGAGAGAAGCAGTAGCACTCAGAGGTCTCGCTGTGACTAGAGAGCAGCACCAAGGCAGGTCTGGGGATTGATTATGAGCCGTGAACCTACCTGATATATTTAAGGCAAAAGAAGGCCTGGGATGCCTCCAGACAGACCTTCTCCAATGCAGCATGGAAGCTCCAGTCAGAAAAGATCTGATTGGCTTCTGAAGCAGAAACTGAAGGGTTCCTTAGAAAGTCAGTTGTGTTGGAAGGTGTTTTACTGGGGCAAGCACGTGAAGCAGTGTTTTCCTCAAGTGGACACAGATGAAAGACTAAGGCAGACTCCTGAAAGAAGGTTTAGACAGACTAAGGCTTTAGAAGATTGTCTCCTGAAGCAGACACAGGAGAAAGGATGTTCTGCTCAAGCAAACAGGCAAAAGGACACACGATGTAGGATTCTTCACTAAGGACGTGAATGACTTACATTGCATAGTTGAGCTGCATTTGTTGGGACTTTATAGAGAGAAACGCATCACAATTTCTTGCCACTTCTCTGGCTGATTGATAGAGTGATGTCAGCTGAGACAGAAGCAGGTGTTAAGACAAAACACGTGGAAGGCAAGACATGTGGAGGATACTTGATGTTCGAGGTATAAATAGGACTCACCGGACAGTGACGGAGACTGAGCTAGGCTTGCTTAGAGAGCTGGCTTGTTGGTCTCAGAGTCTTTGCTTCTCTGGTAGAGGCACATCCAAAAACTTCTCCTGGTGTTCCTCCTGGTCCCTCCTACTGACTCTAGCCAAGGCTGAGGCCTGGCTGTCTCTTCTAGGTAGTGTCACCACTGCTGATTCATGTTTGCTATCTGACTCTACTGAACTAGACAGCTGGTATATCCATGAAGTATTTTCCAGTAGATCAAGCTGCTGCTGCTAACCTGTGAACTGAACTGCTGATTTCCAGACAGCACAGATGGGACCTGCTCCAAAGAACCATTTCTGAACAGGTACACTTTCCCTCTATCCTTTCTTTCCCACTACCCCTGGTGGGTGGTAGACTAAAAGGGAAGTTAAAACATTTAAAAACCACCATTAAAAATAAAGGTTTTTACAAAATTAAAGTTGTAGGTTTCAGTGGCTTTTTCTTCTCTTTGTGTTAAGAACTCAAAGTATGAACTATTCGCTTTTCTCTTCTACGATTAGTAGCATTTCAGTATTTCTTTCTGAATAATTCCCTGCTTCCCCCTCCATTTGGGGACTAGAATGTTTATATCTGGCTGAAGGCTTTAGAACAACAGCCATGACTCCAGAGGAGTCTGCTGCTGCCCCCGTTGCTTGTATAATATTTGTTTTGTTAATTGTTTCAATTCCATGAAGCAGGCTTTGCATGGGATGACCTGGGATGCAGGAGTAGTCGCTCAGAGGGTGGAAAGTAATCCTTTTGCCCTGGGAGTTTTTCCTCCCACTTTCGTGGAGTTTGGTGCTCTTCCGTGCTGTTCCGGAAGCCACTATCCCAGTGTCCTGCACATCTAAGCAGGTCTGGCCAGGATGGGGGGGAAAGGCCATGGAAAGTGATAACTTTTACAAATGGCTTTTTGGGGGGATCTCCCCTCAAGATTTCCGTGCTCTACTTATTTTTTTTTAAAGATGTATTTACCTTTCTACTCATGTATGTGCATTCATGTGCACTGCGTGTATACAGGAGCCTTTAGAAGGCAGAAGAGGGCTGGAACTGGTGCTAAAGGGGTTGGAGCTATCATGTAGGTGCCGGGAACTGAACCAGGGTCCTCTGGAAGATCAGCCGATGCTTTCAACCTCTAAACAATTTCTTTAGCCACCCTTTGTTTTAAAAGAAAAGGCTCCAAGTGGGATGGACATTTACAAGCCGAACTGTGGAACACGTTCCCTGTCCCTGCTGGCTTTTGCAGGTACTTACCGCTCCTGCTTCTCTGGGGAAAGATAAATTAGCTTGTATTTAAGCCTAACAGTGACCCTGTGACCTAAGGTTCTTATCATTCACATTTAGGGATGGGCTTTTTTTGTTTGTTTGTTTGTTTTTAAACATCCTTATAATTTATCAAATGTGTTTGATATCTAAATATTGAAAATGGCAGGGAGAGAAGTATAGATGGGTGGGGGTGGGGCACTCTGAAAGAACAACCCTCGATTCAGCTACCAGCACCATAGACTGCAACTTGGGACAGGGCGTCTAGGAAAAACTCGACAAAGGAAAAGCCTTTGTTTCTTTTTATTATTATTATTATTAATTATTATTATTATTTATTCAATATATTCTTTATTTACGTTTCAAATGATTTCCCATTTCCTGGATCCTCCCTTCCTGAAAGTCCCATAAGCCCTCTTCCCTCCCCCTGTTCCTCAACCCCTTCCCATTTCCCTCTCCTGGTAATCCCCTACACTACTGCACTGAGCCTTTCTAGGACCAGGGGCCTCTCCTTCCTTCTTCTTGGGCTATATTTGATATTTAAATTGTGTCTTGGGTATTCCAAGATTCTAGGCTATTATCCTCTTATCAGTGAGTACATACCACAAGTGTTCTTTTGTGACTGGGTTACCTCATTTAGGATGAAGTTCTCCAGTTCCATCCATTTGCCTAAGAATTTCATGAATTCATTGTTTTTAATGGCTGAATAGTACTCCACTGAAGGACATCTGGGTTCTTTTCAGCTTCTGACTATTATAAATAGGGATATGATGAACATGCCCTATTCTTTGTATATATTAGAGTTCTTTGTATATATTAGTTATTAGCCCTCTATCAGATGTAGGGTTGGTGAAGATCTTTTCCCAATTTGTTGGTTGCCGTTTTGTCCTTTTGATGGTGTCCTTTTGCCTTACAGAAACTTTGTAATTTTACGAGGTCCCAATTGTCAATTCTTGATCTTAGAGCATAAGCTATTGGTGTTCTGTTTGGAACTTTTACCCTGTGCCCATGTCCTCAAGGGTTTTCCCCAGTTTCTTTTCTATTAGTTTCAGTGTGTCTGGTTTTATGTGGAGGTCCTTGATCCACTTGGAGTTGAGCTTAGTACAAGGAGATAAAAATGGATCAATTAGCATTCTCCTGTATGCTGACCTCCAATTGAACCAGCACCATTTGTTGAAAGGGCTATCTTTTTTTCCACTATATGTTTTCTGCTCCTTTGTCGAAGATCAAGTGACCATAGGTGTGTGGATTCATTCATTTCTGGGTCTTCAATTCTAATCCATTGGTCCACTTGCCTATCCCTGTGCCAATACCATGCAGTTTTTAACACTATTGCTCTGTAGTATTGCTTGAGGTCTGGGATACTGATTCCCCCAGAATTTCTTTTGTTGTTGAGAATAGTTTTAGCTATCCTGGGTTTTTTGTTATTCCAGATAAATTTGAGAATTGATTTTTCTAACTTTGTGAAGAACTGAGTTGGGATTTTGATGGGGATTGCATTAAATCTGCAGATTGCTTTTGGCAAGATGGCCATTTAACTATATTAGTCCTGCCAATCCACGAGCATGGCAGATTTTTCCATTTTCTGAGGTCTTCTTCGATTTCCTTCTTCAGAGACCTGAAGTTCTTGTCGTATAGATCTTTCACTTGTTTGGTTAGAGTCACACCAAGATACTTTATATTGTTTGTGGCTATTGTGAAGGATGTCTTTCCCTAACTTCTTTCTCAGCCTGCTTATCCTTTGAGTATAGAAAGGCAACAGATTTGTTTGAGTTGATTTTATAACCTGCCACTTTGCTGAAGTTGTTTATCACCTGTAGGAGTTCTCTGGAGTTTTTTGGGTCACTTAAGTAGACTATCATGCCATCTGCAAATAGTGATAATTTTACTTCTTCCTTTCCAATTTGTATCTTTTTGACATCCTTATGTTGTCTAATTGTTGTAGCTAGAACTTCAAGTACGATATTGAGAAGATATGGAGAGAGAGGGCAGCCTTGTCTAGTCCCTGATTTTATTGGGATTGCTTTAAGTTTCTCTCCATTTAGATTGATGCTGGCTACCGGTTTGTTGCATATTGCTTCTACTATGTTTAGATATGAGCCTTGAATTCCTGTTCTTTCCAAGACTTTTAGCATGAAAGGATGCTGAATTTTGTCAAATGCTTTTTCAGCAACTAATGAAACGGTCATATGATTTTTTCTTTGAGTTTGTTTATGTAGCAGATTGCATTAATGGATTTCCTTATATTGAACCATCCCTGCATCCCTGGGATGAAGCCCACTTGATCATGGTGGATGATCATTTTGATGTGTTCTTGGATTTGGTTGGCAAGAATTTTTTATTGAGTATTTTTGCATCGATATTCATAAGGGAAATTGGCCTGAAGTTCTCTTTCTTTGTTGGATCTTTGTGTGGTTTTGGTATCAGTGTAATTGTGGCTTCGTAGAACAAGTTGGGTAGTGTTCCTTCTGTTTCTATTTTGTGGAACAGTTTGAAACGTATTGGTGTTAGGTCTTCTTTGAAGGTCTGATAGAATTCTGCACTGAAGCCTGTGCTTTTTTTGGTTGGGAGACTTTCTATGACCCTTTTTATTTCTTCAGGTGTTATGGGACTGTTTAGATGATCTATTTGATCCTGATTTAGTTTTGGTGTCAGATATCTGTCTAGGAAACTGTCCATTTCCCCCAGATTCTCCAGTTGTGTTGAGTATAGGCTTTTGTAGTAGGATCTAATGATTTTTTGAATTTACTCGGTTTCTGTTGTTATATCTCCCTTTTTATTTCTAAGTTTGTTAATCTGGATACTGTCTTTGTGCCCTTTGGTTAGTCTGGCTAAGGGTTTATCTATCTTGTTGATTTTCTCAAAGAACCAGCTCCTGGTTTTGTTGATTCTTTGTATGGTTCTCTTAGTTTCTACTTGAGTGATTTCAGCCCTGAGTTTGATTTCCTGCCTTCCACTCCTCCTGGGTGAATTCGCTTCTTTTTGCTCCAGGGCTTTCAGGTGTGTCATTAAGCTGTTAGTGTATGCTCTCTCCATTTTCTTTTATGAGGCTCTCAGGGCTATGAGATTTCCTCTTAGAACTGCTTTCATTGTGTCCCATAGATTTGGGTATGTTGTGTCTTCATTTTCATTAAATTCTAAAAAGTCTTTGATTTCTTTATTTCTTCCTTGACCAAGGTATCATTGAGTAGAGTATTGTTCAGTTTCCATGTGTATGTGGGCTTTCTGTTGTTTTTGTTGCTATTGAAGACCACTTTTACTCCATAGTGATCTGATAGGAGGCATGGGATTAGTTCGATCTTCTTATATTTGTTGAGGTCTGTCTTGTGACCAATTATATGGTCGATTTTAGAGAAGGTACCATGAGGTGCTGAGAAGAAGGTATATTCTTTTGCTTTAGGGTGAAATGTTCTATATATATCTGTTAAATCTAATTGGTCCAAAGCTTCAATTAGTTTCACTGTGTCCCTGTTCAGTTTCTGTTTTCCTGATCGGTCCATTGAGGAAAGTGCAGTGTTGAAGTCACCCACAATTATTGTGTTAGGTGCAATGTGTGCTTTGAGCTTTAGTAAAGTTTCTTTTATGAATGAGGGTGCCTTTGCATTTGGAGCATAGATGTTCAGGATTGAGAGTTCTTCTTGGTGTGTTTTTCCTTTGACCAGCAGGAAGTGTCCCTCAGTGTCTCTTTTGATGACTTTAGGTTGAAAGTCAATTTTTTCTGATATTAGAATGGCTACTCTGGCTTGTTTCCTGAGACCATTTGCTTGTAAAATTGTCTTCCAGTCTTTTACTCTCAGGTAGTGTTTCTCTTTGACACTGAGATGTGTCTCCTGTATGCAGCAAAATGTAAGATCCTGTTTACGTATCCAGTCCATTAGTCTATGTCTTTTTATTGGGGAATTGAGTCCATTGATGTTAAGAGATATTAAGGAATAGTGATTATTACTTCCTGTCATTTTTGATGTTATTTTTTATATTTGATTGGTTATTTTCTTTTGGGTTTGATGAAAGAAGGTTACTATCGTGCATTTTCCAAGGTGAAGTTTCCCTCCTTGTATTGGTGTTTTCCTCCTATTATCCTTTGTAGGTCTGGGTTTGTGGTAAGATATTGGGTAAACTTGGTTTTGTCATGGAATATCTTGGTTTCTCCATCTATGGTGATTGAGGGTTTTGCTGGGTATAGTAGTTTTGGCTGGCATTTGTGTTCTCTTAGAGTCTGCATAAGATCTGCCCAGGATCTTCTAGCTTTCATAGTCTCTGGTGAGAAGTCTGGTGTGATTCTGATAGGTCTTCCTTTATATGTTAGTTGGCCTCTTGATATTCTTACTGCTTTTAATATTCTTTCTTTGTTTAGTACATTTTGGGTTTTGATTATTATGTGACAGAATGTATTTCTGTTCTGGTCCAGTCTGTTTTGAGTTCTGTAGGCTTCTTGTATATTCATGGTCATCTCTCTCTTTAGATTAGGGAAGTTTTCTTCCATAATTTTATTGAAGATATTTGCTGGCCCTTTAAGTTGTAAATCTTAGCTTCCATCTATGCCTATAATCCTTAGGTTTGGTCTTCTCATTGTGTCCTGGATTTCCTGGATGTTTTGGGTTACAAGCTTTTTGCATTTTGCATTTTCTTTGACCATTGAGTCCATGGTTTCTATGGTATCTTCGGCATCTGAGATTCTTTCTTCTATCTCTTGTATTCTGTTGATATTTGCATCTATGTCCCCTGATTTCTTCCCAAGGTTTTCTATCTCCAAAGTTGTCTCCCTTTGTGATTTCTTAGTTGTTTCTACTTCTGTTTTTAGATCCTGGATGTTTTTGTTCAGTTCCTTCACTTGCTTGTTTATGTTTTCCTGTAATTCTTTGAGAGATTTTTGTGTTTCCTCTTTCATGACTTCTGCCTGTTGATCAAAGTTCTCCTGTCTTTTTTTTTTTAAGTGATTTTTGCATTTCTTCCTTATTGGCTACTATCGTTTGACCCATATTCTCCTGAATTTCTTTAAGTGATTTTTTGTGTTTCCCTTGTAAGGGCTTCTAGCTTTTGATCATTTTTCTCCTGAATTTCTTTAAGAGACTTATTTATGTCCTTCATGTGTTCTTGTAACAGCATCATGACCAGTGATTTTAAATCCAAATCTTGCTTTTCTGGTGTGTTTGGGTATCCAGGACTTGCTGTTAACGAAGAATTGGGTTCAGATGCTGCCATATTGCCTTGATTTCTGTTAGTAAAGTTCCTACATTTGCCTTTTGCCATCTAGATCTCACTGATGTTAGTTGGTCTTGTTGTCAATGCAGGACTCACCCATGCAAGCTGCCTCCCTGCAGCTGGTCTCCGGATGCACTGCTGGCCCTCTGCACTGCTTGGGGATGGGGCGCGTGGCCCAGGCTGCTCCCGATCCCAAAAATTCTTTGTTTAGCTCTGTACCCCATTTTTAATGGGGTTATTTGGCTCTCAGGAATCTACCATCTTGAGTTCTTTGTATATCTTGGATATTAGCCCTCTGTCAGGTGTAGTGTTGGTAAAGATCTTTTCCCAGTTTGTTGGTTGCCATTTTGTCCTTTTGACAATATCCTATGTGTTATAGAAACTTTGTAGTTTTATGAGGTCCCATTTGTCAATTCTTGATCTTAGAGCATAAGCTATTGGTGTTCTGTTGAGGAAATTTTCCCCTGTGCCCATGCCCTCAAGGGTATTCCCCAGTTTCTTTTCTATTAGTTTTAGTGTCTAGTTTTATGTGGAGGTCCTTGATCCACTTGGACTTGAGCTTAGTAAAAGGAGATAAGAACATTTGCATTCTTCTGCATGCTGATCTCCAGTTGAACCAGCACAATTTGTTGAAAAGGCTATCTTTTTTCCACTGGATGGTTTTAGTTTCTTTGTCAAAGACCAAGTGACCATAGGTGTGTGGGTTCATTTCTGGGTCTTCAATTCTAATCCATTGGTCCACTTGCCTGTCCCTGTGCCAGTACCATGCAGTTTTTAACACAATTGCTCTGGAGTACTGCTTGAGGTTGGGGATACTGATTCCCCCAGAAGTTCTTTACTGTTGAGGTTATTTTTAGCTATCCTGGGTTTTTTGTTATTCCAGATGAATTTGAGAATTCCTCTTTCTAACTCTATGAAGAATTGAGTTCGGATTTTGATGGGGATTGCATTGAATCTGTATATTGCTTTTGACAAGATGGCCATTTTTAGTATATTAATCCTGCCAATCCAAGACCATGGAAGATTTTTCCGTCTTCTGAGGTCTTCTTTGATTTCTTTCTTCAAAGACTTGATGTTCCTATCATACAGATCTTTCACTTGTTTGGTTAGAATCACACCAAAATACTTTATATTGTTTGTGGCTATTGTGAAGGGTATCATTTCCCCAATTTCTTTTTCGGCCTGTTTATCCTTTGAGTATAGGAAGGCTTCTGATTTGCTTGAGTTAATTTTATATCCAGCCACTTTGCTAAAGTTGTTTATCAGCTGTAGCAGTTCTCTGGTGGAGTTTTTTTTTTTTTGGGTCGCTTAAGTATACTACCACATCATCTGCAAATAGTGATAATTTTACTTCTTTCTTTCCAATTTGCATCCCTTTGACTTCCTTATGTTGTCTAATTGCTCTAGCTAGAACTTCAAGAACTATATTGAATAAATATGAAGAGAGAGGACAGCCTTGTCTAGTCCCTGTTTTTAGTGGGATTGCTTCAAGTTTCTCTCCATTTAGTTTGATGTTGGGTACTAGTTTGCTGTATATTACTTTTATTATGTTTAGGTATGGGCCTTGAATTCCTGTTCTTTCCAAGACCTTTAACATGAAAGGATGCTGAATTTTGTGAAATGCTTTTTAAGCATCTAATGACCATGTGTTTTTTTTCTTTGAGTTTATTTATGTAGTGGATTACATTGACAGATTTCAATTGACAGATTGATATTGAACCATTCCTGCATCCCTGGGATGAAGCCTACTTGATCATGATGAATGATTATTTTGATATGTTCTTGGATTTCTTTGGCAAGAATTTTTTATTGAGTATTTTTGCATCGATATTCATAAGGGAAATTGGTCTAAGGTTCTCTTTTTTGTTGGATTTTTGTGTGGTTTTGGTATCCAAAAATTGTGGCTTCATGGAATGAGTTAGGTAATGTTCCTTCTCTTACTATTTTGTGGAATAGTTTGAAGAGTTTTGGTATTAGGTCTCCTTTGAAGGTCTGATAGAATTCTGCATTAAAACCATCAGGTCCTGTGCTTTTTTTGGTTGGGAGACTGTCAATGACCACTTCTGTTTCTTTGGGAGTTATGGAACTGTTTAGATGGTCTATCTGATCCTGATTAAATTTTGGTAGTTGGTATCTCTCTAGGAAATTGTCCATTTCATCCAGATTTTCCAGTTGTGTTGCGTATAGGCTTTTGCAGTAGGATATGATAATTTTTTGAATTTCCTCAGTTCCTGTTATTTCTTTCTTTTCATTTCTGAGTTTGTTAATTTGGATACTGTCTCTGTGCCCTCTGGTTAGTCTGGCTAGAGGTTTATCTATCTTGTTGATTTTTCTCAAAGAACCAGCTCCAGGTTTTGTTGATTCTTTGTATAGTTCTTTTTGTTTCAACTTGGTGGATTTCAGCCCTGGGTTTTATTTCCTACCTTCTACTTCTCTTGGGTGTATTAGCTTCTTGTTCTAAAGTTTTCATGTGTGCTGTTATACTGCTTATGTATGCTCTCTCCAGCTTCTTTTTGTAGGCACTCAGAGCTATGAGTTTTCCTCTTAGCACTTCTTTCATTGTGTTCCATAAATTTGGGTATGTTGTGCCTTCATTTTCATTAAATTCTAAAAAGGGTTTTTTTTTCTTTCCTTATTTCTTCCTTGACCAAGGTATCATTGAGAAGAGCATTCTTCAGCTTCCATGTGTATGTGGGCTTTCTGTTGTTTTTGTTGCTATTGAAGACCACCCTTACTCCATAGTGATCTGATAGGAGGAATGGTATTAGTTCGATCATCTTATATCTGTTGAGGTCTGTTTTGTGGCCAATTATATGGCCAATTTTGGAGAAGGTACCATGAGGTGCTGAGAAGAAGGTATATTCTTTTGATTTAGGATGAAATGTTCTATAGACACCTATTAAATCCATTTGGTCCAAAACTTCTGTTAGTTTTGCTATGCTTCTGTTTAGTTTGTGATTCTTTGATCTGTCCATTGAGGAGAGTGGGGTGTTGAAGTCACCCACAATTATTGTGTAGGGTGCCATGTGTGCTTTAAGCTTTAGTGAAGTTTCCTTTATGAATGAGGGTGCCCTTGTATTTGGGGCACAGATATTCAAATTTGAGAGTTCTCCTGATAGATTTTCCTTTGAGTATAAAGGGTCCTTCTGTGTCTTTTTTTTATGACTTTTGGTTGAAAGTCTATTTTATTGGATATTAGAATGGCTATTCCAGCTTGTTTCCTGGGACCGTTTGCTTGGAAAATTGTTTTTCAGTCTTTTACTCTGAGGTAGTGTTTGTCTTTGACAATGAGATGCAGCAAAATGTTGGGTCTTGGTTACGAATCCAGTCTGTTAGTCTATGTCCTTTTATTGGGGAATTGAGTCCATTGATATTAAGAGATATTAAGGAATAGCGATTGTTGCTTTCTGCTATTTTTTTGATATAATTTTTATGTTTGTGTGGTTATCTTCTTTTGGGTTTGTTGAAAGAAGATTAATTTCTTGCTTTTTCTAGTGTGTAGTTTCCCTCCCTTTGTTGGTGTTTTCCATCCATTATCCTTTGAAGGGCTGGATTTGTGGAAAGATACTGTGTAAATTTGTTTTTGTCATGAAATACCTTGGTTTCTCCATCCATGGTAATTGAGAGATTTGCTGGATATAGCAGTCTGGGTTGACATTTGTGTTCCCTTAGGGTCTGCATGACATCAGCCCAGGCTCTTCTGGCTTTCATAGTCTCTGGTGAGAAGTCCGGTGTAATTCTTATAGGTCTACCTTTATATGTTACTTGACCTTTTTCCCTTACTGCTTTTAATATTCTTTCTTTTTTTAGTACATTTGGTGTTTTAATTATGTGATAGGAGGAATTTCTTTTCTGGTCAAATATATTTGGAGTTCTGTAGGCTTCTTGTATTTACATGGGCATCTCTTTCTTTAGGTTAGGGAAGTTTTCTTCTATAATTTTGTTTAAGACATTTACTGGCCTTTTAAGTTGGAAATTTTCACTCTCTTCTATACCTATAATCCTTAGGTTTGGTCTTCTCATTTTGTCCTGGATTTCCTGAATGTTTTGGGTCAGGGGCTTTTTGCATTTTTCATTTTCTTTGACTGTTGTATCAATGATTTCTATGGTATCTTCTGCATCTGAGATTCTCTCTTCTATCTCTTGTATTCTGTTGTTGATGCTTGGATCCATGACTCCTGACTTCTTTCCTAGGTTTTCTATGTCCCGAGTTGTCTCCCTTTGTGATTTCACTATTGTTTCTACTTCCTTCTTTAGATCCTGGATGGCTTTGTTCAATTCCTTCACCTGTTTTGTTTTGTTTTCTTTTAGCTCTTCAAGGGCTTCTCCCTGTTTACTTGTGTTCTCCTGTATTTCTTTAAGGGAGTTATTTATGTCCTTCTTGAAGCCCTCCATGAAGCCCTCCATCAGCATCATGACTTGTGATTTTAAATCCAAATCTTGCTTTCCTGGTGTGTTGGGGTATCCAGGACTTGCTGTTGTGGGAGAATTGGGTTTGGATAGTGTCATATTGCCTTGATTACTGTTAGCAACGTTTCTACATTTGCCTTTTGCCATCTGGTTATCTCTGGTGTTAGTTGGTCCTGCTGTCACTGGCTGGTGCTTGCCCTTCCTATGTGCCTGCAGGCCTATCTCAACAACCCTGGGTGACCTGCTTTCCCCTGGCACAGATTGCTATGGTGCTGCTGAGTTCCTGGTTGCAGGTGGAGTCCTGGTGGAGTGTGTCCCAAGCGATCCTCTACTCTGGCGATCTCTGCCTACGGATCTGTTACATAGTCACAGGAGCAAAGATGGCGGCTGAGACCCACACTCTTAGTAGTTGTATTTGGGTATGTAGCGCTGTGGCCCTGATCAACTCTGGGTGCAGGCTGTGCTGGCTGTCTCCTCTATGTGGCTGGGAGTATAGCTGGTTTCCTGAGGCACTTGGAGATGGTGCGCTGTGGCAGAGGATGTTCCTGGTCCAGAGGTGGAAACCAGAAGGCTTCTGCCAGAGGCCTCAGGACAGGATCCTCTGATCTGCAGGGCTGGTCTCACCTGTGCAGGCTGCCTCCTCTGCGCTGGCTGCTGGGTGGATATCTGTCTTCCTGGTCTTAGAGATGGTCTTCCACCACTTAGAGATGGTGCACTGTGGCAGAGGATGTTCCAAGGCAGAAACTGGAAGGTCAGCCTTTGTTTCAAGATTAGTTCTTGACATTGCATACTAGGTGGACACCCCCTCTTCTTGTACTCCTCTTCAACACCCCAAAAATGCAAAATAATCAGATTATGATTTTTCTTTCCCACAGCTTGCAGGGGCATCTGGACTCCTCAGAAATGGAATGCAAATTTGTCCAGTCAGCAATCGTTTATGCTGACCTCTCACTGAGATCCTTCCTGCTGATTTTCTGGAAGATTCTGAAGGTGACTTCCCAGGCTCGTGTCTCCTCATAATGTTTCACCAGTGACTTAGCAAGGTCTTCCTAAGATGCTGTTTTCACTTCGGTCCAAGAAATCTGTTTCAGCCCCAAATGCCAATTCTTCTGTTTGAGGATCCCCTTCAGCTCCATCAGTTCCTTCCTGTTTAGCTCTTCCAAGTACCACATAAGGCCAAAATCAGATAAGAAAGATGCCATCCTGTCTTAAGAAACACAGACGCTTCTTCAGAGAGATGAGTACCAGGAGGAAGAAACAGACTGGATCCCTCAAGGAACGAAGCTTCTAGGCTCATTCCAGCCAAACAAGCAAAGCCTTGTTCACTGGTCAGGCCTCCTGTTAGTGACAAGTCAGAGCCTTTTTCTCTCTGCCTCCTTGGACCAAACCCCCGATACAGTTTCAGAGATAGTTTGAATACAGGTGTGCTGAGTGCCAGAACACAAGCTTTTCCCCTTGTGCTGTTCTGTAATCACAAGGAACCCGTGAAGACGACACAGCATCATTTAGATACCCTCAGCCTTCAGCTGATGTGAACTCTTGGTTGATACCTCCTTCAAAAAGTTAGCATCACTCATTGAGTGCTTTGATATCATGACAATATTTGCTGGGGCCGTCTCTAATCCCTGCCACTGTCCTGTGACAGCGGTCCATCTATAGAGGCTGAGCTTAGAGAAGCTGCCTGGAAGAAGAAGATCACAGTCCTAGCAAGACAGAGGAGGAGAGGGAGAGCATTGACCTGGGTAGTTTCCAAACAATATGGTCTGTTGGATAAAGTTACAGACAGCATTTTGCAGGCACCTGTACGACATGGAATGGGTTGAAGCAGGACACAGAATCAGACTTGGGTGTGGCTTTAAAGACATGGCCTTTAGACAAAGTTTTAAAGGCTGATGGTCTCTGGCCTTCTAGCTCTGTAGCTCCACTGAATGCTTGCTGATAAACGTCTAAGAAGTCCTAAAAACTTTCTTGCTCATTCTGAGGGTTAAGAACCTCTGGCATGGGTGATTAACACCTGTAGCCTAACGGCATGGGATTAAGTGGGGTAGCCTGGGGTAGCCTATGCCCCTTCTCCGAGGAACTTCCCAGCTCCAAGGCCTAGCCCGTTAGTGAAAGTCACAAGAAAATAAAAAGGAACACTTAGAAAAGTGATTTAGTCTTTATTTCCAAGTTCAATATCTAAAACTTTCTCAGAGATCTATACTCTCTAGAAGGTTCTCCAAAAAGATTCCTCTAAAAATTTTTCTCTTGCTCTCTAAAAGGTTCTCTCTGCTCCTAATCTTTTCTCCTAATCTTTTTCTCTCCTCCTGCTCTGATATAATAACATCCTTTAGTTCTTTTAATAAAAAGTTCATTTACAATGGAGAATGTTTACATGTGTACATTGTACTGGATGGTTTTATGTGTCAACTTGACACAGTCTGGAATTTTCACAGAAAAAGTTTCAGTTGGAGAAGAGCCTCCATGAGATCCAGCTGTGAGGCATTGTCTCAATTAGTGATCAAGGGGGGAGGGCCCCTTGTGGGTGGTGCCATCCCTGGGCTGGTGCTCTTGGGTTCTATAAGAGAGCAGGCTGAGCAAGCCAGGGGAAGCAAGCCAGTAAGGAGCATCCCTCCATGGCCTCTGCATCAGCTCCTGCTTCCTGACCTGCTTGAGTTCCAGTCCTGACTTCCTTTGGTGGTGAACACCAATGTGGAAGTGTAAGCTGGATTAACCCTTTCCTCCCCAACTTTCTTCTTGGTCATGTTTGTGCAGGAATAGAAACCTGACTAAGGCATACATTAACAGTAATTATCTAGCTAAACATTCATTATCTATCACTAACTCCACAGGTTCATGGAGAGGTAAAGGCCATAACTAAGTTATCATCAAAGCTATGGAGTGATAAACACGGTCAATATCTTCTGTTCTTGCACCTACAATAAATTGTTAGCTCACTTTTTATGACCTCTGGTTGTTTTACAACCTTTTGGAATGTCCTTTAAGTTGCAGATGCCTACTTTCTATCTCAGAGGCAAATAACTGTGATACCTGAAGACTTGCAGAGTTCTTATTGCAGTTTTGATTATCAGAGAGGACTTAATACCCATCCTATTATGAGAGAGCTTAATAATTACTAATATAAATTTAGGAATTCTTATAGGATCATCACTAAAAATTAAGTCATTTATTTGGCTATATAACATCACTACAAGACAGTATATCGTCATAGTTTTGCAGAAATCTGCTCAAAAGGCTGGGTCAATACCTAGTCATTGCTGTATGTATTTAATAACAGGAAATTATTAATAGTAGGAATCTTTTCTCAAATGTAATTTCCTCAGCCTGCTTAAGGAACCAATCCATCATAGTTGCACAGCCCATGGTAGAACTATCTCAGGAAGATCACTCACCAGCCTTTAGCTTCTCTTACCTCACACCTAGCAGCATTTGATGCAGCAGAGAGAAACTAGCCAAGTATTCTCCTGAGGCAAGGAGTTGGGGGTGCCATTGAGTTTAGTGGAGCCTGTTTCTGCTCTTCTGCTTATGTCAGGAACCTGGAGTCACAGAGAACTCATTGGCCACCAAAGCAGCACTAGCCAAAAGCTTATGGGATTTTGACTCTTAAACACAAAGACGAAATTCACAGATTACAATCTGTGAATCTTAAGAGAAGTTTATTGTAGACTCTAAGAGAGGGGCAGAGCTCCTGTATAACAGGAAGGCTTCCAGGAATGGGGTACCCTTGAGAGGCTAGTCAGAGGCTCTCAAAAGGACTATGGAAGAGAACAAAGCAGCTGTGTCTGCAGAGGCTGGTTGACCAGAGCTGCCATGCTATGGAGAGAGACAAAACAAGGGCTACCTTACCACAGGCTCCTCGATAGCTTCTCTGTTGGAACTAACAACCTGTTGCTAATAAATTAAAACTTTCCGAAGCCATTAACTTAGCAGACCGCTAGCTTCAAAACAACTCCAAAGCTTAAGAATGCCATAGATAGCATCTTAGGCCTGTGGACAGTCTCCTCTATCTTGCTGTACCGACCTCTGATGTACCCACTAATATATTTTACACTTGCTTTGATTTATGGCTTTCTGTGTTCTGTGAACTATAAAATGTCATGAAGTGACTTCCATTTTATGAGATTTGGGGTCACCTAAGTCTGTTTCCATGGTATGGTGACTCAGAATAAACTATCTCATATCCTTTAAGATGAGAGTAGAGGTGTTTGTTGGTTTTGTTTGCTTTTTATCAACAAAACTTAGGGCAGAAACTGGAGTGAGCCATGGCAACTGGGAAAATGAACTGGTCGGTTCGCTTGGCCAAACCACAGAGGGTCCAGCCTCTGGGCTGTGCAAACCTCCATTCGGCCCACAGGCCTCACCTGCAGCTTCTAGGAGAGGATAAAAGATGAGAATTGGACACCAGAGCTCCGGCCTGTCGTTTCTACCTCTGACAAGGCCATTCTTAGAGCTGCAGCTCTGAGGGCCCTAAGCATGCCTGAACAGTTTCTGTCCTGTCTCATCTGGACTCTTGTTGATGGCTTAACTCATGGCGGGGGCTACCTACAGCTGAAGCCACAGAGATGGAGACAGATTCTTCCCTCTTTTAAAGCCAAGGCTGTTTTCAGCCTGATACCTGAGACTATTTCTTACATATGTGTCTGGTTTTATTGAAAAGGGTATAGACTAGAGTCATATATTTGAAATGCTAATTAGATCTCGTTCCTGTTTTGAGTAAGAATAAGTGCTTCCTCAGAGAAGGAAGGAATTCAAGTGTCTGGTGGGAAACTGGGCCATGTTTGACATCATTACCCATGAGAGAAAAGTCAGAGTTTGGGTCTGAAATTAGGAGTTTAAATGTTCAGAGTCCTCTTATTTAAAAGACAAAAATAGCCAATATCCTTGAGGTTGCTACAGGTGCATCTTAGTCACAAAGGTGAAATGGTTGAGAGAATGACCTGGGGAAATCCTCAGGACAGAGCCAGCTTCTGCCTGGTGCTTACTGCATCCTGGGCACTGCGGCGGCTGCTGTTCTATCGTTTACAGAGTGCCTCTTAGCTGCCCTTACAGCTAATCTTGTAATTCTCATCTTCCAAAGGAGGAGACTGAAGGCCAGGACTCAGGTTGAGAATTGAGGCTGCAGGGCAGAAGGGTGATTTGAAGCTAGGAGGTTTACGATCCCAATTTGTTAAATACTGCAGTCTCCTTCATTTTGCTTACATGAATACAGCAGAGAGCTCACTTCCCTCAGCCCAACAGACAGTTTTGTTCCAAGTCTTCCAAAGTGTCATAATTACTCACTGTTGTCACAGAACATTTAATATCTACCACATGCCAGGCCTGACTCGGAAGCACACGCACACACACACACACACACACACACACACACACACACACGGGTTAGCAAATGATAAAATAATGTTGGTCTTTGGGGTTTTGTATCCACGACCTATGATGGTGTATCTGATGATCTTCTAGAAATAGCTGCAAGGTGACTGCAGAATACCAATAAGTCCTCCCTTCCTGACCTTTTCTGTAAGACATGGTTCAAGTTACAGGGAGAGTAGTTTCTATAATGTGAGTTTTGTTGAGGTAGCACGCAAATGTGTGATTTGTTTAGTTTTTACAACTTTCTAAAGCCCAAACAAGAGCTCCAGTCTGTCTTTTTTAAACAACACACACACACACATACCACACTACCCACCACACCATACCACACCACACACACCACATCACACACACCACACTACATACACACCACATCACACCACACCACACACAACACACAACACACCACTTACACACACAACACACCACACACAACACACCCCACACCACACCACATCACACCACATACCACACACCACACCATACCATATATACACATACCACACGCACCATACACAATACCACACAGACACCACATACACCACACCACACACCACACGCCACACCTCTTACACACACACCACACCACACACCACACCGCATCACACCACACACCACCATACGCACCACACACCATACCATACAAACACACACACACATACCACACACACCACAACACACACTACACCACATCACACCACACACCACCACACGCACCACACACTATACCATACAAACACACACACACATACCACACACACCACACCACATACACCACCCCCCCACACACACTACACACCACACCACACCCCACACCCCACACCACCACACACACCACACACCATACACCACACACACACCACACACCACCCCACCACACATACACACACACACACACACACACCTATCTTTTCTTGCAAGATCACTTAGAGTTGAGAGGGGGTTGAGATGACAGAAAAGTTCATGATATTCCAGCTCATTGTTAGAGTGAGGTGAGGACCAAGTAGGGCAGAGGAAGACAAACCCCATCTCACCTCCAGCTTCCTGCTGGAGCTCGGGTCTCATGGAGCAGGGTCTGCTCCTGCTTCTCCCAGCTCAGATGTACTGCCCTTCCCATCATCCTCCGGCTCTCCAAGGAGTCATTGCAGGCTGTGGCCATGGACCCCGATGCTTCCCCTGTCGATCAAATGGCCAGCCAGCCCCAGGCAGACTGTCTGGCAAAACAAAACAAACAAACAAACAAACAAACAAACACCAACCTGTTTCTCTGCCAATGAAGTGTTTTGCGTGAGAAATAGCCCAGCTGAGTCTGCTCCACGTTGTTAATGAGAATGAGCTGTGCTGTGGTTCAGGAGAGGTGCCCCATGGTGCTGTGGTTCAGGAGGGGTGCCCCGTGGTGCTGTGGTTCAGGAGGGGTGCCCCGTGGTGCTGTGGTTCAGGAGGGGTGCCCCGCTCTGTGTATCAGGAGGGGTGCCCCGCTCTGTGGTTCAGGAGGGGTGTCCTGCAGCTGTGGGAAGCACAGGAAGCTAGTGGCGGGGGCTGTGGTAGGGGCTATCCTTGTGTCCTGGCAAGTCTGTGGTAGGGGCTAATTGGGTCCTGGCAAATCACGGAAGCTAGAGTTAGAGTTTAAATCCTGACGTTAGTCCCCTTCAGCACATCTTTTGAGCCTCAGTGTACACTTTTTAGAACTAAAAAAGTAGATGCAAGTGGTCTGCCTGGGCTAGCATAGCTGTCCTCCGAGAAGCTCCGCCCAGCAGCCAAAGGAAAGAGCTGCTGAGATTCACACGCAGACATTAGAAGGAGCTCAGGCTGTCTTGCAGAAGAGTTGGGAGACGATGGAGTTGGGAGAAGATGACAGGGACTCCACGGAAACCAACAGAGTCAACTAACCTGGGTCCTTGAGGGCTCCCAGAGACTGAGCCACCAACCACAGAGCAAGCATGGGCTGGGTCTAGCCCCTTCCCCACATATGGAGCACGTGTGCAACTTGGTCTTCGTGTGGGGCCCTGAAGCAGCGGCTGTCACTGAGGCTGTTGCCTGTCTGCCTGTAGGTCCTGGGCCCCTAAATGCACAACCTTGTCTGTCCTCAGTGGGAGAGGATACATGGGGGGGGGGGCGATGAGGTGGGGTGGGTGTCGGCCCCCAGAGGGGAGCCTCCCCTTCTGAAAAGAGAAGAGGAAGGTGGGATGGGGGCGTGGACTTATGTGAGGCAGTTCTGGGAGAAGAAGGACTGATACAGGGTTGTAAAGTAAATAAATAGATTTAATTTTTAAAAGTAATGCAATAACTAGAGGCGGAAACGCTTACCCTCAGTGCTATTGGGTGCGTGCTGAGCACCACTTTAGAAGGTTTATAATTTTAGTCATTTTGTCTTTGTCACATGAAAAAGGAAAGTGCAGCCGCTTCAGTTTTAAACTCTACCAACGGAACAGTGCATGGTGTTAGTTCCACCATGTTTCCCTCTCCACCAATGTCTCAGGGGAGCCAGCAATGGCTGGATTGTGAAAGCCCCTTCCCACCCAGGGCTGTCTCTGCACTCTGCAGCACAGCCCGAAGCCCGGCTCCCGTCCACCGCTCTGCTCTCTGCTCACAGCTTTGCCGATCGCTTCTCTGAGTCCGTGTAAAACCCTGTCCTGTGAAGGCAGACTTTTACCTTTGTCATGGTGTCATGTTCGCACCGGATGTTTTGTTTGTCTGCCCAGCAGTTCACGCGGGCTTCGCTGTGGTTTGCTTCTGATCATTTTGTATGGACATCTCAGACTCTAGATAAACTTTCTGACTTAACTTTTCTTTCATATGAACAAGAGCACACTGGAACTGCTTCTCAGGGAGCCGGAATGTGTGTGGTGTGGGTGAATCTCAAGAGCCAGGAAGAGAGGCAAGAGAGGCCAGACACAGAGATGCCATGCAAAAGACCCAAGGAAGGTCAATGTAATTCACAGTGACTGAGAACAGACCAGCAGTTGCCTGAGGTCCTGGGTGGGGTAGGAAACTGACTCAAAGGCACATGGGAAATGTCCCTTGACGAAGTGAATGCTTGATTGTGGTGGGTGTTACATGTTGCAATTACTTGGCAAAACTCATTAAACCATATTACTAACATGGAAGTTCTCGTATTCAAAACATTCCAACAGAGCCAAGCCACAAACTGCTTTTGGTCTGATTGCTTCTTCTTTTCCCCCTATGTACACGTGTGTTTGTGTGTTTGCGTCTATGTGGGTACGCACTGGTGCATTGAGAGTCTGTGCCTCTAGAGGCCTGAGTTGTCTTCCTTCCTGGCTCTGACTGGGAAGGGCGGATCTTTCACTGATTGAACCCAGGAGCTGCTGCCTCAGGGAGCCTTGCTGCGATCTGGGGATTCTTTGCTTCTGCTGCTGGCTGTACGATTGTACAACATCTATGACGATGGAAAGCGACCCCCTGACCTCCTCACCTGAGGGCCTCTCCCTTCCCAGGAGAGTGAGTGAGGCTACAGAGTTCCAAGAAAAACAATGGGTCAACGGTTGTGTGGGACCACCTGGCAGCAAACTGTTACCCCTTAAAAGAGCCCCCACAGCCCACCAATGACAACTAAACTGTCCCACCAATGGTATACAGCCCAGTTGCTGTCGCTGAAATGTGCCCTGCTCAAACTGTATACAAGCTTCTGCCAGAGTGTTCTTGGGGCCACTCCTTCTCCTGCATGACAGATGGGCCCCAACTCATTGGAACAATAAAATCCTCTTGTGATTGCATCTTGACGTCTTCCGTCAAGGGGTCCTGGTGGTGCGGCCCTCGGGCTTCATGATTGTAGCTTCCACACCCAGCAGGCTTTTCATGGGTTCTGGGGACCCAGCGTTCCTCATGTTTGCTCTTCACCTATAGCGCCATCTCCACAGCTCTTGCTGGCTTTTATAACACAAGTTGTGTTGCCATAAATAGTAATTGGTGATTGCACATATTTTTAGGTTAGCAAATGTATCCTGTTATCTACCTGATGTTGCTGGAGAGAAGTCAGATGAGTGGTTCATGCGCTGAGATACTTAACCTTGACTGTACTGTTCATTCTCCCTATGCAGGGTCTGCTTGCTGATTTGATTTATTCTGCTTAATACAGATAAAGCTAATAACTTTCGTTAGGAACTTCTGGAGCATTCTCAGCGACTGGCCCTTTAGTGTTGGCTCTTCACCCTTCCTTCTCTTGCTTTTGGGATTCTATTAGGTGCGTGCTAGGCAGTCTTCACTTTCATGTCTAAGATTTCATATTGTCAATAAAGTTAGTCCTCCTTTGACTGAAATTATCTCCCTAGGTCAGTTACATTTTCTCTCTTGGCTGTGTTGACACGGTTATGACAATAATATCTTCACCATATTGCAATTTCAACTTAATACTAAACAGGTGCCTCGAGTCAGGTTTAGGGATGGAGCCGAGAGTGAGAGAAAGAAAGTACCTGTGACTCGTGGATCAGTTATACTGGTGTTTATTCCTAAGCAACCGTGAACAAATATAAAGTGAAAAGAGATCACATTCATTCACACACACACACACACACACACACACACACACATACATCACACCACACACACACACCACACACACCACACACCACACACCACACACACATACACACACACACACACACCACACCACAGACACACACCACATACCACACACACATACATACACACACACACACACACATACACCACACCACACCACACACACACACACACCACACACCACACACACACATACACACACACACACTCTCTCTCTCTCACCTCTGGTCTGGTAAGTGCTGTAGCCTACTTCTGAGGGAAGCACAGTCAAGGCCCGAGGACCTCACTGTGCTTTGGAACCTTGGTCCAGAGTCGGGATGTCTGGAATCGGTGGGCTGGCTCCGGGAATGAGCCCGTCTCAACTGAAAGAGTCTCCATTGAGTCTCAGGAACGAGCCAAACCTTAGCTGTCAGACCAGGGTTTTTAAGTCTCTTTCAGCTCGGGCCTGCAGCACCACCTTATCTGACACCAGGCTTTATCACCCCATCCCCTCCACCGCACACACACACACACACACACACACACCACACACACACACACACACACACACACACACACACTCCAGACTTGATCTTCATGGTATGTTTTAGTCCATTAAAATTGAGGCGTTCGCTGAGTCAGGGTGTTTCCTTATCACACTTCACACTCACACACTCTGGGCTGGTCACATTTTATTCTTTTATTTTGCTTACTTTCATCCCTTACAGCAGGCATGGCCCTTTTCTGTTTGTGTTTGAGCAGGATCTTCTCTGTCCTGGGATGGCTTTACCCTCCCCCCCCCCCAGGCTTCCTAGCCTGTCTCCTGCGTGGCTAGGACTCCCGGCTTGCTCCTTCTGAACTTAGGACTGCGTGCGGTGCATGCTAGGAAGCCCCTGCCCGCTGAGCAGCCCTCAGCGCCCCTGTCCTTACAGCATCCACACAGGTCATGGCTTCTGCCGCTAGCCTTAGCTCTTTATGCATTTTCTACATGTTTCTTTCTAAGTCTCATTCTCCTCTCCTGTTTCAGGTTGCAGAATCCGGTGCAACATGTCGTGCCTACATCCGGTTTTTCCTACTTGGTCTCTAATGGTTGATTCCAAGTTCATTTTCCACAGGCCTTGTTTGCTGTGCAATTCCCTCAGGCCTGGGCTTCGGAAGTGGTTTTCAGTTTTTCTCTGCCAGGTCCCTCGAGGTTCCACTGGCTCTAGCTAAAGTTTCATGCTAATGTGCAAAATTAGCTGTGTGTCTGGAGAAGACCACACAGTCAGTCCTTGCTTCCAGAAGGCTCTTCAGCAGCAGGATGGAGCTCCTCCTCCATCACGAGGCGGAGCTACTGCCCTCTTTCTCCATCCGGAGCTGCCTAGGTCTGGCTGGAGCCAGTGCAATGCAGCAGAGGTGGTGCAGTGTGACTTCCGTGCCTGCCTGGCCTCATGAGAGTCCCCAACTTTCACTGTTCCTGCCTGCTGTGCACCCCCACCCCTGGAGGCCAGTCATTACACTAATGTCTGACTACTCTGAAAACACCTGGCTGTGGGGAAGCTACCTCTCTACCTCTGGAGGACCGTATCCCTCAGTGAACAGCAGAACCATCTGACCGATCTCGCCCTGAATAGCAGATCATGAGCAAAAATCCGATGTCCCATAGAATCCCGGGAGTCTGATGTTTATGCTGATGCCCCTTTGCCTGTCACATAGTCTGAGGTTGTCCCACTGTTCCTCAGCTTGTCCGTCCTGTAGGCCGATGGCAGATTATCTCCCTCCTCCTCAGCCTGTGGTCCATCTCTCCTTCAGATCATCATCTGTGGTGGAGCACCGCTGTCATGGGACACAGTCTCACATTACAGCTCAGTACCACGTCCTTCATGGTGCTGCTTTCTGGGATCATCATATAGAACGATAAGAAATTATATCTGCACTCAGCACACCCCTCTTCCCACAGACCATGTAATCTCTCCTAATTTCTGTGAAATTCAGGTTTGATTCAAGATGTTTTGGTGAAAGGAAGCCCTCCCTTTCCTGATATTATTGTCAGACATCAGCACCTCTGCTGAATGGAGAACTTCCTCTCCCATAGGTCCCGCCCCCGACTTTGGATAGGTCTCATGTATCATAAGCAGGTCTAGAATTTGCTACTCAGCTGAGGATGACCTTGAACTCAGTCTCTCTGCTTTGGCTTCTCAAGGGCTGGATTGACAGGTGTGCGCCACCACATCTGGACATAGGACTGAGCTGAGCTGAGAAATGCTAGGGATCGAACTTGGGGCTTTGTGTATGCCTGGTAAGCACTCTACCTACTGACCTGTGTGTGTGTGTGTGTGTGTGTGTGTAAGTTAAAGGAATATTTAAAGAAGTTGTTTCTTTTCTCCTATCAATGGGGTCGTGGGGATTGAACTCAGGTTCAAACAAGGCTTGGTGGCACATGCCTTTACCTTCTGAGTTATCTTGCTGGTCCTAGCAAATCTTTTTTAAGTTATAACTGTCTTTGCCTCTTACCTTACTGTGACTGAAATGCTCGGTGGCACAGAGCAAACGTTTACCAATAAGAGTCCGGCAGACAGAGCCAGCCCATTGTTTTCGCCGGAGAACAAAGCTTGACTGGCAATCAGTCACTCATTGATACATTCTCTGTGGTTGCTTTCCTACCTCGTGGTGGGGGCCATTGTTTATAACAGAGACCGCATGGCCTGCAGAGCCTAGAGTGTTTTTTGTCCAGCCCTTTGCAGAGAGAGAGTTTACTGCCTTTGGGGAGAGCACGGGATCGGACTTGCGTCACGCTCTAACGCGGAGCAGCTGTGTGAGGAGCGGTGCTCTGGGAAGGCCGGTGACAGAATGTGGATGGGATATTTCAGAGCTTTAGGGGGGATGGTCGCGGCTGTGGCTTTCCCCTTCGCTCAACCTGGGATGGGTTACCTCTAACCGAACCAGCAGAAGGAACAAGAAATGGAAAGAAATTAGAGATGGCACGGAACGCTGTTAGATATGATAGCGTGGGGTTTCCGGTACCCTGTAGATGCCCACGGGATGACCTAGACACATTACCAAGTACCCAGGATGGACTCAGGGGACAGAAAGTTTTCTCTCTGTGGGCGCGGCATGGGGTACTGTGACCCCAGAATATGCTAGGTTACCATTCAGTCCCGCATCGTGGATGGTCTGTGGAAAGCGTCGGCCTGGAGAAGGTTCAGGAGGGAAGACACTGACAGTCTGTCCCTCCAACGTGACACGATCCTTGCCTCTCGTTGTAGTCCAGCCGGGGTTTGGGGAATGAAGTGTCAGAGATGGTTTGTCAGTGTGGATTGAATTAATGAAGGGCTACTTGTGAAAGTCGGCATGCCGGAGCTCCGGGAGGGTGGTGAGGGAAGCCTTCCTTCTCTCCTGTTTCCTTCACTAGTGATTTAGAAAGGAAGGATCTCATGCATTTCCAGTCAGGAAAATTTGCCTTTTTATCCCTTTTACTATATTATTAAATTTTCTTCTACCACAGAGACCAAAGCAAACTACAAAATGTGTTTTCTCCTGCTTGGGCTGTAGGAATGATGGGGGAATGGTAAGGACAGGGTGGAGAGAGGCTGTGCAAGGATCCCACATTCTTCAGGGCTGGGGGGCTGTTTAGTCATCAAGGAGCTGTCGGGGAGGATGGGCCACCCCCTCTGTCAGGGCTGTACAGTGTCACATTTGTTCTTATGTCCACAGCCACGGTGAGCGTAGTCCAGACCATGCCTGGAGTCTGGCTAGGAGATGCCGGTCTCGAAAAGCATAAGAAATAATGATGTGGCTTCTGAAAGCCCTGAGAGGCAGCAAGGGTGCTATGGAGACTTCTTTCTAATGCTGAAACTTGCTGGGAAGTGAGTCAGATGGGCTTAAGGGGGGCATTACGCACAGGAGACTTCACATGGAGAAAGGAAATCGCTCTCATCTGACCGAAGCACACTGGGCAATGGGTTCTAAGCTGCTTTTGTTTTTCTTGGGCATTTTCTTCCTTTTCTGCTAGGTGTCTGCAGTACTACACACATCTAGACAATAGTACAATTATATAAAATTTAAAAAATTTCCAATGCCTAGGAAATTCACGGATTTGAGCAAAAGTGTTAAGGAAGGCCTCTGCTTCCCGGTGGCTTCCTGACGGAGGCCCTACCATCTGGAGGATACCAGCAGGGCCGATGGCCCCTCAGGGCTGCTTAGTCAAAGGCTGCTGCTTACTCTTGAAATTTGGGACAGGGCGCCATAATCAGCCTGTGCTGACCTTGACCTGAGACCCACTTGCCTCAGCATTCCGAGTGAGTATAATGATGAATTTCCACGCTAGCTAATCATGCCTTAACACACCTTTCCATTTAGGAGTGGTGCCCATAGATCCAGGCAGTGCAGTATCACCACCACTGCCCTCCCCAGGGCCCTGGAAGAAGGAGTTAAAAAAAAAATTCAAGAGCTGAAGGATGGAGAGGCATCTGTGAAATGCTGTCTCTGAACACCAGGGCGGCTGAGTCCAGGAATTCACAGCAGCCAGGGTTCTTTGTGCCTGCAGAAGAGCAAAGCGGCCATGTGCCCTGCACGGAGGAAGAGCCACGAAGTCCTACCCTCGCCAAGCTGCTGCTGCGTGTGGCAGATGGCGGGTGGCGCACGTTCCAGGGGATGGCTCCACACCACACACATGTAAGCAAGCCTCCTCAAACTTAGTAGGATGCTTATGAAAGCAGGAGCGGGGCGTGGGGGAGATGTGGCTTCCACAGAGACTGGGAGGGGATACAGGGGAAAGAGTGGTCATGATCAAAATTCCTTACACGTACACGGAACCGTCACAGAATAAACAAAATTTATTAGACACATTCTCTCTGTCTTTCCCCAACCCAGGCCAAGAGTAGTAGTTGAGATGCAGCCCTGATAATCGTATACTTAAAATGTCTTTTCTGTTTGCTTATTTGTTGATTATTTGTGATATTATATCAACCATTAGGCAAAACATACTGTTCTAAAAGCACTAATTTACCAAGGACACAAAAACCCAAATAAATAGGGTACCAGAGAAACAGATCTTGCATGTGTTAATATGCAGCAGAGTTTTCTAGCTCAAGGCCTTCCCAGGGGCCTATCTGTTCTGATGACACATTGTGCATTTCACTGGACACCCCCACTTCCTTCCCACCCACAGAGAACCACGGCCTACATAAGCAGGAGACACACACAGCACAACCAGCCTCCTAGCCATTGTGTACTTTACTTACATTGTGTTGCTCTGATGTGCAAGGTGGTTGACTGTTGTCGGAGCACTCTGCGCAACTGCTAAGCACCCGTTCATTAGATAAGTGGTAATTTGTACGTACTGAGTGTGTGCTGCCAGAGACGACCCAACACACTCAGGGGCGTTGATTAGAGAGTCAGCCAGTCAGATGGCAGTGAGGATGGTACGGATGAGCAGCAGAGGCCCTAGGTAAGGTTGAACATTAAAGGAACTGGGCTTTTGTTTGGTGATAAAGGGGAGGCCTTAGGGCAGTGACCCGAGAGAGTCTAAAGGCTCTGGGTCCACACTGGAGTCCTTTGAGTGTTGTTCCCATCCCCATTCTGCCGTGCCACTTGCATTTTATATTAAGAGATAGATTACTGGTCTAGTCAGCTTGGGGCTTGGAGTTTCTCGAACACAGGGGGTGTCTGGGCACATCTTTCTGAAGGTCAGAGGTGAAAGAAAACTTTGCAAGGGTCCAGGGGCATCTCACTAGGCAGTGTGCCGTGGCTGACATTCGAGACAAACCCTTCCTTGAATCTCATATTTCCCCTTCCATTTCTAGCTCATGTCAGCAGCAGCACCTGAACACTGGCACGCAGGTGGTTTAGTGGTCGGGTACATGGAGACGTCTCTGGCACTGAGAACCTCTGCAAGTTCCCTCTCAGATGAATGTTAGTGTCCCCGATTGATGCCAATATTGGTTTGTCTTTTGAATGTACTTGCTTCCTAGAAATTTCCCTTTAGCTGACCCCACAACACATCGCATGTGTTCAGTGAAGTCACTCGGTCCCCAGGGCTGCCGACAAGAGCTGCCTGAGAAGAGGAGAATGCTCTCCTCTGAAGGGGATGCAGAGTCGTTATTGGGTGGCTTGCATCAGAGCTCAGTGCCAGACACACAGACACAGACACAGACACACACACACACACACACAGGCACACAGAGATACATACATACAGACAGACACACAGGCACACAGAGACACAAACACACACAGGCACACAGAGATACATATAGACAGACACACACACAGGCACACAGAGACACAAACACACAGACACACACAGGCACATAGAGACACAAACACACACATACACAGACACACACATAGACACACACACACACAGACACACACACACACTCAGATACACACACACAGAGACACACACAGACACAGACACAGAAACACAGACACAGAAACACAGACACAGACACACAGACACAGACACACACATAGACACACACAGACACATATACACAGACACATACACAGACACAGACACACAGACACAGACACACAGACACAGACACAAACACAGACACATATACACAGACACATACACAGAGACACAGAGACACAGACATATACACACAAACACAGACACACAGACACAGACACACAGACATATACACACAGACACACACAGAGATGCACACACGTAGACACAGACACATACACAAAGACACAGACACATACACACATACACACAGACACAGACACACATAGACACACAGACACAAACACTCACATGCACAGACAGACACACACAGACATATAAACACAGACACAGACACACAGACACAGACAAACACTCACACACACAGACACACACAGACACACACAGACACAGACATATAAACACAGACACACACACAGACACACATATAGACATATACACACAGACACAGAGATGCACACACACAGACACAGACACACAAACACACATGCATACAGACACAGACATACACACAGATGCATACAGACAGACACATACAGACACACACAGACACACGCACAGACACAGACAGACACACAGACACACACACAGAGACATGGACACACACACAGAGACATGGACACATACAGACACACATAGACACATACTCACACATACAGACACTCACAGACACACAGGCACAGACACACAGGCACAGACACGTACACACAGACACACAGACAGACACACAGACACAGACACACACATAGACATACAGACAGACATAGGCACACAGACACACAGACACAGATACATACACAGACATGCAGACACACAGACACACACAGACACAGACACACAGACACACGCAGATACACAGACACACACACAGACACACACAGACACACATAGACACACATATATAGACACACAGACACACAAACACACACGCATACAGACACAGACATACATACAGATGCATACAGACAGACACATACAGACACACACAGACACACACACAGACACAGACAGACACACAGACACACACACAGAGACATGGACACACACACAGAGACATGGACACACACAGACACACATAGACACATACTCACACATACAGACACACTCACAGACACACAGGCACAGACACATAGACACAGACACACACAGAGACACACAGACACAGACACACACATAGACATACAGACATAGGCACACAGACACACAGACACAGATACACACACAGACATGCAGACACACAGACACACACAGACACAGACACACAGACACATGCAGATACACAGACACACACACACATAGACACACACAGACACACATAGACACACATATATAGACACACAGACATAGACACACACATGCACACACAGACATACAGATACACACCCACAGACACACACACAGATACACAGACACACACACACACAGAGAGACACACACATAGACACACACAGACACACACAGACACACACATATAGACACACAGACATAGACACACACATGCACACACAGACATACAGATACACACCCACAGACACACACACAGATACACACACAGACACACACACACACACACAGACACACACACACACACATGGAGTGCAGTGGGCCACGCTGAGAGAGGGTGGCATATTCAAGTGGGCTGTGGGGATGGTGAGAGTGGAGAATGAGTCATGTGTAACAGCAGGACTTTAATTTGCTGCGAGAGGAATTTCAGGGTAGGCAGAGGGGGTGCTGGCAGGGTCAGAGCCCTCGGGGCTGTGCTCTAAGGAAGCCTCAAAATTCTTCCTCCAATAAGATTTCTTCATTCCAAGATGGACCCAGCCAGTCCCATCTTGTTTAACACAGAAGTACAATTCAGGGGGCTAATTAGGATAGGCTGGTCATTTGTGTAGAAAGAGCTGTGTCACCTTTCTGTCCTTCTAGGACAGAATGAGGCAGTGGTGAGGAGCGGACCCTGTGTTTTCACTTTCTCTGGTCCCTTCCTGGGAAAGGTGATTGAGTTTTTGAATGTTCAGAATACAAAGAGAAGGCTACGAAGAGTGTAATAGAAGGAAAGACCTACTTCGGAACCATGATCACCCAGAATGTCTGTTTATTAGCTGGCAATCACCACTGTGTATACAGCTGCCTAGGGCTAATTTACACAACCTCTGGCCAAGAGAAAGCCTGGGGATGGCGGTGGGACAGAGGAGAACATGGAAGGAAAATAAAGGATATTTAGAACTAACGGCTAACATTTCATTTTAATGCACAGAGTATATTTTAATGGACTATAATGCCCAGGGCTGAAGGATAAATAAATATTAAATTTGGAAACAGTTTAAAATTGCTTATTATTTTTAAAGATTTGACTCATTGACAAGTTATTTGGGGTGGCTCACACCCATTCAGAACACTCTCATGAATGTCTTTTATGTGATTTTCCACTTGACTGAGTTTATTGAGTGTGTGAATAAAGTGTTACATTAATCATAGTTTCTAGCGTTGTGTGAGGAGGGTGGCTCAGCATGGTAAAGTCATGTGAGGGTCCCATGTTTCCAGGTGCCTGTGAACTGAGGTAGAATGCTTCTGCATTTTATCTTTTGAAGGACAAAAGATGCAGTAGCCAGCCTTGGGAGAAAACAGGTGCTGCATCAGGAGAGGCGGGCCAGCTGCCTGTTGAGAAGGCTTGGCTCGCTTAGTTTTAGAGTGGAGATAACCCAGGACAGTTACCTTTTTATGCTACTCTGTGGTAATATGGTCATAGGAGAAGGGTGGAGTCGACATTCATATCTACAAGAAACTGCTTTACAATAAAATTTCACACTCTTCATAAATCTTGTCAATCACTTCAAGTGTTTCCATTTTATTCAGACAAATATGTGAACCAAATGAGTACTTTCTCAAGGTAAAATATCCCCTTGTGACATTTAATTTTCTTGTTAAATTTAAAGTGGAATTGGGGAAAGAGTGTTACAAAAGAATGAGTGGGTAAAATGAAGTATTAACATCAAAAACACTGAAAAAAACAAAACAAACCAAAGTGCACGCATATTAAACCTTTTTCTATATGTGGTTTTTTCATAACTTGAAGTTTCATCCAATGGCCGTATCAACATATCAATGATTGTGTTTCCCTTAAAAATACAGACAAACTGGTTTAGATGGAGAGAGGGAGTTTACTGTCTACCAGCTGCTTTTAACTGGCAGGATTTTATTACAGTTCACAAATGGAGTCAGATGTGGATAGCTATTTTACAGTGTAAGTTGATGAAAAAGAATAAAATAGACATTTGTCTAATGCTGTTCAGGTCCTACGCTTGTTCTAGATATTGCTGAGCTCACCATTTGGAGGGGAGAACGAATCTGAGTTAGAACATGCTATTATTTAGTGTGTAACATCTTATTTCTTAATTATAAAAGTGTCAGTAAAATCTGCAAGTTCAGTAAATGTTTAATGCTTTTGAAAATCTCAGTCTCTTCATCTATCAGACAAAATAGATTTTATAACACAAGATTCTATTCATTTTGCTTTAATGAAAATAAAATGCGGACAGGCGAATGGAGAGATCACAGCTTAAGTCGCAGAGTCGTGTTTTTTTGTTTTTAAACTGGGATGAGGATCAGATAAATTCAGTGTGTTGCACTGGTAAAGCTGAGGGGGTGGGGACATAGCTCAGGTTATGAGCACTCACTGCTCTTCCAGAGTTCAAGTCCCAGCACACATGCTGCAACGCATTTCCACGGCCATCTGCAATGCTGGGATAAGGGAAGGCTCAGCCTCGCTGGCACCTGCATACGTGTGCCCATAGCCCCACATAGGCACACACAGACTCTCTCTCTCTCTCTCTCTCTCTCTCTCTCTCTCTCTCTCTCTCTCTCACACACACACACACACACACACACACACACACACACATGTGCCTATAGCCCCATACAGACACATACATGTGCCCATAGCCCCACATAAACACATACACACACACAGGCACACACACACACACACACACACACACACACACACACACACGTGCTCATAGCCCCACACAGACACACATGCACATTTGTGTCTGCAGCTCCCCCACAAACACACATACACATGTGCCCATAGCCCCACACAGACACACATGCACATGCCTGTAGCCCCACACAGACACATATATACACACATACAGGCACACACACACATGTGCTCATAGCCCCACACAGAGACATAGACACACACACACATGTGCCCATAGCCTCACACAGACACATAGACACACACACACATGTGCCCATAGCCCCACACAGACACACACAGATACACACACACATGTGCCCATAGCCCCACACAGACACACACAGATACACACACACATGTGCTCATAGCCCTACACACACACACACACACTCACATGTGCCTATAGCCCTACACAGACACACATACACACACATAGGCACACACAGACACAGACACAGACACACACACACACACACACACACACACACACATGTGCCCATAGCCCCACACAGATACACATGAAAACACAGAGGAGATAAAGCAGCAGCCACTCAGAAGAAAGCACAGCAGATTTCTCAGTTAAGTGAGAAGACCTCAGCAGGTAGATACAGCCCATGCCTGTCAGAAATTGAACTGAATACTGTATTTGAACCAACTCATCACCCGTTGATTAGAAACAAAACCAGAAGATAATCTGAGCTGTGCCTTCCAGAGGCTACCCCCGGATAGGATATCCCTGGCAGCAGTGTGTGGCCTGCAGAACTCTTCACGCTGAAACCCTCAGCAGCGTCCGGGACAACAGCATGGCGATCCTCTCTTTAGTTCTGAGGTGTATGTATGCTAACCTCTTGTCTCTAGGCCTTCCTTGGTTTCTCACCAAGCCCGAGTGAACCAGTTTGACATTTACCAAACATATAAAGAACACTCTTCCCTTGCTGGGACCCAAAGAGCTGAAGAATGCAAAATATTAATGATAATTTTTTAAAAAAAAATCTCAAAGTTTGCAATCTGTTTGAGAAGGCCACAAACTAAAAATAAAATACACAGAAAATGGATCATTACCCCCAAAACGTGATAGCAGACAGGGTGCGATTGATTCATTGTTGAAAGAATTCTATAACTAGTGATGGCTAAAGGTGAAGAAGAGGAGCGTCTCCATTGAATGGACATCAATGGCCGAATGGGAGAAGCTCCAACCCCCAGAGGATGGTGAGCTAGGCAGGAGGACAGCGAAGCCATTGTCCACAGGCCCAGGATAGCCTGCAAACTGTTTTGTGCATGCAGAGACTTAAGGATAGATTGAGCATTTTTAAAGTGGGAAAAAAATGCAAAAAAAAAAAAAAAACTAAAGGAGAATATTCTGTAACACAGAAGAATGTTGTGGAATGGACACTTCAGTGTGCTTAAACTTAGTTTGGTTGGCACACAGCCACTAGCCATTTGTTTATGTTTTCAACTGCTTCCCTGTAGCAATGGCAGAGCCGAGGAGTTGTGACAGAGACCAAATGTCTCACAAAGCCTAATATTTACTGTCTGGCTCTTTCCTGGGAAGGCTTGCCAATCCCCGATGTAAGAGAATAATGGGAAGAGTGGTGGAAAGGAATGTGGCAGGCACACCAGTGTGCCAGGCTGTGGGCACAAAGGAAGCCACTGAAGGTTTTGAAAGATAGGAACTGGGGCTGGAGAGATAGCTCAGCTGTTAAGAGCACTGACTGTTCTTCCAGAGGTCCTGAGTTCAAATCCCAGCAACCACATGGTGGCTCACACCCATCTATAATGAGATCTGATGCCCTCTCTGGTGTGTCTGAAGACAGCTACAGTGTACTCATATATAATAAAGAAATCTTGAAAAGAAGAAGAAGAAGAAGAAGAAGAAGAACAACAACAACAACAACAACCAACTTGTAGTAACAAAGCTCATTCCATGGGCTTCTCTGAGCACCTCCCTGGCCCTTTCTTCTTTGGATTGGTATTGTTCCTATACCTTTCCTAGAATAGCACAGAACCACACACAAAATCTGAAAGTCGAAGGTGAATCCCCAGACACGAAGAACTACCAAAAATCTTTGTCCTTTCCAGAGGGCTTGTGACGCCAAGGCATTTCAGAAAAATAATAATGGTTTCAAGACACAAATTGCAGGATTAGCTTAGCAGTGAGAGGCTCTCCTGTAGGCGGCTCCAGCAGACCCACCATGAAAGCATTTTAAATATTAAATTTCCCCCATAATATTTCCAGGGAAGCATGTTTCAGGGATCATGTTCCCAAGAGGGGAAATCTAAGAGCAGTGTAGCAAAACACACTGAGCAGCACGTCACAGTAAAAGAAAATCTCTTTGGGAAACTTGGTGAGAAAGTAACAGACTTGGGTAATTATGGAGCTTTGGAGAAATCCAATACAAACCAAATTTAAATGACAGACCAGGGCTGCCAGCCATATTTATTTTGAATTGATTATATTTAAAAAAGAATCCCAGGGAGGAATTCTTCAAGAAAACCAAAATCTGGATAAAAGCTGCATGATTTTTGTCAATGCAATGAAAATTAGGTAAAAAGTATTCATTTTAGACTTTTATCTTTCAATATGAAACAGATTTCTTTCCTCCCTAATTAGTTCATGTGAAAATATTTTTTGATTTTGTCATTTGAAAAGACATGAGACTGTTTGTTGAGCAGCGTAGAGTAAGGGCTGGAGAGATGGCTCAGAAGTTAAGAGCACTCGCTGCTCATACAGAGGGCTTGAATTCAGTTCCCAGCACCCACGTGGTGGCTCAAAGCCACCTGTAATTGCAGCTTTGGGGCACCTCTGCTGACCTCCGTGGGCACTGACTATGGGCACACACATATAGACACACGCACACACACACACACACACACACACACGGTGCAGATGCATACATGCAAACATGACACGTTGTGCACATGAAATACAAATAAATACCAGTATATTACCATTAACAGGTATCTTAAAGATTTAGCCACATGTCCTTGGGTACATGTCCACACATAACCGCATGTCTGAGTGGAGTCTTAGCGGAAGCACCTGCTTTTGGATGTGAAAAGGGTGAGACGGTTTCTAGAAAAAGCCATTTCCTATACTGACATAGAAGAGAAGAGAATGATTTTCTCATAACACCTCCTAATGGATCTTCTAGTCAGCCCTGATGGAAGTATGATTTATGTAGTGGATGACAAGGAGAATTTTATTGTATCTGGAATTCATTTAGCATCTTTACATGGGAAAGTTTGAGACCAATTAAAACCTTAATAAATGACTCTGTTGAATATAAATATATTAAATTAATGTGTGTGCAGGGTGAAATTGGAAAAGTTATGAGAGTCTGACTTTTAATTCTATCAGGGAACTGTGTCATGAGTCTGAGAACTACTTGGTAATGGAGCTGTTTATAATGAAACAAAAATGAATTTAAATGGCAAAATTTTAGCTCAAGACTTCTGATATCTCATGAGTCCTGAGGCATGCTGATATCTCCCTGGTGACAGGCCAGGCTGAGTGAAAAGATGGAACAAGAGAAGTCAAGAAGATACTGGTGACTCCAGGCTCTCATCTCACAGGGAAGTTGGCCCCTTGGAGAAGTTGGAGAAAGGAAGGGAGTCTTTGGTAGGTGGTAATTTTTGTGGGAAGAAGGTGTGAACAGACTGGCTGTGCATGGGGTGAGCTGGTTAGCTTTTTCTGTCAACTTGACACAAGGTAGAATCATCTGCGAAGAGGAAATGTCAATTGAGGAATTGTCTCCATTGTATATTGGCCTGTAGCCAATGGACATTTTCTTGATCAGTGATTGATTTGGGAAGACCTAGCCCTCTGCGGGTAGCGCTGCGTCTGGACCAGGATGAATCAGAAGGCAGGCTAAGCTCGCCGTGAGGAGCCAGCCAGTAGGCAGCACTACTCTGTGGCCTCTGATTCAGTTCCTAGCTCCAGGTTTCCCGCCTTGAGTACCCGTACAGATGACCTTACTCAGTGACAGGCTGTTACAGGGAAGTGTAAGCCAAATAAATTCCTTCTTCCCTAAGTTGCTTTTGATCATGGTGTTGATCACAGCAAAATAAAGCCTAGGGAAGGCAGGGTCTGCCAGGATCGGGCATGCAGGGCCATTGATAATGTGTTTCCCAGGGGTTGAGGGTTGAGAAGGCAGGACAGTGCCTCTGATCTGCACATGGTTATAGGATCTCCTCACTCACTGCACACTCACTGAAGCCTTTGCATCTTCCTGTGGCTCTCTTGCACATCTGTGGTGGTCACCTCTGTGGTAGTTGCTTAGTTACTGTGACAAAAACAGCTGTGAGAAAAAGCAACTTAGGTGGCGAGAAAGGGTTCCTTCTGACTCACAGTGTGAGGGGAGGGTCCCTTGTGTGGGGAATCCAAGACAGCACCTGGCTCGAGACAACTGGTTACCCTGTATCCATGATCACAGGGAAACCAAACCTGCCTTTCCACTGACACCTCTTCCAGAACCCTATCCTAGGGGACAGCCCTGCCCAAACTCAAGGCAGCTCTTCCTTCCTAGTTTAAACGTTTTTGGACATCCCCTCTAGACCACACTCAAGCTTTCACAGTTGCCACCTGAGACCACAGAAAACAGATATTTGCATTATGACTCATGACAGTTACAAAGTAGCAATGAAACAATTTTACAGTTGGGGGGGGGGGTCACTGCATCATGAAGAATTGTGTTAAAGGGTCACAGCATCAGGAAGGTTAAGAACCACTGTCCCAGACAGACTCAGATGTGTGTACTCACGGTCATTTCAAATCCAGTGACGTTGTGTATTCACGGTCATTTCAAATCCAGTGACGTTGACAATGAATGTTATTTGTCCTAGAATCTTAGAAGGTATAGACAGTAATTTAAGGTTGTTTTTTTTTTTTTTTTTTTTTTTTTTTTTTTTTTTTTTTTTACCAAATTAAGCAAACCCAACATGATATTGTAAACCCAAAGAGTGCTGAGTTCCCTACACACTGGTCAGTTGACTGTGGTACATAAGATGGCTGACTTCTAAGTTCAGTTCCCCGTCCCCATGGTGCTGGAGGGTCAAATGAGGCAAAACATTTGACCACAGAAGGTTTTTGTCTTATTATTAATTCTGGAAACAGGTGCTCTTGGATTTAAGTTACATAACTTAAGAAGTTGGAGAATCAGATTATACCTATAGACTAGCCTAAGCTATTCTTGATGTTTGGCCCAGTTTAAAACAAAAATATCTTGGCTACATTTTCCTACCTACTCACCTCCTACAAATCTGGCTGTACCTCCATTCCCTGGCAGATTCAGAACCTGTCTTTATTTCTAACCAAAAGCTTTTCTGTGTAGTCCTTCCAAAGCAGCAGTTGTTAATCCTATTTTATAAAATTCTAGTTTAGGTTTATCTTGGCATTTCTTGCTTTTGACTTTAGTAAGCGAACCACTACTTCTTGCTCTACTTGGTCATAATCTACGAGTCTTGATCGAAACTTAACATTTGGGGGCTGGGGAGGCGTCAAGGTTAGCCAAATGCTTGCTATGCAAAGACGAGGACCTGTGCTTAGAACCCCGGAATCCATGTAAAATTAGGCCAGGAATGGTGGTACCTGCTTGTACCCTGACTCTTGGGAAATAGAGACAAGGTGTTGCTGGAACTTGCTGGGCAGACAGCTTCACTGAATTGGTGAGAGATCTTGACTCAAAAAATAAGGCATAGAGGGGTGATTCTCAACCTCTGTGGGTCGTGACCCTATTTGGGGGTTGCATACCAGATAGACATCCTCCATATCAGATACTTGAAAAATTACAGTTATGAAGTAGCAATGAAATAATCTTATGATTGGGGGTCACCACAACATGAGGAACTATATTAAGGGTCACAGCGTTAGGAAATGTTGAGAACCACTGATATAAAATGATCTAAAAAGACACTTAACATCAACATGTATGCACACATGAGCACATACACACATGTACATTCCCACAGAGAAAAGTATCACTTTGGAAAGCATGGATGTGGGTGCGCAATTGGCTGTTCAGGTGAAAAGCCGTGTCAGGGTAGGTGGGTGGAGAACCTTCATCACGTCCTTGCCAATCATGTGCATTAACTCTTCAGCAGCCACACCCTTCTGAGACCCCACCCCCACCCCAAGGATGACCGGAGCTACTCTCGGCTTCAGCTGTAATCTTTCTATCTCCAGTGCAAAGTTTGATTCTGTAAATTCCTATTTATCACTTGAAAGTGGTCATTGTGCCAAGAATTGAGGTGAATGAACTCACTTTTAACTCTGCTAAGATACGAAGATTAGAGAGAAGCCAAGAGGCTTGGTCAAGTTCACCAAGGGCCCTTCCCAAGTGCACTGCAGATTTTCTGGAGAGAGAGAGCGTGAGTGAGTGAGAGAGCGTGAGTGAGCGAGAGAGCGTGAGCGAGCGAGTGAGAGAGAGAGAGAGAGAGAGAGAGAGATATGCTCAAACTACTTTTCCTGTTCCTCTTTCTCCTCCTCCTCCTCTTCCTCATCTACTTCTTTTTGGAAAGAGGTCTGTTTTTATTTTTGAGATTATAATGACAAAATTTCTCTCTTCTGTTTCCTCCCTCCATACCTTCCTATATACCTCTCCCTGTTCTTCAAATTCAGGACCTGTTTTTAAAATCTAATTGTTATTACATGCATATATGCATATACACATACTCCTAAATATAACCCATTCGATCTATGCAATATTCCCTTGTATGTACATTGCTCTTTCTTCGTTGTTAGGAGTCTGCTCCCTGCTGGGGAAGGCCTTTACTGTGTCACGTGTCTCTCGTGTTTTCCCTCTTTACTCTGATCTTGCCCTGATATCAAAGACCACAGAAAACAATCTCTTATTGCTGACAGGTCTTCTAGTTACATAAAGAGTTTTCCCTCCAGCTAATCAGATTAATAAAACTTACATGAATGAATGAGTGAGTGAATTAATGGGTGAATGAATGAATGAATGTGGGATCTAGGAAATAACTCAGTGCACAAAGGCACTTGTCCCCAAGACTGACAACACAAGTTTAACTTCTGGACCATTTGGTAGAAGTTGTTCTCTGACCTCCACATACACCTCGTGTCAAGAGTGTCCTACTGCAAGGACTAAACACAGTCCTGGCCTGCTGTGCCACTTAGGGCTCCTATTGCTGTGATGGAAGACCATGACCAAAAGCAACCTGGGGAGAGGGCAGGACCCCGGGGCAGGAGCTGATGATGCAGAGGCCATGGAGGGGTGCTGCCTACTAGCTTGCTCCCCATGGCTTGCTCAGTCTGCTTTCTTGTAGAACCCAGGGCCACCAGCCCAGGGCGGCCCCACCCACAATGGGCTGGCCTTCCCACATCAATCACTAAATAAGAAAATGCCCTACAAGTTTGCCTACAGCCTGATCTTATGGAGTCATTGTCCTTTCACTGGAGTCTCCAGTGTCTCCAGCGATGGTCAAGTTGACATAAGACTAGCCAGTACACCTGCTAAGACCATTTATTAAAGCTTCAGTTTCAAGTATGTGATCTTCATCGAACCGGACTTATGCATGTGCCTTGAAGACTGGGGTGGGGGAGGTGGGTGTGGGTGTGGGTGGGGTGGGTGGGGAGGGACGGGGAATGGGTCGAAGTGGCAACAGAGCAGAGTATAGTACACCCTGGAGACAGACAGAGCTTGCCTGGGAGCAGGTGGTTTGAACAAGGTTCTAGTCTCTCCAGCATCTCTTGTTGGTTTGGTTTGGTTTGGTTTTTTGAGACAGGGTTTCTCTGTATAGCCTTGGCTGTCCTGGAACTCACTGTGTAGACCATGTTGGCCACAAACTCAGAAATCTGCCTGCCTCTGCTTCCCAAGTGCTGGACAGGCATGCGCCACCACTGCCCGGCACTCTCCAGCATCTTTCCTGTGACTCTTCCTGGGTCTCTCAGTGTTGAATGTCCTCAGCAACAACATGCCAATTCCCAGGAACAGTTCTTGTCTGTTGGTGTGGGAGCCGTCTCATGACCCTCAGTCACTCTCAGGTCACATGCTTTTCCCGAGGCTGTGCAGGCGTTAATCTGACGAGGGAGATGTCTTTAAGGTAGATGTTTGCGGGGGGAGGGGGGTGTAATTTAAAGACTTCTATGACTTCTAGGTGGCAGAAATGTGTGCATCTACAGACGTTTCTTACCTCTGGTCATGACATCTCCTTGTAGAAATGATTGTTCTCTCCATAGGGCTGGTTTGGGAGTCAGCCTTTCCTTATTGTCTGTCACACACAGAGTCCACTAAGGACCCAGAGAGGACCAGGCTCCTCTTTGCACGTGTCACCTCTTGGGTAAATCTGGCACAATGTTCTTTAACACAGTTAAAGGTTTGACAGTTCAGGGTGGATGGTTGAAAACGGCCTCCCTAGATGTCCAGACTTAACAGGAAAGCTAATATGTAGCTTGGTTGTTGAAATTTTAACCAAGTTCTCTAAATTCCAAGATTATAACAGTGAGTAGCAAAGTCCTGTGTATCATACTCTGTCCATACCTGTACACACATGAGCATTATCTTTATACTTTGTGTCTTTATGGACATAGGCATCATACTAACTTGCAACCGGGCACAACAGTCACAGCCGCATACGTTTATGAGCCCATATGCCGCACATGCTGTGCACAATGCCACATTGTGTGAAGGTTATGGCTTTTTTTTGAAGACCAAGAGTGAGTGTCCAATCTTTCAGCCTCTCTAGCTGTTTGTGTTTTCAGATTAACAGACAATCATAACAAGAGAAGCACACCACAGAATTCTGCAGTGCCAAAGGCTAGCCCTGGGCGCTTCCAGCTGCTTTCGAAGAATCCTGTGATGGGCCCCATGCCTGCATCGGAATGGTGCCAAAAAAAAAAAAAAAAAAAAAAAAAAAAAAAAAAAAAGCTAACTTTTCGGGAAGTGGCACATCTGTGGGTTCTCCGATGGGCGAGCGCAGCGGGAAGGTCCCCTTTCTGTCCTCAGGTTACACCAATCTGGGTCGGCTGCGAGCCGGGCTTTGCACACCTCCATCTACAGAAGGGTTTGGGAAAAAAGGGCTAAGTAGTAGCAGCGGTGGAGTAGCAAGCAGTTGCGGGCTGCACGGAGGGCACGTGACTAGGGGCGGGGCCTCGTGTGGCGCCAGCCAGTGGCGGGGCTCGGGGGTGGGGCCTGAGCGCGCAGCTCCCGCGGCCCGGCTCGCTCTGCGGGAATGTGGGCTGGAGTGGTCCAGCTGCGGGGCCGAGGTGCAGCGAGCCACAGGGTCGATCCGTAGCGCCATGGCCTGCATCCTCAAGGTAACCGCTCGGCTGTGGGCCGCATGCGAGCTCCGCCTGCTGGGTGCGCAGAGGCGTGGAGCCCGCCGCGGTCCCGCCGCATCCTCAGCCCGCCCGTCTCTTCCTGGCGTCGGCTTCCTTTTTGTTCCTTTGGCCAAGGCATCTGGGTGGGAGACTATGCAATGTGCTTTGGGCACAGACTCCTTGCCTGCACTGCTGCTGGCCGGCTCCTGCCTGGAAGGAGCTGGCCAGGGAGCGCGCAGCGGCGTGCCGAATGATGGGTATAACAGGCGGAGCAGAGGGTGCTCCGAGCCTCGGGTCAGGGCAGCCCGCGGCCTGTGGGGGGCCATGGGCTGAAAAGGAGTGGCCCAGCATGGGTGAGGGGCACAGCGGTTGAGAAGAGGAGAGGGTGCGGAGAGCTCGCAGCCTTTGCTCCTGGGAACACATAAACTTCTTGGTCCACAGGTAGCCCTGTAGGGATGAGTTTTCTGAGGAACTAGCTCCAGGTGCCGGGACTTCAGTTGGAAAAGTTTATTGGATGAAAATAGGTAGAACGTTGGACTTCCTTAGGCCCACTGTGAAGAGACAACACCTACTCAGAGTCCAGCCCTGTTTTGCTGGGTTCTTTCAAGCCCTGATTCATTCCACGTTCTTAGTGCCTGCCTCAGCCACAGGCTCGAAGACTTTGGGTGGACCTACTTGGTGAGGACCTCCCCTGGGAAGATTTCGCAGGGAAAGTTCACTCCCCGTCCCGTTCCGGTTTTTCCTTACTGTCGTTATTCAGTTGTCCAGGCTGACTTCATAGATCCAAACATGAGCAGCGTGAAGGTTCCTCACACCTGAGAGAAAACAAAGGTGTTTGGTTTCCAGCCCGGAGACATGCTGTGTGACCAAGGGCAATACAGAGGACAGTTCTGTGTGTCTAGCACTTGATAAAGTCTTGGGCTGCTGTTGTAGTTGTTTCAATCCATCCTTACCCAGTGTGAAGCGAGGTAGCAGACACTTACTGTGACTTTCCTGAACTTGCTGTTGTTTTGGAAAACTTTCCAGGACATGGCCAAAGGTGGCAAAGTCAGGAGGAAATAATCCATTAATATCGCAGAATTCAACTTTAACTCACAGGAACTGGAACTAGGTCATGGCTCCATCTCTATTTATTTGCGTCATTTGCTAAAAGGAAACTGAGGAGCCCGACGTGTACTGTTGTTGGTCATGTCTTTCTGTATTGGTTTTCCCGTCCTTTCTGTCTTTGTGTGTATGTATGATCTGGTGTGATGCTGGTGAATGAACCTTTACAGATGCCGAGCGCGTGTCTGGTCACAGGGCTATATCCCCAGATCCCTTGAGGTCTCTTCAGTCCCGACCCAAGGGCACACATCGATCTCGTTCTAATGCTGTACCTCCATGCTTGCCTTCAGACCCTAACCATGAATGAAGACGAATAAAGATCAAACACATTCATCTGAATTCTGCCTCTGCCTCTTGTCACCTGTGTGGCCTTGGACAAGTTATACATCTCTGAATGCTAATTTCTTCAGCATAAGAGCAAAATAGTCACACATACTTTGTAGGGACGAGAAGGACTCAGGGATACAGGTGTGTCATGCCACAGCTTTCCTGATGCCTAGTAACAATGACTTAGTCACGACATTCTGAACCCTCAGTCTTTCTATAAGATGTAACTTTGATTCCTTCATAAGCCATGAAGGGCCACTGTGCTTGTTGGCAACTCCACTTTTAAGGGAAAGAATCTTGAGTTACTTAAACTCAAAGTTAAGGACAGAGTGAACCTGGATTCTGACCCCCATCTTAAACTGTCTTCATGCTTTAAAACTGTTGCAGGGGTAACTCCAGGAGTCCGTATACTATTCAGTATATTCAGTATACTGCTACTATGAGCGACGGGGTGCATTTACTTTTTTCTTCTTTTACTCTTTTAGTGGTAACTTGGACTGTGCAGCATGATGCTGTGGTCTGTAAATGTATCCGGTGACATTCATGCCCGGATCAGTTCATGGCTATCCTGGGCTACTAGCAGCCTGCTGCGTGCAGACTGGACCTTCTTGGTCCTGGATGGCCCCTGAGGGTCCTGGTAGCCCGCGCTTTAAAAAGCAGCACTTGGTGGAATGAGGAGCACAAGTTCAGAACAGGAGGAATGCATTCTGCGCAAGCCCAGCCTTTGTATTTGATTTTGGCCTCTTTTCTTCCAAAGTATAGAGAAATGTGTGTGACTATTATAATTAATTTTAACTGTGTTGTAGCAAACAGAAAATGATAGACTTCTTGTTGTTTTTAATGAAATATTTTTTTGCAACACCCTGAACCTAGTTGGGTATTGGAAATAGTCTGGCCGGATGATCAAACTGTAAAGGGGCAGATTAGTAGGGGAACAGTGTATGTATTTTGTCTGATGTTCACGGTCTTCTGCGTATGCATGCATATGTGTATGTCCTCCTCCTGTGTATGCATGCATGTGTGTAACTTATACATAGATAAACTACATATACACATACACATATATATAATGTATGTCTTCCTCCTGCAGTGTTCCCTGGTGACCTCTTTAGTCCCTGCCTCCAGGTTCCTGCCTTGAATTCTTACTCTAATTCTTTCAATGATGGACTAGAAACTATAAAATGAAATCATTCCTTTCCTCCTTAAGTTGCTTTTTTTCGGTCATAGTGTTTTATCACAGCACTTCAAAGAAAACTAAGATAAGGGGTTATTAGGTCTGAGGGTTAATATCCCACTTTACCAAACAGTGATATATTATGAAGACGTGACAGGACAAGAAAGGGGCTTGGGCTGTATGTTCCCAGTGCCAGGAAATGACGGAGAAAGCCAAGAGAAATGGGTTTTGTTTGGGCATATTTATCTGGGTCTTGACCCTCTAATGGTAAGAATGTTCTATTCCTGGCATGCTTTACAAATCAGTGCTTTGCAGAAGCCTTTTGCTTCCCTTACCTTGTGAAGAGTAAAATAGCCAGGGTTTTGGGCAAGCATGGTGAAGCATGGGGGTTTACAGAGACAGAGCTGCCAGGCCACCGCCAAGGCCACTTCGCGCTGACTGTCAGAGCTGACTGAAATGTAATCATTGTGGGCAGAGACTTTCTTATCCAAGGAGATTGTGTCTTCCTTCCTACCTAGGAGAACACCACTGTGTTCTCATGGCTACCTGTATAAGAATGGGGATCTCTGAGAGCAAAAGCTGGGACCTGGCCGCTGACAGTGGTCTTTAAGGCACCCTGAAATGTTCTGTGGAGACACTGCGCATACAGAGGGCCCACCTGGCCCTGGGTGGAACCCATTCTCCTCACAGAGCTCCTGTGTTCCCCTCCCAGGCTTCCTAAGAGTCACTTACATTGTGGAATGCGTACGCCTGTTTCACATTGCAAGGGCCCTGATCACAGACACGTGGGGTTTAACTATGTCTCTACCACTAGCTGGACCACAGAAAGTTCTTTTCTGATTTTTAATTTATTACTGCCCCAGTTTCCAAAATGGGGGTGACCCTGCGTCTCTGAAAAGGCCATTGTAAGGGGAAGTGAGGATATCTGTGCTGTGGGTGCACTTCCTGCCTTCATTAGACTGCTCTGCTGCATTGCCCTGATAGACAGCGAGCCCTCAATTCTATAGCCACTGCTTTCCCAGAGGGAGGTCCCTTGGCTCTCTACTGAATCCCCTGCCTTCACCTGCCGCAGCCTCTAAAGAGAGAGATCAGAGAGATTGAGGTATTCAAGCCTTTAAAATTTACTAGATTAGAAAAGTAGCCACTTTAATTTGTAGTTATTAGTGAAGTCAAGTTTTACATATCTAGTAGCCATTTATCTTTCTGGTGTTACAGAAACATCATAGTTTTATATAATAAAAACGATTTCTGTTTTCTTCTATGATTTCTTCCTGGGGTGAGCAAGTACTTTTTGTACACTTGTGATATGTAACACATCTCTGTTGAATTGCATTGAGTTCTGTATCCACTGCTGGTGTGGATATCAGAGAGTCTGTGGCTACTTTTACTCTCTTCTACAGTTATCTGTCCTTATAAATGTATCCAGTTGATAAGAAATTACATAATTGTGATGCAAAATCACAAACTTACTATCTTCTCATTAAGACTTTTCTCCCTCTACCCTGGAGGATGGGATGCTTCACCACGCTGCCTCAGTTTGAATTTGGGAGAAACTCTGGGCTGTACCCCGAGCTCCTGTTCTCATCCCAGAGCCTTGTATTTGGTCTGCGTTGGAGTGAGGCTCTCTTCTTGGGAGCTCTTTACAGTTTTCCATTTTTGTCACTGTCCTTTCAGAGCAGAGCTCAGGTGCAGTGCCCACAAACCCGTCGGGGCTTTAGGTCTTACCTTTGCTCTGTGAGCCCCGGGGATGACCAGGCCTAGCGTGGCCTGCGCCTTCTTTCAGAATCCAGCTCCTGTCTTCATGGTCCACCTCTCCCCTGCTCACCCACTCTCGACCTCCACACACTCCTGAACCCCAACTCTGGTCAGCCTGGGGATCACCCACTCTTGACCTCCACACACTCCTGAACCCCAACTCTGGTCAGCCTGGGGATCACCCACTCTTGACCTCCACACACTCCTCAACCCCAACTCTGGTCAGCCTGGGGATTACCCACTCTTGACCTCCACATACTCCTGAACCCCAACTCTGGTCAGCCTGGGGATGAGGGTGTTGAGGTTTGTGGTCCCAGCTGTGAGACCTAGGCCTTGGTTCCCTTAACTCTGAATTGAATAGTCCACAGGCCAGGGCACACTCTTGTGTGTGAGCATGCCGTGTGTGTGTGTGTGTGTGTGTGTGTGTGTGCAGACTCTGGGAGATGGATATGCATGCTCTGAATGTGAGTATTTTCTGAGGATGAGCCTGCTCTGGCCTGGGAGTGAGACTGGAAAAGCGACTTTCTATGAAGCAGCAACGTAGCATCTATACCGTCCTTGTGACCACAGCTGTCAGCTTGGCTTGTTTCCATAATGTTTTCTGCAGGAAATCCCCTTCTGACCTCTCCATCTACAGAATTTCTGCACCATGCATGAGGAACCCTAGGAATCCCTACTCCATAAGCAAGAAGACAGTGTGTCTAATTTGTGATGGCACTTCTGACCATTGCCCAGGCCAAGCCCAGGACCTCCCTGACTGGACAGGTGTTTTTGCTGTGTGTGTTGGTATACTCTGGGGACTAAGTGTTCTCTGGTGTGAGCATGCCCTGTATATAGTGTGTGTCTGTGTGTGTGTGTGCATGCACATGAGTGTGTATGTGTGTGTGTGTATGAGAGAGAGAGAGAGAGAGAGAGAGAGAGAGAGAGAGAGAGAGGAAATGTATGAATGTATGTGTATGCTCTGGAGGATGGGGGGATGGATATGCATGCTCTGTGTATGAACTTGCTGTGTGTGTTGTGTATTGTGTGTGTGTGTGTGCATTGTGAGGGATGGATATGAATGCTCTGTGTGAGCATGCCCTGTGTGTGTGTGATTGTGTGTGTGTGTGTGTGCACTCTGGGGGATGGATATGCATGCTCTGTGTGTGAGCATGCCGTGTGTGTGTGTGTGTGTGTGTGTGTGTGTGTGTGTGCGTGTGCATTGTGAGGGATGGATATGCATTTTCTGTGTGTGAGCATGCCCTGTGGTGTGTGTGATTGTGTGTTTGTGTGTGCACTCTGGGGGATGGATATGCATGCTCTGTGTGTGAGCATGCTGTGTGTGTGTGTGTGTGCATTATGAGGGATGGATGTGCATGCTCTGTGTGTGAGCATGCCCTGTGTGTGATTGTGTGTATGATTGTGTGTGTGTGTGTGTGTGTGTACTCTAGGGGATGGGTATGCATGCTCTGGATGTGAGTATTTTCTGAGGATGAGCCTGGCCCCACCTGGAGTGTGTGGCAGGCGTAGGCAGTACTCTTTGGATTGGCGTTACAGTAGTAGTCAGCAGTTTGTTGGACAGCTGAGTCTCCCGGCTAGCGCTTGACCTAAGAAGACTGTAAAACGGAGTCTAGGAAAGCTAAGTAGCCTGTCCCAGGCTCCAGAAGTGGCAGAAAGAGGTTGACACTGGGCCTGTGTGGCTGTTGGAAGTCTCTTTGACATTTATTGGCAATAAAGGGATTGATTTCATATCCTATCTTCTACCCTAGGTCCAATTGGTGGGGGACCTCTTTGTACATGTTTTTATTTGTGCCTTCCTCAAAGTTGCCTTGTGATATTGAAACTTGGGGGGGGGAGGGGCAGAGAGACTGAGGAGGTAAGGAGGTGGTAATTCTGTGTCTGGAAGGGAACAGCCTCTGGACTGGGGCAAGTCAAGCCAAAGTTCAGCCACATGTGCTAGCAATTTTGAGGGTGGGAGGGAGGGGGTAAAATCTCGTGGGGGAAGGGAGGGTGTGAGAGAGTGGGGGATGTGACTGAGGGAGGAAGTGGGGTAGAGAGGGGTGGCAGAGAATTAGAGTAACTCAGCCCCCCACACCCCCTAAAGCTCTGGGAAGAGACCTTAACATTTTTTATTTATAAGTGCATTATATATATTTACTTATTACATTTATTTTGCATATAGATTTAAATATAAGGCCCACAAGCTGTATGACCTCAGGTTCTTTCACTCTAGTCTGCCCTAGGTAGCATTGGGACGCCAATGTGCAACTCTGACTGTGCTGTGGCTGCAGGGAGCAGAGCCAGCTGACACACTGTTACCAAATGCTGATAGCTGCATTGTGTTTCTTGGGTGTGGGCTTTTTTTGTGTAAGGGCCTTAACTCTGAGGCTAGCCAAAGCCCACTATTGACTTACGAAGTAATTCTTTCCAAAAGGAAAATCTGTAGCTGTTGGTGTCCACCTGAGGGTGGACACTGGGTGATTCTTTTTTGTTTTCTGGCTTTAGGGGAGGTGCCGAGGGCTCTTTCTCTAAGTGGACAGAGTACAAATGACCCGAATCCCCAAGAGGCCCATTATTCAGGTTGTGGATAACCCAGGCCTGTTACTGTTCAGCCATCCTGTTATATACTTTTGATGTGTGTTCCTGCCAATTAGTGCCTCAGTAAGGCCGGGGAGGAGGAGGGAGAGCTGAGTCTCAAGTCCGCTGGTTCTGCTTCTCATTAACAGCTCTAGGAAGGGTCAGTGGGAAGAGGGCAGGAGGGGCGGGAGGATGGGTGTGCGGTCACCATTGCCGCCTGTCCTTGATACAGCAGGAGAGTGGGCTAGGTCTGAAACCTTGGCCCAGGATCTCAAGCAGGTTTAATGAACAGCAGCCTCTGTGTAGGTGACACTCCCCAAGACCTCCTTTAACCCCGGGTCCCATATCTCCAGCCACCATTTCATTTCCTGTGTGGTGTGGAGGGTAGGCTGACCACATCTGTTCCTTGACAAAGGTGGGGGCAGTTAGCCCATGAAAAAGTTTGCTGGAGACAGGGCAGGAGAAGTGGCATCCTGTTCTTGGAGTCTTTCCTGTGTGGTGTCAAAGCCAGGCATGGACGCGGTAAACACAAGTCTGCCCTCCCTCACCCACTCTTTTGTGACAAGATTTTTCCTGGGCAGATGCAGCACACGCATCTCCTCGACCCAGATCGGAATCCACAACAGACCCAAGTGTGGATGCCACTGTTGGTGAACCAGTGAGTTTTATCGGGGTTTCTCACAGGAGCAGAGATGGCTCAAAGCCAGCTGTATTATCAAAGCCCACCCAGCACAGGTGGCAGCTCACAAGCCTGGGAACCTGGAGCACACTGCACAGCCAGCAGGCAGTTCAGCAGGTTGGGGAGTGTCCTTCCCAAGTGCCCCAGTCACTCTAAACCTCTTCTAGTCAGCATGGTGGTCTGGTCTCTTCTTTGAAGATTGGCTTGATTGAGGAGTCTCCGTAGTCATTATTGTTTACTTTTGGGGGAAGGTAGTGATTCTGCTCAGTTTCAGGGACTTCCTGAAGCTATTCTGAATTGTTTACTTTCTGTTTTAATTCTGTTTGTCTTAAGAAGCTTCCCTCCAGGATGTAAAGTTTCAACCTTGGAGGGAAACTGCTATACAACACCTACCCACCTACTCACATTTTAGCTCAGACTGGAAAATTGAAAACTGTTGAGTGTCAAAGACTGACTTCTAATTTCAGAGGCTGTTTTATTTCTTAGTGAAAATTGTCTTTGATTGTTTTTAAAACTGTTTGAATCTTGCTACGAGGAGGTCAGGATTGCAGAGGACATGGAAGGGAAGTATGAGTGGGAATGGGGATCTGGGGTTAAAGTCTGGTCACATAGTCACTGGAGATTTCAGAACCGGAACTTGCAGATGGCTGTTCAGAGGCTGATCTTTGGGGGACAAATTGGGTTTGAATTTGTGCCAGGCAGGGCAGTGGTTACTGGGGTTTTGTTTGGTGTAAGTATGACAGCATCAATGTTTCTAAAGAAGAAGTGAGTCTCAGACATTGAGTCAGGCATTCTGGCACCTCTGTAGTGTTTGGGTGACAGGAAGAACTCGGGGTATAGTTATAGCTCCCCTGCCTTTGGGCCTGCTCTGGTGTGTTGTGAGGAACAGCACCGTGCTGGTGTGCTTCTCTGTGTCTGAGCAGCCTGTGGGAAACCACGCAGCCCACAGAGGTCTATCTCACTCCTCCCCGCGCTCTCCTCTCTGCCTTCTCTCCTTCTCTCTCTCTCCCCTCTCCCCCCTGTTTCTCTTCTCCCCTCTCTCCCTCTTTCCCCCTCTCTTCTCTCTCCCCTCTGCTCTCTCCTTTCTCTCTTCTCCCCTCTCCTGGTTGCCTTCTGTCTCTTTCCTTTTCTCTGCCCCTCCCCCATCCTACTCTCAGACAACCACAGGAGAGCTTGGTGAACCAGTAAGGTGTTTTATTGAATTACTCACAGGAATATGGGTAAGGGCTTACACTCTTACTGTGTAGCCTCAAGGCAATGCTCCCCCTGCCTCAGTCTCTTAGTGCTGAGATTACAAGCCATGCCTAGTACCACCTACACATTTCCTAAGATCTACGCTACTGGTGGGATTGTAAGATGGTATAATCACTCTGGAAATCAGTCTGGTGGTTCCTAAGAAAACGGACATGACACTTCCGGAGGACCTTGCTATATCTCTCCTGGGCAGATACCCAGAGGATTCCCCAGCATGCAATAGGGACACATGCTCCACTATGTTCGTAGCAGCCTTATTTACAATAGCCAGAAGCTGGAAAGAACCCAGATATCCCTCAATGGAGGAATGGATACAGAAAATGGAGGATATATATACACAATGGAGTACTATTCAGCAATTAAAAACAATGAATTCATGAATTTTTTAGGCAAATGGATGGAACTGGAAAATATCATCCTAAGCGAGGTAACACAATCACAAAAGAATACACATGGAATGCAATCATTGATAAGTGGATATTAATTAGCCCTGAAGCTCTGAATACTGAAGATGCAATTAGCATATCAAATGATTCCCATGAAGAAGGAAGAAGAGGGCCCTAATCCTGGAAAGGCTTGATCCAGCATTGTAGGGGAGTACCAGGACAGAAAAAAGGGAGGGGGAAAGATAGGAGAATGGATAGAGAGAAGAGGACTTATGGGACATATGGGGGGGGACTGGGAAAGGGGAAAGTTTTTAGAATGTAAACAAAGAATATAGAAAATAAAAAAATTAAAAAAAGATACACGTAGAATTTATGCAGCATATTTTATTAACCAAAACGATCAAAACCAACTTCATTTTAATAGATGACCAGTATGTAATTATTAATGAAATGTTATGTTGCTTTTGCATATTCCACATTCAGAGTATATTTTTCAATTATAGTATGCCTCAATTTAGTGGCTAAATTTTCCTTAGATATTTTCGACTTGTATTTGATGGTTTAAAGAAGTAGATTTCATTTGCTTTCCAATAACTGGGTGAAGCTCCTTGTTTTTTATTATGAATTGATTAAAATGAAATGGAATAAACAGTGCAGTTTCTTAGTTGTACTTGCGAGGATTCAATGCCCAACAACCACACCTGGTTACTGACTACTCCTTTGGTCAACACAGCCCCTGTCAGGAGGGAGATTGTAGGGCTCAGACAATGAGCATAGTCAAGGAACTCCGAAAAGATGCCCCTCAGATCGGAACCAAGGCCTTGGTACATATGCTGGTCAGATTCTTAGAAAGGAAAGGAAGGCGGGGGATGTGCAAGTCAGAGTGCCTGACCCGGGGACACTTGTGAACCTTTGAGCGGCCCTTGAAATCTCATCTGAGTTTCTCCATGAACTGATCCAAATCCTTCCCAGATGTTCCGCAGCTGTGAATTCTCCCCAGGGTCTGCTGCTCTGTGGGATGTGCAAGCTAGCTCTTTGGTCTCAGTATGGTGGTGTGAGTTCCTGACGGCTTTGAGGTCAGAGGCAGAATTTATACACTTTGATTTGTTTCGGTGCTCCAGGAGGCTGTTGCACATGGAGGGACAATTTGGATATACAGGATAAACCCTGCCTTCTTTGGGAGTTCCTCTGTGTCTTTGTACGCATACACTCAGCTCCGTCTCAGAGATCCATTACGGTGGTGTGCGGAGCCCTTTTGTTCACCTGCGTGTGGCTGCTTCGTGTCCACCTTGGCAGCCTCACCCTGCCCCCTATCAGCTTCTTCTCTCAGGTCGAAGAAGAACGGTCATGTTCACCGTTTTTAAAGAGTGCCCATGTATGTAGCAGGGACAGGCCGTGCCGTTTGCTGCTGAACCTTATCTAGTGTCTGTGCCAGGCAGCCTTTCAGATCCTTCCAGATGTTTATCTTACAGAAAGCTGTCAGAGTGGGTGGCATTTGCTTTCATTGCATAGATGGGAGACTCTGGTCCACAGAACTTAGTGTGAGCTAATGTGAGCCTTCTGGGCCAGGGCACATAGGCCTTGAGGTCCTCTAAGAGTGACTTCTGCATTAATAAGTAGCTGTAAAAAAATCTGAAGGGCAGTAAGATTTCATGACATCGAAAATTATGTGATATTCCCATTCGGTGTCCTAAGCTATCTGTATTAGAACATTGCTACGTTCTCTCTATCCCATCGGCTTCATGTCTGTCTGTCTCATCCACGGCGTGTCAGCGACAGAGATGAGCTGAGACGGGATAGTATCATCTACGACACCAAGGACGCTGTGGGTCTGACTACAGTAAACTTTGCCGGCTCTGTTTTGAGTTGCCTTCTCTTCTTTTGTCACTGTGAACCAAGCCAAGGGCTTTGTGGTTCTCCCTCATTAGATCAGGCCTTGCAACATCCACTGCACAAGAGCCAAGCTCTGCAAAGGGAAGGGGACTGGAGCTTAGCAAGGACGTAACTCTTGGGTCTCATTTACAGGGACTGGAACTCGCAGCCAAAGCACAGGTTCTGGGGTCTGCAGAGACCACAGTGCTTTCCTGCAAAGGGCTCAGGACACTGAAAGTGGCCAAGACCACTTGAATTTCTCATTCTTTCTGTCTGTGTGGTAGAGCCTGAGAGCTTGGAGGTCTCATGTTGCCCCTGCTGCTGAGCCCTGGGTATTCTTACGCTGTCCACGTTTGATTAGCCCACTTTGGGGATACTGATGTCTATTTCTGGTGAGTCCTGGGGATGCTGGAGCTGCCCATCTCTGGAGAGTTCTGTGGAGCTCAGTGTTACCATCTCTGGGCTGTGCTTTGGGAAGTCTTGCCACACTGCATCCAGCTCAAGAAGTATTCACTAATGTATAATGGTTGCAGAGCGGAGATTTGAATCCACAAATCCTCAGAAGGAAATTGTTGTAATTTACATCTGTTTAGTAATTTAAGTCCAACTTGTTCTAAATGCCATGGCCATGGCCAAGTGCCGCGGCCTTGTGTGGTTCCCCCCTGCCGAGCTCTCTGCTGCATGGATGTTGAAAAGCCCATGCATGCTCTTCTGTCTAGCACGTGGGGCTGGGGTAGGAACCCACCCGTCTCTGTTTGCCTTTCCTCATCCTTTCCAGGAAAAGCAGTCTGTGGTGACTCTAAAGCATGGGATTTTGTTTCAGCGAGGTATGTGTCAACTCCAGGTCCTGTGTCCTCATTACCCTGTAGTGAGGGATGCTAGCTCTGGGGATAAAAGTGAACTCTGTCCTGCTGGAGTTTGCTGTTGTCATTAGGACCTAGTCAGTCTTTAAAAAATTCATTACCTAGGGATTAGGAATAGGAAAAGGCCAAGACTGGCCGAAGAGGATAGCTTTGAACTTTCCAAGTCGGTCATTCACAACCTTGAGATTTAATAAGTAACAGAAAGCCCTGGGAGCCGCTGGGCTGCTCTTTCAGGCTCCTTTGGTGTGGAGCAAGACACAGCTCACGAGACTTTTCTGTCCTCTTTCTCCTGCCTCCCGGACCTTCTGGTCCACGACTCATTTTGCACCTCTGGCTTCTGTGTCTCTTCTCAGTCCAGGTGTTGCAGGTATCATTAGCTCAAGGTTGAAAGGACATTGTTGCAGTGCTGGAGTGGGGATGGTCTTAGGAATCGTTAAGAGGCAGATAAGAGAATCTTTCAAAGTCCAAGGGTGTTGGCTGGGAAAAGCCGGTCACTCCTGTGCCCGGATGGTTTGTGTGCATGATGACGCAGATGCCACTTCTCTTCTCGCAGCTGTTCCCTGTAGGAGGCTGACTCGGCTCGGAAGCACTGCCCTTCTCAGCCCGGTTCTCCCCTGAGGGTGGTCCTGGGGCATCTCTACCAGACTTCTTTGTCTTCTCGATCTCTCACCTGAGGTGAGGATCATCTCTCTCTGATGCTGTGACTTACGTGGCTTCCTTGTGGTTCTTTGACTGGCTTGACGCCTGTTCAGTCCTGCCAGGCTGGTTAACCTTTTCAGCAGCCTGGTTGCTGGCCTGATCTCATCTACGATTTCTACACGTGATGTCTGGCATTTTGGTGACTTGCAGTTTGCCTTTTTCACTTCCATTTTTGACCAAGGGCATCAAAACTGCCATTAAAAGAAACAGCCTTTATGTTGTACGCTAACCTAAACGAAGTTAATTTAAAAAAGAAATAGCGTGCAAAGGTCACCGCTGTAGGTTTCTCTATTAAGAGCTGACAGTTGAGATTTATAGTGTTTTATTCCATGTGTGCTTTAATACACACACATGCAATATTAAAAGAGTGCATGCATGAGATGAGAGGAGAGGAGGCTGGAGATGTAGGAGGTGAGAGGACACCAGCAGGCTCTGCTCTGAGGGAGCAGGCTGTCTGGAAACTATTCCCCGCCGCACACCCACCGAGTGCTTGCATGGGGTTGGGCTTTGATATTTGTGCTTCTGTAAAAACTTAGGGTAGGCACAGTGGTGAATGCCCTGTGGGTGAAGGCACCGAGGCCAGGAGAGGTCAGTTCTGCCAAGGAAGTTTCACCGGTAAAGTAGGAGCTAGCGTTTGAATCCAAATTAGGGGATAATTTTTCAAAGTGGGGATGAGAGCACACTTGTCATCTCAGCTCTTAGGAGGCAGAGGCAGGAGATTTGCCATAAGTTTGAGGCAGTTTAGGTTGGTCAGTGAGTTCTAGGATAATCTGTGCTACATAACAAGACTTTGTTTAAAGGAAGGAAGGAAGGAAGGAAGGAAGGAAGGAAGGAAGGAAGGAAGGAAGGAAGGAAAGAAAGAAAAGAAGATAGTTTTATGGTTACAGAGACAAGGCTATTTGTAACTTCCTACAACAAAACGACAGCAATAACAATAAAGTAGCATCTACAGACACTTTCTGACCGCTCAGTAGAGGGTGGTCGGCACATGTGAGATATACATATCATAGATTCTGATGTTTAGCTATTAGCATTGAACTGTTTCTCATAACTGTTTTATGTGTGCAGAGACCGAATCTTAGAGAATACCTGTCTTCTTTGCCCTGAGCGCTTTGCAGGTGGGTGAGAACCTTGAAGCACACAGTGCTTTTAAAGGCATGATTGTGAGTGCAGGAAGGCCAGGCATTAGCTTCAGTTCTTGGAATTGGTATTCAGTAACAATAACAATATTGTTACATTGTTACTGGTATTGGACCTCTATTTTAGAGAGAAGGAAACGGAGACAGAGTGAGTAAGGTCACAGTGGTGAGACTATAATACAGGTGTCTGACTCTAGGGATGGAGTGTAACACAAGTACACATATGCTCATATTGTGTGTGTGTGTGTGTGCCTCTGTTTCCCTCTCAGCCTGTCTCTCTCTCATTATCCCACTCTGAAGATTTACCTTCTAGAGTTAGCATCAGCTCAAGCTGCTTCAGCGAGGCTGTGGGCGTGGCAGACATTGTTATTTTGTTTTTAAGGGAGGAAATGCCTTATTTGGGTTATGCTTCCATCTCGCTGTTCCTAGCAAAGGAAGTCAAGACAGGGACTCAAGCAGGGCAGGAACCTGACTGCTTCCTAGCTTGCTTCTAGTGGCTTGCTCAGCTAGCTTGCTTTCTCTTTCTTTCTTTCTTTCTTTCTTTCTTTCTTTCTTTCTTTCTTTCTTTCTTTCTTTCTTTCTTTCTTTCTTTCTCTCTCTCTCTCTCTCTCTCTCTCTCTCTCTCTCTCTCTCTCTCTCTCTCCTTCTCCTCCTCCTCTTCCCCTCCTCCTCCTCTCCTTCCCCTTCCTCTCCTCCTCCTCCTTCTTTAAACCTTTTATTGGGCACCTATGAGTGTCACCTCATACACTCCAACCCCACTCATCTCCCCGTCCCCTCATACACTCCAACCCCACTCATCTCCCCGCCCCCTCATACTCATCCCCACCCTTGCAATCTTTCCCACCAACAGAGAAAAAAATTCAGGTGGCAGCTGTAGTGGTCATAGTGTGCTGCACAGCGCCCCCTGAGGGCCATACTTTGCCTGGAAATGTTCACTGCATTGACTTACTAGTGTGGTATGAAGCCTTGGCTTCTGCTATTCTGTCAATGCTGGAACCTCACTGGGATTCTTCTCAGATATCCTGTTGTTACCGTGTGTCATGGAGACCCTGCTCTGTAAGGCCCCCCCCCCAAACTCCAGCAGTTCACAGATGGGGCAGATGTTGGGTGGGCCAATTCAAAGCCCCGGATCTGGGCCTGAGAGGTGTCCGAGCTGCTCAGTCCACTGACTCCCTCAATCTCATGCCCTCAGCGCTGGATCGCCAACAGCTCCTGCAACCAGGGCCAGCGTTACCTTGCTGCCCAGGGGAGGGACAGGGCCAGCTCTTCCACTCTTTTTTTTCCTTTTATTCGATAAATTTTTTATTTACATTTCAAATGATTTCCCCTTTTCTAGCCCCCCACTCCCCGAAAGTCCCATCAGCCCCCTTCTCTCCTCCTGTCCTCCCACCCACCCCTTCCCACTTCCCTGTTCTGGTTTTGCCGAATACTGCTTCACTGAGTCTTTCCAGAACAAGGGGCCACTCCTCTGTTCTTCTTGTACCTCATTTGATGTGTGGATTATGTTTTGGGTATTCCAGTTTTCTAGGTTAATATCCACTTATTAGTGAGTGCATACCATGATTCACCTTTTGAGTCTGGGTTACCTCACTTAGTATGATGTTCTCTAGCTCCATCCATTTGCCTAAGAATTTCATGAATTCATTGTTTCTAATGGCTGAATAGTACTCCATTGTGTATATATACCACATTTTTTGCATCCACTCTTCTGTTGAGGGATACCTGGGTTATTTCCAGCTTCTGGAAATAGGCTGCTCATATATTTCAATAGGAAATATATAAATAGGGCTGCTATGAACATAGTGGAACATGTATCCTTATTACATGGTGGGGAATCCTCTGGGTATATGCCCAGGAGTGGTATAGCAGGATCTTCTGGAAGTGAGGTGCCCAGTTTTCTGAGGAACCGCCAGACTGATTTCCAGAGTGGTTGTACCAATTTGCAACCCCACCAGCAGTGGAGGAGTGTTCCTCTTTCTCCACACCCTCTCCAACACCTGCTGTCTCCTGAATTTTTAATCTTAGCCATTCTGACTGGTGTAAGGTGAAATCTCAGGGTTGTTTTGATTTGCATTTCCCTAATGACTAATGAAGTTGAACATTTTTTAAGACTGACCAAAGGGCACAGAGAAAGTATCCAAATTAACAAAATTAGAAATGAAAAGGTAGATATAACAACAGAAACTGAGGAAATCCAAAAAATCATCAGATCCTACTACAAAAGCCTATACTCAACACAACTGGAGAATCTGGAGGAAATGGACAATTTCCTTGACAGTTACCAAATACCAAAATTAAATCAGGACCAAATAGATCATCTAAACAGTCCCATAACCCCTAAAGAAATAGAATGGGTCATAGAAAGTCTTCCAACCAAAAAAACACAGGACCAGATGGTTTCAGTGCAGAATTCTATCAGACCTTCAAAGAAGACATAACACCAATACTCTTCAAACTATTCCACAAAATAGAAACAGAAGGAACACTACCCAATTCCTTCTACGAAGCCACAATTACGCTGATACCAAAACCACACAAAGATCCAACAAAGAAAGAGAACTTCAGACCAATTTCCCTTATGAACATTGATGCAAAAATACTCAATAAAATTCTTGCCAACCAAATCCAAGAACACATCAAAATGATCATCCACCATGATCAAGTAGGCTTTATCCCGGGAATGCAGGGTTGGTTCAATATACGGAAATCCATCAATGCAATCCACTACATAAACAAACTCAAAGAAGAAAAACCCCGTGGTCATTTCATTGGATGCTGAAAAAGCATTTGACAAAATTCAGCATCCTTTCATGCTTAAAGTCTTGGGAAGAACAGGAATTCAAGGCCCATACCTAAACATAGTAAAAGCAATATACAGCAAACCGGTAGCCAGCATCAAACTAAATGGAGAGAAACTTGAAGCAATCCCACTGAAATCAGGGACTAGACAGGGCTGCCCCCTTTCTCCTTATCTTTTCAATATTGTACTTGAGGTACTAGCTCAGGCAATTCGACAACATAAGGAGGTCAAAGGGATACAAATTGGAAAGGAAGAAGTCAAACTATCATTATTTGCAGATGACATGATAGTCTACCTAAGTGACCCAAAAAACTCCACTAGAGCGCTCCTACAGCTGATAAACAACTTCAGCAAAGTGGCAGGTTATAAAATCAACTCAAGCAAATCAGTGGCCTTCCTATACTCAAAGGATAAGCAGGCTGAGAAAGAAATTAGGGAAATGACCCCCTTCACAATAGCCACAAACAGTATAAAGTATCTTGGGGTGACTCTTACCAAACATGTGAAAGATCTGTATGACAAGAACTTCAAGACTCTGAAGAAGGAAATGGAAGAAGACCTCAAAAAATGGGAAAACCTCCCATGCTCATGGATCGGCAGGATCAATACAGCTCTTCCACTCGTATGACTCTAGAGTCAGCTCTCCTGCCTGGCATACGTGGTGGGAGATGGGGGAGGGGAGAAGGGCGTCTCTGTCCTCCATGCCATTGCCCAGAAGACAGGAGACAGGACCAACACTCCCACATTCACACCCTGCGTCGGGCACATCTCTCCCTTGCCATGTCACCACACAGCACACAAGTTGTGGGCCAGCTCTCCCAGGCTCAGGCCCTCAGGGTCAGCTCGCCCACGCCTGGGACCAGGGTCAGCTTTACCATGCCTCCCAGGTAAGACCCAGAGTCCAATCTCCTGAGTGCTGTAGCAGGTGAGAGGCAGGGTCAGCTCTCCTGCTCTCGTGACCCCAGGACCAGGTCTCCTTCCTGCCACAGGTGGTGAGAGACAAGGGGCGGGGGAGGGCATCTCTGCCTGCTCCACAGCGTGGTAGAAGAGCTGCGTGGAGATCCAACTCTCCCACACTGCTGGACCCAAATGTGGCCCCTGGTGGCACGCAGGCCAGTACCCAGCCATGGTCCCAGGTGGCATCACCAGCTGCTCACATCAGGCTGTTCCTCACTACCCTCCGTCTCCAGTTCTGCCTCTCATCACTGTGCCTGCCTCCTGCTTCTCCTTCTCTTCCATTTCTCCATCGGTCAGTTGTTCCTCTTCCTGCTGTTCAGGGTCACTCAGGGTCTGGGGCCATCTCAGGAATGCTATGCCCTACTTGTGCATTATGGTGTGGGGCTGGGGTCACCTCAGGCATGGTCTCTCTCCCCTCCCCTTCTTTTCCCCTCCCTCCCCTCCCTCTCCCCTCCCTCTCCCCCCCCTTCTTTTCCTCTCCCCCTCCCTCCGCCTCCCCTCCCCTTCTTTTCCTCTCCCCCTCCCTCCACCTCCCCTCCCCTTCCCCTTCCCATCTTCCCCTCCTTGTCCTCCCCTCCCCCTCCCTCCTCCTCCCTTCCCCTTCCTCCCCTCCTCCCTTCCCCTTCCTCCCCCCCTCCCTTCTCCTCCCATCCCCCTCTTCCCCTCTCTCCCCCTCCTCTCCTCCCTTCCCCTTCTCCCCTCCCCCTCCCCTCTGGTGCCAGACAGGTAGTTGTCTCTAGCTCACCTTTCCCAGCAGTGTTAGGCTTCTAATCCTTCAGATGTCCATAGTCAGAACACTGAGTGAGCATGGGCATAGCCTCTCTCCTCTCTGCCACCTGCTGACACACATGTGACACAGCAGCCAAGCCTACAACACTTCTAGGGTAGGTGTAGCTTGATTTTTAACTTCAGAAAAGCTGAGTTTACATCCTTGAAAGATTTAAAAAATGCTCCCAGTCAGATCACACTTGTGAAGACTCAGGTCAAGCTGTACCTACTGTACTTAATTTCCTCGAGAAGATGCTATTTGGGCTTGAGCCTGGTCATTCTGACTGGGTGAGGTGTCCACGTGGAGTTTCCCTGTCATCCCCTGTGAGCGCCACAGAACAGCTAGAGAGACTTTTCAAGATTGGGTCGTGGCAGTCTCTGTTAAAACCCTTTGGTGGCTTTCCATTCCACTGTGCACATAACCAGAATGTCTCTGCCGCATTGCGCAGGGTTTGTGACCTTTACCTGGGTTACACAGGCTCATGACTCCTTCCTTGCTGTGTAGACTCACCTCTGCCTGGCTCCTTTGCTGGTCAGTTCCTTGCTGTGTAAAATCTCCCTCAGTTGCTGTTCTCTGCCTGTCCTATCTTGATCCACGTTCTTCTGGAAGCCCTTTCTTCCCATCTTTTAAGACCAGTGTTGTCTTAGTCAGGGTTTCTATTCCTGCACAAACATCATGACCGAGAAGCAAGTTGGGGAGGAAAGGGTTTATTCAGATTACACTTCCACATTGCTATTCATCACCAAAGGAAGTCAGGTTTGGAATTCAAGTAGGCCAGGAAGCAGGAGCTGATGCAGAGGCCATGGAGGGATGTTTCTTACTGGCTTGCTTCCCCTGGCTTGCTCATAGAACCCAAGACTACCAGCGCAGGGATGGCACCACCCACAATGGCCCCTCCCCACTCCTTGATCACTAATTGAGAAAAAGCCTTACGGCTGGATCTCATGGAAGCATTTCCTCACCTGAAGCTCCTGTCTCTGTGATAACTCCAGCCTGTGTCAGGTTGACACACAAAACCAGCCAGTAAAGCATGAAGATTTCCATTTTTTGATCATGCAGATGAAATACATGTCTTCCAGACACTCCCGTCTAGGAGTGCCCTCAGCATTTTCTTAACTTACAGACACACATATTTACTTCTGTACCTTTTAGCCTAAAGGCAGAAAGGTCAGAATTCATAGTGGCTTAGTTCACCACTGTATCTAGATACAGTTGTACTGTATCTTGGAGATACTTTGTATCTTGGAGAACAGAGCTTGCAGACACAGGGACTATGGAAAGAATGAACTTCAGGCGGGAAGAATAGTGTTCGTGAAGATACGGTAGGTTGAAGGAACAGGACATTTTGGGGGACATGGTGAATGTGGTTGTCTGGCACTGAGCTGGTTTAGAGATCTGGAGGAGATGAAATACTGGGTGCCAAATCCCATTCTCATGTTCTGTGTGCTATAGACTTTCTCCCTAGCCTCAGGGAGCCGCTAATGTTGGAATAGCTTATTAAATCAAGGCAGTGTTGGACCACAGAGAAGCCGCTGTTTCCTCACTGTCTCCTATAGCGTTCCATCTGTGGGACAAGCCGCGTTCTTCACATTTGGGAGTGACTTATCCCAATCGTGATTTTACCTCAGCAGAGACACAAGCGGGTCTTAAAGAGCACCATTGCAATTAAATTTCACAACAACGAGAAATTAACGTATGTCGGAGACAGAAGTGTGCTCGTGTGTGCAGAGCTTGGAATTGTGTGTTGCAGCCAATGGGCTGAGTCTGAGTGCATGGACAAGCATGGCCCCAGCTCTGCCTCACACTGAGGAGTTCCCATGCACTGCAGGGAAAACACTTAACATTCACCCGATTCCCAAGTCAGTTGGACCGGCCTCTGGGGACTCTCAGCTGTTTGTTAGCTCTAACTCTCCCGTGGAGTTGACACTGCGGCTTTAAAGGAGGACACTGAGCAGCTGTCTTTGAGCCCTGCCGGGAAGGACAACATTGTCCTTGAAGTAGCTAGTATTTATTATCCACCTACTCTATGGCAGGTGTATTAGGGTTCTCTAGAGAAGTAAAATCAATACATGTAGACTGAATACATATTGCAAAGGGATTGTTTTTAGGTTGACTTAGATGACATTGGCCGGGGAGGCTGACAATGGCGTAACTGTTCAGCTAACCAGGCCAGATGCATCTGCAATGTCGAAGCCTCCCAGAAGATTCCTGGAGAGCCTCTGTTCTTCTGTCAACATTGCATGGCTGAAGAAACGGGGATTCTGATGTCAGGGAACGATGGTAGCAACAAGGCAGACACACTGAAGAGAAGTCAGGCAGGCGGGCAGGTGGGCAAACAGCACGGCTCTGCTTTTCCCTGGGACCTATTAACGTCAGGGCTGGTTCAGGAAGGTGCTCCTCACTCTGGGGAGGGTCTTCCTCCTTTAGCTAAGCCTTCTGGGAAATAACCAGACAACTGCCCAGAGGCGTGTCTGTCTCTTACTTGCAGGAGGTGAGCTAAAATGGAGGTGAGATACTACAGCCTCTCTCGGAGGAAAACACATCCCTTCTCTACAGTCAGCAGCCAGGGCCCAGGAAGCTCAGTCAACATCTCCAGAGAGTGGAGAGACAGAATCTGCCTCAGGTCTCTCTGACTCCGAAGGACTTGCTTTAGCCGTTTGCTCTTCATGTTGCTGTGAAGTATCCACCAGAGAAAATGACGTGGACACAGAGTCAAGCCGGTAGAATTATTAGCTGGCTGGTAGCTACACTGGGTGGTTAGTACTTGAGTGTGGTTGTGAGCCTTTCTTGGGGTGAGCTTTTAAGCACAAAGAACACATCTTGGATTGACACAGTTCAGTCAGCAAGGACAGTTAGCCAGAGGTGGAATTACAGAGATGAAAAAAGTGTGATTAGAACATTTGGAGATTTCCCAGAACTGTGGACATTGATAGAATATACCATTTTTGGCAGGTTTTGCTGCCCACACACTGGGTTCTAGGGCTGGATGGTCCTTCCTTCATGGGGTCAGTTGTGCTGAAGTCTGGGGGCCTCTTCCAGCATCTGTGGAGAGGGGATGATGTGGTGCAGTTGAGATGAGCTAATGTGGACAGACAGGGAAGAAGCTTGAGATAATTTGGTCAGAGTAAGCTGGGCGTTGAAAACATGGAGGGAGGGTTTGACCTCTGATTTGATGTGAAGGCTTCCAGTGCATACTCCTTAGAAAGGCGGCTGGTTTAGCTTATAGTGTTTGGCTGAGCTCAGCCTATGGGATGAGGGCTTGACGGATCGTGGAGGACAGACATGCGAGTTCTCTGGTAGAGTTGTTGGGATAGCTGTGCTGGGTTTGCAAACTGTTCTCCCCACCCTGTGTCACTCCTCAGCATAGGGCCAGAAGAAACTTTAAAAGATGTAGATGAAAGTCTCCAGTTCCCACTCCTGACTGGTGGGTGGCTCTCTGCCTTGGGGTGAGCTGCGGTCTTTTTCATCATAACTCTACTGCCTTGCATGACCCCTGTCTTTCTCTCCACGCTCTTAAAGTTCTTCAGTTTCATACTCCCTCTGAGCCAGCCACTCGGGTTCTTTCAAGTTATGGACTTAAAACATGTCATTTGTATAAAATAATAGTAAGTCTCAGTGGCTGTTTAGTCTAGATTCCAGGGCCGGTGGGAGGGTGGGCGGTTTAAAGAGTTTGAACTTGACCTCGTGGGTAATAATAGAACACTTCTGAGTCACCTTAAGCATAAGACTGGATATATGTGAGCAGTTATGCTCCAGGACAAACAATCAGCCTCTTACCATTGTTTTACAGCTTTGGGGCTTTGTTGATCACATTGATCCTTGTACTCAGAAGACAACTGTGTCAGCTTTAGTGATTTCCAGGCAAATTTCTACCAGAAAGGTGCCAATGAGAGCATCGTCCTGGCACCCCTTACCAGTGTGGTACAGGCTGCCTACACACACACACACACACACACACACACACACACACACACACACAGAGTGAATGGGTGTTTTGCTTGTATGTATGTCTGTGCACTGCTTGCATGAAGTGCCCTTGGAGGCCAGAAGGCTGCCTTGAACCTTGAGAATCTCGAGTTCCAGATGTTTGTTAGCCACTCTGTGGGTGCTAGGAATAGAACCCCACTTCTCTGGCAGAGCAGTCAGTGCTCTTAAGCCCTGAATGTCTCTCTAGCCTGCAGCCTGGCACATTTGAGGTACATGCTGTTTGAGAAGAAGGATCTCATCTAGGATAGGGGGTTGGACTATTTCACCCTCTGTCTGTGTAACCACTAAGTGTGTCTGAAATAGAGATGGGCAAACATACCCACTGCCTGACACTAACAAAGGCAAAATATGCTGAGGATCAAAAACTATTAATGCCCGTGGTGAGAATTTCACTTAGTGAGGGTAATCTTATATTTGGATGTCATATTGTATATTGTTGGATGCTTGGTGGCTCAGATGAGTTTCCTTTTGATGGAGTGACGTAGTCAGTGCTCATAATCTGAAAGGTATGATTTCTGAGGACAGAGGTCCTGCTGGCCCAGCAGACAGACAGTCTTTGTCTGTTTGTTTTCCAGCACTGACTGGAGTGCAGTTCTGGATTGATGCCCACAGTGTAGCTATCTGTTGAGTGGTAGTGTGGCCAGGTGTCCATCTAAGCACTCTTGACATGTATGCATGCTCTCGCGTGCATACCTGGCCACACTACCACTCAACACATGGTACACACACACCCTTCAGTAAAATTTATGGAGACCTCTGTGGATCTGTCTCTAATACCACATCCCCATAAGCTTGGATTTATAATGAGGAAAATGACAACTTAGAGAGGGTAACTTTTGGAAGTCAACGGGTTGAGGCCTCTAGAGCCAGAAAGCCACTAATTCTGACTGCAAAGCCCTGGTTCAACACCCACCCACTCCCCACTCTCCTGGCCCAAGGCTGAGAACTCTCCCATAGCCTGCTACAGGGGCTGGTGTGTGTGTGTGTGTGTGTGTGTGTGTGTGTGTGTGTGTGTGAGAGAGAGAGAGAGAGAGAGAGAGAGAGAGAGAGAGATAAGACAGAGACAGTGAGCCTTTCCTTACAGACCTTAATTAAAACTGTTTCAGACCATTTGTTTGAAGTCAATATCTATCTATCTATCTATCTATCTATCTATCTATCTATCTATCATCAATCATCTATCATCATCTATCATTCCTTCCTTCCTTCCTTCCTTCCTTCCTTCCTTCCTTCCTTCCTTCCTTCCTTCCTTCCACTCTGTTTTGCCCAATATATTAGTTTTAGTGAAAAGCAGAGCACGGGTCTTTTATAAACTCACTCAGAATTAAGTAAGAGAATTTGTTACCTAGAAGATTGTGTAGTTGATCCCTTGGCAAAGTGAAGAATGGTTTTGTAATTGTATATTAATGTTTAGTTATTCAGTTTCGTGGCTTGACTTTAATGGCCAACACTCACCTATTTTTGCTGCACTAGATGCTCGATTGTATTCTCGTCTTGGTGTTGGGTCTCAAACCTAGGGCAGGGTGCGTGCTGGGGTGTTGTGCATGCTGAGGCTTGGTGCATACTAGGACATCCTGTATCTAAGTGTCATGCATGCTGAGGCATCGTGCATTCTAGGCAAGGACTCTACCCCCCAGCCTCCAGGTGCTCTGATAAGCAGCTTGCTTGTCCCCAGGCCGATTTCATTTCCTCACAGTAACCCTGCCTGTAATTTCTTCATACTTTTGAACAAGATGACTTGACTTTTCACTTCCTACCAAACGACACGAATCACATTGTTGGTCTTGCCTCTGTGAGCATCCCTAGTGGCCAGCCTGGAGGCCTAACTTGGAGGGCACCACTTCCCTCCTCTCTGTTCCGACTGTCTTTTCCTTGGGGTCTTCCTTCAGACCTGGGTGGTTTGAACTTTGTTAAGTTCTTAGAATGAAAGTTTCTGGAAAAAAACAGTGCCTTGCACTGACCGTCTGGAAGGCAGATCGACTTATTAGAATGTTCACGACTGTGGTGACGTTGGGATTTACCTGGGGCTGCTGTGAGCCCTCTTCATAGCCATTTGTTACCCTTGTGTGTGAGGAGGAGGGTATGAGCTAACAGCCTGTGTTCATCAGGTCAGTCTCCTGGAATGCGTAGACACCTAGTTCCCACTGACCAAAAGGCTGCCATCCATCAGCCAACTGCTGATGGCCTGCTTTCCTTTCACGGCCTGTCCAGAGAACCAAGAAGGCTTTATTTGTGGCTTTCTGTGTTCTGTTACTATAAAAACTTCATTAAACTGTCATCATGTTAGAAAACAAAATTTGGGACATGTCTGCATTCCCAGGCTGCAGTCACTCTCATTTGACTCTGTCCTGTCCCCCTCAGAGCAGAGAGTAGGGCTTCTGCACTGTATGGACAGCGCTTAGAGTCAACAGATACTCGCCTCAGTCACCTCTGTAAGATTGCAGAAGTGAAGATCTGAGGTCCGACAGCAGCTCTGCCATAGATGGAGATAAAGTAGACACACTGTAGGGGATTTGTTCTGTACTTTACTGGTGGAAAGCTGGGAGAAAATGAGCCCCCAACTCTATAAAGAACAGTGAGTCCCCAGGCCCGTGCCTCTGAGCTCGAGTGAGCTGAGGACTGTGGTGCTTAATTACTACGCACGGCTTTATGGACAGTTTTATGAGGAACTGCTTTTTGGATTTTCATGGTTTGTAGTAAAGTGGAGTACAGAGAGATGGAAGAGGGTTTCAGCAAGAGGGTTTTAAGCTTGTAGGAAAGGTCTGTTCTTCCATGGTCTGTGGTGAGCGCCTGGGCTGCGCAGGTCTCAGCACTGACCAAGAACAGAAGATTTTCGTTCTCCCTCCCTCCCTCTTTCCCTCCCTCCCTCCTTCCTTCTCTCCCTCCCTTCCTCCCTCTTTCTCTCCTTCCCTCCTTCCTTGCCTTCTTTACCCTCTCTCCTTTCCTCCCTTTCTCCTTTCTCTTTTCCCTCTCTCTCCTTCCCCTCTCCCTTCTATCTCTCTCCCTCCTCCCTCTCTCCTTCCCTCCCTCCCCTTTCTCCCTCCCTCCCTTCCTTCCTTCCTCTTTCCCTCCCTCCCCCCTACCTCACTTTATTCCTTTTTTGAGGGGGACAAGGTTTCATTTATCTGTATTCCAAATGGGCTATGAGTTTTCCTTGTAGCCGAGGATAACCTTGAACTTCCAATTATTCTGCCTTCTCCTCCCGTGAGCTAGGGTTACCAGTGTGAGCCGCTGAGTTTGGTGCATGTGGTGCGGGTGCAGGGCTTGAACCCAAGGCTCTGTGCATGCTAGGCAGGCACCTGCCAACAGAGGGACATCCTCAAACCAGTTTCCTGAGAATACTCTGAAGAGGCAGAGGCCAGCAAGTCCAGAGAACTCCCAAGGTGTAAGACAGAGCAAGGAAACCAGCATGATTGTGAGGGAAACCCTATCCATCACTCCAAGACACATCAGCTTGTCATAAACATTATCTTTGAGCTGGAGATAGATGCAGGGGAAGTTGACAGTGTCCCACTGCTTTCTGCCCAAAGTCAGCATCTAAATCCTCACTCATAGGACAATTCTATAAACTTTTCATAGTCCAGCGACCCTAGTGACAGTGGGAGGAACCTGCAAACAACACATTCCATTGGTTTCTTCCACAGGAAGGTTTTCTTCCAAATTCTGCCTTTTGAAGCCCAAAGCTGTAGTCAGTCTGTTGTCATGACTATTTCTAGTGAACCGATTGTTCTTCATTGGCGATGTCACGAAAGCTAGATACAAGCTGTTGCTTTGAGGTGTCCCTTTGAGGATCCTCCTGGGGATGGACTTTGCACAATATCCATTTGTCTGTCTGAGATCCATCCCTACAAAGAGTTCATAAGAGTTGAGGGACAAAATTATTTTTCTTCGTGGTCTATCTTCCTAGGGCCACAGGAAATTTGATGGAAGCAGGCCAGGTCATAGGACGTCAGGAAAACAGCTCATGAAAGGGAACTAGGGTGTGCTGTGGAATTCCAAAGCCGAGATGGAAAAGCACGCTCTGGGAGGAGGGGCAGCAGTAAAAACAAAAGCCTGCAGGTGAGAGGTCATGGCCACGGTGAGCGTGACCACAGGTTATTCCATCCTGGGTCAAGTGTTGCGGATGGTGGTCCACAGTAAGTGGAAACCAAATACTGTGTGCTAAGTTACAGACGCTGGATTAAATCTCAAGGTATCAGAGGCCGGGCAAACTTGGGAGCTAACTGTAGTAACGTCTTCCGGGGTTCCAGGCACTGAGCTCATAGCACCTTTATTTTCCAGTTACCCTCTAGAGTTGGTTACTGTATCCATTAACAAAGAGTGTAATTAAGACGGAGACATTACTTAGTTGCCCAAGGTCAAATGACTAGTATGTTTCAGGGCCTGGAAGCCCAGATCTAAAGTCTGTTTCATCTAGGCATGTTATAGTTGTTTCTTGGACTAAAGTATTTTGAATGAGGAAACAATGTCCATCCTTGCTTCCTTCTGTATCTTGAGTAGCCCATAAAGGTGTCCAGTTCTTGATGTAGCCAACGATGACCTTGGACTTCTGCCTCCTGCTTTCACCTTCCGAGAGCTAGCGTTACCTGAGTGAGGTGCGACATGGCTCACAAAGCTCTGTGGATTGTACCCAGCATCCCAGAGAGGCCAGGGAGCTGTGCGCCACTGAGCTGCAACCCCAGCACCTGCACTTCACAGTTGTAAAAATGGCTCGTGTAGAAGGGGACCCAGTTGGACTTGCCACCGCCACGGTTCCCACGGTGGCATCGCTCCTCCACCTCCTGTCCTCTGGGCAAATAAGGTAGCTGTCTCTTTTGTTCTGAAGAGACTCTGAGTCTTCTCTTTCCTTATCTGCCAGAACCCACTCCCCACCTATCACAGATGTCACTCCTCAAATCAGCCTCCTTTGATCCCAGTCCCTACATGATAAGTGCCTATGTGGCCCTGGTCACCAGATTATCCACCTGTAAGTGTTGTTACGTGTAGACGTGACAATAAGGAGTGAGGGGCTGCCACCAGGCTGTGAGGTGGAGTCCTGCATGCTCAGAGTAGACAGCCTTAGGATTTGGGGTGGGCACCCAAAACCCAGGCAGCCTCAGGGGTAGATTGGGCATGGTGATCCCATCTGGGCCACTGGCAGAGGCAGGATGCAGTAAGATGATAGTGTGTGTAATTGTGCACCTTGGTGACACCATTCTGAGAAGAACCTGAAAAGATCCCACAAGAACTTTCTTTGCTTCTTCTTAAGGCTCCCACAGCTTGCCATATTGTATCATTTCATGGCTGGGGAAGTCTAGGGAGCCAGTGGCTAATTAGGTATTTTAGGAAAATTGCCAACTTGTTGCAAAGGCCGACATAGTGTGGGCGGGAGAAAAAAATGGGTGTATTTATGGAAGCCCTCCTAAGACTGCTGAGCTTGGGGTTCTCACACATTCCCCCAACCCTCCCCTCCCCTCCCCTTCCTCTCTCCCTTCCTCCCTCCCTCCCTCTCTCCCTTCCTTCCTTCCTTCCTTCCTTCCTTCCTTCCTTCCTTCCTTCCTTCCTTCCTTCATCCCGCCTTCCAATCCTGTTTTTCCCTTCTGACTATTTTTTTTAATATTTTTATTTTCTATATTCTTTGTTTACATTCCAAATGATTTCCCCTTTCCCGGATCCCCCCTCCCTATATGTCCCATAAACCTTCTTCTCTCCATCCATTCTCCAATCACCTCCCTCCTTTTTCTCTGACCTTATATTCCCCTTTAATGCTAGATCAATCCTTTCCAGGATCAGGACCCTCTCCATACTTCTTCATGGGAGTCATTTGTTATGTGATTTATGCCTTGGGTATTCAGGGCTTCTTGGCTAATTAATATCCACTTATCAGAGATTGCATTCCATGTGTATTCTTTTGTAATTGGGTTACCTCACTTAGGATGATATTTTCCAGATCAAACCATTTGCCTAAAATTTTTGTGAATTCATTGCTGAGTAATATTCCATTGTGTAAATATATCCTCCATTTTCTGTATCCATTCCTCCTTTGGGGGGCATCTGGGTTCTTTCCAGCTTCTGGCTATTATAAATAAGACTGCTATGAACATAATGGAACATGTGTCTTTATTGCATGCCGGGGAATCCTTTGGGTATATGCCCAGGAGAGGTATAGACACGTCCTCCGGAAGTGTCATGTCCAGTTTTCTGAGGAACCGCCAGACTGATTTCCAAAGTGGTTGTACCATCTTACAGCCCCACCAGCAGTGGAGGAGTGTTCCTCTTTCTCCACATCCTTGCCAACACCTGCTGTCTCCTGAGTTTTTGACCTTAGCCATTCTGACTGGTGTAAGGTGAAATCTCAGGGTTGTTTTGATTTGCATTTCCCTAATGACTAATGATGTTGAACACTTCTTAAGGTGCCTCTCAGCCATCCGAATTGCTTCAGGTGAAAATTCTTTGTTTAGATCTGTACCCCATTTTTAATAGGGTTATTTGGTTCCCTGTGGTCTAACTTGAGTTCTTTGTATATATTGGATATTAGCCCTCTATCAGATGTAGGGTTGGTGAATATCCTTTCCCAATTTGATGGTTGCCATTTTGTCCTTTTAACAGTGTCCTTTGCCTTACAGAAACTTTGTAATTTTATGAGGTCCCATTTGTCAATTCTTGATCTTAGAGCATAAGCTATTGGTGATCTGTTCAGGAACTTTTCCCCTGTGCCCATGTCCTCAAGGGTCTTCCCCAGTTTCTTTTCTATTAGTTTCAGTGTGTCTGGTTTTACATGGAGGTCCTTGATCCACTTGGAGTGAAGTTTAGTACATGGAGATAAGAATGGATCAATTCGCATTCTTCTGCATGCTGACCTCCAATTGAGCCAGCACCATTTGTTGAAAGGGCTATCTTTTTTCCACTGGATGTTTTTGGCTCCTTTGTCGAAGATCAAGTGACCATAGGTGTGTGGATTCCTTTCTGGATCTTCAGTTCTATTCCATTGGTCCACTTGTCTGTCACTTAAAGACAGTCTTACTCCACAGTAGCCTAAGTGGCCCTGGCACTCACTAGGTAGCACCAGTTGGTTTCAGACTCTCTGCAACCTTCTGCCCCGGCTTCTCAAGTGTTGGCTCCAGAGATGTGAGCCAATGCTCCAGACTCACTCAGCATTCCTAAACCTCAGTTTCCTTTCGGGAAATGAAGACAAAGCTGTCTCCTTGCAAGCACTATTGTGATGACGGCTGACAGACTCGGTCTGAAGCACCTGCCCTGTGGCAGATGCTGGCTGACCGCTTCCCTCGCCTTCCAGATGGGAAGGACTGGCCCTCCAGGGTTGAGGGGCGGAGGAGCAGGCTGAACGCATTTGCTCTCCCTGCTCAGTTCTCTCCTCTCCACCCCACCCCCACTTTCGATCTTTCATTCTCCTCCAGGCTGAATGAAATTGAGCATATTGTAAATGTGTTAACCTTTGCCACAGTGCCCTGCGATTTGCCCTGGTGACACTCAGACACAAACTATGAATGGCCTTGGTTGAGTTCTCTGAATTTTCACCTGGTCTGGCGCAGTAGTGATGCCCAACACTCCATGGAGTCGGAGGGCCAGGTGGGAGTTGGTGATGCTGATGGAGGGCTTGTTTCTCTGGGTAGCCATCGCCTAGGCTGGTGACAGTAAGGTGCCCTCCCCCTGATTCATGCCTGAGGCTACCAGCTTGCAGGGACAGTGGAGGGAAACAGCTTTCTCCAGAGGGGGGCAGATAGAGTTGTAATGTCTGCTGAGGGCAACTCATTTTCTGGGACAGAGGCAGAGCTGAGCCACTGTCTTCCATTTGGAAATAGTTTTTATGAACCTGTCGAGCCTCACAGGGAAAAGGAAAGGCCCTGGCTTCAGGCTGCTAGGTTGCCCATCTTCTCTGCGTGCACACCTGGCTCGCTGCAAACTTTGTCTTGTTGCTTTAGGGGACTTGGAATATTGCTGTGGAAACACAGCGCACACTCGGCTGCAGTCTCTCAGTGGCTGCCCAGCCTTTGCTCCCTGAAGCTGTTTATTTACTTTAGATGTATTTTAAAGAGAAGGGCATGGGCACTGAAATACCCGGTGACCAAGTACAAGCGACCCGGTCTGTGACCAGCTGTCGTCTGTCTATTCAGTTGAGGGTGGGACATCACTGATGGCCCAGAAGGGGCACCTGTTCTTATCCAAGTCTCCACCTTTCTTGCACCTGAAGGAACCCACTGCCATATACACTCTAACTGAGACAAGCAAGACCTCTGGTTACCAACAGTCCTTACCAGGATGGTGGATCAGTGACACTTGATGGCACCAAACTAATACATGGCAACCCCAGCTCCACCTTTGCCTTTGTTGCTGCACATCCCATAGAATCCAGTGATTCCTCTCCAGAAAGGACTCCCAGCCCCAGCCTGTCTGTACAGTGTCCCTTCACCTCCTCTCCGTCCTAATCCTCGACAGTCCACGCACCAGTGTCCCCTTTCTCTGTCCCTTCTTTTGGGTTGAGGTTCTGTTGTTGCGAGGGGCGCTGCTTTAGCCCTTCACTCTCCGTAAGCTTAGCTGTACTGTCTTTGTTATTATTTTGGTGTTTATAGAAGAAAGAGGTGGTGGTGTGCATTTAAGCTAGGTCTTGGAACTTGATCGCATTTTTCGCCCTTGGTTCACGGTCGTTATCTGCATGACTTCGAATGCTTTCCAGATGCTGCAGGCAGTGGTCTTTCTCAAGGATGCATTCTAATTTATTGTTCTGCGCTGCCCTACCATTGTTCTTACTTCTGCTGCTGATTTGTCTGAGAGGACTTTCTTTTCTGCCTATAGAGCAGTCCTTGGCGTGACTCCTGTTGGAGGTTGGCTGGCTCTGTGTCGTTTCGCTTCTTGTCTGTCCGAAATGCTTTCTGTCGCCATCATTCCTACATTTTCTCTGGACATGGAATTTGGGGTTATTATTAAATTCTTTCAACACTTTCAGGGTTCTGTACTTTCGTCTGGCTTTTTGGATTTCTGTTGGTAAGTCAGCTAAAATATAATTTTGGTTCCCTTAGGCTGCTTTCCAGAGTTTCTCTTTGTTGTTTTAGCAGTTTTATTATAATGTGCTATATGAAGTTGTCTTTTTTTATACATCCTGCTTGGGGATCTGGGCTCGGTGTCTCAGTGCCTCGGTCTGAGGCTCCATGGCTTTCTTTGACTTTGGGAAGTCCTCAGCTATCACCTTGTCTAATGCTGCTTTGCCTGCTTACACTCGGCTCCCCTTGGGCTGTAATTACATGTGTGTCAAGCCTTCGCACCGCACCTCACCTTGTCTAGTCTCCTATTCTTTTGTCTTCTCGTGTTTTCTTTATTTTCTCCTGTTTTCCCATTCCTGCCTCTCCCATGTCTGTTCTGTTTCTGTTAAGGCCGTTCATTAAGTTGCTTGTTTTAGTTAGCAGGCTGTAGGTCTGCAGCGGACACTTGTCGGTGTTTGACTTCCTCATTTGTGTTTCATAGGAATGATGTCACCAAATGACAAAGTCTGGATGGCTGCAACACCAGACACATGCCTTCTCATGATTATGGAGGGTGCATGATAGAGCGTTAGCCGTATGCTCCTCCTGGAGGCTTAAAGGGAATACCCATTCTATCTTGTCCAGCTTCTGGTGGCTGCATGGCCAAAATGATGGCATAATATGGATTAAGGCCCAGCAGGCAAGGCATCCTGTCTCCTCTCTGCCCTTTCTTCCACACATCTGCCTCAAGACATCTCTCTTGCCTCTCTTACTATTTGATTTAGACTTTATTTTACTTTCATTTATGTGTGTCTGTGTCCTGATGTGCTCGTGTCCGCAGGTGTCCCTGGCATTGTATCCCTTGGGGCTGGAGTTACAGGTGGCTGTGAGCCACCCAGTATGGATTCTGGGAGCCAAGCATGGGTTCTCTGTAGGAGTGGGACGCATTCTTAACCACTGAGCCATATCTCTGGCACTTGTCTCTTACAAGGATCTCCTGTATCTCTCTCTGTCTCTCTCTGTCTCTCTGTCTCTCTCTGTCTCTGCCTCTCTTACACACAGGAATTATACGTTATACATTGTGTGCTCTTTTGCCACATAGATCCTGAGTCTATGACATCGTAGGTCATGGATTCCAAACACTAGAATATGAACAGACTTCTATTTTTTGTCATGATTCCTCCCGCTAACCCGTCCTGTGTTGGGATTCCAACCCTGGCGTCTTACCTTCCCATAGATAGAAGACTCTGAACAAAAGGCCGGTGTCTGGTGGGTCCTGTGTCTGAGGCCTGAGTGCCTGTCCCCACCTCGTCTCTCTGCCTTTGCGTACTTGTTCTCCCTCTTCATCTGCTTGCTCATGTTCTGGCCCAGTGGTTCTCAGCCTTCCCTTAATACACTGCAACCTTTTAACACAACTCCTCAGGCCGTGATGACCCCAACCGCAAAATTATTTTCATTGCTGCTTCATACTATCATGAGTCACAGTGTACATATCTGTGGTTTTATGGATGGTTCTAGGTGACCCCTGTGAAAGAGTCCTTCAACATTCCCAGGGGTCATGGCCCACAGATTGAGAACCGCCACATGTCTACACACCGCTGTCCACATATAATCTGAGGAGAGTTGACGTTCTTCAGTGTCAGGCTCTGCATTGCCCTCAGGTGCTTCTTCATTCACTACAGAGTAGGACTGTCTCAGCTCCCAGCCCCTCCCCCCTCCACAGTCACACATGGCTGCTGCCTCGGGATCCAGGGAGCCATGCTCCCGCTCGTGCTCCTTGAGCTGCTATCAAGAGAGTGTACATTTTCAGAAACAGTTCAGCCTCTCAGAGCTTGGAAGACGTCTCATCATAACATGTCCCAGCGCAGATGGGGAGCGTGACCCGTAGTGGATTGCACTGTTGTGCAGCAGGCCTGGGCACCCAGCTCATGGCTGTCCACGCCCTTCGGTCCTCCCCCTTCGGTCCTCCCCCTGTGGTCCTCCCCCTGCGGTCCTCCCCCTGCAGTCCTCCCCCTCCAGTCCTCCCCCTCCTTAGCTGGCCTGCTGTTTCCACTTCTGTTCTGATAGCCCTCGTCCCATTACCAGAGCTCTGATATAATATGGCATTAAGACATGACGAGGCAAGCTTTATAGGCCATTAGTACTTGCCGGGAGTGGGAGGCACAGCCTCTGACCACTCCAGGCATGTATTAAGGGGCCATAAAGGACACGCTGGATTGCTGGCGCCATTATCATCTGCTATTACGTTCCTAAAATTATTGTACGAATATACCTCAAATTATTTTCCTTTTGTTCTTTTTTTTTTTTAACTCTCAAAAGATTTGTTCTCTTTTATGGGAGGTAATTCTTCACATGACTTAGAAAATTCAGTCCCCGGGCTAGGGAACTTAGAAGGAGAATGCTTTGGAGTCCGAGGCCTTCTGTGTGAAGAGTCTGCTCCGAGGCTTGCTGGTCCGAGATGTGGTATCAGGCAGGTTTCTAAACCTCAGGTCCAGCCCTCTCTGCAGTCAGACCCAGCAGATCCTGAGGTCCAGCCCTCTGTGCAGTCAGACCCAGCAGATCCTGAGGTCCAGCCCTCTGTGTAGTCAGACCCAGCAGATCCTGAGGTCCAGCCCTCTGTGCAGTCAGACCCAGCAGATCCTGAGGTCCAGCCCTCTCTGCAGTCAGACCCAGCAGATCCTGAGGTCCAACCCTCTCTGCAGTCAGACCAGGCAACGGTGCATCCGCATGTGCAGGGGGCTGGAGAGATGCCTCAGCAGTTACAGGTACATACTGCTTTTGTGAGGAACTGGGTTTGGTTCCTAGTATCACACAAGATTGTCCAAATGCCTGCAAGTGCAGTTCCAGAGGACCCAGCACCCTCTTCTAGACTCCTTGGGCACCTGTTCCCACATGGTGTCTGTGCACACATCCCCACACATAAACACATGAGTAGAAATGAAAGTGCATCTTTAAGGATTAATATACACCAAACACCTAGATCTGAACATACCAGGCTGTCAGTAAAATCACACATACTTGTTATTATAATGGAGATGATAATGAAACCAATAGGATTTTTTTTTTTTACTAGTCCATTGTTTCGTGAGATAAGAAAAATTACTTCTGCTGTTGCTATTAGTAGATCATTCTTTGTGGGTTTGGTTGGTGTCAGAGGGACAACAGGAACACTCTCAGAAGTCTGTGACGCGATCTTGGTCATCCTTGCTATTTCCCTTCCCAGTTTGTACTTCTAGACTTTTGCTTTGAGTTTACCTCAAGCCCATGCAGCCCTGCCAGTGACTCCATGGCCTAGTGAAGCCAACTTCTGCAAGGGCTGAAGTGAGAGGTCATGTCAGTTGGTGGGGTAAGGGGGGGAGGACAGCCATAAAGTATAGTATTTTCTTCTCTAGTTAAGCATATGGAAAAGCCCATGATTCAAATGGGAGGAATGTTAAGTTTTGCAGAGGGAGTAGACTTACTGTAACAGGAAGCTAGGGAGAGGATCAGAGCTGTCTGTGTGTGCGCTGAAGTTGGTAAACAGGGCAGGGGCACTTCCTAAGTGTCTGTGTTCCCAGACTCACTGCTGTTGTTTTGGGAAATGTGTGTGGGAGAATTCACTCTGAAATGCAAGTGGACGTGACCTTCCCTCTCCCCAAGATGTGTACATCCTCAGAAGCTGAAGGAGTCCCTGCTGCTCTCCCAAGAGCGTAGATACTCCTTTCCCCTTCATGTGACAAACTGTCACACATGCACTGTCCAGTCATTAGTTTTTGGAAAACAACAACAGCAGCAGCAGCAGCAGCACAACAGTAACAACAACAGCAGCAGCACAACAGCAACAGCAAAACACACAGGCTCTCTTTAGGTTATTCCTGAACTGGGATGCCTCAAGGGCCAGGAAGGGAATTTTCTTGATGGTCTGCAGCAGGAGCAAACATGTCTTAAGTCTGACTGAGTGCAGTCAGTTTCCTGTCTAACTTCTTTCCTGACTAACCACCAGGAGTCATGGAGGGGCTGCTAATTAGGAGCTCAGCAGGCACACTCTGGTCAGAGCCAGGGCTGCTTCTACCACAGCAGTCAGGCACCAGTGCGGTCTGTCCCCAGGCTCCTGTTACCCTCGCCTGGGAGCATTAGAGACTTGCTCTGGTCCTAAGGTTGGCAGGCTTAGTGTGAACTGGATTGATCCCCAGACTTGACCCCTGTCCAGTGCTAACCACCATTTGCTCCCTGGAGAGCCCAGTCCAGTGTTCCCAACCACTGTCTGCTCTCCGCAGAGCTGTGGCTCCGGTCTGCTCTCTCCATAACGTGGTTGCTTTTTTTTTTTCCTGGAAAATTCTTTCTTTTGGTTACCTGTGTTATTCTTTAATTAAAACTCTAATTAGTTTAGTGTGAGGTTGTTTGTGTCTCTTGGCGTCGGAGGGCAGCTTGTGGGAATCAGCCATCTTCTGCCACTGTGTCAGTCTCAGGGATCAGACTCAGGTCATCAGGCTTGGTGGCAAGTGTCTCTACCTCTAGAGTCACCTCACTAGCTTTTTCTTGTTAGTGTTCATGTACGGTGGCCAGCATAATGCACAACTTATATGACATCGTTTTATGTGGAGCTGTAGGGCCCGTACCGTTCACAGGCCCTTTGAAGCCCCACTGAAGCCAACCAGGTGGGATCCTAGCTCTGTGCTGCCAAGTTTGTGGGGGTTCACAGACCACACGAAGCCCCTCTGAGGTCCCCCAGCTGGGATCGCAGTTCTGGGATGTAACCCCTTTCTGGGTTAATCACATCCTGATGTATATCAAGGCTTTCCCATTATAATTGGAGGTAGAAACTGACCTTGTGCTCTGACTGCTGAGCTCAGCCTGCTGATGGCCGGTGCCTTATAAGACGGATAACAGAGAAGCAAGCGACTCCTTGGGATTGCTCAAGAAAAAACATGTCTGTGCCCAAAGCTCTGGCCTTGTGCTGGTGGTTTGCTGATACTTGGTGGGAAGGGAAAGAGGAGGGTCTAAAATGCTTTATGACAAATTTAAATCCCTCAATTGAAACAAACTAGAATGGAGGGAAGTGACCCCTCAGTGATGGGTAAGTTCAGTCCTTTAGAAACTTACACAAGTCCCCGTCATCTCGGAAGAGGCAAGACAAGCACAGTGAGTTGTGTGTGTGAATGAGTGTGTGTGTGTGCACATACGTGTGTGAATATGTATGTGTATGGTATGTATATTGGTATGTGTCTGAGTATATATGTGTGTGTGAACAGGTATATGTATAAAGTGCATATGCGCACATGTTTATGTGTATATATATATGTATATATATATGGTTGATATATGTGTATGCATGTGTGTGCATATGTGTATATATATATGTGGGGGGGGGATGGTGTGTGCATGTTTTTTTGTGCTGTATGAATGTGTATATGTTCATGAGTCCTTATATGTATATATGTATGTGTGTACATATATGTATATGGTGTGTATATATGTATTGTATGTAAATGGATTTATGCATGTAGATGGTACATGTATATGTGTGTGTGCATGGATGTGTTTGTCTGAAGACCATGAGAATTTTGCATCTGAAATCCAAGAGCATTCCCTCGGGAGCATCTTGCTTGAAGCAGCGTGACAGCCGATCAGAAAGCGACAGGCTAGGCCTCTGTTTTCATATTATTTAATTAGATATAGTTTCTCTGACAGATGTGGTGTAGCCGTTGTGTTCCTGGGAGGAGCGCTGTGTAACTGTGGTCCCAGAGAACAGTGCGCCCTGGCCTCCCTTGCAGCTTAGCAGCTCTGGCTTCCGTCAACATAAATGGGAGTTGCTGAGGGCAAAAGAGTTGGTCCTTTTGGTGCGTGCTGACTTTCCTTCTAGTCACAGTGAGGAGGGGGAGCCCCCTGCTCCCTGTTCTCAGGAGTAACTGGAGACTTCAAGTAGAAGGGCATCATGTTTCCTTGAAGAAAACCAAAGCCTGCAGTAAACTGAGCTGAGAAGGGCTAGGATCTCTCTCCTGGTTATAAAGAGCTGTGGCAGAAGCGGCTGAAGGGTTCACTGTCTCCAGAGCTGCTGCACAGTACTCTAGAATGTATGGAGTATAGCGCACATACAGAACTTACAGAGCATGTGTGAATACAGAGAAATAGCCATGTCTATCTTCCCAGAATCTCCACTGTCTCCAGTCCGTTTGGCTGTGTGTCCTAATCCATCCTGTCTTATCTTGGGGTGGTTCATAGGAGACTCCGCTTCTTCTGGCCTGGTGGGTCAGTTCTCAGGCTGGTCAGGGAGAGACAGGCCAGCCTGCCCTTGGTTGCCCCCAGCACTGCCTGCTGGGGTGCTGTGCAGAGTCAGGGGTACTTTGAGAGCATGTCGGAGCTGCTGGACAGAGGGAAGCAGCAGCTCCTGTGGGAGGAGGGGTGGGGAGTTGGGTTGGGGAGCGGGATAGGGAGGAGGGATGGGAGGTGATCTTTCCTGCATAGGTTTAGGAAGGGATCGTGTTGATTTGCACGTCTACTGTTTCCCCTGCTAACAAATTATTAAGGTAAATTTCCACTGGGGAGAATGGACAGTGACTGAACACGTCCCACATCTCACATTCAATTTGAAAGTTCTGAGGAAGTGCAGACAGGAGCCGAGACTGTCCATGCACGCACGCACACATGCACGTTTGATTTGTTCCCCTGTCAGTTGGTTGTCTGGATGGAACCTCGCTGGGCTGGCCACGCCTAGCTCTTGGTTTTGTTCCTACCTCCCTGGAGCCTAATCTAATTCTTCTTCATTTTCTCCATCTCTGTCGTGTGCTTCCTGTCCCTCTGCTCCCTGGAATGGCACTCTCAGAGAAGAAAGAGATTATTCATTCTGTCTTATGTGCTTAGTATGAAGGAGGGCGCTGTGATGCTTGCTGGGGTGTTTTTCACTGTCTGTGAAAGGGAAGGCCTGGCCTTCTTCGCATGGAGGTAGAAACCAGTCCTTACATGTAATTCAGCCGGTCGCCATGCTGGGCTGCTTGTCTTTGCATCACCGTGATGATGAGCACAGAGCAGGGGTGCAGAAGCGTCATAAACACTGCTGTCCCGGAGAGGCGGTCTCACAGGACGCAGCGTGCTACTGCCTCACGCTCTGGCCTTGGGGCAGAGCTGTGTACAATTGAGAGTCCAAGGGTCAAATTGAGCCCTATGGGAACAGACTGTGTAGACAGAATGGGAACAGGCTGTGTAGACAGAAGACAGACACCTACCAGGGGTTGGCCGTAGACTACCCAGGCTGCTCCAGGAAGGTCTTTAAAAGCCTAGCATACGGAGAATTAAAAATTAAAGGTCGCGTACATTTAGAGTGGATGCTAGACTTTTCCCACTGGAGAGATTAGCCTTTGTCTGGGGCTGTACCATGATGAGAAATGTTAGGCTCAAAGTTTGTGTGGTGGACCCAAGCCACAGACACTGGTGGGTCGTCTTCTCCGTGAGGGGTAAAGACGCTTGCTCAGCTCTAGGCGGTGTGGAAGAGAGGTGCCAGTGTTCTTAGGCCTGGCCAGCCGGTCCTCAGACCAGCAGAGCGGGTCAGGGACACTGACAGAATGCAGGGAAACAGTGAAACACTGCCCAGGGTTCTAAGCGGCAGGGAGGCGGCCCTAGACCCGTGGTCCTCAACCTGTGGGTCACGACCCCTTAGTGGTGGTGTGAGCAGCCTTGTCACAGGGGTCGCCTAAGGCCATCTGTATATCAGATATTTACATTACAATTCATAACAGTAGCAAGATTACAGTTGTGAAGTAGCAACGGAAATAATTTTATGGTTGGGGGTCAGCATGACCCTTGGAACTGTATTAAAGGGTCACAGCATTAGGAAGGTTGAGGACCACTGTCCTAGGCCGTGCTGTCTGTGAGGTTTTCAGGTTACCGTGTGCTTTGTCGCCTGGGTTTTTGACATAGCATTTATTAGTAAGACTTAATTTTACTCACACTTGGTTTTTGAGTGAATTGCGTGTGTGTGTGTGTGTGTGTGTGTGTGTGTGTGTGTGTGTGTGTGTGTAAGCGGGAAGGCACTGATTCCATATCTAAATTACTCGGGTAGTAGTAAGCATGGGTTGCAAACTTGAGCAGTCTTGTTGGAGGAGGTGATCATAGCCTCACCCAAAGTACTGCTCATGTCTCAGTGACTTAGCTTCTGCTGAACATGGGCTCCGGGGCCCTAGCCAGTCTCATTGTATCTTCAGGGCCAGGGCGAGTAGAGATTTCAGATGACACTATTATGAGGCTTTATTTGCTAACCAGAACTCTGTGGTAAAGCAAAAATAATGAGCTATTTCCAAGATTCTTGGAAAAGATGGAGGGCCTGGACCATGACCCTGATGCTTTTGATTCTGACCTGAGACGATGCGGTGACCTCATCGAGTGACCCCTCTGGCCAGGGGTGATCTGACTGCAGTTCCTGGCTTTCATCTGTGGCCACTTGTAATTCAGTGACAGCTCTCTTGATCACCATTGTTTTGGTGATTTCTAAGGGACATTCTGAGACAAGAACCTCCCTTGTTTGTGGATGTTGGCTTTGGAAATGACAAGAAAGCCTCTGTTGCAAAAACAGTATACACTGTATACTTGAGGTGGGCGGAAATAAAAACACTGCTCTGAAGAAGCAGGAAGTGTGAGCACTAACATTGGTTATAGGGAGAGGTCCCTCCGTGGCCTCCGTGGCTTCCGTGGCCTCCGTGGCATTGGGTTCTGTACCTCTACACTGTGACAGTCACGTTGGTTAGAGGGAGAGGTCCCTCCGTGGCCTCCGTGGCATTGGGTTCTGTACTTCTACACTGTGACAGTTACATTAGGTAGACGGAGAGGTCCTACTGTGGCTTTCGTGGCTTTATCGTGCTCCGTACTTTTATACCGTGGCAGTTACACAGATTGAAAGTTATTAGTTGTGTGATCTGTTATCAATTTCTTTCCCAGAATAGGGATGGCACGTCCTTCACCAGGCCCAGGGGTGTGGCCTGCGAAGCCTTTTTGCCTTCTCTCATTTTAGGTCCTACGCAAATACAAAGCAGACATTTTACTCAGATGAAGGGCTCACACTGAAGCACTTTATTACTTTCCTGGGCTCATACGTGCACAGTTGAAGAAGAAGCCCTAGGAGACAAGGACAGCGTCAGACAAACTTGGAAGGTAGAGGGAGTGCCTGTCATGGGTGTGCTTCTGCCTTAGGTCTGCTGGGACTGATGGAGGAGACTGGGGAGACCGAGGCCCAGCCACACCCCTGGGAGCCAGTAGTGGGCAGGGCGTCCTGTCTTGTCATCACTGAAAATAATGGACCCAGTTGGATTTTGTCTGCTGTCCTTTAAAACTGGAGTTTGTTTTCGCCAGGAAAACAGTATATGTGACCACAGAGATAGGATTGCTTTTAGGATGTGCGTCTGCTCCTGGGGTGCCAGTTGGAGTGTGTGCAGGGGCGGAGGTGAGGGGAGTGGTTGCAGGGGTGGAGGTGAGGAGAGTGGGTGCAGGGGTGGAGGTGAGGAGAGTGGGTGCAGGGGTGGAGGTGAGGGGAGCGGGTGCAGGGGTGGAGGTGAGGGGAGCGGGTGCAGGGGTGGAGGTGAGGGGAGCGGGTGCAGGATGGAGGTGAGGGGAGCGGGTGCAGGGTGGAGGTGAGGGGAGCGGGTGCAGGGGTGGAGGTGAGGGGAGCGGGTGCAGGGGTGGAGGTGAGGGGAGCGGGTGCAGGATGGAGGTGAGGGGAGCGGGTGCAGGGTGGAGGTGAGGGGAGCGGGTGCAGGGGTGGAGGTGAGGGGAGCGGGTGCAGGGGTGGAGGTGAGGGGAGCGGGTGCAGGGGTGGAGGTGAGGGAAGTGGGTGCAGGGTGGAGGTGAGGGGTGGAGGTGAGGGGTGGGGGTCTTGCAGCCTTGCCTTAGTTCACTATCTCTTTTGCTGCTGTTGCTTTTCTACATTAGAAGTTTCATGGTAACACAGGCCTTTATGGCAGCACTTGAGAGGTGCAGGGTGGGGGAAGGGGCAGGGATCTGAGTTTGAGGTTAACCCCATCTATAGAATGACTTCAAGGACAGCCATGGCTATGTAGGAAACCCTGTCTCAACAAACAAACAAACAAATAAGCAAATGTGTGTGTGTGTGTGTGTGTGTGTGTGTGTGTGGTAAGCTTGTGTACGCATGGATGTGTTTAACTGTGTGACTATGTGGAGACCAGAGATCAAGTTTGGGGAACCTTCCACTATTACTCGCCACCTTTTAAATCAGTCTGTCTGCCTGTTTTGTGTGTCTGTGTGTCCACGTGTGAGCATGGAGGGCAGAGGACAGCTCTGGAGTTGGCTCTCGGCTTGCAGCAGGTGCATCTGGGGCTCAGGTCCCCGGTTGCCAGACTGCATGAGCCTCCAGGCCTCCAGGCTGAGCCGCCTTTGTCTCTCCCCCCCCACCTTCCGTGTGCACTTAGGCCTTGCAGGTTCGGAGCCCGTGCCTGCCTGTGCAGACAGCCCGGGGCCGGCTTGGCTCTGCCTCCCACTGCCTGGGATTCGAGGCATGCACGGCCATACTTGATTTTTATATATCTTCTGGAGAGCCGCATGCTTGTATGGGCAAGGGCTGTACCATGGGGCTATCTCCCCAGTTCAGAGGAGTGTATTTATACATGTCAGTATATTTTGGTATGTCTGAAAAAAGTGGGACCCCATGGCTCCTGACAAATTCGGGATTGTCATCGCTATTGTTTAATGTCAACTAGAAGAAACAATTTAAATTTGCCACATGCCGTGTCCCCAAAATATATTAAATACACTGTAGTCATGTGTGTTTACATGTAGGAGGGTCGGTGGGTCTTGAGTAATGACTGGTCAGTGAAATTGCTTTTGATTTTAGGTGAACTGGGACCTTGATGTCCTGGGATAGCTGTTCCTCCGCTGGCTGAGTGGTTAATGGCCTCTTCTGGGAAGACCCTGGTGGTAGTGTGAGCCTGGCGGCTTTGCGTGCAGACTGCAGGCGGCATGGGGACCACAGCTGACTTTGCTTTCAGGTTGCCTTGGTGTAACAAAGAATCCCTTCTGTCCGCGGAGCGCTTCATGCCCAGGTCACCTGCCAGTTGGTCCCTGAGTGGCTCAGTGCTCAGAGTTGAAAATGGAGTATGAGAAGACACTTATTCACCCTCAGGTCACTCTCGCTGTGAGGTCTGTTACCCTGGAAAGTTAAGGAGCTGGGCTAGTTCACTCGTTCATTTCTAATTTCATTTTTCTTCTTGAAAATGCACGTTACTTGTCCTCCCCCCATTACACGAAACTTGAGACTTTGATGTGGATGTTCTTCAGAGCTGAATACACCCTGGAAAGACAGACTCTGCTCCTGTCAGACTTATTGTGTGAGAGTTACGGAAGGCAAGTCTGCTCAGGCCTCTCAGGCCTCTCAAAAGATCCTGGTTGGCCCAGGACGGAGGCTGGGGTGAGGCTCTGTGGAAGTGAGGCTAAGGGAAGACGGTCAGGCCTGGGGCACAGAGTAAGGGCGGCCTGGTGTGGAGGCCTTGGTCTGAGACAGGGCCTGTGTCTTGAGGGAATGAAGCCAGCCCGTGCCAGGAGCTGGTGACAGGTGGACGGAGGAGGCTGGCTGGCTGCTCCCGAAGTTCCTGGATCCCAGAGAAAACTTTGAGCTCTATAAACGAATTGTTTCCTCCGCATTTAGGTAGTGCCTTGCTCACAGTAGGAACACAGATGATTGCATTTTCTTAAATCTTGACCATTTCTCTTTCTGGAAAGAGAAATCAGGAAATCCTGGAAATGTATGGAAACTTCTTTATTGTTTCATCTGCATAGTTGGCATGGAGACAGACATGGGCTGTTGGTTTCCCAACTGTAGCTGATTGATCCGGGGACTTTTCATACTTTGTTCCTTGGCGTATTGAGGCAGGAGCAAGGCTTCTTACCTGATCATGGAGGTGGGGGACGGTAGAGAAGCGTGTTGGGGTGTGTCTGTCAGTCAGGGTGAGCAGCAGAGAGAGAAGTGTTGGGGTGTGTCTGTCAGTCAGGGTGAGCAGCAGAGAGAGAAGTGTTGGGGTGTGTCTGTCAGTCAAGGTGAGCAGCAGAGAGAGAAGTGTTGGGGTGTGTCTGTCTGTCAGGGTGAGCAGCAGAGAGAGAAGTGTTGGGGTGTGTCTGTCAGTCAAGGTGAGCAGCAGAGAAGTGTTGGGGTGTGTCTGTCTGTCAGGGTGAGCAGCAGAGAGAGAGAGAAGTGTTGGGGTGTGTCTGTCTGTCAGGGTGAGCAGCAGAGAGAGAAGTGTTGGGGTGTGTCTGTCTGTCAGGGTGAGCAGCAGAGAGAGAAGAATCAAGTCCACCAAGGAAGCATGAGCTGAATCCGAGGGAGGGGGACTTTCTGGGTCCCCCATGAGCTCCAGGCCCATCTAGATCTTCCCAGAATCCATGCATTGATTCTATGGCATGGAAATACCATTCCTTTCCTTGCTCCCTGCGAACCCCAGGACTGGCAGTGCCTGTCCATACTTAGCACCAGCATAACATCATTTCCTGTGTATGCAGTTACCTGCAGACATTTACTGTAACTACCTCAGGTCCCTCTAAGGATGTAGAGGTCCACAGAGCTTGATAAAACCCCAGCAAGTCACTTGTTGAGTCAGTTTGAAGATTATCCAGGGTCGGGAAAAGCCAAGCTCACCTCATGCTGAGAATGAAAACGAACCGGAAGGAACTTGCTGTGTAAGCAGAACACCCAGACAGTGCAAATCCTGGCTTTGCATGGGAAAGCGCAGCAAGGGCTGGGGCCTGGCGTCCTGGCCTCCGGTGCCCACAAAGCTCTGGTCCTTCTAGAAGGTGGTGCCAACAGCAAGCAGTGTTACCATCACCCTAAGTAAGCTGTGGCCCACTTACCGATTTGACTGGCTTCATCTTCCTGATTTTGTTTAGCTCAGAGCAAGCAGCTGAGGGCCCCTCCTGCCTCACGGGTCTCCGCCTGATGGATGTGCTTTCAAGTGACCCTCCTGGTTTTCCTTTTTCTTTATTGTTTGTTTTGAAGCAGCAGCCCAGGCTGGCCTCAGACTCACTATGTAGTCTAGGATATCCCTAACTTTATATCCACCTCCTCCTCTCCCTGGTGCTGAGATTACAGGCATGCACCAGAGTGCCCAGGTTAGCCACTGCTGAGGACAGAACCCAGGACTTCCGACATGTTAGCTCTGCCCACATAGATACACGCCTGCCTTGTCAGGTCCTTCTGAGTCACAACTCTCTGATGGTGACATGCTGATAAGGGGACTTCATGGGAAAGAAGTTTAGGACAGTAATACTTAATCACACAGTGAGAGTTTAGCAGAGTTTAGCATAACAGCTGCTAGCAATTGTTATGGATATTATTAGGTGCAGGAATTATCAGCACCTAGAGTTTGACAAGTGCTCTGGCCTGTTCAATCCGCCTTCTCCAAACTCTGTCCATAGCTTAAGAACCTCTGGGTAAAATCCTCCCTGCCTTCCCATCTCCACACTCTGTGTCCATAGCTTAAGAACCTCTGGGTAACATCCTCCCTGCCTTCCCATCTCCACACTCTGTGTCCATAGCTTAAGAACCTCTGGGTAACATCCTCCCTGCCTTTCCATCTCCCGGCAGCAGGTTTGTAGATGTGAGATGAACGCAAATGAAGGGTGGTTTGTTTGGTCCTGCTGTGCGCGCTGGAGCTGGGGTACAAGGCCAGGCCCCATCTTCTCCTTAGTGCTATGTTGAGGGCATTGCCCTGGCCACCTGCAGAGGAGGCAGTCACTGGCTCCTTGGATTTGCATGCAGGGGGGGCACATGGAGTTTGTGAAAGGTGCGGTTAGACGCTGTTACCAAGTTCCAAACTTGTAAATGCAAGAGGATTGGTAAGGCTCCGTGTTTTCCCCAAATCATACTTTTTTGATTATTAACATTTTCTGTCCAAATCTCCTTGTGATCAGAACACAGCTTATTGTTTTCTCTTGCTCAGTGGTAAATGTTTTGCAAGAAAGCTGAGTTTGTAATCTCCTTATAGACATTTTATTCCATCTGAGGTCAGTTTTTTTTTTTTTTTAATTTAATTTTTTTTTTTTTTACCAGAAAGACACTGGGCTCTGGAGAGCCGCGATCTGAGGGCTGTATTTTAGGAAACTGGTCCAACATAAGTATAAGAACAAGCCGTGTGGATGGGAAGAGTTCTGAGCGCCAAGGTGTAGGAGGAATGGCTAATATCAACAGTTTGACTGGATTTAGACTCACCTAGGAGACAAACCTGGCATGTCTGTAAAAAAAAATTGTAGGTAGGTGTGAGGGCCCAGCCAGAGTGTGTGAGGCACCATTCTGTGGACTGGAGTCCCAGACAGGATCAAAAGGAGAAAGCTAACTGACATAGGACTCATCACACTCTGCTTCCTGACCTATGGATACAGTGTGACCAGCTGCCTCTGGCTCCTGCCACCAAGCCCTTCCCCCCACAATTGGACTCTATGATAGAACAGCACCCTCGGGCTGAGACAGCGATGAGCTCTTCCTTCTTGAGGTGGTTTTTGTCAACAATAGTAAGAAAGTAACTGATGTGGATGCTGTGGTGGTGAATGAAAATGGCTCCATAGGCCCATAGGGAGGGGCACTGTTAGGAGGCGTGGCCTTGTTGGAGTAGGTGTGGCCTTGTTAGAGTGGGTGTGGCCTTGTTTGAGGAAGTGTGTCACTCAGAGCAGGCCTGTCAGATGCTCAAGCTGGTGCTCAGTGTCTCTCACTTCCTGCTGCCTGCTGATGCAGAGGTAGAACTCTCGGCTCCTCTCCTGCACTGTGTCTGCCTGCGCGCCGTTGTGGCTCCCAGTTAAATGCTTTCCTTTATCAAGAGTTGCTGTGGTCATGGCGTGTCTTCACAGCCATGTACCCTAAGGCAGTTGGTAAGAAAACAGGATGTGTGTGACCTGGAAGAGAGGTGAAATGAAAGCCTTCTTTAGTATTTAGAAGCTAGTGGGAGAGAGAGGATTTTACTGACTTTCTCAAACTGTAGACTTGGAGGGGTATATCTTAGGCTACTTATGACAAACATTTGGGCGAATATTAAATTGCAAAAGGTAGCCAGTTAGTGAGCCCTCAGTGAGCCCACAGTTCCAAACACTAGGCCGTGTCTAATGGCTAAACCTCTATTTTATAGATGGCAAGTATCTCTTACTTAGAGTATTACTTTGCAAAACACCATGACCAAAAAGCAAACTGGGGAGGAAAAGGTTTATTTGGCTTACACTTCCACATCGCTGTTCATCACCAAAGGAAGACAGGATAAAAACCCAAGCAGGGCAGGACCCTGGAGGCAGGGGCTGATGCAGAGGCCATGGGGGGATGCTGCTTACTGCCTTGCTCCTCATGGCTTGCTTGCACTGCTTTCTTATAGAACCCAGGACCACCATCTGGCACCACCCACCATGGGCTGGGCCCTCCCTCCTTGATCACTAATTGACAAAATGCCCTACATCTGGGTCTCATGGAGGCATCTCCTTCCTCTCTGAGGATTCTGACTTGGGTCAAGTTAATACACAAAGCCAGTACATTGAGATCGGGATTCATGGAACTGATGTGTGCACACTGAGGTGACCGGGGCTACAGCCTCGAAGAGACAATGTCACCATCCTGGGCAAATGAGACCGTGAAGAGGAGCAGGTTCTATGAACACTGGCCGGCTGTGTCCCCTGTGGCCCAGTGTGCCCCAGCCGATGCTGTTACGACATGTCTGCTCAGGGTTGGGAAGGAGGGAGCCTGCAGGGCTGGAGATAATACATGGGTGTGGCATGTCCCTTGGCTGATCACAGATGAGGTCTGGGGAGGCTGGCGGAGAGTGGCAGACCCGAGAGCAAGGGTTAGAATGTCTGTGTGGTTCAATTAACTGGATATGTCCAGAGTGATCTGGTACTTCCTTGAAAATTGTAGCCGTTTATTGTCCTGAACGGTTCTCTGCCTGGCAGGGTGTAATGAGCTTTGTGGCGACGGAGGGCTTCAAAGGGTCTCTGTGAGGAATAGCTGCCGTTGCCTTTGGGTTAGAGGCCGACTTATCACAGTAACGAATGCCTTACATTAGCGGTTCGCTGCTATTCCCCTTGCATCCCAGGGGAAGACAAGACTTAAGCTCTTTTTCAGAAGGTATCAAAGCTTGGTAGACTGAAGGATGCGTTCAAGGTCACAGGAAGTGTGGCTCTCTCTGTGAGGTCTAGGGGTGGATGGTGTTGGTTCTGCTTGGGCAGACAGTGGGCCTCTCAGACGCAGCGGTCCCTCAGTGGATCTTCAGGCTCTCTGGCTCAGTCAGGGGCGTTGCAGACAACCAGGTACACTCCGCTCCTTTGCAACAAATGATGTCCACTCACAGGGCAGAGGGGAACCGCAGGCCCAGGGAACCACAGGCCCAGGGCACCAGCTTCCCTTGGAAGCCACCGGAACCTGCTGTTTCTCCACCTTATCCTTCTTACCTGGGACCTGCTCCCCTGCCACCTCTGTCCCCTCATCACCTCTTCCTGAAACTCTGGTCCGCAGGTATCCTTTCCTCCTTTATGATAAACCTGTGGTTCATTGCCCCTCCCCCTTATCCCATAACGCCCCGTCAAGATCCCCACGTTCCTATGTCTGCAGACCGTCTTTAGCCACGGAGTGTAAACCACTGCTGAGCTTTGGAGGTGAGGACAGAGACATCTGGGGGTGGGGGCGGGGCTCTGTTTGCTTTACCCCAGCAGGTCCCAGGTCTGGATCAAGGCACACCCTCCATTCTTCATCCACTGTCCACGGCGGATTCCACGGATTGCACGGGATCTCCCCCAGCTCTGCCTGGCCTCTTCTCTCTCACTGCGATAGTTGATGCTGCCTCTTCCCTCTGGTCCTCCACGCTGGTCCTAACCCTCACTTCTCTTCTTCATGCGCCACACATTTGAAAATGTGGCAGATCTCCCCTACCCGCCCCTCAGGCCCTTCCTGGACGGTTTGTCTTGCTCAGCGAAAAGCTCCCAGAGTCCTTCTGCACGTTCGAGGCCTCATGGAGGCCCAAATCCCGACTGGCGTTCTGGTTCCTGCTCAGTGCTGCTGCCTTCTTCCCACTTCTGCGGCCACACCAGCCCTCCTCGTCCTGTTGTTGTTGTTGTGGGTCTGTGTGTGGGGTTGTGTGTAGACACCAGAGGACAACCACAGGTGTCAGTGCTCGGGGACTTTCTACCTTTGCCTGAGGTAGGGCGTCTTGTTGGTCTGGCCAGCTGGCCACCGGGCACCTAGGGATCTGCCTGTCTCTGCCTTTCCTCTCCCGGTCGCTGAGATTACAGGCGTATTTGGCCGTACCCGCTTTTCACAGGGCTTCTGATCTCCGTTCCCCAGCTTGCAGCGCCAGTGCTTTACCAGTGCAGTTGTCTCCTCAGCCCCTCCTGCTGTTTTCACCGTTCTGGGACAGTCTTCTGTGAGTGAGATACTGGCAAGACTGCATTTTTTTCCTGCCTCTGATCAAACTTGATCCCTCACTGCCCTCTCTCCTGTCACCCTCACTGCCCTGAACCTGGTACTGTCACTTTATCCTACTTTGTTTTTGTGGCCAAGCAGGTCATGTGACACACAGTGTGTTACACACATCTGCACCATCTATCTGTCTTCCTCTGGGAGAGGCTCATTCACGAGGTCAGGGGCAGCAGCATCTGAGAGCCTGGGAAGGCGTGTGTGCAAGGGAAGGGCTCAGTGAGTGAAGCCTGTGCTTTAGGTCTCCGTCTCCTTCCGATGGTGGTGCGTCCTCTCTGCTGTGTGTCTGCTTCATGGGCAGATAAGAAGGGTGCGAGTTTGTTACATCAACACATTCTTTGTTTTTGATTCCTTTATAAGTATTGGGGAACATGGGACAAATACAGCCTGTATCTTGGAAGGGCATCGCCATATGCAAATGGTTTTCCCTCTTTCCCCAGTGAAGGTCTTTCTGCTCCCAGCAAAGCACCAAGCTACTTCCCGGTCATCTCCCTCCTTGGCAGCATCCTCTCCTGTCCGTGCGCACTGTGTCACCCTCTCGCAAGTGGGAGTGACTGCACACAGGGTTTGCATAACTCAGAGAGGCTCCCCGAGTAAGCACAGTTTGGGGTGCGTTCAACGTGGGGGGTGATTATACTCCATAACCCCCAAACAGCTCTCACATCCTGGATGTGTTTGTCACTCCCCAGAGAGGAGTCTGAAGTCTGAGAGAGGCAGTATCGTCCCCACCAGCTCAGCTCGAGTCTGCCGAGCATGCTTAGTGTGCCAGAGACTGAGGTGACCTGAGGTGACAGAGTATACTCAGCCCTGGTCTCTGCCCTGGAGGAGCTGTGGCTAGGTCTGTGCAACGGAGAGTGACCCATGGACCCACGCAGTGGAGCTCACCTTGAGACCCGCCTTAGACTTGGAGGATTCCAGACCCAGATCCCAGAATTCCATTCTGCATTTTGGTTGGGTGTCTTGGTGATTGACATGCATGTTAATATTTAAGAAGCGTTGCTCTAGGGTGAGTGACCAGTAGCTGTGTGTGCTTAGATTGCCTTGAGAGGGGAAGGAGCAGGAAGCAGGAGCTGTCCCGGAGCACGGTCAGCTTCTGTCAGTGTGTATATGCTATGCTGGACATGGCAGGCGAGGGCTTGGCGTGGGTGCTGGTCAGGAGAAGCAGCTTAGTGAGGGGATAAGCGAGGTCCGCTTGGAAGGAAGGACGCGCAGCTGATGATCACAGCTTCCACTTGTACAAAGTAATGATGTAGTAATGGCAGCCACTGTGTATGCGGTTCCCAGCATGCTCCAGGCCTGGTTCTTCTAATTTCTATTTCTAATGCACTGATTCTGCTACATTAACTCATTTTAATTCTCTGGGCAGTACAGAGAGTTATTCTCCTATCTGAGGTTTTTTTTTTTCTTAGGAAAGGAAACTCATTCCCAGAGGTGAAGTAATTTGCTCAAGGTCACATGGCTAGCTGATCTTAATTTCTTCTTTTTTTTTCAAGACAGGGTTTCTCTATGTAGCCCTGACTGTCCTAGAACTCACTCTCTAGACCAGGCTGCCCTCAAACTCGGAAATCCACCTGCCTCTGCCTCCTGTGAGCTAGTATCAAAGGTGTGTGCCACCACTGCCCGGTAACCTTAATTTCTCATCAAAGCCTGGTATTAATCCCATGTCCATCATCCTGTGTGTGTGTGTGTGTGTGTGTGTGTGTGCATGTGTTTGTGTGTACGCACACACATAAACACTCCCCACACCTCCCCAAACACACACACACACACGCGCGCGCGCGCGCGTATGCAGGTGCACATCCACCAGGCAGGTGCATGAGAGAGATCAAGCACTCACAGTCCATGTAATATGGCTAGAATATAAAACAGATGGCCAGGTGGCCGGGGCCTGTTGTGGGTGGGAAGCCCAGGGCAGGTCGGAACCTGTTTGTATTTCACCCTCGTCAGGATCAATGTTTCCTTTATTTATTCTCATGCTTCCTCAGGGTGAAGCTTCTGACAATTTAGGTATTCTCCAAAGAGTCAAAGAATGTGACTTCTCACACAGCAGTAAGAGGTTCAACAGCTGGAGAAGGGAGGAAGCCGACGCTACCTGGACTTCTGCCGCTGGCTGGAGGGCAGGGGCATCCTCGGTGGGCATTCCCCTCATCGCCTCTTCCCTCCTGGGGCAGCTTTATGGCTGTGGAACCAGAGAAGGTGGGGAGCCCAGTTAGTGTCCTCGAAAAGCCATGCCCTGTCCTGTCAACGTGACTAAAGATTTTGAGCAGTTCTGGATGAAGACATGGATCAGGCTGCGAGGGGCTTGTCTCCCCAGTCGAGCTGCTCCACCTGATCTTGCCTGGTGCTCCACCTGACCTTGCCTGGTGCTCTACTTGTCCTTGCCTGGTGCTCTACCTGACCTTGCCTGGTGCTCCACCTGACCTTGCCTGGTGCTCCACCTGTCCTTGCCTGGTGCTCCACCTGTACTTACCTGGTGCTCCACCTGACCTTGCCTGGTGCTCCACCTGACCTTGCCTGGTGCACCAAATCCCCTGGTGAGGCCCTGCAGTGCTCCACCTACTGTGCCCTGCCAAGCTGTATTGACTTTTCCTGAAGGGACCCGTCTGATTTCCATTTCAGAGAAGCCCCATTTGCTGTATTGTTCAGCACAGACCACAGTCTGCCTGCTTCCCTAACTTTATTATCCCCTTTGTGATGGTGGTAGAGAGGTGGGGTGCATTCGGGAGGAGTTAGAAGGAGCACATACCAAACGGGGTGTGATAAAAATACATTGTAAGAAATTCTCAGAACAATTCATTAAAAACTATATGTTAAAGTCTCCTCAGTTGTTCTGGTTTCTTCTGGATTTGTAATTCTATTTCCCTGCCTTGAAGAAAGCCCTCATTCACTTAAAAAAAAAATTCCATTAATAGTTTCTATATTGCTTACTTGAATATTTTATATGTATGGATTAAGTGAGATATAGCAAAGTTAATTTTGCGTGTTTCACTTTTACTTCTTGTTAAAGCCGTGACTATTAAGGACCACACATGTGGCTTGCGTCACGTTTCTCTGGGACAGCCCCTCTCTGCGCTTATTTCAGTGGGAGCAGCCAACAAGTCTTGTGCCTGCCGGATTCCGGATGTGAGGCAAAAGGGCCAAGGAATCCATTACCCTGGCTCCTTTGCTTCAGGGATGGCAGTCAGGCGCTCGCGGGGTGTCAGCACCCTGCAGACTGCTCACAGGTGAGTGGCATCTGGCTGGCTGTTGGTCCCCCTTCTCTGGGACTCCCTGGAGTGCTCCTCTTGGAAGTGAGTGCTCCTCACGGTGCTGACCCTTCGCCCTGCCCCGCTTTGAGACTCAGCTTCTGACTGAACCATTTTCAGCTGGCACAGTGAAGTCTTGTGGTCCATCTGGAAAGAGTCGCAAAGCCCCCTTGTCGTGTTCTCTTAGTGCCTAGAACACACTGAGATCGGAGCGGGTGTTACGGAGAGGGCGTTTCCCATCAGCGGACAGCAGCCCTTCCCTTGTAGGTGGCTTTTTCTGCTGACTGCTTCCCACATCCTCTGAGCCCTGTGAACCTGGGTGGTGCTTGTGTGTTTCTCTGCCTCGTCTTTAATACTGATACTGACATCATCCTGAGGAGTCTTTACCAGTCAGCCTGAGCCGCCTGTGACCCAGACAGGTTTTCTCTGGTGCTCCCGCACCAGCTCCCGCTTTTATCCCGTGCCTCAGTGTTAGAATCCTGTTTAGCTGATGAGTCAATTGAGTGAGCTCTGTGGAAACCTTCGTTCAGTTTGGGTAAATCTTCCTCCTGCTGGTGGATATAGCGACTCCCCTGGGATTCGGTCTGGAAATCTTACTGGATTTGCAAGACATCAGCTAATATAGACCCTCCACCACTTTCCCACCCCAGATGGGAAAGGGCCTCATTACTTTGCCTTGAGATATGTTTTTAGAAGTCTGTCTCAAGAAACTTGCTGATAAGTGTTACTTGTAATATTTCAAGAGAAACTAAAGCAGAGAAGTCTGTTTTCTCAGTCATCCCCCTCCTCCCTAAGTGCTCCTCCTTAGTGTCCTTCCGTCTTTTCCTGCTTCTTTCTCTTTGTCCTCTTCCTCCTGTGTGTACATCAACTTGGGCCCTGTTTCCACTGGAATGAATGACTAATCATAAAACATGCCAAGTAATTAACTTAATGGAAAAGTCTTCTTCCCTCCTCTTCCTCCCCACCATGATTCCTATAAGTAAATAGCCTCATTATAAAGTACACCCCTAGTCAGGTGAGAACTCTTGGTACATATAGAATCACCCTCATAAAAGTGTCTCCCAAGGAGCAGCATGTAACAGGGACAAGTGAGGACCTTGGGTCAGGACCTGTGCTTCATTGAGAAGGAAGGGTTGAGTCACGGTTGGAGGATCCGGTTCAGCATGGAAGGGGCAGAAGGCAGCAGGTGACATGTCCACAATCAGCAGAGATGAGCCCTCATGCTGGCTTCTCTTCTCTCTCTTTAACCCTCCGCCATCCACTTTAGAGTGAGTCTTTCCATCTTGGCCAACACTCACAGGCACGCCCAGAAGTGTTTCCTAGGTGGCTCTAGGTCCTGTCAAGTTGGTGGGATCAGCCTTCACAGACCCACAGCTCTCTGCTTACACTGGGCAGATGATACCATGATCCTGTGAATTTGTCTGACACCTTCCACCCTGTACATGTGTGAGAAAAGAAAGAGGAGTGGACATTCCAAGGTCCTTAGTCACAAACAGCCACCACAGGGCGGTTGATAAAGACCTCATCAATGCCTTCTCAAGTCCCACAAGTAGGTCTCCTTCCTATCTGTGATCACCGTGACGCTGCACTTCTAAACCCTCCTCTAAGGGCTGCGGGGCACTGCAGACTCCCCACTTGTGCACTGGGGATCTGTCTGCAAAGGCAAGTTTCAAGGGGAGGAAGGAGACTCGGGAATCATCTTCAAGAGTTTTCTGTGTTCCTTGCAACGCGCTATATGAAATGTGTGTCCTTGAGATGCACATGACTCTGTAGGGGAGAGAATGTTCCAGAATGGGACCCAAGTGCCCCTGGCCTTCCGGTTGGTGTGATGACCACGTGTAATACATTTGCTGGCAGGAGGGGACTGTGTATCTGCGCTGACTTCACAGCAGCTCCCTTTTCTCCTAGGAAGCGCTGCCGGACCTTCATGGTAACTCAAGGCTAAGGAAGGAGTGTCGTGATTTCTGAAGTGGAAATCAAGTCAAGGCCCTGTCTTTAATTCCAATAGATCTTACGTGTTAAGTGGATATCTCTGTCCTTAATGTTTTACCATGTGGTGACATAAGTACCCATGGGTGTGTGGTATTAAACATATTTTACAGGTAACAAGCCATCTCTTCCTCATTTGCACTATTTTTGGTGGCATCAGGAGGTTGTAATGTAATGTGGAAGAAGTCTGTACTACTCTGAGGTGGCTCAGTGGGGAAGGGGCTCTTTGCTTGATACGGAGGTAGGCATGTCTTCTGCCAGGCCTAGGAGCCATGGGATGTGTGCCCCAGACTTGCCTTAGGTGGCCACACTCAGGCCCTTCAGTGGTATCCATGGCCTTAGAGGGGACACCTACAGCTTTTGATCAAGAATATGGCCACACAGGACCCGAGCTCAGCATCCTTGTTCCCTGTCTGCGTTTCTCAGCCCTGCCTCAGGTTTCCATCTAGGAGTTACACTCACTGACAGAGCGTGTGTCAAGAGAGAAATTCCAGTCATTGATCCCAGCTGAGGGGTCCCAGCCCATGGAGGACGGGACAAGCATGCTAATCCTATCTCGTCACCGTATTGTGGGAGCTCCACCCCCACCCCCGGGAGTCAGCCGATAGGTTCTGATGGGGACCAATAGGGACAGTGTGGTAGTCATAGAAGGGAAGCAAGCAGAGCTCTGAGGTATGTGTCACTGTCCTTTGGGTAGTGGGTCCCTCGGGATAGCTGTCACAGGATGAGACTGCCATGGGGCTGGGGAAGACAGAAAAGATGAGGTGGCCAGTTACCATGGTGTACCCACATGAAGGGAGATGGCAAATCCAAGATACAGATTTCTCCTAAGTAGGAAGAGAAATCTGGGACCAGTGGTGCCTCCAGATGAGGGAATGCTTTAGATTCAGAGTAACAGTTGGGAGGCTATGTCAGGCAATGGTTGCTTCGTTACAAGATGAGGAAAAAATAAATCAGAGAAGCAAATATGTCACACCCAGCAGGACCAGTGGTCAGCCAAGGTGGAATACTAACGTCTGTACAACTAAGATGGTTGACCGTGACTCAGACTGTTCCGACAGCCGGCGCTCAAGCACATACTGCTTTTCCGCCAGGGGTGGGGAGCCCTGCTGGTCCTGCGGGCCGGGGTTACAGTGTTAGCTGTTCACACCGGGTCTGTTCACACCCTGTTGTTTTATTCGAGTGTGTCTGTACGCTTGGATACCCCAGTGCAACCAGCCATTACTTTGGCTCCGGGAAATGACCATCCTCTGTTCTTTGTCCCACGCGATCAGTCCTCCAGGGAAGCAAGACACCTCTCTGGGAGAAAGGCACTGTGCTGCCATAGAGGTCTAGAGGAATCACACACCCTGGGGCCGAGGTGACCTCTGCAGGGTGTGATTCTTATATTAATCAGTACGGCTATGTGGTCCCTGCCAGTTAACAGCCTGTGACTTGAGGAAAATTACACATCCATCCCTGTCCAAAATGCCGGCATGCTTCAGGAAATAAGCCTTTGGGACCCTTTCTGATTCATCCTGCAGACAACTTTATAGCTGGGGATGGCTACGCATGTCTGCAACTCGGAAATGTCGTTAGTTATGGGATGTGGAGGCTGTTGGATCAACAAGTTCACTGGCCTGCCAGCCTGGCTGAAGTACCAACATGTTCAGTAAGAGACCTGGTCTCAGTGCCAGAAAGGCCAAGTGGAAGGGTTCCCCTGGCGGCTTCCACATATATGCCATCTGCATAGGCACATGGACATGAATGGGTGTGCTCGCAAAATAAACCAGCAAAGGAAACCTCGGAGACCAGGGGGACAGCCGTCTGCCCCCTCCCCAATGGAGAATGCCAGTGGAGCCCCCAGAGAGTCACAGCGAGGTGTGCCGCCTTGGTAATCACGTTCCTTGATGTGCCCGTTGGTTGGGGTTTAGTCTTCGTTCTATCGTAACTGCCATGTGGTGCCCCCGTGTCATGGAATCCCTCCCCTTGCTTTGTGACCTGTGGTGTGGAAGAAGCCTGACGGGCGGGGCCTGGGTGGAGCATGTCACACCCAGAACTGCCGATGCCCTTCGCCTGTGTATTCTGACTCTTGTTCTGCTCGGGATTGCTGGCAGGAATCGCAGGATTATACCACATTCTTGGTTTCTGGCCGTTCAGCGACTGCCTTCCTGTCTGAGGACTCTGCCTTCTGTGGCAGTGGGCGCCCATGACTGGTTCTGGTGCCCCTGCGGCAAGGGGCTGCTGGAACTTGTTTTGCACAGGATCGATCTGCCGCCTCAGGAATTCTGTCTGGTGGCCCAGAACTGAATGAGCCACCGACTGTATTCCACACCACAAGCTGTCGCCATGTCCCGTCCCACCCCCAGTCCTTAGTAGTGTAGCCGTTGGGTTATCAATATCCAATATCAATCAAGATTCTATAAGTTGATACCACACTTGGCTTTTAAGAAATTAATTTTATTTATTTATTTATTTATTTATTTATTTATTTATTTATTTGTGTGTGTGTGTGTGTGTGTGTGTGCTTCTCCTGCATGAATGTTGACCGTTTGCTTATGGGGGCCGGAAGAGGGAGTCAGCCCCTGGAACTGGAGTCACAGGTAGCTGTGAGCTGCTATGTGGGTGCTGGGAATCGAACCTGGGTCCTCTGCAAGATCACTATTGGCTTTTCATTACTGAGGCCTCTCGTTAGTTCCAACAAAGCTTTTTAATTTTTTTTTAATTTTAATTTTAATTTTTTGTGGGTGAAAAGGGTCAAACACAGGTTTCTGTGCTTCCCTGGCAAACACTTTGCTGACTGAGCCACCCCTCAGCATGTTCTTTTGGCTTATGCATTTAACAGCTGCTAGGTGTTCCCACTAAACAGACCACACTGTAAACTGAACATCAGGGAAGGACTTGAGTCATAGCGGACTGTCACCCCAAAAGAATCCCTTCTCTTTCAGGGAGATTCTGTCCAGCATGTGCAGGCCAGGGGAATGTCCCAGTAACAGGGCAGTTGCTTTCTCTCTTGGGCATCTGTCCGCGCATGGGCCTGGATGCGGAGCTTGGGTATCACAAGTGACAGGCGACTGGTTTCCAGTGTCACCTGTGGCCCTCCATGGAGCAGTGTGCACAGAGGCGATCTTACAAGGCTTGGCTGTGGCTTTGGCCAAGGTGTGCCCTTGAACCTGTGACTCAAAGGGAAATCTGCAGCTGGCTAAGAGGCCGACAGCCCTGGCTGCTCCTGAGCGGGCTTCAGGAATCCACTCTGCAGGCTGGAAGTCAGCACCGCCCACAATTAACAGGCTCACAGGACGCTTTCCCCAGCTCCTTTGCTTTGGAACTTTATCCTGTTCCTTGTAAATTACCAGTAAAGAGACAGCTGCAGACTGTTTCTAAGTGCACTTCCAAAGGTCAGACTCCGAGGGTGTAGTCCTTGGTGTGAACCTGGTCAATAGCTGTTTAAAATGTGTTTATTTCTGTCAAGAGACAAACTTTCTCTTGAGAAAGAGAACAGCATTGTAGTCAGTGGACTGTCTGTCCATTGATACACAGCCTGCAAATAAGAGCATTTCCAAGGCTTGGTAAATGTGTGAGGGTTTTGACAAACTCAATTTTAATCTTTTTATGTGGTATTTTCTATGACTCAGTTGAGAGATCCCAAGCTAACTCTACCTTGGTTCTTTTGGAGAGAGAAAGAAGAAAAGCATCAGCGGTGGTGATCGGCTGCGTGTGGGATTGGTGTGCATGCGAAGTCTGCTTCGGATGAGCAAACCGAGGAAAGTTCCCACCGATAAGTAGCTTTCACAGAGCTTGCGAGGCCTCTGCCTGGGCTCTGAGGCACCTCAGGGAGGGCTAGTCCAGTCCTAGGAAACCAGATTTAAATATTCAGAAAGTGGTTCCTTTCTTCTCACTCCCTTGCTTAGGATGAATTTGAATTATAGTCTTTGTCTCAAAGTTCTTCCTAAGAATTTTTATATCCAAAGACTAACAAATTTATAGGCTTCAGGAATTGTGTTTTTCATACCAGTCACGAGAACAATCCTGACTTCATTTGCACAAGAACATTCCCAGGGTTATTTACACAGGGTCAGAGCCAATTTCAGGAGCTTGAGAAGCAGCATCTTTTAAATTTACAATGGATTGTGGTGTCGGTACTTTTCCAGAAAGGAAAACTCAGATTGACTTAGTAACGTGGTTCGGATTCTAGATCCAGGAAATGCGACCCAGTGCCTTGGAGCCCTGCCAGTGCTGTCAGCTCTCCTGCCCCTGCTCTTCCCCTGTGTGGAGGAGACCAGGGCCAGCTGGTGAGTCCTCTGCCCTCTCGGTCGAGCTGTCTCCCCTGTCCAGAGTCTCCTTTTGCTGGGGGAGTTCTGGGGAATCTGGCAGCCAGTGGTGCACCAGTGAGCCTTGCCCTGAGCACCGCCTTCCAAGGCCATGTGATAGAAGATGCGTGTTTCTGCGTCAGGGGTCCCGGAGATTGAGATTGTGACTGCAGTATGCATGGCGTAGGCAGAGGTGTGGGGTCTAAGCAAACGCTAGGAAAGTGCAAGATAGTCTGCCTTAAGCACGCACTGGCTCTGGAGCACGGTCCCTCCCACCTCACTCCCCATCCCAGAGGAGTCTGGGATTCAGCAGTCCTTAATCTGTGCTTGTACTGACCAGTATGTGCATGAAGCCGCATCAGGAGCGTGCATGACCCTGTGTGAGGGGCACGCGTGCATGACCCTGTGTGAGGGGCACTTGCACATAAGCTCTGTCCTGTCTATAGGAGCTAAAGGCCAACCACAGGCAGCAGTCCCCCAGTCAGTCATTTTCCTCTGAAGGGACCTGGCCTGTGTGGGACCATGGGCCCAAGATGACCATTCTGAGGTGAAAGTCTTTTCAAGGATTTTAACCCCTTTCTCAAAGTCAGAAGGCTTGTCAGTCCTAGAGGAAATGCTTATTTGAACTAGCCCTTCCTCTCCCCCCCTCCCTCCCTGCCTCTCTCTCTCTCTCTCTCTCTCTCTCTCTCTCTCTCTCTCTCTCTCTCTCTCTCTCTCTCTCATGTGCTCCTTTGAGGCTAGCATGAGCTGTATATGAAACCCTTCTTAACAATGCCCCCACCTCCCAAAAAGAAAGATGAAATGCGTGCTGTTGTCAGGAAGATCTGACAGTCTGGCAAAGATCACCCTCAGAAATCTCGGAGTTGTAAAAAATGCTCAGAGTGGGAACGTTTCTGAACAGGAAGTCCTGGTGAGCTGGCAGCACTGAGTCTGTCACTAGCACCTTCGTGAAGAGACGGTAGGGACTCTGGAGGGGTGTTGGGATTCCCAGCCTGGGCTTGCAGCAATTGAGGAGCTGCAGTGTACAGCCAGAGGCAGAATGCAAGACCAGTGTTTAAAGGCATCTACATTGGCCAAGATGGCTCAGGGGATAAAGTGTTTGCTGTGCAAGTGTGAGGACCCAAGTTCAAATCCCCAGAAAGCCATGTAAAGATGGGTGTCTTAGCATGGATCTGCATCCCTGTGTCCCTACAGCTAGAAGGGAGAGAAGGAGCCCTTGGAAGCCTACAGGCTGGGCTAGTCTGGTATACATGGAGCACCAGTAAATGGCATGGTGAAATGGGGTGACACCTGCGGTTGTCCTTCAGCTTGCATAGGCATGACACAGTTTGCATGCAGGTGCCTATCCTGAACACAAATGGTCATGCACACACATACATGTTACACATACACATCACACAGGATAGATACGGCAGCACGGAAGCAGGCTGGGTGTGTATGCCTGCAGTCGTGACTCCAGCGAGGTAGATGCACAGGGTCATGAGTTCACTGCCAGCCTGGGCTACACGAGGCCCAGTCACCAAAGACAGAAGGCTGGAGAGATGGTTCAGTGGTTAAGAACACATGCTGAGCTTTCAGAGGACCAGAGTTCCCTTCCCAGCTCCTACATCATGAGGCTCTCAAGCCCCTGCAACTCCAGCCCCCGGGGATCCCACCCCTCCTTCTGGCTCTGTAGACACCTCACGTGCACACACCCTCACCAAGACACATACGTGTGCATAGGATTAAAAGCAAAACGTCTTTAAACAAGGCACCGAGTGCTCTGGGGCAGTGCTGCATGCGGAGGCCCACCTCCTCATACCCATTTATTCAGGCTTTAGACTGCCAGGACAGAGGCCTCTCACCTCTCAGCGGCTTTGAGAAGGCCTCCCAGGCACAGGGACTACTGTCAGGTCTACAGGGCGTGGCTCTACAAAGGCCTCAAAAAGCAATCTGTCAAGTCTTCTTTCGTTTTTCTCCCATGGGGTTTGTAAACATAGACATCTGTGCACACCAGCACAAATACTGAGTACACCACATGCTCATGTATATATGCTCAAACGTACTCATCCATAGGCCCCTCATATCCAAGCCCCTGTATATTCATTCATTCATGCATGTATGCGTGCTCTTAGACGTGTAGGCAAACACAGGTGAACACATTCATTATCTCATTATGCATGTACTGTTTCTAGGGAACGATGGTCCATGTGAGGCAGCCCTCTCTTATTTTCAGAGGACCCCTCCCTGGGCTTTCCTGATACAGGAGGGCAGTGAGACCCTTTAAAACTGTGCGTATTTCCTGTCATAGTTGTGTCTTGGTGATAGAAATTCTATAAGCCGAGAAGAGATCCTAAAAGAAAACGGTCTAAGAAAATAAGCACCTTTGCCAAATATGACCTTGTCCAGTGCCAGGACCTGGGGTTCGGAGAGGATGAGGGGAACATCTGGAGAATCCAGGGCCTGGGCTTGGGTTCTGGTTTGGCACAGGCAAGCTGAGTGAGGCCATTCCTAAACTCCAGATTCCTAACCTATAAATGGCGCCATCTGCAGCCATGACTCTGAAATCCTGTGCTGTGTTTTTCCCAATGGCAGAGGGAATCAGAATAGGGTCGGATGAGAGGGACATGAGACGGGCCTGCATCCTTGCTGTCTGGAGGACCTGGATGGTGGAGCAGACCAGACACCTGCTTCCTCCAGCTTTAGGTGGACCTGTCAATCATGGGGTGATTCGCCGGGCGCCTCTTACTGCAATCCAGGCTCTCGCACAATATAATTGGCTTAATTTTGGTTTTCTGATTCCAGAAGTGCCTGCTTCCCCTGCCTGTCTCTTGTCTTATTGATTTTGATGGGGAGAGATTAATCTGGTGCTCCGAGGAGCTAAGCTAAGCATCACGAGCCAGCTCTCCAGCGAGGAGGAGTTTTGCCCTCTGGCTGCCTGGTGCTCACAGATCTCTCCTCGGCAATTTGGGGGACTCACCCCCTACACCCCACCCCCACCCTTTGACTTAGCTCTGAGAAAAGGAGGAAGAAGGCCGCCTTCCCTAAAGCCTGCACGGAGTCTGATGGGATTGGTTTGCCCCTGCTGCGCTGTCTGCAAGATGGTTCCTGCTTACCTTTGACCCCAGTTTTCGCAGTCTGTGTACATGGATTGTTGTGCTTGCTTTAGCATGTAGATGCCAGATTACAGTGAAATTGCCTATGTCTTTCTGTGTTTCTTACTTCACAATTAAGCCCCAAAACACAGAGTTTAGCCTTGTTTCTCTGTACTTGGTAACTTGCGTATAGTAGCTAGCTATCCACAACATGTCTCCTGAGGCAGTCAGTGACTTGAGTTAATCAGGATGATGCCATTGGCTTTATTAATTAACTCAATGTCTTGAGTTACTCTGGATGAGAATATTTGGGGAGGGGTGATAACTTGAAAACATGGTTTCCAGCTGGGCAGTGGTGGTGCACGCACTTGGGAGGCAGAGGCAGGTGGATTTCTGAGTTCGAGGCCAGGCTGGTCTACAGAGTGAGTTCCAGGATAGCCAGGCCCTGTCTCGAAAAACCAAAACCAATAAATAAACAAACAAACAAACAAACAGACAAATAAATAAATAAGCAAGCAAGCAAGCATGGTTTCCAGGTGGACAGTGGGTACTTAATGGTCCCGGCTGGCACTTGTCCGAAGCACGTGGGATTAGTTGGTCCTCGTGTTTCGTGAGCTAGCTACAGCATTATCCATCTAACCATTCTGTGGTGGAGGAGTTCCAAGGCTGTCCCTTCTGGATGATAAGCTGTGTTCTTGTCTGTATCCATGGAGGCGGTGAGCCCTTCTGTGCTCTGCTGAGCTGGCAGATCCTTCCCACACTGCTGGGCTGGGCTTAGGGTTCAGTACGGCCCTTCAGATGGGCCTCGGGCCATCTGTGCATCCGGGCCTTACACGGGGCTTCAGGTCTGCTCTTTAGCCATCTGAGTGTGAGCAGCATCACCGTCAGAGTGGGGGAGGTGAGCTCTAACAAGTCAGAACGCACTTGTACAAGAAGAAGAGACCGAAGCTTGCTCTCTGTGCAGGTAGTCAGAATTAGGCTTATGAATGGCAAGACAGAATAACAACAGAACCAGGCGCACTAGTTAGAGATTTCTTTCCTCTTAAGGCAATTATTAGGCCCTGGAGCCAGCCAGGTGCCTCAGCACAAGCTGAGAATCCCAGCATGAAGGAGAGCAAGGAAGCAGGCTGGGACTTCAGTCAAGGCCAGCCTGGGCTATATACCAGGATTTTGCCTAAGAAATACACAAATATAAGAAAGAAAATGTCCACAAACAGCAAGAAACAAAACAAAAACTGCCTTGTGGTTTTGATAGGCTTTATCTTAAGTACTTGATCTGGGCACCTGCAGTCGTTCTAAAGACGCGGTGGGGTGACATTTTGGGCTAGCCTGAGCTATGTGGCAAACAGCATGAGCAGAGCTTACTGTGGGGGCCTTGTGTCCCAGCCCACGAGGCTTACTTCCTTCCTTTTCCTGGTTTACCTCAGCTTCCGGAGCTGGTTGGTGGTTTGGAGCCCAGTGCGTTCAGAAGGAGGATTAGGTCTGTGAATACCACACTGCCTTTGCAGCCCTGACTCCCTCAGCTTGAAAATCTGGCCGTTAGCCAGCGCAGGGAGAGGGTGAAGGAGGGATTACTTTCTTATCACAAGGAAATTAGATGCCTGAGCTAGTGATAAAGTGATTTCTTTGAAAACAGTTTTTAGGGAAATTGAGCTGATGCCGTTGCCTCGTGGCAGGCTTTGGGGCACTGGGAAGGAACCTATTTTTGCAGTTAATGGATCTCGGCAGAAAAGGGTTTGAAACGAACTTTAGATTTCTTTAAAAAGTAATTCCCTCACCACCAGCTTCTCTTCTGTCCTGAAAGAGAAGAGAATTTTTATAGTGCTTTTAGAACATGCAATTTCTCTTCAGTCGCTTGGCAGTCCCATTAGCAAACTTATTTTTCAAAGTCCTACTAAGTGATTGCAATGGTATTTGTCTAGCCGGATCCAGCGAAGGCTTTCTACCGAGGGGTGTGTGTGTGTGTGTGTGTGCGTGCGTGCGTGCGTGCCTTCCCACAGCACACACATCTGAAATGGGTGTAGGCAAGCCCACTACACCTGTTTTTCCTCACATCATCCCCTCAGGGATGTCTCAGCAGAAGACTTGAAACATTCAAAAAAAAATTAAACAAATCTATGGACCTGTCCCCTTGGACTACAATAGCACAACTCTGCTCTGTCTCTTGCTCCTGTATGGTTCACAAACATATTTCAAACAGTTCAATACATTTCAGCCCACTCCGTGCTGAATAAAAACTTCTGGAAAGAAGAATTACTACCTATTATTACCCTTGTGGAGACTTTGTCTTTCCTACCAAGCCAGTGGCCTTGGCTCCTGAGGGAAGGGGCCTTGCACTGCTGAGGCTCCCACCAAGGTGGCCTGGGTGACTGGGCAGCTCATTTCCTGGGGCAGCTTGGGTAGTGCTGAGGACTTGGCAGGCTGGTGGGCCTCTCTGCCCGCTCAGTCTCTTCCTGATTGCTGACTATGGGGTCAAGTGTTCCCTGGAGTTCACACTTTCAGAGGTGCAGTGTTGAGACTCCACCTTGCGTCTCTGGCTAGGGCTGCACCTCAGTCGTCGTCGTGCACGCTGTGCAGAGCATGTGCACATGAGGACCTGGGCTCTAGATCCTTGCACCTCCTTTCCTCAGTTCAGTCACTCAGTGAGTGAGTCTCTGCTGTGTACTCGCCCAGAGCAGTACACAGCATCCTCAGTGTTCCGCAAGTGAACCTGGTTTTCAAATCCCTGAATCCACATTTGTCACCGTCTCTAACAAAACACACCAGGAGTATCTGCGTGTGTGAGAACTGGAGGGGAGACACAGTGGGGGGTGAAGAGGGGTGTACTGGCTAGTTTTGTGTGTCAACTTGACACAGTCTGGAGTTATCACAGAGAAAGGAGCTTCAGTTGGGAAAATGCCTCCACGAGATCCAGCTGTGGGGCATTTTCTCAATTAGTGATCAAGTGGTGAGGGCCCCTTGTGTGTGGTTCCACCTTTGGGCTGGTGCTCTTGGGTTCTATAAGAGAGCAGGCTGAGCAAGCCAGGGGAAGCAAGCCAGTAAGAAACATCCCTCCATGACCTCTGCATCAGCTCCTGCTTCCTGACCTGCTTGAGCTCCAGTCCTGACTTCCTTTAGTGATGAACTGCAACATGGAAGTATAAGCTCAATAATCCCTTTCCTCCCCAACTTGCTTCTTGGTCATGATGTTTGTGCAGGAATAGAAACAGTGACTAAGACAAATTGGTACCAGGAGTGGGGTATTCCTGTGAAAACCTGACCATGTTGACCTGGCCTCACTGAGGGAAGAAAGTCATAGCAGGCTCAGGATGGCTGCTCTGAGGCCAGGGGGCGCCAGAGTGCACGCAGCAGCGTCAAGGAACTGTCGCCCTTTCCAAACTCAGAACTGTGTAGCCCTCTCCAAACTCAAGGTTTAGAACCCGAAGCTGGCCACTTGGGTGTTTATTCCTTACATCCATAGCCCCGCTTGGAGCTCAGTAAGGGTTAGAAGGTTCTGCTTCATTCTATATCCATTCATTCAACGAATATATTTTAAAATATCTGGTGTGGGGTGGATAACGCTTCAAGAGTTCACAGGCAGCAGTGAAGCAAGGCAGATGGACGCTCTCTCCATCCCTGCCCTTTCTGGGAGAGGAATCTGGCGGGAGCCCAGGGTAGGTCCTGATGCTTGCTGCTGCTTTTAATAAAAATGTCTCCTATTTTCTCATGCAAACCAGCCCGTTGGTCTTGCATTCTTCCTTGAGAATTTAACCTTGGTGGGAATTAAATCCCAGAACCCTGCCGTTTCTGCGGCTTGTGACTCACGCTGACAGGTTGTGATGTTTAGAGGAGACAGCTGGCTCCTTTCCTGGCACCAGGAGACTGTCAGTCTCCTTGCCAAGGTGGACGGACACGGCATTATTGGATTCCCAGCCCCTAGTGCCCAAGAGTGCAGAGCTGAGCCTCTGTGGCTTCGTGCTGCTGATCGCATTATGAGGTTTGTGTGTGTGTGTGTGTGTGTGTGTGTGTGTGTGCCTTTTCTTCCACAGTTCACACAAGCCACCTCTGAGTCCACCTGGGCTGCAGAGGGGACACAGGTGGCGGCAGGTATGGTGGGGGATGGCGGGCGCATCTCCAGGGAAGCCAGAGGGGTCACTGGTCAAACCAAAACTCCTTACTTAACTGATGTGACCAGTCTTCATCTACAACCATGGGACCCCGTGTTAGGCTTTGGAAAGGGGCTCCTTGTCTTGCTTTCCAAATGTGGGGCTTGTGCCAGCAGCACCTCCAGGACCCTGGGCACAAACACGGGACCCAGGTCACACCTGCCATGTTCCGGATTTGTTGACTTAAAACTGGCTTCTCTTCAGGACTGCATGGCCTTGGAAGCTGGTGTTCATGCCGGCACACTGATAATGCCCTAGGAGAAATGGCTGAATCTGTGGGCAGGAGAACAAGCTCTGTATGCATCGTGAAAACTGGACAGACGCAGAGTTGCACAGATACTCAAAAGGCACGAGAGTTTGGGCCCTCATCGGCCGCCAGCCTCCCCCAAGGCGGTCTTCCTGAGTAGAGCATCAGAAAAGGTGTTCCTCTTGGCCTTTCTGTTATCTTAGAGTTACTCTATCGGTTAATTAATTAACTTAGTAGAAACTGTCTCATGTAGCCAAGGCTGGACTTGAATCGACTCTGTTAGCCAAGGATGACCTTGAACTTCTAATTCTCCTGCCTCCACCTGCTGATGGGTCTCCATCATGTACCACACACTTGGATCTGAGGGTTTTGCTTTTAAACTGCTTGAGAAAATGATTGATTTGTGAGTCTGATGTCTGATTGGGGAGTGACATTGATAACCCTGCCTAAGACAAGTTGGCAAATCGGTGAGATATGGTTTTCTAGATCTTTATTTTTTAAAATGTACGGACATCCAAAAGCTGTCACAGTGATTTAATGAATGCAAACGGCTAAGCAGCAAGACAAAGAGATGCCTGAGTGTTGTGTGTCCGTGTGCATGGACACAGGGTGGTGTGTGTGTGTATGTATGTGTGTGTGCATGGACACAGGGTGGTAGTGGTGGTGGTGGTGTGTGTGTGCGCGCGCGCGCGCATGGGCACAGGGTGGCGGTGTGTGTCTGTGTGCATGGGCACAGGGTGGTGTTGTGTGTCTGTGTGCATGGACACAGGGTGGTGTTGTGTGTCCGTGTGCATGGACACAGGGTGGTGGTGGTGGTGGTGGTGTGTGTGTGTGTGTGTATGTGTGCATGGACACAGGGTGGTGGTGGTGGTGGTGGTGGTGTGTGTGTGTGTGTGTGGCCCAGGGTGGTGGTGGTGGTGGTGTGTGTGTGTGTGTGTGTGCGCGCGCGCGTGCGCATGTGCACGCGTGTGTGCGAGTACGTGCATAGGCACAGGGTGGTGGTGTGTGTCTATGCGCATGGGCACAGGGTGGTGTTGTGTGTCTGTACACATGGGCACAGGGTGGTGTTGTGTGTCTGTGTGCATGGACACAGGGTGGTGTTGTGTGTCTGTGTGCATGGGCACAGGGTGGTGATGTGTGTCCGTGTGCATGGGCACAGGGTGGTGATGTGAGTCTGTGTGCATGGGCACAGGGTGGTGGTGTGTGTCCGTGTGCATTGACACAGGGTTGTGGTATGTGTCTATGTGCATGGGCACAGGGTGGTGGTGTGTGTCTCTGTGCATGGGCACAGGGTGGTGTTGTGTGTCTGTGTGCATGGGCACAGGGTGGTGGTGTGTGTCTATGTGCATGGGCACAGGGTGGTGGTGTGTGTCCGTGTGAATGGGCACAGGGTGGTGGTGTGTGTCCGTGTGCATGGGCACAGGATGGTGGTGTGTGTCCGTGTGCATGGGCACAGGGTGGTGGTGTGTGGCCGTGTGCATGGGCACAGGGTGGTGGTGTGTGTCCGTGTGCATGGGCACAGGGTGGTGGTGTGTGTCTGTGTGCATGGGCACAGGGTGGTGGTGTGTGTCTGTGTGCATGGGCACAGGGTGGTGGTGTGTGTCTGTGTGCATGGGCACAGGGTGGTGGTGTGTGTCTATGTGCATGGGCACAGGGTGGTGGTGTGTGTCCGTGTGAATGGGCACAGGGTGGTGGTGTGTGTCCGTGTGCATGGGCACAGGATGGTGGTGTGTGTCCGTGTGCATGGGCACAGGGTGGTGGTGTGTGGCCGTGTGCATGGGCACAGGGTGGTGGTGTGTGTCCGTGTGCATGGGCACAGGGTGGTGTTGTGTGTCTGTGTGCATGGGCACAGGGTGGTGGTGTGTGTCTGTGTGCATGGGCACAGGGTGGTGGTGTGTGTCTGTGTGCATGGGCACAGGGTGGTGGTGTGTGTCCGTGTGCATGGGCACAGGGTGGTGGTGTGTGTCTGTATGCATGGGCACAGGGTGGTGGTGTGTGTCTGTGTGCATGGGCACAGGGTGGTGGTGTGTGTCCGTGTGCATGGGCACAGGGTGGTGGTGTGTGTCCATGTGCATTGACACAGGGTGGTGGTGTGTGTCCATGTGCATGGGCACAGAGTGGTGGTGTGTGTCCATGTGCATGGGCACAGAGTATTCTCTGTGAGTTCCCTGAAGGTGGCTCAGCTTTTCAGTGAGATTCTCCTGTGTCTTCGTGGCTTCCTGGCCTCCTTGGCCCCTCCCCTCCTCCTCCCTCCTCATGTCCGGTGATGTCCCCCTGAGCCCCACTTGTCCCCTCCTCCCTGCTCCACCTTCTGTCTCCCCATCCCTCTTTTCTTTCTGGTGGATGAGATGCCTTTGCTTTCCTCTCCAGTAACTTTGCAGAATCCATCCTGGCTTTAATACGTATTCTGCCTCATCTCACCCCAAGCAAATTGGTCAGAAAAGAGTGAAATATGCAGGTTCAGGAAGAATCTAACGTGGTTTTGTTTGTTTATCCACAGGACAATTGAGAAACTTTTAAATGTTCCCCAAGAGGGGTTGTGTGGTTGCCTCATTCCTAAACTTATTTCCAGTAGAACCCCCTCAGGAAATAGCCATGCCGAGCGAGCAGGGTTCGGTTCCTCCTCTCCTTCCTCCTCCTCCTCCTCCTCCTCCTCCTCCTTCTCCTCCTCCCCCCCTCCTCCTCTCCCTCCTCCTCCTCTCTCTCCTCCTCCTCCTCCCCCTCCTCCTCTCTCCTCCTCCTCTTCCTTCTCCTCCATCTTTCCCCTACTGTCCCCTTTCTGTCCCGCACAGGCTCTCACACATCTGAAGATGAATCGGCCCAGCAGGAGGAACCTGGTCACTCACCTTTTCTGCCCTGTCTCTCACAGACATTTCTCAGAGGAACTCCCTCGGCTCCGTGATGTCTGAGATCAAGTCGGCCTCCATGAGCTCATACCCAAGACCACATGTTCTTAGAACAAACAATTTGCTGCTGTATTTTCTATGTCCCAACTCTCAGTGTTAAACTGCAGCCGCCCCTGCCACCCTGCCGCCCTGGCCGGCCTGCTCTCTGTCCTCCGTCTCCCAAGCGTGCGCTGCGCGTTTATCTGGGCCTGTGGTACAGCCGTGATTTCCGCTGTTTAGACGTGGTTCCCATGTAGGTGGAATGAAGGAATGAGTGGGCTCATCCGCCGCCTCTGCCCCTGTGCCCTCATTCATTCACCCCTCACCTGTCACCACGCCCTCTGCCCATCAGTCTGACTCTCTAAGAAGCGGTTCTCACTGGAAACCTCCTCTAATCACGACCTCTCCGTCCGTGGCTGCCTCCCTGTGGCTGCCTCCCTGTGGCTGCCTCCCCGTGGCTGCCTCCCCGTGGCTGCCTCCCCGTGGCTGCCTCCCCGTGGCTGCCTCCCCGTGGCTGCCTCCCCGTGGCTGCTGTTTGTACCAACGCTGACAGTGGTGTCTTCTGTGGTGAGGGTGCTTTTCAGCTGGAAGGGATAATGGAAGATTCCTGTTTGCCTTTTCACTCACCATGATGCCCGCTCAGAAAACTACAGCAAACAGAACAAACCCAGCGTGGTCTTTCAGCCAGCCAGCCTGGCGGGCGTCTCTGTCTGACAGTGGACCGCGGTGAGGCCTTTGCTCTGCTTCTTTATGAGTCTTGTGGCGGGGCCTCCTGCCCTCAAGGGGCTGCTGCTGGGATTTTTATTTCACTGAAGTTTGTTTTCTTTTTCTAAGTACAGTTCTTTGGTAACAAGTTTCATCATGTCAGTAATACGCTCTGGGGATGGAAATCAGGCCTGCATACTCACAGAGTAGCATCGTCCTGCCTGGGCTAGCCCCTCCCCCTGCCTGGTTTGTAGCCTCTGTTCTCCACTTGTCGTCCATGGCTGCTTACAGTGCTTTCTGTCTTGGCTGGTGAGAACGGCGGCGCAGTAAGCAGGCTTGTGCAGGTGTCTTCCACATAGATAGCAACCAGGTCAGGTCGTAGGGAGCTCCTGGACCTGCCTGCTGTGCTGGTGACGTTTGCTGCAGGAATCATCAAGAGTTGAAAGGACAAGGGTCTCGCTGCAGGCTGGAGTTAGCCTGAGATGCTTCCTCCCAGAGTGAGATGCCGCATGGTGAGGGCACGGTGACCTAACCACGCAGCTGCACTGACAGGGCGGCGTGGCGCGCCGCATTTGGGCTGGTTTGTCTCAGGTCTGGTAGCTCCGCTGATCCAACGCTTTTTACAGTCTCCCTTTAAGAGCCTGCTCGTGGCTCCTGTCAGGATGTCTCCATCAGTCACCAGCCTGGTGGGCTGCTTTGATGCCCAGGTCCTGGTGTGGAAGCCATAGTTCTTTCACGTTAACCCCAACTTCCTCTTGAACCTTTCCCTCTCTGTCCCTGCTTACATTCTTCCTTGACGGTGCCCAGCAAGGCCGCCAGCAGACACCGGGCTCCCCGCTCTAACCCCCCAGGGGCGGGGCTGGCCGTGAGGTTTCTTCTTCCTCAGCCTGGCTTGGGTCTCCTCCCCTACTCGCTTTTTGCCTTCCGCCCAGGCACACCTGCCTTGGTGTATCCCTGTGGTGTATTCATGGCGTGGTGGTGACTTGGGACGCAGTGGGGAAGGCGGCCAGCTTCCTGTTGTACAGTGACAGTGTCCTTGCCCTCCGTTCAGCGTATGAGGTGGCAGGATACCAAGGAGATCTTACTGCAGGTGTGAATTTGGGCATCTGTAGACAGCATTTTGTGTCTCAATTTGAGTCTCACTTCTGCGTGACCAGGAGGATGGTAGTGAAGCATCCCCATCAGGTGCAGAGATGCGATGCGTGTGGTGGCCTCTAGTGGTGGCTTCTGGGTGCAGCAGGGTGGGTGGCAGTGGCTGTGTGGTTGGTTGAGACCACTTTCGGAAGCTTTCTTCGGCTTCTTTCTAGGGAAGATAATCGAGGTTGGTGGAGCTCAGCCCTCAACACCACTGTCAGGGAGCACTGACATTGGACCATGGACCGTGAAAGGGCAGGTTCAAGGCCTGCGTCAGCCACCTCGACCCCAGCCTGCTTTTTCATGGCATTAGCCTTCGGCACTTTCTAAGAGAGACACGGCATTAGTGGTCGCTAGCACACAGATTGGTGACAGGGTGGTCATCGCTGAGAACCACCAGGAATCAGCCAGAGCTTTTTAGAGACTCCAAGCCGTATTAAAATGAGGCTTTCCCCCCTAAGGTTGATTTGGGGTCAGCTCTGGATAAAAATGAACCAGTTCTTGTGTTGTAGAGTGGATTGCTAGAAAGCCGTGCTGTCTCTGTTTCAATCTGGATTTTTTTCCCCAAAGGATTCCAGTTTAATAGCCTTCTGTCGGTGATAGTACCAGAAAACTGTTCAGAGAGGCGTGGGTTAGGGACGGAAGCCGGGAGAGGGCGTGTGTGTTCCAGGCCGGCAATCGCAGCAGCAGCAGCAGCAGCAGCAGCAGCAGCAGCAGCAGCAGCAGCAGAGCAGCAGCAGCCCCTGCTGAGGAGTGGAACTCAGTTCTGTCCAGGCCGGGCGAGCCTCTGAGTCACCTTGCCTTGTGGGTGAGGGCTTCGCCAGCCTAGAGCCTCTGAGATGGGCAGAGACACCACGTTACAGAAACTGAGGACATGACAGTCACCACATTCCTGACACCATGTTAGACAGGAGCCTAGCTATGACCTGTGAGGCCAGTGAGGCCAGACCTCAGAAAGGCAACTGGGGCGTCACCACTGGGCAGTTCTTGAGCTGTGGTGAGAAGCCAAGCCTCCTGACTATGGTTGTAGCACTCTTTCTAATTGTTACTCAAAACAAATCTAAATCCACTGTGACTTACGAGGCAGATGGGATCTGATTCATGGAGCAGTGTCTTCCTTTCCACCATAGACTCCTTTGTCTTTCTCTGAGTGAAAAATTGTCAGAGGATTAAATCCTCTTTGAGAGCCACAGAAAGAGAGAAAAAAAATGGCCGAGTGCATAAATAACGCCTCCTGGGAAGCTCATATTTTTGGAGCTGTTTGCTATTCATGTCTGTTTGGCATCATTGTTTCTTAAGTGTTTACTTGGGCTTCTGGCATTTTGCTTTTCTAAGGACGCTTGAGTCCATGCCAGAGGAACCTGACAGCCAATGTCTCAGCTGTGGCTCCATAAGGTCAACGTTATTTAAGGTGCTGTGGCCCAGGCCTAAGGTGGGAGCGCCATCACAGAGGCGCTGCTTCTAAACATTTCCTTTGGATGCAAACCGAGGCTGTCTGTAGAGCAGGCAGGCTCCTTTGTTGATTCAGAGAGGCCCACAGGCCTTTGTCATGCTCAGTGCGGACCCTCAGTGTAGTCCCCAGGGTGGACAGTGAGGTTCCTGTGGAGTCTACACTAGGAGGGCACACAGTCTGGTGTTGATCATGGGTCAAACAGATGAGCCCTGTGATTGGGAATGATTCCCAACCTGTGAGACTGGAATCCTGGTCAGCCATCTTGTGTCAGCCATCTTGTGTCAGCCATCTTGTGTCAGCCATCTTGTGTCCAGCAATGGGATTTGCTAGTTTGCCATGTCTGCTGGAAGCCCTGGAGGTTCCACCTGATCCTGGTCTGATTCTTAGGTGGTTTCCTGATTTTCACTTCTGTCTTCTTTCTCTGATGCGTCTGCAGCACAAAGGTGAACGCCTGTGACCCATCATGAACCTTTGGGAAAGGGCTATTGGTCTTGGAAAAGGTTGTCTAAACGGTGGTTTGGAATTCTCTGAAGGGAGGGCCTGGCTCTGCAGATATGCACATTCTGCAAACAGATGCTCCTTCTGTCCTGGAATGGGATGAATCTTCCAGCCTTTTCTTAGAGGGGGTTTCTAGTGCCTCCTTCCTTCGGTCTTCAGTAATTGGTATGTCAGTCCACCAAACTTTTCCATTTATCCTCCTGGTTAATGCAAAGTGATACTGCATAATTTCTTCTGTAAAAAGAAGAGAAATTATCTTTTTAAAAATTGTGTGTACGGGCCATGCATGCGTGCTTCTTCTGGGTGTGCATGCGCTCGATGGCCCGAGGGCAGCTCTTGGGAGTTTTCTCCTGCCATGTGGGCTCCAAGGATGACCTCGGGCCGCCAAGCCACCTCACAAGCACCCATTGCATGTAATATCCTTTCTTTAATTTGCATTTCTTTGACTGTCTTTGGAGAGGTCTTCCCTCCTGGCCTTTGGCCGTCACAGGAAATCGTCTGCTCCTAATGGATACCGATAGCGTTACCATCTAGAATAGCCAAAAGTAAGTTGTACCTTCCATATTTCTACTTCTCCTGGCTTAAAAACACAGGGCTTTCCAGAGAGCATCTGTGAGTTAGAACCACAGCGTCAAAAACGCTTCCCTGGGCAGGGGATTCAGCCAGGTGTGCGTCTCATTCATTTTAATAAAACGTGGAGTGGGGCTCCTGTCTTACTGCTCCGCCCTGTCCGTATGAGGATGGTTCTCTTCATTTCCCACTGGAGTTTTCTGTACTTGAGTGGGTGGGTTTCTCTGGGACCATCAAGAGCGTAAAGAGGAGAAAACACTGAGTGAAAGCCTGGTCAGTCACAGGGTTGCACCTTGCCTGCAGTTCTGAGTACTTACCACAAGAGGGCACTCTCGTCACTCTTAAAGGACTACTTTGGGGACAAACTGGGATTTTTGTTTTAGCTCAAGTCCCCAAAGTGGGATGCATTTTAAGAACCATCTCTGCACCCCAGCTCCTGCTGCGAAGGAATTCCAGTAATATAAGGACAGTCTCCAGCACACTCAGGCTAGACACGGCGGGTGATACCTAAGAGTGTTGTACATTATGCACGGTTTTTGTTTTAAGTTTCTCCAATGAGAGTACTCCTGGAGTACTCCTTGTGCAAGCTGTCCATCAGCCCGCTCCTTCTGCTGCCCACATTCCTGGCTTAGAATGCACAGAGAGTACTCCCCTGAGGTATGACAGGAAGGAGGGCATTGCTTTCTTTGTTCTCTGCTGAGAGACTGAGAGAAGAGGTTGGTGTGAGTCACCTGACAGGAGAGTTTCCATGTGGTCAGGATTGAAGATTACCTGCTTGAACAGTGATAGTTTAGTAAAACCACCTGTGATGGTTTGTATATGCTTGGCCCAGGGAGTGGCACTATTAGGAGGTGTGGCCTTGTTGGAGTAGGTGTGTCACTGTGGGTGTGGGCTTAAGACCCTCACCCTAGCTTCCTAGAAGTGAGTATTCTGCTAGCAGCCTTCAGATGGAGATGTAGAACTCTCAGCTCCTCCTGCACCATGCCTGCCTGGGTGCTGTCATTGTCCGCGCCTTGATGATAATGGACTGAACCTCTGAACCTGTAAGCCAGCCCCAACTGAATGTCATCTTTATAAGAGTTGCCTTGGTCATGGTGTCTGTTCCCTGCTGTAAAACCCTAACTAAGACACCACCCACTTGACTTTAGGGCTTTTGCGTTGCCTGTCGCACTGGCATCCAGCAGTTGGTGCTTGTGAAGGCAGAAGTTGCTTCTGGTTTTGCGTGTCTTTACTGAAACCTGCGCGTTTACACCCCGCTCCCAGCGACCCCCTCCCTTTGACTCCTGGTGTTTGATGTGAGCTCTGACTGTCTGTGGGAGAAGGGAATACCCTCCCATCTGGAAAGGATGGTGTCCCTGTTTGTCCCTGCTAATCCACAAAGCTGTTGGTAGCACTGTCGCAGCACCAGGCCGGGCCATGGTAGCTCTGTGGTGGCCACCAGGGAAGCTACTTATCTCCTGCACCTTCGAACCCAAAGTCCTACAGAAGAACACGGAGGACTCTGAGGAACACCCCACTCCTTGGAGTCATGACTACTACACCCACCATTACTACGTAATAATTTATAGAACTATGATAGTCAATACATTGCCCCTGGTATTTGTTTTTAATAAATTTTATATTTTAGAGCCATTGTGTGTTTACAGACAAGTTATATTTGCCTGTGATTCCCCAGTTGCTTCTTCTACTACTACTGTCTTGCATTTATGCATCACATTTGTTATAGTGAGTGACCCTTCCTTCCCTGACTCATTATTGACACCATTTGCAATGCGTCGACTCCAATTTCCAGACTTCGTTCAGATTTCCTTAGTTTCTGTCCCAGGACCCGTCCAGGGTACCACGTGCCCGCCATCAGTGCTTTCAGACTTGGCTGGCTTTGGATGACCTTGACAGTTCTGTGCAGGGCTGGTCGACATTTTGGAGACTATTTCTCCGTTGGAGTTTGTCGGAGACTTTTCTCGTGAGTAGACGGGGAAATGGATTTTTGAAGGGAAGATTGTAGGGCAGAAATGACCTCTGATCGCATCCTATCTGATCTCCGCTATCGGTGTGATTTTCCATTTCTGGGATCACCTTTGTCACCTGCCTGAGGACACGCGTGTTTTCACCCCCTGGAAAGTTCCTGTCTCCCACGTGATACCTTTTTGTGCTGTTCCCCCTGAAAATGGAGAGCTGCCCCCTTCTTCACAGAATCTTTGGCATTGCACTGCTTGCAAACCTTGTCTTTTCCTCCCTCACCTCTTTTCCTAGCTGATTATTTATGCCAGTTACTGTGGACTCATAGAGGTACATTCCGTATTTTAGGTTATACGCAAATACTATCGGATTTCATGTGTCCGGCTTGGGCCTCTGGGCGGTCATGCTGTTGGCTCCCAGATCCCTTTGGTGCTTTGTTTTTCTCTGAACACACTTAGTTTCTGTACCACAGGAAAGTTCAGCTTTAGGCCGTATGTTCCCTGATCTGAGAGCCGTAGACACTGGAGGATAATGCCGGGAAGCCAGGGCTGGAGCCTGGCCCTGCTGGATGCTTCCTTGTTCTCAGCTGACCAGATAAGGCTACGTAACTGTGCCCCAATCTAAATGCGTCTGCATGGTAACTGTGTCCCAATCTAAATGCGTCTGCATGGCGGTTGGTAGATGTGTTTGCATAAATGCATCTGCATTTGTAGTAAGGGCTGCCTGAGTTCCTACCGATGCCTCCCGCTCAACAGCACCACAGGCCAGCCTGCTCATCTTCCTTGCTTCTGTTCCTGGAGCAGTAGACACCCCCTGTCTCTGTCATGGGCGTGCCTCATTGTTTGGGGTCACACATTTAGCAGTACCCAGGTTGAGAGCGTGCCCTTATGGAAACAACTTCACCCATGGGCACACGGCGTTTACCACAGCTCCTGTTGCATCCGGCATTGCGGACCTGTCCTTCAGCAGTCCTGTGGGGAGCATGTTTCCCAGTTAGCCACTCCAGTCACAGCCGCCTCATCCACCGGCAACATCGTCAGGTTATTTTGGTACATTCTTCAGTTCACCTGGCCTTAGAAAATCTCTTTAAAAGTTGAAATCATAATTTTAAGCTCACATATGTTCAAGTTCACTCTTTGTGTTCCCCCCCAACACACACACAAACACACACACACACACACACACACACACACACACACACACAAGTCTTCTTTTGTAGACTTGGTTGCCCTGGTTCATCTTGTGTAGTCCAGGCTGGCTTTCAACTCATTGCAGTCCTTCTGTTTCAACCTCCCTTCTGCTGCGATTGCATTGCCAGCATGGCTGGCTTGGGCTATGAATTTCAGTCTTGACACTCAGACAACGCCAGTCGTCTTCCTTGACTCCTGTGAGGCCAAGAAGCGACACCATCTGTGCCTCTCAGCCTGGCTTCTTTTCTGGTAACGAGCATCTAAGATTTACCTGTGTCTTTTCGCGCCTCGATAGCTCTTTCCCCTCTGTTGCTGAAGAGTGTCCTCTTGCATGTCACCCCCCCCCCCCCCAGTTTGTTGACCTGGTGGCCTACCTAACGGCACCTGGCTTGCTTATGATTCTAATGCCTTCAAAGGAAGGTGCGGTGGTGTCATCTGCGTGCATTGTTTTGTGTGGATGTAGCTCTCGAAGCTGGGCAGACACCTAGAGGCGAGGCTGTCTTACAGGAGGCTGCCGTGGTCTCACCTGCGGCTCCCACCCTCCAATCCCACCTTCGGCAAACTTCCCTTCCTGTTGCGTCTTCTCTGGTGAGCCCTCAGTGCTTGCAGGCGTTGGGGACCCAGGCACTCCAACGCCGTGCAATTAGAATCCCATTGGTTTGATGTTGAGGCACAGTTCTTTGCCCCACACCTGTAAATGTTTTTTTTTTCTCCATCTGCAGCCGGTCCTTCCCATCTGCAGCTGGTGCTCCCAGTTTGAGGCTGATCCTCCCAGTCTGTGGCTGGTTGCCTGCTCTACCCCCATGTAGTCCTCCCAGTCTGCGACTGATCCTCCCAGTCTGTGGCTGATCCTCCCAGTCTGCGGCTGGTCCTCCTGTCTGTGTCTTGTCCTCCCTGTCTGCGGCTGGTCCTCCCAGTCTGTGACTGATCCTCCCAGTCTGCGGCTGGTCCTCCTGTCTGACGTTGGTCCTCCCCATCTGTGACAGGTCTCCTCACTTTTGTTTTGAAACAGAAACCCTGTCTCACTATGTAATCCTGGATGGAACTTTCTGTGCAGACCAAGCTGGCCTTGAACTCACAGAGATTTGCTGCCCTGTCCCCCAGGACACTGGGATTAAAGGCCCGTGCCACCATCCCCGCTGGCCTTTTTCCTCCTCTTGTGTCTCTTACAGTGCATCAGGCTTGAGCTCAGAGAAGTTGCCTGGCCTGTGGAAGAACTGCATCGTGTACTTACAGATGGTTGGGAGTTTGATAAAGTCCAACATGGCCGTCTTTCCCTTCATCACTCTTTGTTTGGTATTGTATAGAAACATTCACTGCCACTCTCGAGTCCACCCACACCCTAACCCTTTCCCCTAAAGTTGTCCTTGTGTTGTTCCTGTGGGCTTATGATCGAGTTTGAATTCATTTCTGTGACATGTCGGTTCTGTGTTTCATGCCTCAGACTCCCTTTTCCTATACAAGTGTCCTTTGAAAAGACCTTTTGAAAAATGCTGTCATTTCTTCTCAGATTGTCATGGTCTCCCCCCCCCCCCCCCAGAAGTCAGAAGTGTGACTTTGTCCCTATAGGCTCCTGTGGTCCCCAGGGGCCTGTGTGTCTATTCTTTCCTCAGTACCATACTGTTTTGAGTACTGTAGCTTCTTTGTAAGTTTTAGAATTGAATGTGGGGGCTGGTGAGATGGCTCAGTGGTTAAGAGCACTGGCTGCTCTTCTGGAGGTCGTGAGTTCAAATCCCATAACCACATGGTGGCTCACAACCACACATAATGAGAAACAACGTGGAGCGGGTGGTGGGGTGGGTGGGTTGTCACTTTTACTTACTGGGTGTGTTTCTCCCAAGGACTGCTGACCTCTGGGGCTTTGCCACAGCCATGGTTTTAAGTTCCTTAACTACATAAAATCAAGAGTACCTCCTTCCTCCATAGCTAAAGACCTGCTGAAATCTCTCTACCAATGGGAGGAGGTAGGGCTTAGCAGGGAGTCTGTGGAGGTGGCCCAGAGCTAGTCAGCACACAGCCTCCCGCAGGAGTACACGGGAATGCTTGTCAGTTTAGAGGAAATACTCACAGGGGGACTTATTGGTCTGGTTCTGCTGGAGTGTAGACAGTTCAGGTTTGTGTGGTGGTGGAGGTGGTGGTGGGGCTGGTGTCTGAGTTCTTAAGTTGATGTCAGAGACTCCCAATGACTCCTGGCTTCTCTAGTCATGACACACGCACAGAATCCTGGGATGAACCTGGCTCTCAGTGGGAATGTACCGACAGCCTTCACGGCATCTTGGTGGCTTGCTAGCTGGCATCTTGGTCTCCTCAGCATGCCCACCCTTTAGCTTCCCAGTCCTCAGGCAAGGCCTCCCTGACTTGACCTCTATGCCTGCAGTGTTCAAGGCAGGCCAGAGGCTGCCTGCACGCTGCCCAGCCTGGGATGGATGCTTAGGAAGGATTTTCTCCCCGCCCCACTTCCTCTCTTCTTCATCAAGCCCCTTCCCCATTTTCTTCAAAGTTGTCAAGCGAATCCTCTCTTAGACACAGTCCCCTCATTACTGTAGATGATGATTGCAGCTGTTTCCTCTGTCACGAGGGTCCAGTAATGGAAAGGCCCAAACATATCCTACGGTTCTTGGCAACAAGGAAGTACCTAGTAACTGGTTTCCACTAACATCTGATGGTAGGTTTTGCTGAACCCAGAGTGTTGTGTAGGACACACTCCTCTACTGGTTAGTCTTCTGAACAACTGGTAGGAAGCAGCCCCCAGCTGTGTAGGGGGGGGTGCTGTTGTCCAAGGGTGTGGCCCAGAGATAAAGCAGTTGTGTGGGCTGATTCTGGAAGTCTTTGCTATCCCTTTGCTGTGCAAGGTTTTTGATGCTGTGCCAGGCAGTTGTGCTTAGCTGGAGCAGTGAGATGGAGGGGAGGCAGCTCCCCTACCTACTTGTGACAGTAGACTGTGGGAGTAGGAAGACAGGCCCTTCCCACGAGGCAGCACGGGGCAGTCTGAGACAGGTGCGGGCTCCTGTGTGATGGCAGTAGAGGCTGGCCTGCCTCTGAGCAGTGTGGACTCAGTCGTCCCGGGCTTCACTCATGTGCAGCCTTCGGAAACCATTGGACAAACCTTCCACTTTTACTCCTTTTGGAATATCAGACAATGTGCTCTGTAGAAATGACCGGATCGCCAGGACTCACAGAGGGTCTGCTCTCAGGAGCGTGCCAGGAGATGGTGAAACCAGGCATGAAATCAATTAAGCTCAGCCCAGTCACAGGCCCTCTGGGAGCTCACCCTTAGGGAACACTTACTGTCCCTCTGGCCTGGGCTGAGTGCCACACACAGGTTAACTAGCTCGGGCCTCACTTCAGCTCTCTGAAGGGCGCAGCCCCGCGCCTTGTTTTACAGAGAGGCAAACTGCAGCTTAGAGGAATTGGGGGAACTCACCCAAGGCAGTAAGAACAGTTAGGCCTTCCAAGCACAGTCTGCCCCTACTAAGGATGGTGCCTTTGAAAGGATCTGGAGGTGAAGTTCCTTCTGGAATGTCTGAAAAACATTTTGGAGCAGGCATTGTGGGAACTAGTACAAAAAGATGCGCTCCACAGGCGGGAACATTTCAGGCAGAGAGCAGTAGGATGCACTGTGTTCAGGGATGATTGAAAGTCTCAGGTTTTGGTGACTAAACTGCAGAGGTGACCTAGCAGTCCTTGGAGGATGCTCGCCCACAGGGGCACAAGTGTCTGGATTAGGTTCCGGAGGACTCTTGTGGCAGCTCTGGCCTGGGTGTGTGCTAGAACTGGTTGAGGCCAGGGAGCCTATGGGAAGAGCTTCTGCCATAGTCTAGGGGAGTCAGCTTCTGAATCTCACAGGGGAAGAGTCTGTCCTGGATGGTCTGAGGGGACCCACTCAGGAGAGAACCTTCCAGGGTCAGTGCTGGCTGATGAAGACTCTCACCCTGCATGTGCTCTGGAGAGTAGTCAGTGTGCAGACTGTTCCTGCCCAGGCCAAGCTAGGGGCTGCACAGGGACGAGAAGTGACATTCCCTTCAAAGCTCCAGGAAGAAAGTCTCCAGTGTGTGTGCAGACAAACACAGACATATACACAGGCCACAGGCACAGGACACACACACAGAGACACACATGCATACATGCATACACAATACATACATGCATACATTCACATGGACACACACCGACATACACACATACATATGGACAGACATACATACAGGTACAGAGAGAAAGAGAGACAGAGATACAGAGAGACAGAGACATATAGACATACATATGGACAGACAGACGTACCATGACACACACTTATACACACATACATATGGACATATGTACTTACATACATACATACATACATACATACATTCTCACGGATACACACAGGCATACACACATACATATGGACAGACAGACATACGGGCACACACACACACACACAGACAGAGAGACAGAGACATATAGACATACATGTGGACAGACAGACATACCATGACACACACTTAGACACACATACATATGGACATACATACTTACATACATACATACATACATTTACACGGATACACACAGGCATACACACATACATATGGACGGACAGACATACAGGCACACAGACACGCATAGAGACAGAGAGACAGAGGCATACAGGCACACACACACACAGAGACAGAGACAGAGACATAGACATACACGTGGACAGACAGACATGCTGGGACACACACACACACACACACTCAGACACACAATCTCCTGAAATCACATGCTCAGTGACAGTGTTGATTGACATCCTTGAAGAAGCTCCTGCCTCCTGTACCTGGTAACAGTGACTGGTCTTTTATATCTTCAGCCACCTCCCCGCTTCTCTGAGTACCCAGAGAAGTACTCCAGGCTGCAAACCACACATAGGTTGTTATACAAGGCAATATAGTTCAAACACCTTCGTTTCTGTATCTGAACTAGCATTTGGAAAACACCAGTTTGGAGTGTCTACATTTAAGAAGGTTTTTCTTTTTCCCCTTCACAGATACCCCCTCCCTTTCGTTTTCCATTTCCGGCTTTTTCATTTAGGGGCAGATCTCATGTAGCTCCCTCTGCCTTTGCATTCTCTCTCTAGCCAAGCATAACCTTGAACTTCTAATCCTCCTGTGGAGACCTCCAGAGTCCTGGGCTTACAGGCATGTAGCCCTATAGCTGACTTCTGTGGTGCTGGTGATTAACTCAGGGCCCCAGCACAGAAGGCAAGCAATCTAGAAACCCAGCAACACGCCCAGCCCTCCAGCCAATCACTTTTGTCTAGAGAACACCCTTTAATGTTTTTTTTTTTTTAGTGTTTTTTATTAGATATAGTCTTTATTTACATTTCAAATGTTGTCCCCTTTCCTGGTCCCACCCACCCCCAGGAAAATTCCATAACCCATCTCCCCTCCCCCTGTTCCCCAATCAACCCTCTCCCCCTGTCCTGGTATCCCTCTACACTGCAGCCTTGAGCCTTTTCAGGACCAGAGGCCTCTCCTCCCTTTGATGTCCAACAAGGCCATCCTCTGCTGCCTGTGCGCCTGGAGCCATGGGTCCCCCATGTGTACTCTTTGGTTGGTGGCTTAGTCTCTGGGAGCTCTGGGAGTGCTGGGTGCCTCATCTTGTTGTTCCTCCTATGGCGCTGCAAACCCAGTCAGCTCCTTGGGTCCTTTCTCTGTCTCCTCCATTGGGGACCCTGTGCTCAGTTCAATGGATGGCTGAAAGTGTCCCCCTCTGTATTTGTCATACACTAGCAGAGCCTCCCAGGTGACAGCTATATCCAGCTCTGGTCAGCAAGCACGTGTGGGCATCCACGATAGTGTCTGGGTTTTGTAACTGTATATGGGATGGATTCCTGGGTGGGGCAGTCTCTGCATGGTCTTTCCCTCAGACTCTGCTCCACCACCCTTTAGTGTTTTACCTGGAACCTCTGTGTGACTCCTTAGTTTTGGTTAATGACCAATAGCTGTATAGACAGGTCCATGTGCTCTCTCCTTACCACTGCTGGGAGCAGCTGTCCTTCAGGCTCCTGTTCTCTCTGCCTCACTCCACGGGTCAGAAGGATTCTTCTCTAGGCTTCTCCACAGTCCTAGTGCCCTGGAAATGGGTGGGAGTGAAGTGAGTTTTACCTAAGCATAACTCCCCAGTACCCAATGCAGTAAAGTGTGTGGACCCACAGACCTTAAAGATCCTTTGTGGTCCCAAAACTTGAAATTGCCAGAAGTCACAGGGCTAGGACACCCTGGTGGAGCCAGAACCTGTCACTCTGTTACCTCACAGCTCTGTCCCACTGTCCCGGGTCTCCTTTTACGATGGCACTTTCTTGCGCCCGCCTCTCTGCTCGAATCAAGTCTTCAATGACATTGCCAATGGCTTGCCTGGACTCCCGAATTTATCTGGAGTGGGGATTCTCTCCGAGGAGCTGATCGGTAATTTGGCTCTCAGGACCTCCGGCCGTGGGCTGCAGAGCCACCTCGGGGGACCCCTTCACTTAGTTGTACAGCCCTGATGCCCCCCACCGGACCCCATGCGTGTCTGTCAGCTTGCCTTTTCTCAGTGCTATTCAATCCTAGCACGTCCATCAGGGTCTCACTTAAATAGTGCCAGGCGTTGGCCAAACAAACAAGCAAACAAATTACAAATCAAGCCAGTAAAGACTGGAGGTGGCCTGAAGAAGTTATTGGAAATTGACAGCTGTCGGTATCAATTGGCTAAAGACAATCTGCTCTCAAAGTGCAGGAGACAGCTCCTCAGAGAACGTGTGTTCCAATCTTTTGAAATCTGCTTGTCTGCAGTTGCCCAGACTTACAGATCGCCACTCTGGCTTTGCTACTTACTTGCTGTGTGAGCATTCTCGGCTCTCTGGCTATTTCTTCATCACAGGGAAGAGGTCATAAGCCCAGCTCAGGGCTCAGCGATGGTGTAGTCAGTGTCCTTCCTAGTTTCTTCCCTTTGGCTTAACACTTGCACTGAAAGCAACCTGAAGACAGAAGGGTTTGCTTGGTTTACATTTGCAGAGTATAGTCCACCACTGAGGGACGTCAGGGCCAGAATGCTAGTCAAGGAACCTGGAGGCAGGAACCTTGGAGCGATGCTGTTTGCTGACCGAGACCTGCACCCACAAGCCTCAACAGTACGGTTGTTTATACAAGGCCTGGACAATGACAACATCTGTGATGTTATAGCATGTTTGGGGGAATTCTCATCGGGGCCTATGCCTATAGGAAGAACTACAGGTAATTGTTATAGGGTATCAGATCACAGTAGGCATCTCCGAACACACATAGACAGACATGCAGATACACAGAGACACACACAGATGCATAGACCACTCTCTCACACATAGATACATACACACACATACACACACACAGATACATACACAGATATACCACAGACATACAAAGATACATACACAGATACACATATAGATACACAGACACATAGATATACACAGATCTTACATATGCATACAGATACACACGTACAGATATACACACAGATACACATGCACACAGATACATACAGATCACATATGCAGATATATACACATACACACAGATACATATCATACACACAGATACACATGCACACAGATCCCACACACATGTAGATACACACAGACACATATACCATATATACATATCACGCACATACCACACAGATAAACATGTGCACACTACACATACACACCACATGCACACACACATACCACACAGATATATTCACATACATATCACATATGTATCACATACACAGATACACATACTACACAGACACACCCATATATAGACAAACACACACATACCATACAGGGACACATCCACAAAGATATATACAGATCATACACACAAACACATATACATAATCATTATACACATATATCACATAGACACACACACATATACACAGACAAATCACACACAGAAGCACACACACACCACCACTACACAATACCACACAGATACATTCACAGATAGACACACACAGATTACACACATACACATGCAAATAGGCACAAACAGGCCACACATACACATGAGCAATGCTAAATGGAATCAATAGTCTGTATTTACATGTGCATGTATGTGTATGTATGAGTAGCAGATGACTAGAGAGGTCATGCATCTGAGAGGGAGTCAGGGACATGGGAAGAGTTGGAACAAAATGTGAGTAGAGGATTAAAGTCATATAATACAGCAGTTATGTATGGAATTCTCAAATGTGAAGAATTAGGTAAATGGGTCTTAAAACATATTTTTAAAACGCAGATATCTGGGTTGGAGAGATCCTCGGTCAGTGAAGGGCAGCAGAGGACCCGCAAACCAAAGCCAGTCGAGGCAGAGGCAGGCTGATGTCTGGGGCTCCTAAGAGTCTGCCCTTACGTGAATGCATGCACCTGCACACACAAAATATGGACATCTTTGTGTTTGGTGTTTTGTCTTTGGTGTTTTGTTTTGAAACACAGGTCAAAGTAATAAACTAGAGAAAAGGGAACACAAACATTTTTAAAAGAAATTGTTTGGAAACCGTTTATAAAGCTGGGGACGGTGCCGGGCCCTGTTTATTGCTGGCTTCTTCTCTGCTCTGGCCTAGGAGGGAGACGGAGGCTCAGAGAATGCGGTGTGCACTGCGCATGGGCTTGCTGTGTTCCCGTGCCAGACGAGGTAGTTTAATTTACAAATGGAGTTTTGATCCACTCAGGACTGTGAATACAGAGGGGGGGGGGTGGCAGGCAAACCCGTAGCTCATTTCCTTTTATTGATCTGCGCACAAAGCAGGGTTGTTGCATCTCAGAAATTACCCCCCCCCCCCCCCAATTCGCAGAGCAGTCTGGTGCAGTCTGGAAAGATGTTGCTGTGGCCTCTCAGGAGTAAATAACATGAATTTTTAAACATTCCCCAGGAATAATTTACATGATTTCAAGTGTTCTAAAGCAACAGGATATAGACTGTTTCTTAAAGCGCAGCAAACAGCTGACTATTCTGGAATCTTATGAAGGCGGGGCTAACATAGCGGGGGGGGGGGGGGGGGGGGGGGAGAGCTCACTCCCAAGCACCCCGTGCCCTTTGTTTCCTTGGTATCATTATTATTGTGTTTGAGTTTTGTTTTTGAGATAGCTTCTGATGTAGTCAAGGCTGGCTTGGAACTCCCTGGGTAGCTCAGGCTGGCATCTAATCACTGTGATCCTCCTGCCTCACCTGCTGAGTGCTGGGATGGAAAACCTCAGGACCACATGTGGCTCTTTTGTTCTTAATATTTGTTAGTTGAGGGGTGCATGTGCATCTGCGCATGTGTGAGCCTGTTTGTGTGCATGGTGGGGGTTGGTTAATAACGCCACACAGAGGTACCTACAATCCAGACTCCGCGCTTGCCGGCCACTGCTTCGATTCCCGACATAGTCTTAGAATTTTTCCCCATATAGTCTTAGTAATAGCGTTGTTGATGTTTTCAGTATTCTACTTTAAACTTAAAACAACTACTTCTCTATAATTACAGGATGCAGTTCTAGTTAAGTTTGTAGTTAGAGATTCAGCCGGGGGAAACGGGTCAGTTTGTGAAGGGGCGGAGGACTGAGCTCAGTCCTCAGAACCCACATTGAGCAAAAAAGGCTGGTGTGCTGATTCACTTTGTGTCCCCAGTGCTGGGAGACCCGAAGAAGCTGCCCCTGGTGTCAGCTGGCATCGCTGCCCCCCCCCCCCGTGTCAGCTGGCATCGCTGCCCCCCCTGCCCCCCCCCCCCCCGTGTCAGCTGGCATTGCTGCCCCACCCCCACCCCCGGTGTCTGTCAGCTGGCATCGCTGCCTGTCTTACTATGTGCCAAGCTAGGGGAGAGACCTTGTCTCACAAAACAAGGTGAAAAGCTTCTGAGAAACTCCAGTTGAGGTTGTCTTCTGGTATCCGTGTGTGTACCCATACACACTGCACGTGTGCAAATGTGCATGTATACAAACTATCCACACACACACACACACACACATACACACACAATTGTGTATGAGAGTTGTAGCATAGGAAAAACAAAACAGAGGTAAGCATTGTTTGTTTTTTTTGAAATGCATTTATAAATCTATAATATGGTGGCTCAGTATTAATGTGTGGTTTTGAGTTCTCCTCTCTTCCTGACTTAGCACAGACCACAGAGGATTTCTACGTAGCAACAAGCTATTTCCCAATGATAAATCATTTAATGATATCTGTGTATGCTATTGCACCGCAGCACCATTTTACTGAATAATCTACTCTGGCTTGGCACTTGCTTTCCTTGATTTCTTTCTCTGATATTCTAAGAACTGGAATCAGATGCCTTTATTACAAAACTTAAGTGACATTACCTGTTACTCATTGTGCACCCTGGACATCTCCCTATGTGTAGTTCTGAGACATCAATGGGTCACCTTCATGCTTACAGAAATGTGTTTGTAGACTTTGGGCACCTGTGACCTTCAAGAAAGCTGGTGTCTGGTGTCTGCTGCTCCAGGAGACTTTGCGGGGAAGGTACTATTTCCTCTCTCTCTCACACCGGGGAATCTTACAAATGTCACCATCTTTGGAATTGAATAATAATATATTGTAATGTTTTTACTTATATTTCTTTGACATTTTGAGGCCTAAATGTTGGAACCATTACTCTTTCTTTCTTTCTTTCTTTCTTTCTTTCTTTCTTTCTTTCTTTCTTTCTTTCTTTCTTTCTTTCTTTTTTCTTTCTTTCTCTCTCTCTCTTTCTTGCTCTTTTTTCTTTTCTTTGTTCTTTTCCTTCGTTTGTTTGTTCCTTCCTTCCTTTTTGACTATTCAGAGACTATGAGGCATTATTTAATCTAAGTCTTGTCACGCCCCATTCGCCTTTGTCCCAGATGATCAACCTCTGGAAAGAGCAGGCTATTGGCCATGAGCCCGGCAGGGAGGGATTCGAGGTTTCCCCTCCATAGGAGAGAAGGTGGAGAGTCTAGTAAGAAAAATGAAATAAGATAAACAAGTGAGCAGACTTAGAAGACCCCCAGAGCGCCAGGCCCTAAGAATGACAAAGCTCCTCCCTCTGCCCCGCCCCCTCAGTCACCTGACCCAGAGCGCAGGAAAGGCTTCCTCCTGTGTGCTGCGACTTTCAACCAAAATTTTTGTGTCCTCCCCCTTTCTAGAACAAAGCATATTACTGAGCAGTTTTAACATCACTGTTTTAGGAAGAAAAGATGCTTTTAAAGGTTTCTGACTTTAGGAACTGAAGTTATTGATCGTTTGCGAGAACCACATACCCTTCCATTTTCCTAAATTAAACATTAAGCAAAGCAATCTGAGTTTGCCTACCCCCCTTTTGGGTAACTTGATTCTCCAATTATAAATAATGATTATTTAATGTCTGTTAATTCTCTCAGAGTTAAGGGTGAATTCTAATTAGCTATCTCCCTAAGATGTGTGGTTTGTGGCTTGAAAGGTTTTTTTTAAATGTCTTCCTTCCATAGAAGTAATGACTCAGAGCCAAGGACTGACAGGAGCTTCGTCTTGTCTGGACTGAGCATGCTCCCACGGGTGTCCACGCCCTCTCGCTGCCTGGTGACGAGATAGCCCGCCGTACCGTCAAGTGGGTCTCAGTGCTGTGCCTGTCAGCCTGTGCGGACCAAGCTTCACTCTCTTCGTTTCCTGGGCGTGCTCTCTCGCTGTCATTCTGGGCAGTTGTTCTTTCTACTGCTTTAAAGGCGTTAACGTGTGTTTTGTGAGTCTAGCAGACCCTTGTGAAGTCAGCTGTAGCCCTCACTGATACTGTAAACTGAGTGCGGAGGTGGTCAAGACCTTTCATCCGCAGCTCCCAGTTCTTAAAGGCTAAAGCTGTTGACCTATCAGCCCTGACTGGTGGGTGTCCTAGGATCTCACATGGCTTCATGGAACAAAATAACAGTCTTTCTCAAGCATGATAAATGAAATAAATAGGTATGCTGGTTAGTTTTGTCAGTTTAGGCAAACCCAGACATACCTGGGGAGTGAGAATCTCAGTTGAGGAAATTACCTCCATCGGACTGGCCTCCATCGGATTGGCTTCCATTGGACTGGCCTCCATCGGATTGGCCTGTGGGCAGATTCGTGGGCCATTGCCTTGATTCCTGACTGGTGTGAGCAGGCCAAACCCTGAGTAGGTGAGCCTCACTGTATAAGGACTGTCCCTCCTCCATGGTTTGCTCCTGCCCTGGCTTCCCTTTAAGCCCAACAAACCAGTTCTTTCCTGTTGTTTTTGGTCAGTGTTTTATCACAACAAAAGACAAGCTAAGATAAGGAGCTTAACCGGGTGAGAAATCTTGAAAAATGGGAATTCCTAATTTTACTTTCTGTAAGAAGTAAACCTCACATATGTGAACTGGATGTTTCCCTCGGGTGAACATTTCTGGCGAATAGGTATGGATGGACGGACGGAAATGGCAACTGTTTAATGGGAATATAGCTTCAGCCGTGCAAGTCGAAAATAGCCTGGGATTAGGCAGGTGGCGCGATGGTCGGCTCTAATGAGAAAGTATTTAGTACCACTGAGCCACGCGCTTACAGATGCTTAAGGCCGTGACCTTTGCGTTGTGAGCACTCTACCAAAAGTTTATTTTTAAAGGGCTAAAAGAAAGCCTCTTTGAGAGAGCTTTTGTGTCTGAGCTTTGACTTGGTAAATATAGATATTAAGCATAATTGTACATTGTGGATGTTTAAGGGTCATTATTTTGGACTCCAGTGCTCGTGTTAGGACTGGTGGAGATAAACTGTCGGGACTCAGGACATGCTTGGGGGAGCGCTAACAATATTTCTATGTTGTTTTACATTCCTGAGAACCATTCCTCTCAGAAATATACGGAGGCAAAAGTAATTTGGGCCTTCATTAATTGGGTTCTAATTTATCTAGCTACCTAATTTAGGCTCTCCATTAAAGGACCAGCTACCTAATGTAGTATTTCATTTTAACCGATTTCATATGCAGCCATGCAGGAGAAAGCTGATTGCAGGGGGCTCTCCTCCCATTCCTGCCTTCCCTCCACCATGCTGTTTCATGTTCCTGACACTCAGTGACTGTTTCTGAAGGTCATCTGTGGTGTAGAGGGGAATTAATATGAAAATGCGTTTAATAAATAAGCTGTCAGCCTGCCCTCCCGCGGTGCCGGGGCGGGGGAGCGGGGGCTGGCGCACAGGTTTCTTGCCTTTTCTTTCAGCCACGTGTTCAGGAGCGCTGGTTCACTCAGGCGCTCTGAGGCGTCTCTCACAGGCCTTGGTAATCATTTCCAGCCAGTGTTTCTACGCCTGCTTCATCCCTCTGGAGTGACAGAGCCATTTTCTCCCAGAATCCAGCTCCTCCCCAGGACCTGGAGAAAGAAATAGACACCCACCATTGTAAGGGAGGATAGACAGAGAGCAACCGGCTCTAGCAGAGACTGCGGCGGCACTGGCGCGGAGGGCGAGGGGCTGGCTGCCCATCTGAATGGTGGTTACTTAATGTTAAGCCTGCAGCTTGTCTGAGGCCGTGATTGGGAACTCGGCCCCTCACAGTCTTTGCCTCCAGGCACAAACACGGGAAGATTAAACATTAATTAAAAAATCTGCACAGAGGATAAGCTGCAAAGAACGGGAAGACTCCCTGGACCCCCCACAAGGGAGCCATTTACAAAGGAAGCAGTGCTTTGGGCTCTGGAGGTGGTGCCCTTGGCCTCCTTAGTCCAGGAAGCATTTCTCAGGGGGAGTACGTTGCCTGTGCTTCATAGGCAAAAGGATGGCCAGCTGGGTGGGTGTTGGGTCTGCTCGGGAGCCCTAAATGTCTCTGTCCAATGTTAAGAGTCCTGGATACTCATATCCAAGAGTCATGGGTCTGGGTGGAGGTCGGTTCCTTCTCAGCTGGTTCTTCTGGTTAGACCTCAGGTTTTCGGCAAACCTCTTAGCAAGTGCGCCTAGCCCTCCATTTGCTGAGGTGAAAATCATCCCTCCACTCTGCCTTACAGAGGATCCTTGAAAATACTTTGGAAGGCCTCTGTTTTCAGGCCTTGGTTGTTGACTTCCTCAACAGCAGACCTAGAGGTCTGCATTGCAGCTTTAGCAAGGCCTTTTCTTCTTTAGTCTCTGCCCAGCAAGGGCTCACACTGGCCATTTCCCAACATAACTGGGTCCCGTGCTAGGGATGCTTGTCTGGAGGAGCTCACAGACTGTGTGGCCATCCACCATGCTTGGTTCACATCTGGCGCCGTCTGTCCTAATTGTCCTTGAGCCTTTGCTCTGGCTGGCGTTTCTTCCCTGCTACTTTTGTCTTGGTCGAATCCCTCACTGCTTCTGGGTGGGTGTTCAGACGGCATTTGTACAGTGAACACGGTGTGAAAAAGTCTGGGTTTTAAATTTTCCTTTAACAGTTACTCTTCATAGCATTCAGCAAATTACCTTGAGGAGGTCAAGTTTCCTCAGCCAAAAAATTCAGAGCAGCTCCATTTTGTGGCATTGTTTTGCAGACTAGAACCAACATCTTTTCCCCACTCAAGACCTGAAGTAATTCAGAGGTACAGGTACAATAGCTATTGTTAATGTTACTAATGTTAGTGTTGACTGATTTAGGAGTGACTTTATTCAGGCCTGTAGCTGGAATAGAAGTAGAATTCAGGAGCTGGCCCCAACTCCTGTGCAGCTGTTTGGGAAGGAAAGCTTTAGTTGTTTCTCTTTCACTGGTAGAAAAGTGTGGGCTCCCTGCTTGAAGAGTTGGTTCCTGATTGATCATTGATGTGGTAAGGGCTTCCAGAATGTAAACTGTCTCTGTCTTAGTCAGGGTTTCTATTCCAACATAAACATCATGACCAAGAAGCAAGTTGGGGAGGAAAGGGTTTACTCAGCTTACACTTCCACATTGCTGTTCATCACCAAAGGAAGTCAGGACTTGGGCACATCAGGAAGCAGGAGCTGATGCAGAGGCCATGGTGGGATGTTTCTTACTGGCTTGCTTCCCCTGGCTTGGTCAGCTTGCTTTCTTATAGAACTCAGGACTACCAGCCCAGGGATGGTACCACCCACAAGGGGCCCTCCCCACTTGATCAACAACTGAGAAAATGCCTTACAGCTGGATCTCATGGAGGCACTTCCTCAACTGAAGCTCCTTTCTCTGTGATAACTCCAGCTTGTGCCCAGCTTGTGTCACAAGACCATCCGGTACAGTCTCATTCCTATTAGATTGTTGAAATGCAATAGAGCCAGAGAATGGCGTCTCTTCTTGTCTTTTAATCACACAGGGATTATTAAGACATCCCTTGTCTTATATTTAATCGATATGCAATATTTTATGTGCTTCCACGGCTCTCGCCGCGTTAGGAAGGTAACATCCGCGCTAGCTAGCTAATTTTCACATTAGCCATTAAAATACAGTTAGTGCTCAGTACTGTGAAGAACACACACAGGTAGTTTGCATCTGAAAATGCTAATAATCGCCAGCCATTAATACCGTAAATTCAGTTCCAATGTTCAAATGTCTCCTCTTTTGAGATGGAGAGTTAAGATTAGAATTTAGAATTGCCAGTCTGCACACGCCTCTCAGGAAAAACAAATGAATCTGACTCAGAGCGCAGCTGGAGGCAGGCCTTCCTGATTACTCTAAAGCTGTGATGGGCATGGACAGTTGGAAATTCAAATTAGAATGTTTCTTTGTCATGCCTGCTAGGGTCACCGCCTCTCGAGAGGTGGCCAGTGTCAGCAGTCTCTGATGACCAAAATCCAAGAGTCTGGTTTCTGATTAGTCTCCCAATCTTTTTCTTCCACATCCCAGATTTGAAGCCGGGGAAAGAATTTTGACTACTGAGCCACGTTTACCATTCACATGACTGTGGTCTTTGGGGATTATCCCACAGTTTCAAAAGACAAACTATATCATCTGGTTATCAACTACTGTTTGTCCAATCAACTGAAATGCACTGGCCAACCGCTCTGAAGGCATAATCAAAGAGTAGCAACCAGCCAGTGTGTGTGTGTGTGTGTGTGTGTGTGTGTTAATCATGTGAGGGAATGTGTGTCCACATAGGCATGTGTACACACTGGCTAGAGAGAACTCGGCATCAGATGTCATTCCTCCGAAGCTGCCTGCTTATTTCTTTTCTTTCTTTTTTTTTTTTTAAAGATTTATTTTATTTATTATATGCAAGTACACTGTAGCTGTCTTCAGACATTCCAGAAGAGGGCGTCAGATCCCATTATAGATGGCTGTGAGCCACCATGTGGTTGCTGGGATTTGAACTTAGGACCTCTGGAAGAGCGACTAGTGCTCTTAACCGCTGAGCCATCTCTCTAGTCCCTGCTTATTTCTTTTAGACAGCCTCTCACTGGCCTGCAACTTACCCTGTGGACTTGGGTGCTTTTCCGGGGAGCCGCAGGCTCCATCCCTCTGCTTTCCCGGTGCTGGTGCTGAGGTTACCACACTTTGGGCAGACTTGTGCACTCACCTTCTGGGGCTCCAAACCTGACCCTCTGGCTCTCAAGGCAAGCACCAGTCCCAGCAGCAGTCCCCCAGCCTCACGAGTCATTGTCCTGCCATTTGAGAGCAGCCTTCACTGAGCAATGGAGACCTGCTTGACTGGGTGCTGCCTGCTCATTTCTCACATGTGCTAACCCTTCAGGGGCCGGTCATAAAACTGCGCATAATGATGGTTTTCAAAGTGCATGTATGTGTGTGTGTATGCATGTGAGTGTGCCTCCGTGTGTGGTGTTCGCTATGACCTTTGCAGTTTTTTTTTTAGTTACTCAAATGAATTGCTGATTAAAATTGGACTTCGATAGTCATGAAATTGGAGATGATTATGGCTTAAAAGAATACATAGGCAACTATTTCTGAAAATTAATGAATTGAGATGTTTTTAGCAGAGCATTTGATATATTGCTTGGTGCTTCATTCTGGAATGCTTACTTGAAGAATATAAAGTTGTAATATAGATTTTCATTTTAATGGGAGTGTTGTAATACCCTCATATCTTTTTTTCACTTCTCATTAGTTTTTATAACCTATGAATTACCTAAAACAACTTCAGTCATTGGGAGCTCGGCTTGACACTTGTTTTACTGTGAGTGGAGGTGTTGTCTGAGAGATGCCATCTGTAGTTATGGTGCTGATGTCTCAGGGTAGATTTTAGGGCTGTTGGAGAATGTGCAGAGGCTGCTAGGCACGGTGTGGGGTTTGTGCTGTCAGGTTCTTTTTTTTTTTTTTTTTTCCTTCTGACAAGAATAAAAACCAGAAAAAGACAACAAAGGTGCAGTCATTGTAGCAACTTATGGGAAGGTAATGAGAATGTAGACATCTTTGTACAAGAGTTTGGCACCACTTCTTAGAGACTGGTGTGAGGGTTTGTTTATGCTTGGCCAGGGAGTGGCCTTGTTGGCATAGGTGAGGCGTGGCCTTGTTGAAGTAGGTGTGACCTTGGAGTAGGTGTGGCCTTGTTGGAGTAGGTGTGGCCTTGTTGGAGTAGGTGTGGCCTTGTTGGAATAGGTGTGGCCTTGTTGGAGTAGGTATGGTGTCACTAGGGATGAGGGTATTTAATACCCTCATCATAACTGCCTGGAAGCCATTCTTCTGTTAGCTGTCTTTAGAACAAGAAGTAGAACTCTTAGCTCCTCCAATCTTACATCTGCCTAGATGCTGCCCTGGTCCTGCCTTGATGAACTTAATGGACTGAACCTCTGACCCTGTAAGCCAGCCCCAGTTAAATGTTATCCTTATAAAAGTTGCCTTGGTCATGGTTTCTGTTTACAGCAGTAAAACCCTGACAACTGGTCTAGTGAAGATTTTACACAATTTATTTTTTGCTTATTTCCCTAGTATGTTTGCTCACTGACATATCATTATGTTAGTACTTGTTTAAGAAAATGTTTTATCCCAAGGATTCAGGCCTGAGTTATGCTCTTTTAAATTGTTGATTTTTGTACTAATTTCTTTTAGTAGGTAGAGACAAATACGGGGTACATTGTTAGTCCTCTATGTCTGTGTGTCCTGCTATTGAGAGTTCAGACAGCTGTGGGTCAATTTTTTAAATTAATTTACTTCATATCCCAATATCAGCCCACCCTCCTCCTAGTACCCACTCACACAGAACCTTCCCCCATTCCTCCCTTTCTCCTCTGAGAAGGGGAGCCGCCCAGGAGAGTCTCACCTTCCCTGACACAGCAAGTCACTGTAGAACTAGAAGCATCCTTTCTCCCTGAGACAAGGCAGCCCAGTGAGAAGAGGATCTACAGGCAGACAACAGATTCAGGGACAATCCTCTCTCCAGTTATTGGGGACCCGCATGAAGTCCAAGCTGTAGTTCTGCTCCCTGTGTGGAAGGGGCTAGTTCCAGCCCAAGCTAACGCTCTGGCTGGTAGTTCAGTCTCTGGCAGCTCCCAAGGGTCCAGGTTAGTTGGCTCTGTTCATCTTCCTGTGAAGTCCCTGTGCCCTCCAGGCCCTCAAGCCTTCCCCTAACTCTTCGACAAGACTCCCTGAGGTACGTCTAATGTTTAGCTGTGGGTATCTGCATCTGTTTCCATTAGCTGCTGGGTGGAGCCTCTCAGAGGACAGTTATGCTGGGCTACTGTGTACAAACATAACACAGTATCATTAATACTTGGTTAATAACTGGTTCTCACCCATGGGCTGGGTCTCAGGATGGACCAGTCATTAGCTGTCCATTCCCTCCGTCTCTGCTCTTTGGACCTGCACATTTTTTGGGCAGGACACATTTTTGGGTCAAAGGTTTGTGCGTGGGTTGCCCATGGGGAGTCCTGCCTGAAATGTTAATCTGCCCATGGGGAGTCCTGCCTGAAATGTGCAACATACTTAGCCATCAGGGAAATACAAATCAAAATGACTCTGAGATTCTACCTTCAGAATGGCTAAGATCAAAAACTCAAGGGACGTCACATGCTGGTGAGGATGTGGAGCAAAGGGAACACTCCTAGACTGTTGGTGGAAGTGAAAATTGTACAACTATTCTGGAAATCAATTTCTCGGTTTCTCAGAAATTTCAGAATAGTTTTACCTCAAGACCCAGCTATATATACCACGCCTAGGCATATACTGAAAAGATGCTCCACCATCCCATAAGGACATTTTCTCAACTATGTTCACAGCAGCTTTGTTCGTAATAGGTAGGAACTGGAAACAACTGAGGTGTCCCTTAACTGAAGAATTGATAAAGAAAATCTGGTTCATTTACACGATGAAATACTACTCAGCTATTAAAGACAAGGACATCATGACATTGCAGGTAAATGGATGGAACTAGGAAATATCATCCTGAGTGAGGTAACCCAGACCCAGAAGGTCATGCATGCTCTATACACACTTATAAGTGGATATTAGCCATAAAGTACAGGATCACCATGCTACAATCCACAGACCAAAGCCAAATAAGAAGGAGGTCCATGGGAAGATGGTTGAATCCTTCTCAGAAGGGGAAATAAAATAGATACCAGAGTTGGATAGATGGAGGGAACTGGGTGGGAGAGGGAGAGGGGAGAGGGGAAAGGGGAGAGGGAGAGAGAAGGGAGTGGGGTAAGGGGAGTTCAGAGTTCTAGCTTACTCATGAGGACCTGAGTTCTGATTCCCAGTCCCCATGATAAGAAGCCAGGGTAGCTGTGTGTTCCAGTTACCCAGCTCTGTAGGGGGCAGAGACCAAAGAGAAGACCAGGCTTGGCTGGCTACCAGCCTAGCTCCAGGATTAGGGAGTGTCTTGTCTCAAAGGATATTGGTGGAGAGATGCAGAGAGAGGTGGAGGGAGGTAGAGGGAGAAGGAGGAGGAGGAGGAAGAAAAGGAGGAGGAGGAGGGGAGAGAGAGAGAGAGAGAATGAATGAATGAATGAATGAATGAGAATGCAAGGCAACACAGGACTCCCTCTAGAGTATTAGGACACCTGGTCTAGTTGGTGGAGATATACTGCTGGGTATGTTGATTCTGTTACTGAAACTTTGGACTGTTGTCACATGCACACCAATACACAGCTACATGAGCTCTTACACATTCAGGTGACATGGCAGTAGGCGTGTCAGCCTCTGCTGTTTATGTTTTGTGCCTCTCGACTCTGAACCCATTGATGTGACTCCCTTTAATAACCCCCTGGGCTTGTTAAGTTCTTTCGTAAATATCTTCCTTCAGTTTATCTCTAGTCATGAGCTGTGTGCTGGGTCCTCATAAGCACTGAGTAGGACACACAGGACTCTCAGAGGATCCTCACTCTTCAGACTTTTCTTGGTCAGGATATAACTTTCTGCTCACGTGCCCTTCCAAGTGTGGCCATGTATGGGTCCCTCTCTGATGAGGAACCAGGAGAGGGCCCACAAGCAGATAGTTCCACCTACTGTCCATAAGTGTCTCCTCTGGGTATGACATTAAAGAACTCAAATCCTGTCTCCACTCCTCATGACACTGAGGCCCAGAAAGCCAAGGCCATGGGGCTGGTTGGTGTGTGAGCTGAGACACAGATCCTAGATCTACAGGGATTCCTGTTTAAATCTGGTGGTGGTCTGTGCCTGGTGGCTTTCCTTAGTTCAGTTCAGAATTCACCTGGAGAGGGGAAGAGAATCTAGTGAGGGAGACAGATACCTGCCCCTTTAATGTTGCGACCGAGTGCTGCTAGGTTGCAAGCTCTGGGTGGCATTTGTTTGGTTCTGAAGCACTTGTAGTTTCTCAGTCACCTTAGGAATCCAGTGAATATTTTCAGAGCAACTACATGAACAGGCCACGAAGAAGGAGTCGCTTTCTGTGTTTCCTGTGGTCTTTCTTTATGTCTGCACTCTGAGTCCTGCTCCTGCTTCCTTCCTGAATGGTTTTGCTCATAGCTCCCCCACGTGCTCTGCTGTTCTTGGTCACTGCAACAAGTACTTTACAGAGCAAATGTGGCATCCTGGGAATTGTTGGCACAGGACATGTCAGAATGGATCAGACCAGATCCAGCCAGTACTGTCCTGGAGAAATGCTCTCAGGTTCAGCTTTTCCCAGGAAAAGAATCACGTGTGATGGTGAAGATCAGAATTCAAGAATGCTATGTTCTTAGATATTTGTGTGTGTTCATATGAGTGTGTATATGTGCGTACATATGTGGATATATATATATACATACAAATATATATATATAAATATATACATAAATATATAATACTATATATACACATCTATATAAGTATGTATATATATATATATATATATATATATATATTGTTTGTCTGTGTGTGTGTGTGTGTGTGTGCTATGTACATGCACTGTGCCTATAGTGGCCAGAGAAGAGTACTTGGTCACTGAGAACTGGAGTTGCAGGCAGTCATGAGCCACCACGTAGATGCTGTAAATGGGACCTGGGTCCTCTGTTCAGAGCAGCCGGTGCTCTTAACCTCTGAGCCATTTCTGCAGCCCTCGTCTCCTAAGGTTTAGAGACAGCATCTCTCACTGAATGCTGAGCTAGGCAGTTCCGCCCGTGGGCTGGCTGGCTGTGAGCTCCTAGGATCCACCATCCTCTAGCTTCTCTGTGTTAGAGTTATAGACGCACGCTGCCACACCATGCCTCATGCTTTCTCTGTGTGTTGGCATCAAACTCAGGTCCTCGTGCATGTGTGAGAAGAACATTCTGAACCGAGCTAGTTCTCCAGCTCCTTGGTTCCTGATTTTTTAAAAACACTTTTTATTGACTCTTTGTGAAATTCACATCATGCACCCTGATCCCACTCAGCTCCCTGTCCCTTTATGCCATATCTGCCCTCAGACCTTGCAACCTCCCTCAAAAGAATATAAAAATAAAAATTAAAAAATGAAAACAACAATGACCAAAACATCTCACCATGGAAGCTGCAGTGTGTCATAGTATGCTCCACTGTATACCCTTTTGCCCAGACAGCTTTGCTTGCAGTGAGTCATTGGTCTGGTTCGAGGCCCTGACTTCTGCTACAGTATCAGTACTGGATCCTCACAGGACTCCTCTTAGATATCTGGTTGGACTGTGTCGTGGAGATCCTGCAGCTCTGGATCTGCAGCACTGGTCCCTGCACTCACTCCAGCATCTACATCAGATGGAGCAGATGTTGGGGAGGGCCAGCTCATAGCCTGGGTGGTAGCTGAGCTGGTTCGCACACCAGCTCTCTGTCATCCATGCAACAAGACCAGCTCTCCCACTTTGCCCAGGAGAGGGGTGGGGCCAGCTCTCCCACAGCCATGTCACCAGGGCCCTTGATCCCTGAGTGTGAGCATGACAAGCATGCCATATACCTGCATCCTGACTCTACCTGATGCCACAGCCTGTGACTCTGTAAACAAGAGTCCAGCTCAACTTCTTTGGTCTCATAGAGTGATCCATGATGTAAGAGGTATTGATCAAGACCTACCCACTGGCCATTGGGAAGAGAAAGCATCTCTATGCGCCTGCTCCTAGACTGCTGTCACAGGGCTTCCCTCTTCCTGCAGCTCTCTAAGTAACCCTGAACGTCGTCACTCTTGCTTTGCTAGGTGAGGTTCAGTGAAGTGAGGAAAGCGATGAGGACAGCCTCCCTGCAAACTCTGTCATCTAGGTCTGAGCTGGGAGCTCAGGGCCATGAGAAGGGTCCGGGAGAGAGAGAGCCAGCTGCCTGGTGGTACTTACTTCTATCTTCCCTTGGAAATTGCGTATATAACTCACTATGGTAGTCCAGTGCTTCCTGTGACTTCCTGGGGGGCTTTCTTGCATGCCTTTTGCAGATTTATGAGCCTAAATGTAGTTCCTTGTGAAATCGCAGAGACCATGATTATTTGGGTTCTAAATTGTCCTTGTCCAGTTTTAAGCAAATGAATAAAATTTTCACCCTCTGGACCATGATTCATGAGGAACATTGCTGCAGTAATACCACATTTGGTTTCCAAGGAAACAGCATTAGCCATCCCTCCTTCCTCTTCCTCGAGCCTGATTTTTTTTAAAAATTAAATCTGTATTTGCATAGTGTGTGTGTGTGTGTGTGTGTGTGTGTGTGTGTGTGTTGCATGCTAAGGCTCACATTAGAGATCAAAGGGCAGCTTGTGAATTAGTTCTCTCCTACCATGTAGGTCTCAGGGATTGAACAACGTCTCTGGAAGGTAGGCTCACCCACTGAGACATCTTGCAGGCTCCAATCCTGAGTTTTGTAAAAATAAATAAACAAACAAACAAACAAACAAATAAATAAATAAATAAAAATAAATAAATAAAATGAGCCATTGAACCTCTTGTTAAAGCTTTAGCTCTGATAGCAGCTCCAGGAAACCACAGTTTTCTCCTCATCTTCTTAATATTGCGGATGGTATTCTGCAGAACGCCCATGCATCCTAAGTGGCCTCGAATCAATTACTGCTTAGACGAGGACACACAACCAATGACTGCCTCGCACTGCCGAGGCACAGTCCTTGAAACAAAACCTCCCAGTTGTTCTCCATCCTGTGGCTCCGTAAGTACCAGCTTGGGGTTCATTGTGTCCCCTGAAAGCCCAGGCTATGGTGTGTGGGGCATATTTTACCTGCAGCATGTGTTTGCATTCTGGCTAACTGGGTGGATCCAGTAAATTTGTCATTTCCAGATGAGTTCATTACTACACCCAAGCAATCACTTCTGCAGACTGAACCACTGGTAACTGAAATATTTGTGGACATTGTCTAAACTACTTAATTCTGTTCAACCTTGTTCAACTCAAGTATTTACTGACATCAAAGAACCCTGGAGTAGTTTATAAAACTGCAGGGAGCCTGTGGGAAATGTCCATTGAAGACCTTTTGACCCTCCAGGGTCCTCTCTGCTGCACAGACAAGGCAAATATACACAGTCACGTAATGACAGACAAATATATACACAGGCACAGAGTCATACAAACAAGCACAGAGAGACCCCTGTAGACAAACAGGTAAAGGCGTAGATGCAGATAAATATACAAACATCCAATCAAATATAGACACAGATACACAAACATACAGAGATCCATACAGACACAGAGATATACAGGCATTCACAGACATATAAACCACCCAGAAATACACACACACACACACACACACACACACACACACACACGCATGCACACACACAGCCAATTTCTTTCTCTCTCTCTCTCTCTCTCTCTCTCTCTCTCACACACACACACACACACACACACACAGCCAGTTTCTCTCTCTCTCACACACACACAGCCAGTTTCTCTCTCTCTCTCTCTCTCTCTCTCTCTCTCCCTCTCTCTCTCCTCTCTCTCTCTCTCACACACACACACACACACACACACACACACACACCACAGAGCCAGCCAGTCTCTCTCCTCTCTCTCTCTCTCTCCCTCTTTCTCTCTCTCTCTCTCTCCTCTCTCTCTCTCTCATCTCTCTCTCTCTCTCTCTCTCACATCACACACACACACACACACACACACACAGTTTCTATCCTTTCAGACGAGCACCATGCTGCTGATTTGAGATAGTTAAAGTTTTCTATTTTGAGGAATTTGGTCTGCATGCCTGGTGGCCAGCAGGATTTGGTCTACATTACAGTGAAAAATATAACAAGACCAGCAAGACAAAATAAAAACACTAAAAACAAAACCCACGATCAAACAGAAATGAGTCGATGAGGTTGTTTTCAGAAAATTCCAGAATTTTCTATAAGGTTACAGAAATGGCTCCTTCTGGAAGCCTACAGGAATTCAAGAATGCAGCTTACCCTTGATGATCAAATTTTATGAAAAACAGAAAGCAAAAAAACAATGGTTCTGTTCTTTGTTGAAAAGCTTCATATTTTTGGTGTCTGGGTATGTATTCACTTACACACCACGCGTTTCCTCTTGGTGACAGGACTTGCTGCCCATCCGGCCTGAACTCTGGAAATGTGGTTGGCTGCCACCCTTACAGACGAACCAGACCCATGGGGCTCTGCTGTATTTCTTTGCTTTTCATGCTCCTTCCCCAGAAAGGATACTGTGTAGAAAAAGACACTGGTCTTAGAAGCAGAAGCCAGGGATGTGAGCTAAGGACAGGCGTCTCCTCCAGTCTGTTATGTGGTAGCAATGGTGTCTCCAGGAGATTGTATGGAATTCGCAGTCACTGCCTGCAGAGTATTAAAGAGTCCAGACCTGTTCTTGACTCATCTCCAGGCCATGTGGACAGCACGGGTGTGAGCCATGCTGTCAGGAAACCCGGCTGCTCAGAGACTGGGCTGGGTGTAAGGTGTAGCCAGAGCCGCGGTGTGCAGCAGGCCACTTCTGTGTGCCTCACTCTTGGAGCACGCCTCGTTCGACGAGGAGAGACAGCCAGGAAGGGTGGGGTCTCTGAAGAGGGAGAGGGCCCTGGGCACGGCTGGGCTTTGACTACACTGGATGATCTGCTTTCTCCAGCTAAGTCATATCCTAAAGCTCCAGACTCTTCCGGAGGGGCACTGCCAGGTATGGACCAACCCCTAAACCCAAAGGTGTTTGGAGAACTTTTCTTATCCAAAGCATAAATACAACCTCATTACCTTCTTTAAAAAGAAAGTATTGAGAAAAGCTTTTCCTTATGGGAGGTTGTACCCACTGAGTAGTACCAAAAACTGAAGTTGGCTGGATATAAAAATGTTAACTCACTGAAGGCAACAAATGAACTCATCTCATGTTAGCATAAATTACATATATTTATGAGAAATAATTAGCAGGCCCCCAAAGTAGAAGAAATGGTAGGAGTTTAAGCACAGTCTCCCATCTCCCCTCACGGAAGACAGCTGGGTTCTTGTATCGTCTCTGATCCAGTCTGTTGGGATGCGATGTGTCTGCTGAGGTAGATATGGTCTCATAAAAGAGGGTGCTTGGATGGCTGCTTCAGATTCCTGTGGCTGTTCTACCCCCCGACACAGCAGAACTGCACGTGCAGTGTCTTCATAGGTAAAGGTTAGGTGCCGTGTGGAATCGGAGCCAGTGGACATCCCATCCCACCCTTCAAGCCTTGCTGCTGGAGGGCACACGTCACTCACGCATGACTTGGCAATGTCTTATGTTGATCATTTGAAATGATTGGTTAGCTGAGTTGATACCAATCTTCCAATTTTTTGTATACATCTTATTCTGTGATAGCCAGAGGAAGAAGTCTGTGTCTTAATTACCATTCACATGTTGTAGCAAAGAGGCACCGATAAAGGATGAGCACTGAGTCCGCCAAGCTCACGATGGCGGACTCACCTTCTATAAAAATCCAGATTTTCACTGGGAAAGTCGATTTCTTTGTCATTACACCAAATACTCATAGTTGTTATTCCTAAAGTGGTCGAATCGCCGCATGCATTTTCAAAATGTCTGTCGAAGGCTCAAGTCTGAAGAATTGACTACTAGCTTTCCTTTCAGGAAAAAACTGGGTTCAGTAAGGGAGCCGCCAGCTGAACTCACAGCTCGCTGTCTCCCTGGCTGTCCCTTTGTGATAACTCTCTTGTCCACGTCTGCAGTAGAAATGCTTTTATTTCGTCACACAGAGCGTTAGTGCAGGTCTCTGCAAGGACTCATGGACTTAGTAATTCTTACAAATCAAGAACATTCTAACTGAAGCTGGTATTTGTTTTTATTTTTGGAGTGTTTACTAAGGAGGTCACAATGGATGCTCCTTCAGGCTGATTCGTGCTAAAGTGCTGATTTAGCCATGAATACTTGGTGCAGATTTTGGCATAAAGAGCAGGCCTTAGGGTTATTTAAACAGCCTTTGTTCTTGCTTTTTGTTTTGCAGTACTAAGACTTGATCGTAGGGACCCCAGTATGCTAGGCGAGCACCAGACAGCTGAGCTGTAGCTCTCCTCTTTGGTTTTGAAACAGGACCTCCAAGCTTCCTGCAGTCTTTGCCGCTTTTCTAAAGTTTCCAAAGCTTAGCTTCTTTTCCTGCTTTGAATGATCCACTCTCAGTACTGCTGCTGTAGGCGTACCACGAGAGATGTCGGTAGCATAAATAATTATTAGTAATGTTAGCTTACAATCATATAGTCATATAAAAACAGTGCAAGTGTTAGTTCTATGAGACTTCATGCTGAGTGCCAGCAACCAAACAGGTCAAGGTGGTGTGTGTGTGTGTGTGTGTGTGTGTGTGTTTATTTTAGTCTGCTGATAAGTCAGCAGATAATTATAAAACAATGCAGGGATGAAGAAAGGGATAAAGAGGTTGGGGCGTCTAACGCTTGGGAGGTAGGTTTCCCAAGGCAGTGGGCTCTAAGCTGAAGACTTGGGAGGGTGTTTGAATTATATACCCAGAGGCCAGGCTGTATAATGAGCCCTGGAGACACAGTGTCCTGGAGAAGGCTGGTGGGCGTCTAGTTGAGTGTAGGTGAGTGCTAAGCTGTGGAGGGTAGGCAGCGCTTGTGTGGGAGGAGGTGTTAAGTTTGTCACCCCGGGTTTTGTAACCTCACTGTCCTTAACGTTGTGGGCTGGGTGCTTCTTTGTGGATGTTGGAGAGAGACTGTCCCATGGACTGAGAAATCCATGGCCTGTCTTAGATGATGGTCCTATTTCCCACCATTCCAGGGTTGAAAACTCAGAATGTCTTGAGAAATTGCCAGCTTCCTGTTAGTGAAGTTGAACTTGCCCCTGGTTGAGAACCACTAGTATGGAGATGCTCTTGAATACATTTGATACGTGTGAAATGGTGAAGTGTGATGTGATCTATTCAGGAAGATAACACAGCCAGGTTTACCCCTTTGGACAGTCACCATGATGGTAGCGCTGTGGGGAATGGGTTGGGAAGCGGTAGCATTTCAGACTGTGGAACATCTGTTTGGAGGCTGTAATTGCAATTAGGATAAGAAAAAAAGTCCAAATGTGGTAACGGGAAAAGAAAGATCTCCTGGACGTGAGACATTTAGACGATAGATTCAACGGGGTGTGAGGAAGAGAGGAATGAAGGCTGACTCAAGGTTCTGGCCTGCTTCCTGCAAAGACAATGACAGGATTCACGCAAGAAGCGGGCACAGGAGGCAGCACACATTCATTTGGGGACTAAAGAATGATGCTGACTTTTGATATGATGACTTTGAGGTGCCTATCAAGTCAAAGAGAGAGTTTCATCTGCAGTAGTGCTCAGGTTTAGGAAGACAGATCTGACCTTTGAACTGTGAGCAAGGCAGTGGCTAGAACTGGGAACCAAGGTTGTGTCCTGCCTCATGTCAGGTGCGGAGCATAGATGTGAATGAGAGGCAAACAAGCGCTGGCTGTGTGGAGACAGCACCTATGTGCACATGGGTGTCAGAACCTTGTGCTTGTGGTTCAAGCTCCCCCTTTCTTCAAAGGATGGAAGTTTCCTATGCTCCTCGATGTCGGCTGGCTGTTCTGAAATGACTGTCTCTTTCAGGTTTTGGAGATTTGCTCATCTATCCTTGATGTAACTGGAGCAGCTCTGAGTGATAACAGCTTGAGTTGAGAGATGGCTGTTCTCCCATCCTAGGACTGACGCTGGCCCAGACTGCTGAATTATGTAGGGCCTTTCTAATAGTGGGACTGCATCCCCCAAGCCAAGATCACTTGTGGTGCTTGGGGGCAATTCTTTTGAGTTGGTGTGTAGTAGAACTGCCTCGGTACACTAGGAAAGCCATTCTGATACCTTACAGATTGTGTAGCCATTGCCAAGTGCGATGATGTTATACGGCCAAGCCTTGGATAGCATCACTACGCATAGTGTGCATTTTTTCTGAGGGTATGAGCTCCACATACCTGACCTTTGAATGTTCTAATGGCTAAGAGCCACTGCATTCTAAATGCTTGTGATTTATCATGACCATTTCAGAACTGAGTCCTGTGGCCATATGCTAATTTGACTTGAAGGAAATTCTGTGCTGCGTGCTGAAATTTCATGCTTAAATTTTCAGCAATGGTTCCTACGCTCTATTAATTAAAACAAGACACTCCATAACTTTCCACACAATAGAGAAAGCATTCAGCAGCACATATTTGAATTAAAACCCTTAGAAGCCTTACATTTTCTGGTCTGGCAACCTTGGATTTCTAATTTATGTGTCCCATCTGTACTGAAGGAGAAGGCAAGTTGAAATTTACAGCCATCCCAACTGAGAGTGTTAAAGTTCTTCATTATATTAAATGAGAGCTTATTTGTATATTCAAATAGGAAAAAAACATAATTGGACAAAATGAAATTTACACTTAATTCAAGGTGGGTTAGCTCCTGAACTTCAGGCCATTCTGTTTCCCTGATCAACCTTACTCAGTCAGGGGATAAACATAGGGAAAACCAATCTTGATACAAATATTTTAAACACTGACTAGTGGACCAGGATTTAGTGGTTGCAAAAATTAGTGTAATGAGCCTCTGAACCTGGGATTTTGTAACCATATACCTGGGATTTTGTAATCATATACCTGAGATTTTGTAACTGTATACCTGGGATTTTGTAACCATGTACCTGGAATTTTGTAACTGTATACCTGGGATTATGTAACTGTATACCTGGGATTTGAAATCAGTTTCTTAAAGGAGAGGCAAGTGTGCATGTATGCATGGGTGTGAGTGGTTCTTTGTTCTAGATATGGGAAGTTAAAGCCTTTTAAAATTTGATGCAAAGATGAAGACTATAATCTCTCAGGGGTGGGAAGCAGGTAATGTTTTCAGATTGAAAATTCATTATTGGGTTAGAAATTGAGTTTATAAGTGGCCCTATGACTGCCAGATACTAAGGACAATTTTTTGTAGTTATTTGCTAAAGATGATGGTTTCTTACTTTGGAAGCCAGGCTGTGGGGATAGCAAGGAAACAGCTTTTGTAAAAGTAAAAGACCACTAAGATAAGGATAAAATGTAGTTATATACTACTCCATAAAAATATAACAGAAGAGGGGAAGGGGGAGGGGGGAAGAAGCTGGAAGTTCCCAGAGAAGTGACTGGAGCCGGCTGATGGATGCCGGATTCTATTAGGATGCCAGGTAAACAGGCAGAAAATTCTGCTTCCAGGCAAGGTAGCAACCTCAAGCATGCTGTAGGTGCTTGTTGAACGTTCCCAGACGAGCAAAACAGCTGCCTCTTGCATCAGATCCACAGTTCCTGATTGTTAGATGTCAGTCACTGTTTATAGTGTGGCACAGAGGGGAGGGGGTAGGGACAGTCGTGGCCCTCACCTGAGCACCAGCCACTCCTCCCAGTCGGTTTCATGCAGTTCTACCCTAACTGCATATGGCTCTGTGCTCTGGGGAGTGCTAGTGTGTACAGGCTGGGGAGGGTTAAAAGGAGGGTGTCTTCAACCATGTGGCCGTGAAGAAGCCATTGCCTATGCTTCAGGTAACCCTTCACTCATACAGTCATTGGTTCCATGGGGTGAAATCTTATTTTGACTTGTCCTTGGGACCGTAGGAGGAAGGGGTAGATGTTGCTTGTGTTTTCCCAGGGAAGGAATTCTTGCAGCACCAACAACACCATTCACACAGTATTTGTACAGAACACATTGGCAATTGTATTAGTAAAATTCAGGTTTCGAAAGCCCCTGAGAGCATTGACTGAGTAAAACAGTGGAATCTGCATTAAAGTACTGACTCAGCACTCCTGGATAGAGGAACCAATATCAGAGATGCCCCAAAGGACACAGAGAGCACAGCAGACAGGCAGAGGGCACAGCAGCCAGAGGGCACAGCAGACAGACAGATGACACAGCAGACAGACAGAGGGCACAGCAGATAGACAGAGGGCATAGCAGACAGAGGGCACTCCAAACAGATAGATAGACAGAGGGCACAATAGACAGACAGAGGGCACAACAGACAGAGGACACAGCATACAGACAGAGGGCATTCCAGACAGACAGACAGACAAAGTACACAGCAGACAGACAGAGGGCATAGCAGAGGGCACAGCAGACAGACAGAGGGTACTCCAGACAGACAGTGGACACAGCAGACAGACAGATAGAGGGCACAGCACACAGAGATGGCACAGTAGACAGAAGACACAGGAGACATCCAGAGGACCCAGCAGACAGACAGACAGACAGACAGAGGGCACAGCAGACAGACAGAGGACCCAGCAGACAGACAGAGAGCACAGCAGAGAGACAGAGGGCACAGGAGACAGACAGAACATAGCAGACAGACAGGGGGCACAGCAGACAGACAGAGAACATAGCAGACAGAGGGCACAGCAGACAGACAGAGGGCACAGCAGAGAGACAGAGGGCACAGGAGACAGACAGAGGGCACAGCAGAGAGACAGAGGGCACAGGAGACAGACAGAGGACCCAGCAGACAGACAGTCAGAGGGCACATCAGACAGACAGGGGGCACAGAAGACAGAGGGCACAGCAGACAAGAGGACACACCAGGCAGATTTTCTGGCTTGGATAAGGACTATAGAGGCCAACTTTTGATTAATTCAAAGGCATTGTCATTTACTTAAATAGTACAGAAAATCTCTGATGTTCCCAAGGGGACCTAGGGTGTGTGTGTGTGTGTGTGTGTGTGTGTGTGTGTGTGTGTGCGCGCGCGCGAGAGAGAGAGAGAGAGAGAGAGAGAGAGAGAGAGAGAGAGAGAGAGTGCATGCATAGGTATATGAGTCATTTTAAGGCATTAAGGATGTTCGGTGCAGCTATATTCAATGACCTCTGGGCCCTTGGTATTAAATACGGAGGTCTGGATGTAGTCCACTTAATATTTTTTGTGAACTTTGTTGTGAGAGGTCACTATTTGGCCCCCAGAGGATATATGAACAATGGCTTGCTCTAGCTGTGGGCCAAGTGAAAGTGAAGCTTTCCCTCCTGTTCTTTCCAGATCCTTCTGGTCCTGACTGGAAATGAAACCCTCAAGTCAGAAGTGTTAAGGAGCTCAGTGAGTCTTGGGGACAAGGAAAGTTAGCTGAGTCAGGGGGTGAGGGGGGGTATGGAGTCAATTCCCCATTCTAAATTGATACTGTTCGATGCCAATAAAATTGTTAAGCCTTGGATGTTGAGATGAATTCATTATTTTCACTGAGACTTGTCTGTCATCCAGGAGTACAGGCAGGGCATCCGCATGTGGCCTCTGGGCTTTGCATTTCCAGTATGGCTGATTTATTGTGTACACTGATGTGGCCTTTGGGCCCTTCGTGTTAAATATGGATGTCTGAGTGTTCTGCACTTCATCTTAATTGTGAAGAAATTACCTGTCAAGGAAGGGAGCCCTTCCTGAAGTAATCAGGCTGCAGCTTTATGGGGTCTGAGCGTGCTAAGTTGCATTCAATTAAGCTTTATTGGTTCTGATTAATTTGTGGGAAGTTGCAGAATGGGAGTTTGGAATATTTAAAATGGAATTGTTTTACTATTTATCAGAGGGCACTTAATGAAATCCAGTTGCATGTGAGTGCTGGGCTGAGTCCTAGGGTGCCTGCCTAAGAATAGGGAAGCTCAGGTCACGGCCGAGGATTGCCTAAAACAGTTAGAGGGAGCTTACGATTCTGGGGACACCTCAAGGCAGTGGAGTTGGTGACAAGGCCAGAAAGGCCACATTCAGGTTGCCTTGAACGAAATCTCTGCGTCGTGAAAACCCCTGCCCCCAAGGTGATGCCAACGTGGAGGCAGCCAGCCCTGAGCGAGAGAACTATTACAAAGCTCTTGGAAGCTGCATGGACTACCCAACATTTAAACAAAATTAGTGTGATTCAGATAGGCTTTGTGCCCGCCCCTCTTTGAGAACTGTTTTGGGGTTCTAGCTGGGGAGATCAGTGTGCCTTTCACTGGATGCTGGCCTCCTGTTTGGGGCAAGTAGCCCTCTTCTTAGTGTCCAGCTTCAAGTGGGATGTGTACGGAGTATAGAGGGAGGAAGAGGGCATTTGCCCAGCCATCCAGATCAGCCAAACCAACTGTCAGCAGGGCGACATCTTCCTTTCTGAAGCACGGTGTGGCTCTGTAGTCCAGGCCACTCTTGTCTCTGTGCTGAGATTGCTACCGTTGCAGGAACATGCCACTATAGCTAACATATCGTCCTTAAGTGGAGGGATTCTTAGAAATGTTTTTTCCCACTATGGCTCTGTGCATAGATAAATGCTCGATTCTCTTTCCTGTTGGAATTATCAGCACTTCTAAAGTAGAGGAATTGGAAATGAGAGCTGCCGAGTCCTTACTTCCGCTCTCAAATCAAGTCTGCTGAGGGAACCTGGGAGAAATGCTGTGGTGGGGAGGGAATCCTGTCTCTTCCACTGGGACGATAGGGAGGGATGACCCAGGGACAAGCCGTCATCTGGGTGTCTGGATAGGGTGTTTCCCAGCTTTTCCTGCTGCAGAGATGGAATGCTAAACCAGGCAGCCCTCTGTGGGCTTCTCCCAAAGGGTGTAGGGAAATCTGTGCGAGCATTGGAAAACGTTCTCATCTTCTCATACGATTTGGTAGCCACAGCTGTGGCTCCTAAGGAAGAGTGAGAGGTGACGGGGAGATGGCCTCATCGATACCTCATTTTTGTCCTGATCGCCTTGTGCAATGGCATTGCTTCACCTCATGGGGTTCCTCAGCGGAGGCTGATGGATTGACGCACGTGGACCTGTTGAGGGCCCTGCAGGGCTTGTGAACTATTACATAACTTCCCATCACTGCTACACAAACTCCATCATTTGCTCCCTGGTCTGCGGGGTTCTCAGAGGAGAAACTGCCCTTATCTTTACTTTCCCTAGTACAAGTGTGGTCTGGGGTGCGCATGCGTCAGAGTGCTGCGTGGTGGGCTGGTCAGCTTCGCTTCCCCAGTGCTCTGTGTTTTCAGCTTCCTCAGCGCTTCAGTATTATTCCACCGAGTGTAGAGCGCCCCGTCTCCCCGATGCTCTGCCCGGTAGGCGGCTGCATCTACCTGGTCCACAGCCTCTTCTTTACCTCTTGGTACGTGTAGCTCCCCGTCAGTGCCCCATCCTGCTCACCGTTCTCCAGAGCACAGGTAAACTTCCGATTCAGGTGAGGTCACAGAAGACACTGACTTTTGGGCCCAAAGGGCAGTGGCTATGACAGAGATGTGGAGAGAGAAAGAGAGGCTGGTGACCGTGATGTGCTCTCCAGACATCCGGCCTTCTTTTCAGAGCGTCTTGTTTGGTCCCACCAGGCAGCCTAGGAGGGAAAGTGCCTGTGCATTTATGAATGAGCCCCTTGCTGTTGCTTTTAGGCTCCAGAGGAGGAGAGAGTCCACAGCAGCATTGAGAAATAACGAAGTGCCTACACCCCCAAAGAAACCCAGAGCATTTCCACAGCTATATTATCTGACGGTGCTGTTTATGCTTCAAAGAATTGAGAATGAATACCTGGCAGTCGGCACTAAATCTGTGTGTGCTGACTGACAGATTAAGCACGAGGGACGTTAACGGAGATTAGAACGTGGATTCCCCCAACGGTGAATGTCAGGATTATTTTCCATCTTGGAATTGAATGAAATTGCCTTCGTGTTTCTCACCATGCCCGGTGCCATTATAGCCTCCCAGTGCGGGTCCTGCATTACTCCCCTCTTTAGAAATCCGCCATTTATTCCTACAGTACATCTTGAGCTCTTTCATGCTAAGACTTGGTTACTAGCTGTAAGAGAATGCCAGGCACTGTCTTTGGAACCCCGGAGCTTGCATTGCAAGAAACTGAAAAATGAGAGTATAAACTAATCCTTCAAGGCCTCCTGTGATGAAGTTTCCTGATACCTCAGTGATACTGGGAAGCAGCCCAGAAAGCATCGCTACGCTACCGTTAACCTGAGTAGCTGTGGTTCTTCTGCTGTGGGCCGGGGAGAGAGCTGTGACTGGTTTCTTAGTTTTCTAGCCTACAGAAGGCATCAGGGATGGCAGAAGGAGTCTGAGTGAGCACTTTGTCTGAATTTAAGACCTGACCTGAACTCCTGGTGAGGTGGCTCAAACCGGTAATCCCAGCTCCTGAGACACAGAAGCAGGCGAACTATCATAAATTTGAGGTCACTCTGGGATTCAGAGAAAGTTCCAGGCCAGCTTGACCCCAAAATAAAACACTAAATCCTGTCCTGCTTGTTCTTAAGGGTATTTGTACTGATTTTATTTTTTATTAACTTGGCCCACGCCTCCAGTTACCTAGAAATAAAGAACCTCATTTGAGAAAATGCCTCCTCCATCAGATTAGTCTCTGGCCAATGTGGAACATTTTCTCGGTTAACGACTGATGTGGGAAGGTGCAGTGCATTGTGGGTGGTGTTTCTTCTGGGCTGGTGGTTCTGGGTGGAATATGAAGGCAGGTTGAGCCAAACAGGGAGGCGGGCCAGTAGGCAGCACTCCTCCACAGCTTGCTTGAGTTCCTGCCTCCAGGTCCCTCCCTGAGTTCCTGCCCTGGCTTCCCTAAGTGATGGCGTGTCCTGTGAGAGTTGTAAGAAGACACCTTTCCTCTACTAGTGCTTGTGCTCATGGTGTTTTATCACAGCATAGTGTTTTGAGACAGTATTAGAGCTCTGTGATGGTGGCACACACCTTTATTCCCAACACTCAGGAGGCAGAGGCAATCGGATCTCTTGAGTTCGAGGTCAGCCTGGTCTACAGAATGAGTTCCAGGATAGCCAGAGCTAAACAGATAAATCCTGTCTCAGAAAACAAGCAAACAAAAAAAAAATCCTTTGAAAGAGCCAGCACTAAGGAAGTTTGTATTTCTGACAGAAACTACCTCTATATCTCTCAGAAGTAGGAAAGGACTGTAACTTAAAAGGCTCTCATGGGTGATAAGTAATAAGGTAAGTATTTTCTGTAGGCCAGCTGAGCCTTCCAGAATGGTCTTGGTGTCCCTGTTCTGTAGTGGTCCTTGAAGCCCACTTCAGATGTGTCAGTGTGAATGGCAGGGAGCATGACCTTGTAATGTGCTTCGGGAGGGCACAGTAATGCCCTTAGTAAGGAAAGCCAGGTACGATCCCTCTGGGCTTCCGATGGGCCTGTTGCAGCCTGCTCAGGCCAGCTGCTTCAGTCATGGCTGGTCCTCCTCCCCAGGTTAAGGGAGTGGCTCACCAGGACTCATCCATCTCCTATGCCACCAAGAGACAGGATCTCAGAACTCCCTAATCAAATAGTCCTTATCCCAACTCCATGGTCTTTCCCTTGGGTCTGTCCTCTTAAGAGATGTCTGACTATCCCTGGGCCTGAGGAATCAGGTGCCTGCCCTTGGGATGGTACCATAGCTAGCAATCTGTACTAATGGGACAGGAAAACAGGAGTTCTGTAGAGGTGCTTTGTCAAGGTAAGCCTTTATATACATTTAACCATGATATGGCCATTTGGGTGACAGTCTAGCATTTAAGATTGAGTAGTGTCCATGGAGCGGTGGAGAGCCCTGCAGCCAAACATTAGATGGAGCATGGGGAAACCTGTGGAAGACAGGAAGGTAGGGTTGTGGGAGCCAGGAAGGTCAAGGATACCACAAAAGCACAGAATCAGCTAACCAGACGTCACAGGGGACCACAGAGACTGAACCAACCCCAGGGAGCCTGTGTGGGTCTCACCCAGATTATCTGCATATGGGTTACAGTTGTGTAGCTTGTGTTCTGGTGGGACTCTTAACAGTGGGAGTGGGGGCTGTCTCTGATGCTGTTTCCTGCTTTGGGGACCCTTTTCCTCCTATGTTGACTTGTCCAGTCTTAATAAGAGAGGAGGTACCTCATCTCACTGTAATTTGATATGCCATGTTTGGTTGATATCCAGCAGGAGACCTGCTCTTTTCTGAAGGGAAATGGAGTCGTGGAGAGTATGGGGATGCAGGGGTGTGGAGAGGCTCTGGGGGAGGGGATGGAGGGGAAAAAACCTCAAAAGACTGAGTAGCGTCTAGTTTACCAGAAGCAGGGCAGAGACTGAGTCTTAGCATGGAGTTGCTGTTTTGATGGAAGCTGATGGCATTTATGAAACAGCTTCCTGGTATTCAGTGGGCATCAAGGCACCATAGATGCTGAGTGGGCTGAGAATCCAGTCAGCTGTGTTCCATTCCCCTCCCCAGGGGCCTGGGATCTGTGAGTCCCAGGTTCACAGATCGGTCTGTCTTTCTGTCTTTCTGTGATGGCGTTGGAGTTTCTGCAGCAAGTATTGGTTTGTTTTTGAATACCACCCCCACCATTTCCAACCACCATATTTTTCACAAGAAGCAGCCTCCTCAATGGTTTTTCCTGAATAATTGTGAAGTGTTTGGGTCCATTAGTGCAGAGAATGAGCTCATGTGTGTGTCCCCTTGTGCCCCAGTCTCATGTTTCTGTGGTCCCAGAAAGCTCCACTGCTTCCTCTTCAGAGCAGCATTTGTCTCCCGAGCTGGCAGGGTGTTGTGGTCAAGGCTCATTTTCCCCGCTGGCTGGAGCTCCCTGGAACCGAGCATTGTCTGGTTCTGCATCCCAGATGCCTGGGAAGGTGTGGGCTGCCTCTCTAATGTCTCTTTGGTAAATTGCTAAGTTTGTTTCTGGAACAGGCCCGGGCTGCTGTGCCAGGCATAACGGCTACTTCCTCCCAGAGTGTTATATCTGGAGGGCTTCTGTACGGAGAAGCCCTGACATTTATTTTACTGACTTGTCAGTGTGGGGGTTAGAAGGCTTCTCAAACCCTGGTGTACACATTGAAGTAGCTCTTGTTCGTGTGCAGACTGTGAACTGCTAAAGCTTGCCTGCCAGGGCCACCGGGTTTTAAGTCAGTTAAGCCATCATGGACCACATCCTAGACCAGCTTCAGGGTGGCACCTCTCAGGGGACCTCTGCCTAATGCCCATAATAGTGCGGTGTGGCTTAGCAGCTGTCCTGTTGTAAGTGGCTCACTGTCCTCAGGCAGAGGAAGCGGTGGTTGTGTGTCTCCTAACGGCCTAAGCACTGCTTCCTTACCGGGAGTCTCAGAGATTCCCACGATGAAGTCAGGGGGTGGTGGAAAGAAAGCCAGCTTAAAAGTAGTTAGGAAGGGGGTGGGGAAGGGCTCGGCTGCTGACATGCTGTCATGCGAGCATGAGGGCCTGCCTTCAGATCCCATTCCCCAGGGAAAGCTGGGCACAGTGTCTTTTTCCACTGGGGGTTGGAAGTGGAAAGATTCGGGAGCTCACTGGTCAAGGAGACGCAGAATTGGTGTGCTGAAGGTTCATTGAGACACTATCTTATTAAGGTAAAGACCCACCGAGGAGGACACTGGCAATTGGCTTCTGGCTACCATGCATGCACATACACACAAAGGCACACACACTTGCAAACCTGTCTGACCCATTTGGTACTTTGCTGTCTTCCAGTGATCCTTTGAGTGGTACTTGACATTTAGGGGCTTGAGCTCAGAGCCCCAGCTCTGTTTCTGGCTTCTCCTTTTCTGACCAACCAGCATTCTTCTTTCCCTAGACTTACTCTGGGACTCATGCTGGTTCTGACTTTGAGTCAGAGTTGCTGCCCCTCAAGTTAAATACAAGCAGCTCTGTCTCAGGGATTTCTACATCCCAGGAAGAGCTGACCACCCAGCCTCCAGCTTCCCATGTGTGAGGTCAGAGGAGAAACAGTTGCAACAGGACAAGGTTTTCTGGAAGTCAATGATATCAGAGGCCTGATCGCTGCCTTCACCTCACTGTGACTTGTGTTAGATCTGTGAGAACCTTCATTTTTTAGTTTAAATGCTTTTTCTGTCACTACTAAGGCAAAAACAGTAGCACACTCCCTCTGAAGGGAGTTTTCCATTCTTCCCTCCTTCAGAGGCCTCTGACCTTCCCTCCATTGAACTGAATGTGTTACGTCTGCTTGAACACCTCTGTTAGCATAGTTGAGCCTGTTCATTTAGCCTGCTGAGCACCTGGTGGTACACACGTCATAACAGAACACCACCAGTGGACTAGTGGAAGCAACTTCTTTGGTATTAGTAAAATGTTTCTAAGTGTAAAATGACCAACAGATAATTTAAAATTGGGTGTGCTATGATTTCAAGGTGCCTTGGCAGATCTTGCCCGTGTTGTATTTCCTGACTTCATTATAGCCTTGGTTCATCGCTCAGGCCCACTGCCCCACTCAGGTCCTTACATCACCTAACGCCAACACACAGTGCCTGCGATGCCTGAGCTTAGAATCAAGACTACTTTACACCATAAATTACAGTGCTTTTGCTATTTGTGCAAAGTTTTCTGCTCTTGGAGAAATAGGTTAATTTATTTTTTTCATTCTTTTTTTTTATTCGATATAATTTATTTACATTTCAAATGATTTCCCCTTTTCTAGCCCCCCCCACTCCCCGAAAGTCCCGTAAGCCCCCTTCTCTTCCCCTGTCCTCCCTCCCACCCCTTCCCAGTTCCCCGTTCTGGTTTTGCCAAATACTGTTTCACTGAGTCTTTCCAGAACCAGGGACCACTCCTGCTTTCTTCTTGTATCTCATTTGATGTGTGGATTATGTTTTGGGTATTCCAGTTTTCTAGGTTAATAACCACTTATTAGTGAGTGCATACCATGATTCACCTTTTGAGTCTGGGTTACCTCACTTAGTATGATGTTCTCTAGCTCCATCCATTTGCCTAAGAATTTCATGAATTCATTTTTTCTAATAGCTGAATAGTACTCCATTGTGTAGATATACCACATTTTTTGTATCCACTCTTCTGTTGAGGGATACCTGGGTTCTTTCCAGCATCTGGCAATTATAAATAGGGCTGCTATGAACATAGTAGAGCATGTATCCTTATTACATGGTGGGGAATCCTCTGGGTATATGCCCATGAGTGGTATAGCAGGATCTTCTGGAAGTGAGGTGCCCAGTTTTCGGAGGAACCGCCAGACTGCTTTCCAGAGTGGTTGTACCAATTTGCAACCCCACCAGCAGTGGAGGAGTGTTCCTCTTTCTCCGCACCCTCTCCAACACCTGCTGTCTCCTGAATTTTTAATCTTAGCCATTCTGACTGGTGTAAGATGAAATCTTAGGGTTGTTTTGATTTGCATTTCCCTAATGACTAATGAAGTTGAGCATTTTTTTAAGATGCTTCTCCGCCATCCGAAGTTCTTCAGGTGAGAATTCTTTGTTTAACTCTGTACCCCATTTTTTAATAGGGTTGTTCGGTTTTCTGGAGTCTAATTTCTTGAGTTCTTTATATATATTGGATATTAGCCCTCTATCTGATGTAGGATTGGTGAAGATCTTTTCCCAATTTGTTGGTTGCCGATCTGTCCTCTTGATGGTGTCCTTTGCTTTACAGAAACTCTGTAACCTTATGAGGTCCCATTTGTCAATTCTTGCTCTTAGAGCATACGCTATTGGTGTTCTGTTCAGAAACTTTCTCCCTGTACCGATGTCCTCAAGGGTCTTCCCCAGTTTCTTTTCTATTAGCTTCAGAGTGTCTGGCTTTATGTGGAGGTCCTTGATCCATTTGGATTTGAGCTTAGTACAAGGAGACAAGGATGGATCAATTCGCATTCTTCTGCATGCTGACCTCCAGTTGAACCAGCACCATTTGTTGAAAAGGCTATCTTTTTTCCATTGGATGTTTTCAGCCTCTTTGTCGAGGATCAAGTGGCCATAGGTGTGTGGGTTCATTTCTGGATCTTCAATCCTGTTCCATTGATCCTCCTGCCTGTCACTGTACCAATACCATGCAGTTTTTAACACTATTGCTCTGTAGTATTGCTTGAGGTCAGGGATACTGATTCCCCCAGATTTTCTTTTGTTGCTGAGAATAGTTTTAGCTATCCTGGGTTTTTTGTTGTTCCAGATGAATTTGATAATTGCTCTTTCTAACTCTGTGAAGAATTGAGTTGGGATTTTGATGGGTATTGCATTGAATCTGTATAGTGCTTTAGGCAAAATGGCCATTTTAACTATATTGATTCTACCGATCCATGAGCATTGAGTAGAGTATTGTTCAGTTTCCACGTGTATGTGGGCTTTCTGTTGTTTCTGTTGCTATTGAAGACCACTTTTACTCCATAGTGATCAGATAGGAGGCATGGGATTAGTTCGATCTTCTTATATTTGTTGAGGTCTGTCTTGTGACCAATTATATGGTCGATTTTGGAGAAGGTACCATGAGGTGCTGAAAAAAAGGTATATTCTTTTGTTTTAGGATAGAATGTTCTATATATATCAGTTAAATCTAATTGGTCCAAAGCTTCAATTAGTTTCATTGTGTCCTTGTTTAGTTTCTGTTTTCCTGATCGGTCCATTGAGGAAAGTGCAATGTTGAAGTCACCCACAATTATTGTGTTAGGTGCAATGTGTGCTTTGAGTTTTAATAAAGTTTCTTTTATGAAAGAGGGTGCCCTTGCATTTGGAGCATAGATGTTCAGGATTGAGAGTTCTTCTTGTTGTATTTTTCCTTTGACCAGCAAGAAGTGTCCCTCAGAGTCTCTTTTGATGACTTTGGGTTGAAAGTCAATTTTATCTGATATTAAAATGGCTACTCCAGCTTGTTTCCTGAGACCATTTGCTTGTAAAATTGTCTTCCAGCCTTTTACTCTAAGGTAGTGTTTGTCTTTGACCCTGAGGTGTGTTTCCTGTAAGCAGCAAAATGTAGGGTCCTGTTTACGTATCCAGTCAGTTAGTCTGTGTCTTTTTATTGGGGCATTGAGTCCATTGATGTTAAGAGATATTAAGGAATAGTGATTGTTACTTCCTATCATTTTTGACGTTATTTTTTTAATTTGATTGCTTAACTTCTTTTGGGTTTGATGAAAGGTTACTATCTTGCTTTTTTCAGGGTGAAGTTTCCCTCCTTGTATTGGTGTTGTCCTCCTATTATCCTTTTTAGGGCTGGGTTTGTGAATAGATATTGGGTGAACTTGGTTTTGTCGTGAAATATCTTAGTTTCTCCATCTATGGTGATTGAGAGTTTTGCTGGATATAGTAGTTTTGGTTGGCATTTGTGTTCTCTTAGAGTCTGCATGAGATCTGCCCAGGACCTTCTAGCCTTCATAGTCTCAGGTGAAAAGTCTGCTGTGATTCTGATAGGTCTTCCTTTATATGTTACTTGGCCTTTTTCTCTTACTGCCTTTAATATTCTTTCTTTGTTTAGAACATTTGGTGTTTTGATTATTATGTGACGGGAAGTATTTCTGTTCTGGTCCAGTCTGTTTGGAGTTCTGTAGGCTTCTTGTATATTCATGGGCATCTCTCTCTTTAGGTTAGGGAAGTTTTCTTCCATAATTTTATTGAAGATATTTGCTGGCCCTTTAAGTTGTAAATCTTCACTCTCATCTATGCCTATAATCCTTAGGTTTGGTCTTCTCATTGTGTCCTGGATTTCCTGGATATTTTGGGTTACCAGCTTTTTGCATTTTGCATTTTCTTTAACTGTTGAGTCCATGGTTTCTATGGAATCTTCAGCATCTGAGATTCTTTCTTCTATTTCTTGTATTCTGTTGTTGATATTTGCATCTCTGTCCCCTGATTTCTTCCCAAGGCTTTCTATCTCCAAAGTTGTCTCCTTTTGAGTTTTCTTAGTTGTTTCTACTTCTGTTTTTAGATCCTGGATGGTTTTGCTTAGCTCCTTCACTTGCTTGTTTGTGCTTTCCTGTAATTCTTTAAGAGATTTTTGTGTTTTTTCTTTCATGACCTCAGCCTGTTGACCAAAGTTCTCCTGTATTTCTTTAAGAGATTTTTGTGTTTCGTCTTTCATGACCTCAGCCTGTTGACCAAAGTTCTCCTGTATTTCTTTAAGTGTTTTTTGCATTTCCTCCTTGTTGGCTTTTGTATTCTCCTGGATTTCTTTCAATGATTTTGTGTTTCCCTTGCAAGGGCTTCTAACTTTTGATCCATTTTCTCCTGAATGTCCTTCATGTGTTCCTGTACCAGCATCATGACCAGTGATTTTAAATCCAAATCTTGTTTTACTGGTGTGATGGGGTATCCAGGACTTGCTGGCAGAGGAGAATTTGGTTCAGATGTTGCCATATTGCCTTGATTTCTGTTAGTGACGTTCCTGCATTTGCCTTTTGCCATTTAGCTCTCACTGGTGTTACTTGGTCTTGTCAGTGCTGGACTCACCAGTGCAAGCTGCCCCTTCCCGGTTGGCCTCTGGTGCACAGCTTATACTCTGCACTGCCTGTAGACAGGGTGCTGTTGTCCAGGCTGTTCAGATCCCGAAGCAGGCACCTGAAGGCTCCTGCTGGGGCCCGCAGGATTTATTGGAGCACACCGACTTCTCCCAGCTGGCCGCCCGGAAGCCCCCACTAGCCTCTTGAGGGACCTGGAGATGTGGCGGCCACCCAGGCTGATCTGAAGCGGAGAGAGTTGACCTGAGGGCTTCTGCCTGAGGCCTTGCCCCAGATTGTGTCTGTGGGCCAGATGGAACCCGTGTGCACCCCCAGGGAGCTCCGAAGGTGTATGTTGCTGTGACCTCCCCTGTGCTCCGCTCACTCCGCTGGGCAGCCGATTTCCCCAACCGGGCTGGCGCACACTAGGTTAGCCTTGTCGCCCCGGCCCTGAGTCCAGGCAAATGCCTGGGAGGCCAAGGTCCGAGCAAAGTTCCCCCAGGGCTATGACTGTTATTTGGGTCCGCCAGGTGACCCGGATGGCGGGCGTGCGCGTCCGCGCTCCCCGAAAGCACCGTGAGAGTCTGTTGTGCTAATAACCTCCTGGGCGGGTTGACACACAGATGGCCCACCAAGCCGCCCAGTTCTTGGGGTCAGTCCTGTGCCTTTTGGGGCCTAGACCCCCGTTTTGTTAGCCTCAGGCTACGCTTGTTAGCAGTCTCTGCCCTCCCGAGCACTCAGGCTCCTGTAGGCAAAATGGCGGCGCGTGCGCCGGCCGGAGCAAAAAAAACTCCTGGCTGGGTTGGCGCCCCGATGGCCACTCGAACAGCCCAGGGCCTGGGTGCAGGCCAACGCCCGTCTGGCTCAGACCCCTGCGGTGTTGGGCCTAGGATTATGTTTGTGTACCTCAGTCTGACTGATCTCTAGAGCCCGGGATCAAGATGGAGGTGAGTCTCTCCTGACTGGCGGGAAGCCGAGTTCTGAAGTGGCTTCCGTGCAGCGAAAGGCTCCGCAGAACCGCAGCTGCTTGCCGCCCGGCTGGTCAGCGAAGGTCAGTGGTCGTGGGCGCAGGGCCTAACTGGACCCTGTGTCGCCTTGGTTCCACCGCTGATGGCCCTTCAGCTGGAGCAGCCACTGCTACCGCCGCCGCCGCCGCCGCCCTAGGTTAATTTAATTATGGGGAAAGACTATGTTTTTTCTTCCATTGGTCTTTAGTGTATCTTTGATTAAATTATGTTAGGATGTTTGTGTTAAAAAAAAACTGTTTTTATTCCTGACTTAAGTAAGTTTTGGTCTGGGATTAGGATAGAGTTTCCAACAGTTTCTGAACTGGCTGTAAACACACTTCCCCATTTTGTAACACATCTATGTGTTTCTAAACGCTGATGATTATAAATCAAAACTCTTAGACAAGTCTGGAAACTGTTGAAAATGTATGTCCAAAGTGTTACTATCCAGTCAAAGCTTAATTCCTTACATAAAAGAAGCACTTCTGTCTTATAACTCTGGAAATGCTTTCATCCTTTATACATGACAAAATTGTATGTGCATACACACATGACAGACACACACCAAAAATTACCATTTCCTATGATTCATTATAAGTCAAAGTTAAGTTCATATACCTGCTTATATACTTATATACTCAAGGTCACACAAAAATTTTAAGACAGATAGGGCCATAAACAGACAAGTCTGAAGAGTGTACATTTTTTTTCTCACATGTCTGAAGACTACAAATTACAGAAAAGGTGTGGCCGAATTTGATCTCTCTTCCTTTTCACCTAATCTTTCTCTGTGTGTCCTCGATGGCTTCTCTGTGCTGAAGAAGCCCTCCCTCATGACTCCTCCTATAAAGCCACTGATCCTTGTGGGTTGGGCCCCACAGTTATAAGCTCACTTAATCTTAACTTACTCTTTCAACGCCCATGTTCCAAATATAGTCACCGGGAATTAGTGTTTCAACAGGGAGTTTGGAGCGGAGGGGGATAGATGATCAGTTCATATCAACGTTCCCTGATTGGACTGTCACTCTTAAAGCTACCCAGCCAGGGTCAGTGCAGCATTTGCAGCTCAGTAAAACCCCGTCTCTCCATCTGGACTCATGGATCATTGTGAAAGACTCTCCTACCCTCAGAAAAATCACACTCCATTTAACAATGATTATATTTTGGATCTTGCCTCTTAAATGGTTTCCTAATTGTTATATCCAGAAATCTCAGCCTCATTTTTGAAAACTGCTCCCCTATGTTAACTATAGTGAAAGGCTTCTAGGCAAACACATTTCATTAAAATAAAAGTCAGTGTTTTCTGGACCAAGCTTCTGCCCTATGCATTCTCAAAAGGTGTGGTGGCCTGGTGAGCTCACGGGTGTTTGCCGTCTGGGACTCTCATGAACGGAGGGCATTGTTGCTGCAGAAACAGAGCTCATGGTTCCCATGCTCGATGCCCTTCTAAAGCACTGCAGAGCTCCAGCGAGTTCTTGCCGCTGGAGCTCTGCACCGCCACTCTGCAAGCATTTGTGTTCCCCATTTTGACTGACTGACTATTTTGCCTGTATTGTTTTTTGGTCCACATACTTCTTCATCTCTGCAGAATTGACCTCTACTTCCTTTCTAATTTGAACTCACCAAAGAAAGAGTTCTTTCCTTAGAGCTTTTCTATACCAGAGAGGGGACACACACACACACACACACACACAGGTACATAAATATATTTGTGTATATTTTTTCCAATAACATTTAAACCAAACACAACCAGGACTGTTGTCTGATGTGGTTACTAATGTATTCAGAAGGAGTTGTCTGATGTGGTTACTGATGTATCCAGAAGGACATTTGTCTGATGTGGTTACTAATGTATCTAGGACATTTGTCTGATGTGGTTACTAATGTATCTAGAAGGATGCTGGCTTTGGCTTTAGGAGGTCCTCACAGAGTATTTGGAGTGTTTGTGGTTGAAAATGTCTGGGCCTATCTGAGATCGTCCTTCCTATTGAATCCCACCAGCTGGAGCATCCATTACCTGTTCTAGTGTCTTGAAGACAGGATTTCACTGCACAAGCAGGTTGGCATTGTACTGGGCTAATGATCCTGCTATAACCTCCAGGACGCAGGGGTTACAGGAGTATGCCCTGTGCATGCTGGCTTCGGTTTGAGTCTGAAAAATGAGTTATCTGTGAGTGTGCTGTTCCTCTCAGGTCTATAAGTTTCTTCCTTAAAGAAGTTTCTTCCTTCTTTGTTTTTCCTACACTAAGTGGGAACCTAAATCCAGAGCTTTCCCGTTGTTTTCAGGCACCCCCCGAACAACACCCCACGTGTGAGGGAGATCCACAACTCAGCTGCAGGGTGACTTGTTTCTTCATCACCATTTTGTATCCAGGATAGGCCAATAATGCACCAGAGAGCGAGGTTTAATTTCCTTGATGTATAAAAATTAGCACTTTGTCATCAATTACTGTGTGGGAGGACAAGTCAGTGGCACTTTAGGATGTCCCTGCTCCATAAATTAGAAATCTTGTTAGGCCAGAAATATTAGCATCATCCTTTGTTATTTTTAAAATGCCAACCTCTGATGAACAGTCAGCCTTGGGCATATATTAAAATCCTTGAATTGTACTAAAATAAATTTAGCTTTTTAAGATAACACCTCATTTTAATTTCATGCACGGTTAAATCCATCAATTCAAAGGTCTTCTAGAATAGATGCTTTGAAATCTGTCTAGCACTTTCAATACCTTGTGGGAAAAATTTAAAACCTCTCTACCTCTTTAATAATACTTCCTTATTGGCAGAAATTTAAAAGAAAACTCGTTACTTTGCTTTATGTTTTTGTGTGTTATTTTTCTCGAGGAAGAGAAGAAATTAAATTGGGATCTTAAATCCCTTTCACTTTCAGAAGTAGATTTTTCCTCTAGTTGTAATCTAGAAAGGAGGTTGGAAAGGTACTGTGAGTCAAATATTTCATCTTTTTGGCATGATGCAATAGTCCGAATTGTTGTCTAGTGAACACCAGTGAATCCCATGCAGAGGAACTTCTGGGCTCTTCAGCTTTAGCGGGAGCAGAACCTCCTTTCCATGATCCAGTGACTGCTCCCGGACCCTGGTTATCAGGAGGCCTCACGTAAGAAGACATTTACAATTTGCTTCAAGGATGGAGCTGGCTGTGGCTCTGCATGTGCATATAGAGGACACCTGGCAATGCAGCCCTGTGCCCCCCTCAGAAGGAGAGTGTCTCTGGTGCATGGTGCTTGGTTGTAGACTTGAGTACCTGGGCTCAGGATGCCAGAGAGCCCCCTACCGACACTCGGCCAATAGCTATTTATATTGAGTATCTTCCGCCCATCGGAGTCTGTGCTTGTGGCTGGAGATACAGCAGTACGGAAAATAGTATCTTCAATAAAGCACTGACCTAAGAACTCAGGAACACATGCCTTACCACCCATAGGTGAAGAGAGGCTACGCACCAGTTTCTGCAAGAAAGATCATATGTGAATCAGTGTTTATGTGTTTATAGTATTAATAATACTATAGTATTAATAATACTATAGTATTATGTGTATATCAGTATTAATCAAATATTTACTCTTTCATTTCTTTGCGTCCTCCTTTTACCCATCCGTTCATTCTTTCCTTCTTTCTTCTTTCCCTCAATCCATCCCCTCTTACATCTCCATTCCGATCACCTGCAGAGTACATCGCAAATGTCTGAACTAAGGCTGAGGCCTTCAGAACCAGGCATGGCTGTGCCCGACCTTGCTTTGTCAATTAAAATAACAATGTGGTATTTGTTGTTACTGCAATCTTGTCGTTGCTGTTATTTTAATTATTTTAACTTCTGTTATATGTGGTGTGTGCTGTCTCAGGTAATGAGGCATCTGTGTGCACTTGCTGCTTAATCCTTACAGAAATCTTAGGATGTAGGTACTATCATCAGCCCCACCTTTTGGCTAGGGAAACCGTGCCTTGGGTTTTAATACAACATATTGCCTAGAGTCTCACAAGTGCGAGTAAGGCATAGCGAGAGACAAGCTCTGGGCGGCGCTTCCGCCCCTGCAACATGGAGGTGCTGACTTGCACCTCGGGAATCACTTAGCTGTGTTCAGCGGCACACAGCATTTGGGATTTGCAATTTGGCTCCTGGCATGCAACATGTGTTCACACAGCACAGGGCACATCCAGCTTTGCTTCAGCCGAGTGCTCTATGGTGGGGTAATCTCCCCGTCCTCTTTCTCAATGATTTCCGTGCTCCTCATAATTCTGAGCTTGTTGATGTCGAGGTAAAGTAGGAAGCACTGGTGTGTGATGTGTGTGGTGTGTATGGAGTGTGTATGTGCGTGATGTGTGATGTGTGTGGTATGTGGGTGTATGTGTGTTGTGTGCTATGTGTGTGTATCTGTGTGGTATCTGTATGTTTGTGTGTGGTGTGTGTAATGTGTGTAATGTGTATATGTGTTTATGGTGTGTGTGGTATGTGGTATGTATGTGGAATGTGTATGTTTGTGTGTGGTGTGTGTAATGTGTGTATGTGTGCGTGTGGTGTGTGTAGTTTGTGGTTTGTATGTGGTGTATGTTTGTGTGTAATGTGTGTGTGTGTAATGTGTGTTTGTGTGTGTATGTGTGTGTGTGGTATGTGTGTGGTATGTGTGTGTGGTATGTGTGTTTGTGTGTGTGGTATGTGTATGTGTATGTGTGTGTGTGTGGTGTGTGTGTGGTATGTGTGTTTGTGTGTGTGTATGTGTGTGTGGTGTGTGTGTGGTATGTGTGTTTGTGTGTGTGTGTGTGTATGTGTGTGTGTGTGTGTGTGTGTGTATGTTGTGCGCATACTTTGGTGTGCATGTTCAAGTTGGAGGACAGTCTTGGACAGTAGTCTTCACCATCCACTTGGGTTGAGACAGGGTTTCTTATTTCCCCGCTGTGTACCCCTGCTGGCTAGCTCATGAGCTTCCCGGAGCTTCCCCGAGCTTCCCGGAGTTCACCAGTCTCCACTCCTGTCCTACCAAAGGTGCCTGCTGCCTCAGCCAGCTTACGGGTGTAGCAAGGGTCCTACCCAATCTTTCTCCAGCCTCATGGGATGCTTTTAAGGTTCTACTAGGGTGATATTGTGAATCCCAAGACGTGAAGCCACCGCCTGGCCCTTTGCAGACTGTTACCTGTAATACAGAAGATGCTAGGGACTGAAATTGTCCTTTAGGAAGCATTCCCCTATGCACAGAAATGAACTCTGCGTTTCTGTCCACCGTGGGGTTTCTGATAGGTTCTGAAGAGGCATCATCTTGACTGTATGTTGCTCAGTGCCTGCTGGAACGCGCCCTGGGGAAGCTGTGAGTCTAGATGGCAGTGAGGTTTCCTGTGATGCACAGACTGTCATGTGATAGAATGTCATTTTCCATCTCTAATGGACTTATATACCATGGCTAGAAGTTCACTATCCATGTATGCCCGACATGTGTTCCTGAGACCTCAGCTTCTCAGGAGAATTGAATGTGACCTAATGCATCTGTATCTGATAATAACATGTCACAAGTGTCAAAATATAAGATACCCTTATAAGTCAAAAGTTGGATACTGCTGTAAGTTTATACACAGGCTTGGTCTCTGCTAACATATAAAATTCAAATTGAGATTGGAGAGTTGGGCTTCTCAGTACAGGAGTGTGACTGAATCTTGCTGTGACTTCCTGGGCTGCTGATACATCCTGTTGCTGAGACACTCTTGTAACTCGACACGGCTGACGCGAGCTTTGATTGCACTGACAGTGGGAACTGATGCTGGCTCTGTGGCTGGCGATGGCACATTACTGAAGATTCCCCCCGCCCAGTGCGTGTGGGGATTTTTCCATTTCTGTTTCTGGTTGTAGTGTAAGTTCTCCTTCTGAGGGTTTAAATGTGTCAGGATCCTTCTGGAAGCATCCAGGCTGGGCTAGGGCTTCTATAAACCTGTATGGCTGTCCTGCCACAGCCAATCCAGTTAAGAGTCTGTGCTTTACTGGATCACAGCTTTCTCTTCACCAGTTGTTACAAACCAGTGCAACTTTCTTCTCTGGAGTATGTTACAACCTCATGTCCTTTTGAATCAACTAACTTACCCTTCCACTCTGCCCTGCTGATCCCTGAGTGGTATCACTACCCGCCCCGCAGCCCCCCAATATTTGATCACACAGACTTTTCTGGACAGCCCCTCTCATGTTTCACTTTTTTCTATAGTGAGACTTCTTAAACTGGGGTTCACACATAACTGTTAAGATGTCGATGAAGTCATTAGGTTTATATGTAGAATTTTATGAAACAAGGATCCAGGGTTGTGGTCAGTGTTCAGAGCATCCTTGATTTTACTCTAAATTATCTTAACTTGAGGCTGCAGCTTCTGCTCAGCAGTTCGGAGTGCTTCCTGCTCTTGCGGAGGACAGGGGGTTGGTGCCCATCATTTTGGGTGGCTCACAACTGTGTCTGACTCCAGCCTCAAGGGGCCCCGTGTCTTCTTCTAGGCTCCATGGATAGCTGCATTCACAGCCCCCCCCCCCAACATGTACACATAATTAAGAAATAATTAAGGGAAATCATTTTAAAAACAATTTAAAATTCTCTGCTCTACCCTGCAGAGCTTTCCATGCTACCAGCAACCACACAGCTCTGACTTTGTCCCCTCTTTGAGACAGACACCCACTCTCTACACTGTCCACTCTCCTCGCCGCACCCACTCTCCTCACGGTGCCCGCTCTCCTCGCCGCACCCACTCTCCTCGCCGCACCCATTCTCCTCGCGGTGCCTGTTCTCCTCGCGGCGCCCACTCTCCTCGACTCACCCACTCTCCTTGCGGTGCCCGTTTTCCTCGCGGTACCCGCTCTCCTCGCTGCACCCACTCTCCTCGCGGTGCCCACTTGCAGGGTCCTTCCTCAGCCCAACTTTGCTTGTTGAGCTTTTGTTCTGCCTTTGCGCTCTCACTTCAGGCCATCTTGTCTAGAAAGACTGTCCTTACACTTCAGGAAAGAGTGCTATCCTCCCTCTGCCTTAAGGCACATCTCTGTCCCCACTGCATTTGGGAGCATTGTTCCTGGTCCAGGTGAGTGCGCTGATCCAGAGCTACTGCTGCTTAATCCGTGGAAGAACTTGGGAAGAGGATGGGAACTGCATCCTTCACACGGAGAAGAGGGTTGTTTTTCTTTTCTTTTATGGATGGATATTTATTTACACTTCAAATGTTATCCCCTTTCCTGGTTTGGAAACCCCCCTCCCTCCCCCTCCCCTTGCTTCTATGAGGGTGCTCCCCCACCCACCGACTCCTGCCTCCCTGCCCTGGCATTCCTCTTCACTGGGGCATCGAGCCTTCACAGGACCAAGGGCCTCTCCTCCCACTGATGCCCAACAATGCCATTCTCTGCTACCTATGCATCTGTAGCCATGGGTCCCTCCATGTGTACTCCTTTGTAGTTTAGTCCCTGGGAGCTCTGGGGGGGGGGGCGGCAGGGGAGTGGTGTCTGGTTGGTTCATATTGTTGTTCCTTCTATGGGGTTGCAAACCCCTTCATCTCCTTCAGTCCTTCTCTAACTCCGCCATTGGGGACTCCATGCTCAGTCCAATGATTGGCTGAGAGCATCCACCTCTGTATTTGTCAGGCACTGGCAGAGCCTCTCAGGGGACAGCTATATGTCTTAACAGCAAACACTTCTTGGCATCTGCAATAGTGTCTGGGTTTGGTGACTGTATATGGGATGGGTCTCCAGGTGAGGCAGTCTCTGGGTGGCCTTTCCTTCTGTCTCTGCTCCACACTTTGTCTCCCTATTTCCTCCCGTGAGTATTTTGTTCCCCCTTCTAAGAAGCACGGAAGTACTCACATTTTCATCTTCCTTCTTCTCGAGCGTCATATGGTCTGTGAATTGTATCTTGGGTATTCCATGAATTTGAGCTAATATTCACTTACCAGTGAGTGCATACCATGTGTGTTCTTTTGTGATTGGGTTATCTCACTCAGGATTCTATTTTCTATTTTCTCTTTATTAATGAAATTTATTTTTTTTAACTTTGCCTTTTTTCTTACAACATTTTTAATTGGATATTTTCTTTATTTACATTTCAAATGTTATCCCCTTTCCCAGTTTCCCCCTCTCCTAGAAATGCCCTATCCCACCCCCTCCTGCTTCTATGAGGGTGTTCCTCCACCCACCCACTCCTACCTCCCCACCCTCTATTCCCCTACACTGGGGCATCTCTCGAGCCCTCATAGGACCAAGGACCTCTCCTCCCATTTGATGCCTGGCAAGGCCGTCCTCTTCTACATATGCAGCTGGAACCATGTGTACTCTTTGGTTGGTGGTTTAGTCCCTGGGAGCTCTGGGGGTGGGGGGTCAGGTTGGTTGATATTGTTGTTCTTTCTGTGGGGTTACAAAGCACTTTGGCTCCTTCAGTCCTTTCTCTAACTCCTCCATTGGGGACCCCACTCTCAGTGGGGCTGAACACACATGGAAGTGAATATTCGCTCCCATGGTTGGCTGCGAGCCTCTGCCTCTGTATTTGTAAGGTTCTGGCAGGGTCTCTCAGGAGACAGCCATATCAGACTCCTTTCAGCAGGTATTTCTTGGTACCACAATACTGTTGGAGTTTGGTGACTGTATATGGTATGATTCCCCAGGTAGGACAGTCTCTGGATGGCCTTTTCTTCAGTCACCACTCTATACTTTGTCTCATTTGCTCCCGTGAGTATTTTTCCCTTTTCTAAGAAGGAACAAAGCACCCACACTTTGGTCTTTCTAGTTCTATCCATTTGCTTAATAATTTCATGAAGTCATTGTTTTTAATAGCTGAGTAGTACTCCATTGTATAAATGTACCACATTTTCTATATTCATTCCTCTGTTGAAGGACATCTGTGTTCTTTCCAGCTTCTAGCTATTATAAGTAAGCCTGCTATGAACATAGTGGAGCATGTGTCCTTGTTATATGCTGGAGCATCTTTTGGGTATATGACCAGGAGTGGTATAGCTGGGTCCTCAGGTAATACTGTGTCCAATTTTCTGAAGAACATCCAGACTGATTTCCACAGTGGTTGTACCAGCTTGCAACCCCACTAACAATGGAGGGGTGATTCTCTTTCTTCACATCTGCCCCAGCATCTGGTATCAGCTGAGTTTTTGATCTTAGCCATTCTGACTGGCACACATATATAGTTAAGGTAAATATGCAGAGTCAAAGTGCTAGAATTGTCATTCAGCATTGTCTTCTTGTCGTAAGAATTTTCTGTAAGCTGGACGTCAGTCTGCTTGTCCCCTGGTTGAAATATTTTGGTCTCTTACATTAAATAACGGCACATCGATTCTCTCTTGAACACAAACAGATTATAACAAATACCTCTACATTTTATGAAACAAAAGATCTCTAGTGCTGGAGATCGATTTTGGTTGTTAAAAGCTTCTTAGTAAATCTCTAAAGGGACAAAGGACTTATATGGGCAGAAAGATTTCCCCAAACCAGCCCAATAAAAAAGTTCTTCTTGGCAAGATAGCCCTTGCTGTGTGTTACAATTAGACTTTCCCCCCTCCATCTTTCTCTGAAAGGACAGTGGATTCTGTAGAGCAGAGAGCTCTGGTCTGGTTGTGGTCCTCTGGAGATGTGCTTGGTAGTGATCTGAGTATCACATGATGGGAGCAGACTCAGATGGCTAGCACAGTTTATTTCAGGCAGTGAGAATGCCAACCTGGTGCTGTGGGGCAGGGGGGTACCAGGACAGATGGCTGCTCCCTAGTTTGTGGATTCGGACAGCAGTTGAGCATCTAATATAGTGATACTTGTGTTCTCTGAGGGCTTCTCTTTTTATTTGATTTTTTATAATGTTTTCATCTGATGGACATTGTTCACCCGCTTATTCAAAACAAAAGCATCTCATTTCAGAATATCTCAACATGTGTCACGCTAGGAGACAAAAGGATGTCAGCTTTCTTGAAATTGGACACTTGGATCTTACGCCTTCTTCCCGGGGTCATGGCTTCCACAGTCCCTCTTCCTGTACATGGGCAGTGTATGCACATTCCCAACAATTTGAACATTGTGACTTTGGTCTCCATTTGGCTCTCCTGTGGGGGGCTGGGAGGCCCAACTGTGTTTCATTGAGTCTACCAGGAGTTCTTTTACCTGGGATTAGCTGTTGTCAGGAGTGAGCAAGAGAACAGGAGCAAACATGAAGGGAAAAACAGACCCATCGGGGAAGAGAAAGGTTCCCACTCTCCACTGCCCTCCACAGTTCAGGACAGCTAAGGCTGTGGAAGGCAGTTCAGCTGGGTCACCATTCAGCCATTCCTGTCTCTAGGTCTAAAGAGCCTGGTTTATGTGTGCTGGTTTTGCATGGGAATCGTATTACTTTGATAATAGCTGTGGGAATGTGGGGACAATTGTTGGCTAGTAAGCCACATGTGTCTAGGGAACAATGACAGAGTGAACTAAGAGGCTGTAAGAAAATGCAGGATTTATGATCTGGAAGGGGCCCTTACGCTCTGAGCCCACTGCCTTCTTCAACTGCCGTAGAGTGCTTGTAGGTCCCAGTGCCCCTTGCTTGGCTCTCCACCCACCGCACAGTGAGCTTTTCTCAGTATTACTTGTGTATTTAATGTTCATGACGGCCGATAAAGTCTCCTCTCTCTGTGGTATGGAGGCATAACTAATGACTTTATTGGTACACATCTATTATGGCCTCCCTGACATTTATGTTTTCAGCCCTGATAGATGAATGATCCCAATGAAAGGAAATCAGCTGCACCCAGCCTGTGGGAATAAAGTGCCACAATGGGGGCTTTCCTTCTTGTCTAGCTGATAGCAGACAGCATGGAATATTGAAATTTGTCTTAATGCTGTGTGTTTCTTCTGAAAGAGAATTCACTTTGTCTCTAAAGCACGTCTGTGACTTATGTGTAGCCTGGCATTTCGTGGAAACTCAGAGAAATGATGACTATCCTGTGGGGGTCGTGAGTTTTTCCAGAACCCTCCGCCTCCCCTCCATGTCTCCTACTTGGGATGACTTGAGAAGAGTTCGTTGAGTTAAAAGTGAACACACACAAAACCAGTGGGAATCCTCGAAATGAAAAGTGGACTTTTATAAGATTCCAATCATTCAAAACACCAGAGAAAATGTCCAGTTCTGGAACTGAATTTAACTGATGTTTAAGATGAAAGAAAAATATTTTTTTGATCATATGCAGAAGTATTTGCTCTCTATACTGCTGTTTTGTTTCAAGGGAAAGAAACAGTCTGAGTTTATGGCCAAAGTCTCATGCAGTTGCAAATGTCCAGTCAGAGCTCAGTTGTACAGGTGACTTAAAGCTGTCCCCTTACTTTAAAAGAAAAAAAAAGCCACCCCCGTGTACTGCCCTGCTTCTTCTGGTGTCTGCCGTTGCCTGCCAGGGTGGTGGGCCTTGGGATGGGCAATGTCTGTAAACACCGACCTGGTGGGCACCGTGGGTGAGTGTTTACTTTCCCTGACCACTTCCGGAGCAGTCAGTTGCTCCCACACTGGAGATGCTGAGAGAACGTCTAGCTCCATCTGCCTGCCTCGTGGGCGGGTGCAGGCGTGTTTCCGTCTGGCCAGTGGAGCCCTGAGGGCAGGGCCGCCCCTACCCCCTCTGCAGCTTTGATCTGATTTCCTGCTCAGCCCAGGGCCCACTCGGCAAATGTTTGCAAATTGAGCTTTGGCTTTTAATCCCGAGATGTGTGTGACTATGTCATTGTGTCAGGCATAGATTTTCATCTCATTCTCACCTGGTGCACGGGTTCTAGCAGCCGTGCAGTCTGCCATGCTGACCTTGATTGGGTGAGCATCTAGCTTCCGTTTTAAAAGTCACTATGGAAAAAATCCTACTGGCCTTTGTCTGTGTGTGTGTGTGTGTGTGTGTACATGCCCTTGGGCGTGCATGTGTGTGTGGAGGGGCAGGAACATGCCATGATACGTGTGGAGCTCTGAGGACAACTTGCAGTAACAAGTTCTCTCTAGACACCATGCAGGTCGCTGAGATAAACTCATGCCCCCAGGCTTGGCTGCAAGTGCTTGTACTTTCAGGGTAATCTTGGCTGGCCTCATTACTGCTTTTCAAAATGTCAGGTAGTAGTAATAACCAGCAACATCTACTAAGTCACTAGTACATTCTAGTATAATTGTTCGCATGATTCCATGTAGTATTGTATATACAGACTATCCGTGTATTATCTGTGTGTGTGTGTGTCCGTGTCCATCTGTCTGTCATCTACCTATCATCATCTGTTTGCAACTGGTTTACAACTTTGCATGTAAAAGCTGGGAAATACCTGTGCTTTAGCCTCCCAGCAAGGGATACACTTTCTAGAATGTGTTTAGAGGTGGGAGATGATCTAAAACCTGCAGTGCTAATGCTCATTTGCAGAAAGTATAATTCCATGACTTTGTTAACAAAGTGTATTTGGAGGCAAACCCCAGTCAGCTGTGATTATGCTTCAGGCTCTGTAGAACTGAGGTTAGGACTCAAGGCAGCATGACATCTACTCTGTAACATAAATTCGCCCTGGCCTGGGATGGATTTTCTTTTTGGAAAGCAGAAATGCAACACTTTTTAGAACCTTGTTTAGCTCTTAGGGTCCTGATGGTTCAGAGGTTTAAGAGCCTATTCCCTTGGTAACCATGATTCAAGTCATGGTGCCTATAAGAGCATATGTTCCACTGCAGAGACACCTTCTCTTCCGTGCATTCTTGCATTCTTGCCATTCTGTTGATCTGACAAGCGTCTGGCACACGTCCAGCTTTTTCTCAAATGTTAGTATTAATCAGACTAACCAGTAGGCCGTAGTAACCTTGGAAAAGAAAGGCCAGCATGGGAAGATGACTCTTAATTGAGAAAATGCCTCCACCCGATTGGCCTGTATGTAGGTTTATGGGGCATTATTATTATTATTATTGATTAATGGCTCCTATAGGAGGGCCTGGTCCACTGTGAGCAGGCAGCCCTGGGTTTTATAAGGAAGATGACCAAACAAGACAGTGTAAGCAAGCCAGTAGGCAGAGTTCCTCCATGGTCCCTGTTTTAGTTTTTGCGGGCAGGTCTCTGCTTTAAGATCTTGCTCTGACAAGCCTCAGTGATGGAGCATAATTGGAGTGAATCAGCCAACTAGATCCTTTCCTCCACAACTTGATTTTGGCCGTGGTCTTTATCATAGAATTGGGGGCAAAGTAAGATGTGATTGTGTGTATGTACATGTGTATGCATTCCTGTACATGTGTGTGCATGCATGTGCATGGGTGTATGGCATCCAGATGTGTGTGCATGTGTGTACATGTGTGTACATGTGTGTAGATGTGTGCATATGTGTGTACATGTGTGTGTGTGTATGTGTGTGTGTGTGCCTATGGAGGCTGGAAGTTATGGTTTAATATCTTCCTCAATTGCTTTTAACTTTACTTTGTGAGACAGAGTCACACAAAACCCAAAGCTTACTGTCTCAGTAAGACCGGCTGGCTAGCAAGCCCCAGGCCTCTGCCTTCACCTGGAATTCCGGGTGCAAGCCAGAGTGCCTGGAGTTCTCACGCTTGGGCTGCAGGCAGGTTACCAAGCTGTCCCTCCAGCGCCCAGGTTTGTTTCTGTTCTGCCTTCTGTCTGACATGACTTACCATTTTTCTGTCACTTCTGTTCTATTCTTGGGGCTAATCCACAGCAGCACGTTTTGAAACCCAGTAGGAAGAGCTCTGGATGAGCGGCAAGCCATCTTATAAATGATTTTAAATTATCCATTCCCCTCCATTCCTCAACTATTCTACTTGGTTCACATTTTGGAAAATTGTTCTCTCTGTAAATATAAGGTACTTTCTCTGATCAAAACACACAGAATATGGGCTCATTCTTTTTATTTTAGTTGACAGTAAATTTTGATCCAATATTTGCCAAGAATTAGTTTATAAGTTTGAAATGAAGCAATGTAAGTGATGATTTTGCCTGGAGGGGCTCTTACCTGTCAAGGGGAGTTTTCTAAGCCTCCATGATGACTGTGACATAGTAAACATTGATAGATACCTGAACACAGAAAAGGTGGGTGTGGAAGGGAGCTTCTGGCTTTACCATTAGACCCAGCAAGGTTGCAAACTTCACTCACTTGGTTTCATTGAGGGCAGAATGGCTAAGTAGAACAACAGATTATGGTGCTACTATGTGTAAAAATAGAAACTTGCAGATTGCACTACACAGTTAGCTAGCTCGAGACTAGCCTGGGCTACATAGTGACCTGCCTCACAGCCCACAGTGGCCTTACCTATGACTTAATACCTTAGAAGCTGTTGTCTATTAGGCATGTGTAAATTCAGTAACAATTCAATAATTGTCTAATAACAGTAGCTAAACAATAACTTCTGAATAATTGGCCCTAGATGGCCAGTTCTTGATTAATAATGGTAGCTTTCTTTTCTCTCTCCGCCCCCGCTCCCCAGCTAAAGAAAACCTGGCCAATCACAGAGTAGCGGCACTCCCTCCACCAGCTTCCTCCTGGGCCAGCCTCCATTCTGAGCACCTCTGAAGCCCCTTCTTATTTTAGTGTAGAGCTTTTCTACTTCTGCGCCAGCCATGGGTCTAGCTAGTTGGAGCACTCGGAAGCCAGGGGGAGCTTGCTCGCCACCCGGTTACTAGGCTGGCTGGTGCGAGCTTCGGCAGGGCCTGGTTAGGCAGGAAGGGCTGCCTGCAGGAGCTCACCTTAAGTTTGTCATCTCTGTAGCTCGCACTCCCACGTGGGTATTGTTTCCTGGGGCTTCTTCCTTCGGCCCGGAGGGGCTGCGGCTGACCCCAGCGATGCCCCGGGCCCCCACTTCCCTTCCTTAGGGAAAGGTCAGCCTGCCTGAGCGAGCTGTTAAATGTCAACCTGTGCATTAGGCACTTTCATGTGACGGATACGGAAGAGAGGAGCTGAGAGGCCCGCGCAGCAAAGACCGAAGGCCAGCCGCTTAAAAATATATATACTAAAAAGCAATAGTAAAAAGGAAAATTCTTCCCACCGCCACCCTCAAAAGGCCGAGAAATAGGAGATCTGAAGTGACCATCACTGGAAGGCTCCAGCGTGCTTTTAGAAATGTGGACTCAGAAGCTCCACGCTCTAACTTCCCATTACTCTGATAATAGGACCTGGGAAGCAGTGGGGACGAAGCTACTTGGTCCTTTATCTTTTTCTAATGAAAATGCAATGACATTTCAGCACTGGTTCCTCTCCTGCCTTAAAGAATAGGTGTATGTGTTAAGATGAGAAGCTGGACCAGGCGCCCCTGATCAGGGCCACACGCCCTTCCTCTGCGCCTTTATTGTCTGTGTTCATTCTCTCGCTATGTTCAAAAGATGCAGTTGTAGAACTTGAACAGGATGAAGGTACGAAGGATGCAACAAAACAAAACAAAAAACAACCCTAAGCATTGTTCACGGGGAAAGTCTACAATATTTTCCAATTATCTTTTATTTTATTAGTTGAGCTTTTGGGTTCCTCTGGCAATACACTGGAAATCTGAGTACCTTTGCAAAATAATTTAATTTTATGTAGTTATGATTAGGTGAACCTCCTGAATTGTAATCAGTCGGTAGGGAAAGCGAGAGTCTGGCGTTATTAAATTTCACCATTTGCACTTATTTATTTAGACTCTGGTTGTGAAATGGAGTGTGATGGCCTCTCTCCTCTCCGATGGGAAGGCAGGTTGCCTTCGTGTTCTCTTGCTGTGAAGAGACATCATGACTACAGCCACGCTTGTAAAGAAAGCATTTAGCTGGGGCTTGCTTACAGTTTCAGAGGTTTAGTCTGTTACTGTCATGGCGGCATGCAGGCAGACATGGTGCTGGAGAGATGGCTGAGAGTTCTACTTCCATCCGATCTGTAGCAACAGAAAGAGATTCTCCGGGCTTGGAATGGGATGTTTATAACCTCAGAGCCTGTGACACAGTTCCTCCACCACGACCACCTCCTGATCCTTACTAGCAGTGCCATGCCTTGGTGAGTTAAGACTTCAAAATCTATGACCCAATGGGGGCCATCCTGACTCAAACCACCACAGTGACAAAATATCCTCACAAGCATGCCTTTAGTTCAAGTACATCCATCAGGGCAGAGATAGAAGGCAGAAGGAGCCGAGCCAGCCAGCCAGGACAAACCCACATCAGGCAGAGCGACTGCAAGGAAGTCTAGTGCTCACAGTGCTCAGCTTGCTTTCTGTATTTTATTCAGCTCAGGGTCTCTTGCTGAGGAATTGTCTCGTCCACAGTTAAGGGGAAACTCACCTATGTCCTGGGTGACTCTGGAGTCTGTCAAGTTGACAGTTAACTAACCAGCACAGGGATCAATTCCAGTTTGTTAATTGGCAAGCATTTTGGTATTCCTACCACACTTCTTCGCCGGGTCATTCCAGCTTGGCCACACCCTCTGCTGACCTTTACCCCAACCTATGGAGTCCTAAGAATGGCTGCAGAAACAACGCTGCTGATCAAAGGTGCGCCACGCACGGGACACGGCGGCCTTTCTTTCTGCGGCAGGTGTGTGTTCTGTGAGGACCCTGCAGGCTTCCCTGATTTGTGCTCCCTCGCCAGCCATGGGAACTTGTGGTTTGCTCTTCTCTCCATAGGGGAATCTGCCTTTCCTCTGTGAGTCTGGACTTACTGTCTTGAGAGACTTTGTTGCTTCATCTCTCCCACTCAGTAGATGGGAGACCCAGCCTTGCGCTGCGGCCAAGCCACTGCTAGGCAACAGCGGCCATCTTGAACAGCTGAGCTACCAGATGGCTGTGGGCAAGGCGCAGCCCAAATTACTGTTCCATGGGCTGATGAGCCAAGACAATGGTTGTTTTTTAATTTAATCTTTTATTGTTATTTTATTTTTGATTGTGGTAAAACATACATAATATAAAATTTACCATGTTAATCATTTTTAAGCATATAATTCAATGCTGTTACACATATTCACAGCGCAGTGCAGCCAATCCCCAGAGCTTTCTTTGTCATGTAAAATGGAAATTCTGTACCCGCCAGTAACTCCCAGATTCCTGCTCTGACCTAAACATGTAGCTTCCACTGCAAAGGTGACCAAGGATAATTAGCAGAAATCAGAAGTGAGTGGCCCAGGAACACAGACTCAGGTTTCCTCAGGTTCTATGTTTCACTGTGGAACTGTTTGCTTGATATTTTATTAGTTATAGAACAAAGAGTGAAATATCCAAGTGTTTTCAACCAACCGGTGGGCGCCACGGGTGGGTAAATCAGAGCAAAGCAGTCATGCATCTGATAGGTATTACATAGTGTCTTAGTCAGGGTTTCTATTCCTGCACAAACATCATGACCAAGAAGCAAATTGGGGAGGAAAGGGTTTATTCAGCTTACACTTCTGCATTGCTGTTCATCACCAAAGGAAGTCAGGACTGGAACTCAAGCAGGTCAGGAAGCAGGAGCTGATGCAGAGGCCATGGAGGGATGTTTCTTACTGGCTTGCTTCCCCTGGCTTGCTCAGCCTGCTCTCTTATAGAATCCAAGAACACCAGCCCAGGGATGGCACCACCTACAAGGCCCCCCCCCCCTTGAACACCAACAGAGAAAATGTCCCACAGCTGGATCTCAGGGAGGCATTTCTCTACCTGAAGCTCCTTTCTCGTGATAACTCCAGCCTGTGTCAAGTTGATGCACAAAACCAGCCAGGACATACAGTATCTGAAGCTTTCAGTGCCTGAGTGCCAAGCGCTGTATGCATTAAGAATGCATTTAGCGCTATGGGCAGTTTCCAGGATGGCAAGTGAGACAGACAGGCGGAGCACTGAGCAGCTTTAAGGAACTCAAAACTTAGCCCTTCATCAACTCTGAGATCAGACGCTTGACTTTGTCAATCTTTAGCACAGATGCGGCTCCCTCGCCCGAAACCTCAGTTCACACCTGCTCCTGCTTCAGAGATCCCAATTCCGGGTCCTGTGACTTTTATTTCTTTAGATGTCTCAGGTAGGGGACATGATGCTGTCCCTGTCCCTTGGTGACAAACATTGTCTCTCTCAGTGTTGTATTCCTTGGGATTCATCCATGCTGTAGAATTGGACAGTTGTACCAGCGCAAACAGGTCGCGATTGTTTAAGACTGAATGCATGTTTCCATGTCCATCTGTTCGTCTGCTCAAGGACATTTAGATGGCTCCCACCAGAGGGCTTGCTGGGACTAATGTGGCATGTTCCCCAGTGTATAAATCGCTCTGCGATGTTGCCTACAGTTCTTTTAGATTTGTACCTAGAAACAAAAATGACAATTGAGTCTTAGTTTTTGGAAATGGATATCACTTTAAGTCACTAAAAACTGAGGGGATTTACTATGTACGATGAATTCCTAAAAGGCTTAATTGTCCCAGTGTTTAGTGGGGGGTGCTATTATTATTCCTGTTTTACAAAAGCAGGTGTGTCTAACTTAGCCAAAGTCATATGGTTTGTTTGCATACAACAGGACCAGACTAGTACCACGGAGCCTAGTATCAGACTCCAGTTCTCTGTGTCTGTCTCTCTTTCTCTGTGTCTGTCTCTGTCTGTTTGTCTCTCTGTCTTTGTTTATATATGTGTGTCTGTGTCTATGTATCTGTGTGTATCTCTTGTCAGTGTGTGTGTGTCTGTATTTGTCTGTGTATGTGTCTGTGTATGTCTGTGTCTGTATATCCATGTATGTCTGTGTAAGTCTGTGTCTCTGTGTATGTCTGTGCATGTGTCTGTGTGTGTCTCTGTATCTATATCTGTGTGTATGTCCGTGTATGTCTGTGTCTGTATATCCATGTATGTCCGTGTAAGTCTATGTCTCTGTGTATGTCTGTGCATGTGTCTGTGTGTGTCTCTGTATCTATATCTGTGTGTATGTCCGTGTAGGTCTGTGTCTGTATATCCATGTATGTCTGTATCTGTGTGTTTGTCAATGTCTGTGTGTGTCTGTGTATGTGTCTGTGTATGTCTGTGTCTGTATATCCATGTATGTCTGTGTAAGTCTGTGTCTCTGTGTATGTCTGTGCATGTGTCTGTGTGTGTCTCTGTATCTATATCTGTGTGTATGTCCGTGTAGGTCTGTGTCTGTATATCCATGTATGTCTGTATCTGTGTGTTTGTCAATGTCTGTGTGTGTCTGTGTATCTGTGTTTCTCTCTCTCTCTCTCTCTCTCTCTCTCTCTCTCTCTCTCTCTCTCTGGGGGTGGTGTGTGTACTGGAAATTAATATCCAGTGTCCTCAGCTCTGTCCACCTAAACTTTGGGGACAGGTAGTCTCTCGGTGAACCTGTAGCTTGTTGCTTCCACCAGGCTGGCTAGACAGTGAGCTTTGGGGATCCTCTCTCCATATTCCCGGCCTAGTACTGGAACTACACAATCCTGTTCGCCTACCCAGGTTAAACGTGAACTTCGGGAATCTCCACTCAGGTCCTCATGCCTGCGCAGCCTGCACTTTAACCACCTCCCTACCTCCCTACCTCCAACTCCAGCTTCCTCAGGACTCTACAGAAAGGCCCCATCAGCTCTGTTTCATCTCTGGTGCTCAACACTGAGAGAGAGTAGCAGGAGGAACCAACTGTGCTGGAAATAAATGTTCCTTTTCTGTGATGAATATAGGCCAAGGAAGCATGGATCATAAGCTTAAGATCACTGTCCAACCTGTGGCGAGCTGTGAGCTTGTTGCAGCTGTCAGCAAGCTTGCCCAGGTGGAGCCTGGGATGGGCTGAGCCACTAGCACATCCATGTGCCCCACCCTGGGGCTGCTGGGGACAGCTGCGCAAGCCGTGCCTGACCAAGGCCTCTGCTGGGTGGGAAATGATGGTCTCTGAAGCCCAGTCCACACCCCACCCAGATGGGGTATCTGTGTGAAAAGGACCCTTTTCCTGATTGGTCATGAAGAGCATCTTTGTACATTTGACTGGACCGGAGCATCTTTCTCAAGGCCTTTCTGTATGTTGTTCAGGTCACTCGTGCCTAGTGTAAGACTGAAGCCAGCCTTTGAACCCACTCTTCTTCCCACCAGCCTCCCAGGGCAGGGAGCCTGTAGATCCCCTTCTCCATCCTGAAGGGACTCCTGTCTTAGGGTTTCATTGCCTGCCGTGAAGAGACATCATGACCAAGGCAAGTCTTACTAAGGACAACATTTCATTGGGTCTGGCGTACAGGTTCAAAAATTCAGTCCATTATCAAGGCAGGAAGTGTGGCAGCTTCCAGGCAGGCATGGCGGTGTCCAGGGAGACGGTGGTGGAGGAGGAAGTGTGAGTTCTTCATTCTGATCAGAAGGCAGCCAGCAAGAGGCCATCCTCTATAGGACCCTCCACAAGAAGACCCTTTTTTCCATCCTGGGTGGAGCTTCAGCAATAGGAGTCCACAAAGCCCACCCCCACAGGGAAGCATTTTCTCCACCAAGGTCGCACCCATGTAACAAGGACACACATTCTAATAGGGTCACTCCCTGTGGGCCGAGCATTCCCACATGAGTCTATGGGGCCCAAACCTATTCAAACCACCACAGCTGTCTCCCATATAAGGCATCATAGAATCAAAAGCCAAGTCTTGGGTTGGGCACATGACTTAGTGAGTAAAGCTGTAACAAGCATGAGGAACTGAGTTCAAATCCCCAGAATCCATGTGAAGGATAGATGTGCATGTCTAATCCCAATACTGCTGTGGAGACGTGGGAGGCAGAGACAGGAAAACTCCCCAGAGACTTGCAGGTCTAGCCTGGCATATGTAGCAAAATATCCCCAAATATATATTGTGTCAAACACGATGGAGGGTGATGGCCAGCACCTGAGATTATCCTCTGACCCCCTTCATGTACGCTGTGGCACTTGTCTGGACTGGGATGTAAAAACATGTGTATTAATATGATTAAAAGATAAAGTGTTCATGTTGACCAGGAAAGTACCTAGTGTAATGTCAACATTCCATCCGTGTTGCTGCTTCCATAGTGACCTCCGGCGCTGATTTCTTTCACCCACTGTGATGGTTTGTATATGCTCAGCCCAGGGAGTGGCACTATTAGAAACTGTGACTCTGAGGGAGTAGGTGTGTTACTGTGGGCATAGGCTTTAAGATCCTCCTCCTAGTTGTCTGGAAGCCAGTGTTCTGCTAGCAGCCTTCAGAGGAACATGTAGAACTCTCAGCTCCTCCTGCACCATGCCTGCCTGGGTGCTGCCATGTTCCCGCCTTGATGACAATGAACTGAACCTCTGAACCCGTTAGCCAGCCCCAATTAAATGTTGGCCTTATAAGAGTTGCCTTGGTCATGTGTCTGTTCATAGCAGTGAAATGCTAACTAAGACACCCATATTTTTCTCTCTTAAAACGCTAAATTTACTACTCACTACTAATCGATTTGCTGTGAAGTGCAGAAGATGCCAGCTTAGCTTGATTTGATGATTTCTGATGATTTAATGTTGAGAAGGCTACAGTGAAGACCTCCTTTGGACCCCAGATGCTCAGGATGAGTGAAGACCAGCAGCAACTTTACAAGAAAAAAAAAAGGCTTGAAGTTTTCAGTTGAGAGATCAGACGAGGGCTAGCCAAAGAAAATGTGAGCACACGCAAAAGCCAGGGGTAGAGCAGAAATCCTGGGGTCCAGAAGACCAGGGAAAGCATAGGTGTGAGCTCCCTGGCCCAGCCTGCAGCTGTCACCGGCGGCTTAGTCTTCCATATGAGATATGGCTGGCCACCCTTTCTTAGGCATTCGTCCTGCAAAGCAGCGTCCTGGACCAGTAGAGCAGGGCAAGATTTGTTAATTACTTTTTTAAAGATTTATTTATTTATTATATGTAAATACACTGTTGCTGTCTTCAGACACACCAGAAGAGGGCATCAGATCTCGTTATAGATGGTTGTCTCGTTATAGATGGTTGTGAGCCACCATGTGGTTGCTGGTATTTGAACTCAGGACCTTCGGAAGAGCAGTCAGTGCTCTTAACCACTGAGCCATCTCTCCAGCCCAGATTTGTTAATTATTTTGAGTGGCATGTGAGCCACATATTGTGCTTGGGATCCATCTGTAAGCTGTCAGTTACATTTGACAATAAATGCTTTCAGAGAAGTAAACTTTCTCTCTTTTTTTCCCTTTTGACCCCTTTTTTTCTTTTGACACCTGAGAAGTCTTTACTTGACAAGAGTGTGCAAGGAAGTGCAATAGGCAATCAATTCAAACATTCGCTGGTGAAAATGACTAAGAAACCTATTATAAATTATTAAGGGATTTATTTTAAAGCAGTTCTTTGGTATCCATGTGATTTTTTTTTTTTTTTACAATTTATCAAAGATAAAAGCAAACCTTAAAAAAGAGACATTAAATATTTACATTCCTAGATGTGAGAGAGAGAAGGATCAAGTCTTCATTTTCTGCAATAAGACCAGTGTTCCTTTATGAGTAGACAACATTGTGTGTGCTGTAAAGCAGTTCACAATGTAGACATGGTGACCCAGAATCTGAGGGGAGGGGTTCCCTGTCGACATCTAATGACAATTGGCCTGGCTGCATGTGCAGGACAAAGTGCAGGTACTGTGTGCTCCAAACCAAGGCTGCCAAGAAGTCACCGGGTCAAACACAGCCCAGGCAAGTACTGCCCCAAACTACCAGGCGCAGTGCATGCTGGGTTTTGAATTAAGTTTTGGTTGTTTTATGTTCAGGAACATAACTTTTACTGTTAACAGATTTTCATGTCTTCATATGAATCACAGCCCAAATATTAAGAGGTTTTGATATCGAACACATTCCTTATTGGGGGAAGTATTTTCCACAAGGGCAAGAACAACTCCAGACAGCAAGCGACTTAACCTTTAAATGCCTAGGGTGTGAGGATACACAGCAAACAGCACAGTGGCTGAGTGGGGGACAACTGGGAACATGTCTGAAGAGACTCCTTAGGAGTCCTGACAGACTGAGATACACTGCCAGCTGGTGGCCCTGTTTTGTTCTAGTAGATGTGAGAGGCTAAATTGTTTGTCTGGGAACACAAGTTCTTCCTTGTGGACGCTGGGACTCACACTGTGCTGCCCTGCTTGTGGCTCTGTTGTCCCCCTACCTTCTGTGTCCCTCCAGGTGGGATTCTGTCTCCCTTACTCCAGCCCCTGCCTTCACCCTCTCCCAGAGGCAGCTTGAGGGCTTCCCCTACACTGCCCTGCCTCCCATTCTGAGAAGAGACACTGTCTTTGTTATTCTATTATCTGAGGAGTGAATGCTCTGGAATAAATTTTTGCTTAGCATTGACAAAGCCCTGGGTCAGACCTACAGGACTGAAAAAGCCCCAAACAGGAGACCAGCCAGCCCCTGGTGTGGGGTACCTAAGCACAGGACCATCTCTAGATCCTTCTATTTTAATGCCTGGGGCTGCTCATTCCCAGGGGGATTTCAGGGGTCTCCCTGGGGAACAGAAAGCAACTCAGAAATCTGTGCTTTGCATAGCAAGGAGGTAGACGCCCAGCAGCTGGCTCTCTGCTCCACATCTTCCCTGACCTCCTTTGAGCATCCCGGCTGACAGTCTATAAACTGACTCCACACCTGAGTTTCCCTGTGTAGCAATTCCAAGAAAATTCAATTTTCGAAGTACATTTTGTAGTCAACAGAGGCAGCCATGAGAAACACTTCGTTGCTTTCAAAGATTGTTTTGAAGGAATGGAGTAGCCAGTCTTGTTTTTAAACTAGAGTTTCTGGGACTAATTTATCAGGACTGTGGATGCTGTCTCATTAGCTTCTTCCCGAAGGATCCATGGAAGATAGAGTATATAAACAACAATAGCAAGTCAATCAAATTTACATGGAAAAGCCTCCTTGTTTGAGTCCTCTGCAGGGCCCCACCTGGACCCTCAGAAGCTAACCCATCCTCAAAGACAGGCCCCTTGTCTTGACTGCATAATGATGGGCCAGGCAGGCTCTTTACATAGATGCTGGTGGGTAAACCTGTGTTATCAGGGCCTAAGCCCTGGCTTCTTAGTGACACAGCTCATAGTCTTTCACAGGAAGAACAAGCATGTTTTCTTCCAGAGGGGGAAAGGCATATTCCTAAGTTCACTGTCACACAGATGCACATTTGTGATTGTGATTGTCAGGTGAGTAAACACATCTTTCTGAGATGTCAGCAAAGGCTGTGGTTTCTTTTAGTACTGGAGTTGAGCAGGTATGTGCTGATTGGTAAAATGAATGAGTAAGTGCCTTGTTTTGGGTTTCCCATTAAAAATAGATTTATTCATCTCTTATGTGTATGGGTGTATCCCCTCCATGTGTGTCTGCAGCATGCACGCTTGTGTACTGTATGCATACCTGGTTCTTGAGGAGAAGGCATTGTATCCCCTGGAATGGAAATTATAGATGTTTATGAGCTGCTTTGTGCATGATGGGAATCAACCCATACCCTGAGGGAGAACAGCCAGGGTTCTTAACCCAGCGCAGGTGCTCCATTTTAAAAATGGGGATCCTATGAACACACACTGCTTTGTTTGCTAGGGCTATTCTAACACTCTTGTAAATTGATAAACTGAGTGGCAGTCTTATTGTGTCCTGGCTTTGGAGGTTAGAAGTCCAAGGTCAAAGCCCAGGCAGGATTGTTGTCCAAGGCATCTCTTGCATTGCTGGCTCTCCCTGATGTTCAGGTGTCGGCATCTGCACACGTGCTTTTCCATGTGTGCGCAGTATGTCTCAACTTCCCCCTTCTATGAGGACACCAGATGTCCTGAAGTTAGAGGACTATGAACTTCAGAATGAATTCATCTCTTCAGCAAATGAGGCCATGTTCTGCAGTGCTCAGGTTTCCCTGCCTAAGTCTGGAGGGAAGACAACTCACTCTGCATCACCAGCTGTTAGCGGAAGGTTTGGAATGACTCAGCATGTCCTGCACCGCTTGAGGTTGCAGTGCTAAGTTTAATTGTCAGCATGATACAATCTGAATCACTTGGGAAGAGACACTCAATGCAGGCTTATTTAGGCTAGGCTAGCATGACTGTGGAGAACTGTCTTGATTACGTTAGTTGAGACAGGAAGCCCGGTTGGCAGCACCACTCCCTAGGCAGGAAATCCCGAACCATGTGAGAAGAGAGAACTTGAGCTGTGCTCCAGTGTGGCTGTGTTGATTTTGTACTCTCTGCTCTTGACTGTGGACCTGCAATGTGACCTGCCTCTGACATCCTGCTCCTGTGAACAGCCCTGCTCAGATAGACTGTCACCTGGCATTCAGGCTAAAACAAGCCCTTGCAGTTGCTTTTGTCAACACCAATAGGAATGGCGTCTGTGAAAGAGGATTGTCTTGATGAGCCTTAGGAAAACACCAGTTACATCATCAGTCCTTGTGCACGTTAGGTAGGAGGCTGTCTTGCTAGCCCTCTAATCCTCACACCTGCCTTCAGAGTTTGTTCTTTGTCTCTAGTATCCAAAGTTTACAAATCGATGAACAAAAAACAAGCAATGGAATGGTTTTGGTTTGGCCGAGGCTTCAAAACTTGTTTATGAATGTAAACAAGGCTTTAATCTCAACCCGATTGTTGAGCGCTTTGATTAATGAAGCAATATTTAAAGATTCATAACTATTTACTTTAGCTTCTGTATGTAAATGCAGTTTTCTGTATAAAGTATTAAGTTTGCATAATCAAGTTTCTACTGTGGTTTTTTTTTTTTTTCAATAAGAAAGCTCGGTTGTTGCAAAAGAAGTGTTAATTAAATGGAGTGGCAGTGAGCCATGGGTATTTTGATCCCCCTTCTAAGAAGGACCAAAGTATCCACACTTTGGTCTTCCTTCTCCTTGAGCTTCATGTGGTCTGTGAATTGTTATCTTGGGTATTCTGAACACAGGGTCCCCAATGGAGGAGCTAGAGAAAGGACCCAAGGAGCTGAAGAGGTTTGCAGCCTCGCAAGAGGAACAATAATATGTACCAGCCAGTACTCCCAGAGCTCCCAGGGACTAAACCACCAACCAAAGAGTACACATGGAGGGACCCATGGCTCCAGCTATGTATGTAGCAGAGGATGGCCCTTTCAGACATCAATGAGAGGAGAGGCCCTTGGTCCTGTGAAGGATTGATGCCCCAGTGTAGGGGAATGCCAGGGCAGGAATGAGTGAGTTGGTGAGCAGGGGGAGTGGGGATGGGATAGGGGGTTTTCAGAGGGGTAACAAGGAAAGGGGATAATGTTTGAAATATAAATAAAGCAAATATAGAATTAAAAAAGAAAACACAAAATAAAATACAATAAAATAAAATAGGCGGTTTCCTGATTTAGTTATCATCTAGTGAATAGTCTGTGATCCCATGCTAGGAATCCCCATGCTAATAAAATCCAGTTGCTGCCTCAGAGCTCACACTTGCATATGGGCAAGGGGTGAGGGGTGGTTTGAGAAGACAGGCTCTGGGCAAGGAAAATATCTAGAGTGACTAGCGGGATGTCGCAGTGACAAGTCTGGAGGAGGACTCTGGTTGATTTCTGGGAGGCTCTCAGAGGTGTCCTTGTCTTCTAAAGAAGTTCTTCCTTTTCATGCAGGAGGAAGTCTAGAAAGCTATACCCCTGTGTCCTCCATACTCACCAGGGCCACTTGTGTGCCAGTGTGTGCCAGGTTTTCTAGAAATACGGTAGAACTGAAATGTTTATCAGGCTCGGAACTTACAAGGAGGTCACTTTTCCATGGGAGAAAAACAGCAGTTTCCGAGGCATAAAAGTAGAGAAGAGGGAAGTTCACTAGGCCAGAGCAGAGGCTGTGAGATTACCTGAAAAGGAAAACCAGTTGTCAGAGGAAGGCTGGCAGTCCTACCCTGACAGACTGGCCAAACCCGCTGCAGCCTGAGTCTCATTCTATTAGGTGAACATGCACCTGTTGGTGGAGATTTAGGATGCTAATGGGATGCGATGCTTAAAGTTTTATGAGAACCAAGTGTAACAGAGAATGTGCCAGAAAGCTGGTCCTGTGTAAATGACAAAATAGCGAAAACCACAACCAAACAACAGCAGTGCACACATGTATGACTGTGCACGTGCACACACACTCTCACACATGCACACGCGCACACACACACATGCACACACACATGCACAGACTCACATACACATGCATATACTCACAATACACATACACGTGTGCACACACACATGTGCGCACACATGCATGTGCACATATAAACACACATATACACACATGCATGCACATGCGCCCACCCACCCTAGGGAGTGCATCTGACAGTTCCTACAAAGCCTTTTCTCAGCTCAGGCCTTTTCTTCCCCTGGAACTTGATCTTCTCCAGTAAACCTTCTCTGCTTCTCGCACTCTCTCTGAGTCTCTACCTTCCTGATATAGGACCCAAGAACCTGGAACCCCTCCGGCATGCCCAGCGCACACCATATCCACCAAAAGCAGTTTCTTCTGCTACCTTCAGGGAAGTATTGAGAGAAAATGTAGAGGATTGAATTCCCACTCTCCTGCTAGGGATCAAGATGATGAATGTGTTTCCGTCTATGTGGGAATGCAGAGTTTGTAGTCTTGGGAAATTGTTCAGCCCCTATCATGTGCAAAAATGGAGTACAGCAGGCCTTGGCTGTAGAGAATACTGTTATTAGTAGAGGAGTGTTTACACAGTAAACTCTCTGTCCCCCTCCCTGGACATTAAAGACTTCCTGTTTGTGAATGAGCCACTTCGATGCTGATTAATTATTATGGAGTAATACTACTTTGCAGAGAGGTGCGTTCTTAGCTTCTCAGAGCGCTTTCCCTGTTAGTTTTCCTGTCAGACAAACCCAGGAAGAGGGGCTGGCCTGAGACAGGCTGTCACAGGCTCCTGCAGCTGCGCCCATCTCTCTGAGGGCAGCTTTGCAGTTTCTTTCCAGCCTGCACGGTAGAGCCCTGGTCTCCATTCCTGCTCTGAGCGCCTTTTGTGCTGTTCTTCCTTGCTGGTTGCCTGGAGTCCCTGCACATCCCTCTTTGGAGCAAAGCTATTACAGAAATCTAATAAATAATAAATTTCATTGCTCAGACAGATCAATAAAGTGCATGATAAGAAGAGGCTATTATGGAGAATGAAAAATGCACGAGACAATGCCCACAGCACAGCATGAGACGATCTTCATCCAGGAGTGCTTGGCCTCTTGAAACACCAGCAGTTAAGGTGGCCATCTTGAGCCACTTGGAAGGCCTCCTTTGCTGGCACTGGGCGGATTTTTGTGGAGGGTCTGTTTTATGCCAGTCCTGGGGCTAATGCTCTGTGTCCAGGAGCTTGGCAAGTTAGCTCAGGAGATAGTGGAGAAGCAAGAACAGTTGTAAGGCCACTGTTTCTTTAGATTGTAAGGGCTCAGAAGGGACCTGCCACCGAGCTAGAGCAGCTGCCCGAGCTACGGGCATCATCTCTTAGGTGGCCGGGAGTGTTTTCAGGTCAGGGGTTGAAGCAGCTGTGGGAAAGGAGATTCTCCGGTTCCGGAAATGCCTTCACAGATGTGCCTGGCTGTATAGTAGAGACTATCTCTGTGGGCTTGTTGCTCTAGTGCTTCTCAACCTTTGTCATGATGTGGCCCTCTAACGCAGTGCCTCATGGGCTGACGCCCACTATAAAGTTATTGCATTGCTACTTCATAACTTATTTTGCTACTACTATGAATCATAACATAAACATGTGACATGCAGCATATCTAATATGTGACCCCTGTGAAAGAGTCACTTGGCTCACAGGTTGAGAGTCAAGTGGCTTAGACTCTGTCTTTAGGTATGAAGGTCTTTCAGCTGGGGGCACTAAAGATAATGAACTTAACCTTGCCACTCTGTCTATTTTTATGTCACGTTTTGTCCCAGATTACAAAGTCATTAGCAAGCAGGTATAGTAACAAGGTTCCTCTGGGCCCCAGAGGCATGGACACCCACCTGAAGTAACCTAGGCCCCCATGCCAGGAGCTCCTTGGAGGGAGACTCTGAAAGGCCAGCCTGACCATGCAGGAGAGTGTCGGAGGTTTGCTTGCCCTCGATGGCCATTTCTTCCACCTTCTCAGTCTGTACATATGTCGATCAGCCAGCCCCTCCCCCACCTGCCCCAAGCTTGGCCTGATAGTACTCCTTTTCTGTGGGACACTGGGAACTCGTGGATTGAGGCACTGTGGCTCTCCTCCAGGCGACATTCTCCAAACACAACGTTTTTATAAAACAGCATGAAGGCTGAGATAGGAAGCTGAGAGAAAGGTCTCTATACCGTTTTTACTTTTGTATTCTCTTCCTTCTCTTAAGAATTATTTCTCCTTCTTACTCTCAGGCTTCTGTATTCTGGCACATTTCTGCCTTTACCTAATAAGGTAACTACTGATCAATCAATCCTGAGGAAAACCTAGATAATCCATATCCCCCCTCCCCCCGGGAGTTAAATTTCAGGAACTGTTCCTGCCTAGTGACATGGTGTTGGCAAGGCTACTTCAACTTTTCGGGTCCTAGATTTCTTAAATGTAAACTGAGAACTAAGTTTGCATCTGTAGATTTGTCGGGGATATTGAGTAGAATAACACAGAGTGCAGCCCAGGCTATCAATAGATGGTAGCCAGAGTTTCCTCCTGATTCATTCTTGGCTAGTGGGAAAGGTCTGCTTGAAAATCTGTGAATGGCGAGGCAGGATGTGCTTTATGTGCTGTCTGTCGTCTCTGGGCACATTCTTCTTCCCTCCCTCCCTCCCTCCCTCCCTCCCTTCCTCCCTCCCCCTCCCTCCTTCCTTCTTCCCTCCCTCCCCCTCCCTCCTTCTTTTTTTCCTTCCTCCCTCCCCCTCCCTCCTTCTTTCTTTCCTCCCTCCCTCCCTCCCTTTGTCCCTCCATCCCTCCCTCCTTCCTTCTTCCCTCCCTCCCTCCCTCCCTCCTTTGTTTTCGTCGTTGTCTTGTTTCTGAGAAGGTGGCACCCACTGCACCACAGTGTTGTAAGGATTAATGGTGAGCACAGGTGGAATACTGATCGTGGTGTTTTATAGTCTATGATGGCAGCGTGGTCGCTCTTCTTCCTTCTGGTCCGTGCAGGGTTCCTCACTATTTCCACTTCTTTACCATAGGTTCCCTCTCAGCCCCTCCAGATCATGTCCAGTTAGTTCAGTGTGAGACAAACAGCAGTTCTCCGCTGAGGCCCGTTCTTGTCCCCTCTTCAGTCTGGTCCCCTTCATCTCAGGGTTCTTTATGGCTCAGTGTCTGTCATTATAAAGAGGGGTGACACATGCTCATCCAGACTGGTGCGTAATTTCCCAGGGTTCTCTGAGCTTTCATCCCTCTGTTGGCAGCTTGAAGGGGATTGGATGGCACGGGGCTGGGGGTGGAGATCACAAAGACTGAGCTGTTCTGCCTTCCTAAGTCTCTGGATGATCAGTGAGTCAGTTCCCTTTCCCTTTCAATAATAACATGAGCGGGTGTTTTGTGTATGTGTGTGGGAGGGGGAGGGAGCAGGGACAGGGAAGGAGACAATGTTGCGACTCACATGTATACTCAGAAGTAGAAATGATACAGTTGTAAACAAACTCCTGTGGGCCACATCGGCAGCAAAACATGGATGTCTTTGTTGTGGTCCTTGCTCTCCCCAACACTCTTTCCCTTTTATCTCCACATCTGATTGAGAGAGTTAGGGAGAGGCTGAGTATAAAGTGCATTGGAACGGAGAGGCATAGCTGCATTTAAGAGGTTGTTTTACCTAATGGCTACATGGTGTTTCTTCATTCGTCCCCCTTCTGGCCCAGAAGGAAATGTGACCATCTGTGCAACTGCATTTCGTTGTTTAGCTTTGGGGTCAAGAGCTCACACCAGCACACACCACACAGTATCTCAGGATAGTTGTGAAGGTATAGCAGAGTGTATACTAGACATTTGGGTTTGTGGAGACAGAATTCACTGTCTGCAGAGGTACCTGTATTGAGTGCCTGAGTCAGGGCTGGTCTGCACTGAGAGGGAGCAGCTAGATTGTGCAGACTCAGTACACAAGGATTATCAAATGCCGTATTGGCTAGTGCCAGAATATAGGTATTTTAGCTATAGTAGGTGAAATAAAGCTTATTGATAAAATGCCTCTTTTTAATTAAGAATATATTTACTTATTTCGTATGTGTGGGTTCATGCATACCATCATTATCATTGTACAAACATGGATGTCAAAAGACAGCGTGTAGAAGTCAGTTCTTTTTCTCTACCTGGGAATTGAACTCATGCCGGCAGGTTTGATGGCAAGCACCTTTATCTTCTGAGCCATTTCACCAGTTCCTCCATTTCATCTGTATGCACCGATACTGGAACTATTAAAATATCTGTGGCTTACTTACATTCCTGTAAACACTGAAGTGTTTTTAGTGTAAACAGATATCTTTTAGTTCATAGAGACCTGGGTCAACCTGGGTTGACCGAATTGAGAGGCAAGATTTTGGGAATGGAAATGATGGTCTTCATTCCACGTGGTTTTCTTCCCACGGCAGCTCCTCTCCCACAGTTCCCTTTCATCCAGAAGCAGTTTGCATAATCACTAGCCATACTGGCTTTAATGTTTCACAATTAGAAATAAATTCTATTGTTTCCCCTTTAAGAAAAACAATGACAGCCTTCTAGGATTTGTTTGCACACTTTGGATCTAAGGGACCTGGGCTCAGTTAGCTCCTGTGTGTGAGGGAGATGGTGTTAGGTTTGACATCTCTACTAAAAGCCTTTTAGCTGATGTCTTCCTCTAACCAGGTCACCACCCTGTAGGCTCAGAGGGAAGAACAGCTCAACCGCCCTGGCCCTGAGCTGAGGGGCTCTTCCTTTGTCTCTGGAGCTCTGGTTCTGACTTCCCAGCTCTGGGCTCTTATCTGCAGTAACTCCTTGCCTCTCCTCGCCCCTCTCCTAGCCTCTCCTGTCTCTCTTCCTTTTCCCCTTGGCCTCCGTCTCCTCAGCCCTCTTCTGGCACCTCCCGGTGTTCCCTTTGTTTGTTTATGAGCACAAGGGTGGGAAGGAGAAGCCGGGCCTGGGAGGCCACTTGGGAGACACAGCTTTTCAGCTTTTTTCTTCTCAAGGATGGGTTTCCCACCCCATGTGGGTCTCAAGACTCTTCCGACGTGTCTGTTCCCTCTCATGTCCTGGAAGGAGGCTGTTGAGTTCTCACAGGAGCCTCCCTCTCTCTTAAAATAAGACATTGAGATATAACTCCCCCTGCCTCAAAACTCACCGCTTTAAGCCATGGCATTCACTAGTAGCTTCTGAATTCCTCCATCATGGAAACACTGAACACCTATTATAATCTTCCCCAGTCCTTGAGAATTTCTCATCTGTTTTGTGGCCATAAATCTGCCAGTTATGGACAGTTCCTCCAGATGAGATCATATGCCATGCGGCTCTGACTAGACTCCCACAGCATATCTTGCTTAATGCATATCATAGCTTTTATTGACACGTCTGTCTTTGATTTTTAAAAAGAAAATTATCTCAGTGTTTAGTTATGTGTCAGTCTGGATGTCTGCACGTGAGTGCAGGCTGCCCAGGGAAGCAGAAGAAGGAAGGATTCATATCCCCTGGAGCTGCAGCTAGAGGTGGTTGTGAGCTGTCCAACATGGGAGCTGGGAACAGAACTTGGGCTCTGTACAAAAGGTGATGTCTTCATCCAATGGCTCCTTGTCCCCCACACTCCATCGTGTAGCTGTATCATGTTATACTCCATCATATGACCATGCCATGTGTTTAGCCACTCGGGACGGGGCACCACTAAGGAGTCATTGCTGGTGTGCAGCAAGATGGTTGTATGTGATTGGCCTCAGCTCCCTTGGCCATACAGTTGGGATCAGGGCATGGAATTGTGTGGCAACTCTTACCTAACTACCGAAATGTTTCAAAAGGGACAGCATCATTTGAGTATCCTACAAGGAATATATAAGATATACTAATTCTTAACACTTTTGCCCAAGTCTTTATTGTCCATTCTTGTAAGCTTAGTCATGCTCTGATGTCCTGTGGGTTTGGTTTGCATTTCTTAGTTGGGTAATGATGCCAAACACCTTTCGTCTGCTTTCGAGTCATTTTTTATTTGTAAGTATATGCCTTTTCAATTTTTGCAGTTTACATTATAAAAGCATCTATATATATTCTGTATTCACCCACAAGACTTGCAAACATTCACTCTGCTCCCTGTCTTATTTTGTGTGTGTGTGTGTTCTTAGAGTAGTGTGTACAAACTTTGATTGTGACAAACTCCTGCCTGTTTTCCCTTGATGGTTCTGCATTCTGGGTTGCCACCAGGAAATCTCAGCCTAACATAGAGCTGTTTCTTTCTGGGCTCCCATAATGGAAACACACAGAACTGGTGGTTTCTCATTTCTCATGGCTCCTCTCAGGCCCTGGTGGCTTCAGACCATGCTTTGGTCTCCATGAAGTGGTAAAATCACGTTGTTGTAGCTAGCTGGTGGTGTAAAATGGCACAGCTGCTAGGCATTTGGACACGGCGGCGATTGCTTTAATTGGACATTGCTTACCCCTCTAGTCTGACTTGTTAATGGATTTTTAAGTGAGACACACCAGCCAAGTGAATTAGACCACTTGGCAAGTCAATTCTCACTCACTTGGAAGCGTTAATCCATGGAAAATAAGCAGGGGCCTTCAGCCAGGAGAAAGCCCAAGTATCCCCCACACCCCCAGGCTGGAGAGAAAGCTGTTGTCTTTCCCCAGAAGTTTCTAGGTACACTTCCAAGGACATGGGGACAGGGCTCTGTCTGACCAGGCTCAGCTTTGCGGTTTCAATGTGGCACTGACCTGGTGGCAATGCCTGCTACCTGGCCATGAGGCTTAGCGTCCCATGCCTGCCTGTAGCAGCTTCTACCATCGGGAGGAATTGAAAGCGCACCTTGGGGGAACTAGAAACCACTTACTCCCAATGTCAGACGCTGGCCTTTCATTCCTCTACCCAGTGCACCTTGCTCAATCCAGCGCCCTACTCAGACCTTTCAAAGAACGATGGTGTCACTATTAGGTGGCCATTCCTGGGGTTTTTTGTAGGTTCCTCCCCCCCCCACACACACACCTTCTATCTGCCTGTCACACTTGTTTGCCTGGAATCAAGGACACACGAGTTTCACATATCGGAAATGGAATTTTCTCCCGTACTTCTCTCATCTTCTCCCCTCTGAAATCAGTTCTCTTCCTCAGACGATGGTCTCCCACATGGGAGACCACCATCACTAGCCCTGGTCTGTTAATCTTCCTTCATTTCCAGGCCTACTGCCACTGTTCTGTCGTTTTTCCTCCCTGACAGCTACCGTATAAGGTTCTTTCTGTGTTCAGTTTCTCCCCTAGTCTGTATTGCTGGAAAAATATTTTCAAAGCCAAACCCCTCCCACCAGTCCTTGCTCTACTGTCTTGTTAGTGCCCAGGGCAGGGCCAAGATGTCGATCTTAGTGTGGCTCTGTGGCCCTGTTGTCTCGGCCTCATCCTGCCTCCTTGACCTTGTATCCTGCTTTAAAATTGTCACTGCTCTCTCATTGCTCCAGGGTCTCAGCCCATCCCTCCCCTGTCTTCTGTGCCCCTCCTCTGCCCTGCTCCCAAAGTGCACTGGGGAGGTGTGTGTGTGTGTGTCTGTGTGTGTGTCTTTCTTGAGATCCATGCATAAACTTCTGCCATTTAACAGCTCTCTCTCTCTCTCTCTCTGTGTGTGTGTGTGTGTGTGTGTGTGTGTGTGTGTGTGTGTGTGTGCAGTGTCAGTGGCCATCAAGAGGAGGCATGGATTCCCTGAGGCTGAAGTTAGGCAGCCATGAGCACTGGGGGCGCACTTCTGGTCCTCTGTAGGAACAGCAAGCACAGCTGCTGAGCCATGTCTCTAGTGCCACAGTGTTTTTCCTTTGTGAGTGGCGGTGTGTATCTCCTTCCCCGACACTACATTCTCCAGTCACATGTTCCCTTTTCCATCTCTCTCCGCTCTCAGTCTTTACCTCAATTAGCCCTCCTGCCACCTCCGCCCCCATTCTGGATACGTGAGGTAGGCCTTGTGTGGCTTCCTAGCGTGACCCGTTACCCAGAAAAGATGTTCCTTGGAAAGCCAATGGCGTGGACTCACTGAGCCAACGATAACCACAACTTCTTCTCACCCACTTAGCAGCCAGCACACGATAACTTCAGGTTGCGTGTTCTTCCCGAGATAACGTGCTGCATCTGTTTGTGGTGACTGCTCAGTTACATCATTATGAAAGGAACAAGACCCAGAAGACTTAAATATGGAGAATTTAGTGATGCTGAATTGGGCATTTGGGACCAGACAGGGCCCAGAGGGGCTCATCTGGTCCCATGCAATGGTGATGCCCACCAGAATAGGAGGCTTCTAGTATGGTTGTGATATGGATACTGGTTTTAGTCACAGGGGACTTAAATGTGAGTTTGTGGGTCCCAACTGATGCCGTCTGCCTAGCTTATCAAAATGATGGTGCCTACCACTGTGGCGGGGCCAAAACCCTCCCTGGAGGCCCTCATAGGCATAAAAAGTAAGAAGAATAACTAACACATGCTGTTTGGCTAATTCTGACAAGTGTCTATGAATGGGAGCTTTTCTTGTTCACACTTAGAGTGTGTATATGTGTCTATATATTCACTTAGGCTATACATGTATTTAACAGGTTTGTAAAAATGCCAGTAATATTTCTAATATAGCTGAACAATTCTCTCAAGGATGATCTTTTTTTCTTTATGTATTAGGCTGGGGAACAACAACCAAACTTTCCTTCCTGAACGCTGTTGATGCTGACAAGAATGTGCTGTTCAAGTAGCAAAGTGAAATTCTTCCTAGAATTTCTCCTTGGGGGTACTTAACCAGCAATGTCCAAGGCTGTAAACACAGCTGAGAAACACTCTTATTGCATTTAAGAATCTCTCTTCTGTAATACGGAGACATCTTGATTTAATTGGTAAGCTGCTTCATGATGGTGTTCAATTGAAACAAGGTTTATGAAGAGGAGAGCGAGAGGGAAGGCAGTCTCTCCTGGAGCCGAGACCACTGAGGAAGTCTGCCTTATTGCTGAGTGTCAGAGATTAAATCACTGTTCCTTGTCATAAACGGATCTATCGATCGATCGATCAGATTCTCTTTTTGATGGTTTCACACATGTTGGAGGAGGAGAGGCTTTAAAATAGAGTTTGGCCTCTTGTGTCTCTCATGCCGCTTGCTTGCTGTTACTGCACAGACTTTGGGCTCCGTGTACTGGGCCGGATAACTGTCATTGTTTTCATAGGAAACAGAAACCCAGACAAAGCTCTACACCCTGGCTGTGCAGGAATGTGAAGGAATATAGGGAGGAGTGTGACCTTTGCCCTCTAAACAGAAGTCCACTTCACAGGATCCAGTCCTGGAATTATCTCCAAGCCACAGACTTTTTCTCTGTCGCTCTTTCTTTTGGAGGTTGGAAACAAAGACTACACCTTATCTTTTTGTCTGAAAAAGGGAGTGGAAGTGCTTGCTGAGTTCCCTGAAGTCCCAGATAACCTCTGGTCCGCTTGCCCAAAGGTGGAGCTCATTTACATACAGAGGGAGTAATTTACATACGATGCAGGGAGTCATTTACATAAGGAGGATTCATTTACCTATGAAGCCATTACAGAGCAGAATCAAAGTTTTTGAGAGTATGATAGATCTAGTCAACATACTAGGTCTCTAAAACACTGTGAAGTGTCAGACTTCTTAGAACATTCCTTGACCCTTGTTGAATTTTTCTGTCTCTGTCTCTCTTTTTCTTTCTCTGTGTGTGTGTGTGTCTGTGTGTGCACACACATGTGCATGATGTGCCTTTGCTTGCACACATATGTGAGGGTATATGTGTGTGATGAAGGCCAGAGGTCATCTTCAGTGTGTTCATCAGGTACCATCCACCTTCGCTTTGAGACAGGGTTTCTCTTGTATTTACAGAATAGTCTAGGCTGCTTGGCCAGGGAGCCCCAGGGGTTCACTTATATTGGCTTCCCTAGTTCTGGTTGTTGGGGGCAGGGGAGCGGGGTGTCAAACTCAGGTCTCCTTGCCTGCCTGGTAACTACTTTAGCAAAGGTAGGGTTAGCATCAAGAGCTGGATACTACTCTAGCCCTAGAATGCCTTTTCTATTGAAAGATAGCAGTCTTTCCCCATTCTTATTTAAGACATGATTAATTACATATGGCCACCATACTGCCATACAGTTTAGCATACCCTGGCTACAAAGGCTCTAAGGCTGGAAGCCAAGTGTATTCAACTAAGGCTTAGGCACTTGTTCAGTCCTCTGACTCTGTAGATGGCAGTGTTCTGGCAGAGCATGGGCTGATTCCAACCAGTTCCCATGTGCTGACTCGTGTCTTCCGTCAGTGGATGGAACTCAGTAGAAGAGTGTATAGCTCTCCTGATCTTTTCAGTAATTCAAAGCCCTTCCATTACCAAACCAGTGGTTCTGAGAGAAATGTTGGTAGATGGACTGGGAGCTCTCTGTGATTGAAGATGGGTCTGGATGGGCTCTTCCTCATGACCTCCACAAATGCCAGCATTTTCCTGCTTCTGCAGAAACTATAGAAAATGGAAGGGATTGTTGGAATGTTCCCAGGAGACCTCACAGCCGTGAAATGCTATAGAGATAGATGCTAACAGCAGGGGTTTGTGTGTCTCTTCCCTGTGCTTTTAGGACAGTTGCTATTTCTAGACCCGAGTGGTTCAGAGAGTGGTGCTGGGAGGCCCCTGGAAGTGGGGAATGTTAAGCTGGATAGTGCTGTGTTTAGCTGCAATTAAGTAACTATTGGGGGATTAGTGACTAACCCTTCATCAGGATGCCAGAGCTGGTGCATGCAGAGTTTTTGATTTCTGCCCCCTGTTCACTTTGCTAGAAGTCTCTTTTGTGAGAGAAGAAAATGACAATTATCTTTCTCTTGTGTTGTTTCCATTTTTGGTAAGCAGTGGGCAGAGTTAGCATTGGGTAAAATTTCAAAAGCTGTTTTGTGAGAAATCACTCCCTCCTGACAGCGGCAATGTGGTAGGGAGAGACAATAGCCAGCTTTTATTTTGCCAGGTTCAACCTTCTGCAAAAGCTAAATTCACGGCTGTCCCGTAGACCTTGGGAAGCTCATTATTGCTGCTATGAGCCCGAGAGATTTTTGGCCTTATCACCCCCCCTGCATTTCTCATTCAGCTGTCGTTGCCCTGTCATATACCAGAAAATAAAATTTCGACATATTGAGTTTAGAGATATGATTGGCTTTTATTAGCGATTCACAGATGAATCTAACAGCCTCCCACATATGAAATGGAGAGATGCTCCCCTGGGCATGGCAGGAGAGCCTGCTTTTGTAAGGTAATTGAGCTCAAACAAAGAAAGCACATGGTGCAGAAACAACAGAAGAAACCACACCAAGTTGCAGCTACTAACTTCATAGAGGTAAAGGGGAGGGGGTGTGTGTGCTGTTCCTTGCTGTGCTAACTCAGGGGAAACAGCATGTTTTGATTGCTCTCACTCTGTAGTTTTGAAAGCAGCCCTGTCGATGTAGGTTGCATGACAGCTAACCTTCTGGGCAGGTCTGTCCTGTTAGAACACATTGCAGAAGCTCAGTCAGTCTAAAAACAGTGGCCTCTGCAAATGTGGTGTAGCAGATGCCACCTGTGGCCTTTGTCAGGGTCATTACCTGTCCCAGTTCACCCCCTAACCTCCAGGGTTGTTTGTGCTTTAGGAGAAATACGAAAATATTTTCAGGGTACGATTAGTGTGAAAAAATGATAGTCGCATGGCAAACTCATGGAGAATGCGATGTGCCCAGGCCATCTGCATGCAAATTTTGGATTATTTGCTCTTTTTACATTATCTGTGCAGTAGAACTTTTCTATAAGCGCAAATCAGAATGAATCAATTGAAGGCCTTATTTGGAGAAAGACGTAAAATACCACCAATGCTGCCAAGTGGAAAACTGGCCCTGCGCAGCTGACGTGCCCCTTCTGTGCCTTTTGTTCCAGGGTACAGATTTGAGTATAGATGCATTTAGGAGAGTTTCAGATCAAATTCACTGCAGTCTCTGGTGCTCCTTATGTTTCTTGACTTATTTCTCTGCTGTGTTCTCTACTTGGTGCTAGCAGGATACTCAGCTTACCACACCCAGTAAGATTCATGCCCACCACCAAATTGTGGGTTCCTAGACTAAGAGCTTTAATGGCTATTCTTGATCCACTCTAGAACACTAGCTGGGGATGAAGACTAGGACTAGAAGATAGCCTTCTTGGTAAAGTCTTGCCTCACCAGCAAGAGGATAGAGTTCAGTCCCCAGAACCCACAAGAAACAAGCTGTGCATTGAAGCATGCTTGTATTCCAGAGCAAGGGAGGCAGATATGAGAGCATCCCTGGGGCATGCTGGCTAGCTGGTCTAGCTGAGGGTAGAGTTTCAGTGAGAGAGAGATTCTGAGAATCTCTGTCTGAGAAATTCAAGGTAGATGGAGTTTGATCGGGGAATGAAAGTTATCCTTTGGTCTATACATACACATACACATGCACATGCACATACACATGCACATACACACATACATACATACATACATACATACATGCATACACACACAGAGAGACAGACAGAGAGAGAGAGAGAGAGAGAGAGAGAGAGAGAGAGAACAGTAGAAGATCATAAAATAAGCAGCATGAGGAGTCTCCATCCGTGTTCTACTGCTGTGACAACTCTTAAAAAGGAAAGTATTTAGTTGGGCTTGGCTTGTGGCTTCAGAGGGTTAGTCTATTATCACTATGGTGGGAAGCATGCTGCAGGTAGATATGGTGCTGGAGAAGCAGCTGAGAGTTCTAAATTTGGATCTGAAGGCAGAAGGGAGGGAGACACCCTGGGTTTAGGATGGGCTTTTTGAAACCTCAAGTCCAGCCCAGTGAAATGTCCTTCAGGAAAGCCATACTTCCTAATCTTTTCAAATAGTGTCACTCCTTCATGACCAAGTGTTCAAATCTATGAGCCTATGAGGGTCTTCTTATTTAAACGTCTATGATCCACTCCCTGGATCCCATAGGATTACAGATCTTTCATAATGCAAAATGCATTTAGTCTAACTTTAAAAATCCCCATAGTCTACCATAGTCTCAAGTCTGTTTAAAAGTCCAAAGTTCAGATTCTCTTCTGAGGCTCAAGGCCATCTCATAACTATAACCACCTATAAAATCAAAATGCAAAAGCAGACCACATACTTCTAACATATATATACATTACCCTCACAAAAGGGAAGAAAAGCAGCATAGTGAGGAAATACCGAACCAAAACAGGACTAAAAACCATCTGGGCAAACATCAAATTCTGCATCTCCATGTCTGATGTCAGAATGTTCTTCAGATCTCCAACTCCTTTCAGCCTTGTTGACTGCAACATACTCCTCTTCCTTGGGCTAGTTCCTCACCTTGTTAACATCTTTCCATGGCAGGTATCCCACAACTCTGGCATCTTCAACATCTTAGGGTCTTCAGTAAAAGTTAGGGTCCACTTTTACAGCTTTACTTAGTATCTTCCCTGGGCCTCCCTGCAGGGACACTGTGATGCATGCCTGTCCTCAGCAGCTTATGTTGGTTGAAGAGAGAGATTCCACAACCCCTTTCTTGTATCCTTGACTTCAAAGGCAGAACCTTGTGCCTAACGCTGGTAAATTCTGCTGCTTTTGGAGGCTGAAACATGTTCCCCTCATTCAGTTATATTTGCATCACCTTCATATTTGGGGATTTTGTTTAATGATTAAACTTTTCTTAAGCTCCTGCTCACCAGTTGGAAGCTTAGCAGGGTGGGTTCTTACCCTGAGGTCACCACCCCTTTATTCCATTTAGCATCGGGCTTTTCTTCAAACTTTTGATCTCCGTGAATGCTGGACTTAGCTCCATTATACTTCCTGGTGCCCCTTTTCTCCTCAGACTGGACATTTTGTATTTTTCTTTTCTTAACTTGCTTGCTCCTTTCATTATAGAGCTGCATCAAAGTAACCACTGATAACACACACACAGAGCCAACACCAGGCTGTCTGGAAATATAGGTCTACTGGGCTGTCTTGAAATCTCTCCTGCCAACACCATCAGTCCAGAACTCTTCAATGTAGCCTTGGGCAGATTTTTTTGAACAAAGGCAGAAAGTTGCCATATTCTTTGCTAGAGTATTATCATATGAATAGTCTCACTGTTCTAATACTTACTAATATTCTTCTACTTCAAAACTTATTGAGCAGGCCTCTACATTCCATATCTTACCACTGTCTTCTATGATTCTTCTAGGATGGCCCATTAAGCCCTGCTTAAAGAAGTCAACTACTTTTCTAGGTCAGACTTCCAAAACAGAAGCATGGTCAGGTCTATCACAGCAGAACCCCACTCCTGGTACCAAATTATCTCTTGGTCAGTGTTCTGTTGCTGGGAAGGCATTTTTGTTTTATAAAGGGAAGCATATAACCAAGGCTTGCTTATAGTTTCAGAGGTTTAGGCTATTATAGTGGGAAGCATGGCAGCAGCCAGGCAGACATGATGCTAGAGAAGTAGCTGGGAGTTCTATATTCATATCTACAGGAAGTAGGAAGAGAAGGAATCTGAGCTTAGAATGGGATTTTTGAAACTTTAAAGCCCACTCCTAGTAACATACTTCCACCAACAAGGCTACCTCATAATACCTTTTAAATAGTTCCATTCCCTAGTCACCAAGTATTCAAATCTATGAGTCTATGGGAGTCATTCTTATTTATACTACCACATAATGGGAAATGTAATACAGATCAGTTACACACCGAGGAAGGTCTATAAACAAAACAATAAGTAAACAGATACAAAGTAATGACAAAATTGTAACTTTTTCAAAAGACCATCATGGTAGCGCTTGCTTATTGGCAATTAGGAGAAGTTGTGAAGGGGTAAGAACTCTTAATCAGCACAACTGAAAGAAGATAATATTAGACACTTTAAACCTGAAACATATTTCTACCTTGTGTGTATGTGTGTGTGTGTGTGTGTGTGTGTGTGTACATACATACATATGAATGAATGAACTGGTTGACTTGTTGTGACAAGTGTTAAATTACCCTTATAATTTGAAATTAGGAAAGGGAAAAGGTAATGGCCCTCCCTTTCTTCAATTCTGCTGCTTTAGAGGAGATATTGTTAAATAGATCGAAAAGCTTAGCACTTTTCAAAATTGTAGTAATTTTAAAAGACAGTCCTTATGCAAGAGAAGGGCTGGTATTTGGAACATTTCTCGTTCATAACAGAAAGGTAGTGAAATTCAGAGTCAGCAAGTGACCCCATTATGGGCATAAAGGATAGCAATGGAAATCAAAGGGAATTACTGAACAAATAGCTTTCCCATGGGGTTGGTGTATGTGAAGGCAGGATCATGAGTGGTCTCCGGCTGCTTCCCTGAGTTTAAGTTGTAGTAACCAAGTATGAATCAGAAGGCAATTAAAAATATATGTGTGTGAGAGTTTGTAGGATACACAGGCTTAGGGTTGAATTTTTTAAAAGTAAGATTTGAAAATTGTTTAGTATTTAGTATGGATTCATAGGAGGGCAGTGGGTATCTCCAAAGAGGTAGTGTGTAATCAGGGTGCATACAGTCTGTGCATATACAGTTACTTGAGAATGTATCTCCAGGAGGTTTGAAAACAAATGTGTTTGAGTTTTACACAGGACACAGCAAACAGGGCTTTCACAGCCTGCACATCTGATTGCAGGTGTTGAAGTTGCTATCATCCGGGGTATCCAGAGTGTTGAGCGTTTTTCTGAGTTCAGGCTCATTAACTCTGAGGGATCTCATAAAACCTGATGTCTGCCTGGCAACTGGCTTTGTTGAATCTCCAAATCTAAGCAATGAGAAAATTTGACAGTTGTCAGAAGGCACCTATTTATTATGAGGAAGCCAGGGATTTTCTTATCCGTGTGAATAGAGAACCGTTCAGGGGAATGCTGCATGGCCATGTCATGTTTATCAAGGTTTCAGAGTGTGGTTTAATCCTCAAGTTAAAGAAACAGTGACACTTCATTTCCTTGGATGTCAGAGGTACTTTAATATGGTTATAGCACATGTCTTGATGTTTCTCCATGTAAAGAAATCCATTTTACCAGACTTTCTTGGCTAAGAGTTTACACTAGGACATCCAGGAGGCTGATGGCCAAGGTTCTAAAACCTGGATGGGCATTGGGGTCCCCTCCCATCTGGGACGGAATCCAAACAAGGACAGTTTTAACCACACTGTGACTAACAGTAGTTTAGGCAGACATGGCTTAATTAAGCCTTCTCTAGTATCTGAGGCATGCTCTTCAGGACGAGTGGCCTGCGGTGCTATTGCTATACCTCGGGCATCTCCCCACCATTTATTCTTGTCTGGCTTTTATTTTCTCTGTCCATATTTCTTTGCCCTGTACTCACTATTTATCAAGGAAATCTTGTAAAGTGAGCCGTGGTTTCGCAGTCATGGTGTAGCAAGGAAGAGCCAACTGTGGAGGCCCATGCCTGTAATCCAAGCACTTGGGAGGCGGAGGTAGAGGTCTGCAACTTGGAGTCCAGCCTGCTTACTTAACAAGTTCTAGGCCAGCCGGGGCAATACAAGACCTTGTTTCAGCAAAACAAGAAAGTGGATCAGAACATCAAGCTGAGAAAGAGTGATGGACTGTCTGCTGAGTTATATGGGGAAAACGTGTGGTGGAACCTGAATGATGCTCTATTTTGTCTTTCCGGTTTCACTGCCTTTCTGTTCTTCAAATGGCATATGATGTAGACAACCACTCTGTAAAGCAGACAGGACACACATGAGCTCTGACCCACCCTCCCCTACAGGTGCTCCTCCAAGTCACGTGACCTGAGCTCATGTGACTGTCGCCTCCCATTGTTTGCATGCACAGGAGTGCTGGCAATGCATTTATATATGCATTTTCCCAGTGTTTGGGGAAGAGGCACATGTATTGGGTATGTGTGCAGGTCAGCATCAGAAATCACCCCCTCCCCCCATTGCTCTTCCACCTAAGCATTGAGGCAAACCCAGAACTCATCAATCTGACCTGGTCTGTCTAGACAGCTTACTTGGGGATCCCCTGCCTCTGCCTTCTGAGCTGGAATTGCAGGTGGGTTGTCATCCCCACCAGACATTTAGTTTTCTGGGGAGGAAAACTTCAGTCCTATGGTTATAGCACATGTCTTAACCACCAGGCCATCTTCTCAGCCCAACGACTGTGACTTTTAACTGTGCTCGTGTCCTGTGAGAAGAGTCTTTGTATGTCAGGAGCCTTGTCAGGGCACAGGGCAACAGGTATTCTTAACTGGTTCTTCTTTTTAAATGGTTACTGAGGTCTGATGTGTTTTGCACACATAGTTATCTCCAGTTGTTTTAATTGTAGTGTGTGTGTGTGTGTGTGTGTGTGGGTATGAAGTTCTCTGGGGCTGCAGTAGTAGGGGTCATGAGTTGCATGCTGGGTATTGAACTCTGGTCCTCTGACAAAGCAGTAGCCCCTCTTGATGGCTGAGCTGTTTCTCCAGCCCCACCTCCAGCTCCAGTTTTTCAGGGGAAATTCCTATAAACTGTATTTTACTCTGGGGATGCAACCATTCATTAGGCTGCTGTTCTTGAGCATTCTGGAGACAGCACCGCTGCGCTTACACACTGCAGCAGCGCCGCTGGGCTCACACACTGCAGCGGCACCGCTGGGCTCACACACTGCAGCGGCACCGCTGCGCTCACACACTGCAGCGGCACCGCTGCGCTCACACACTGCAGCGGCACCGCTGGGCTCACACACTGCAGCAGCACCGCTGGGCTCACACACTGCAGCAGCACCGCTGCGCTTACACACTGCAGCATGCCTCCCTCTCAATTCTCATCTTTAAGCTTTGTCACCCAGACCCTGCTCCTTCATCCTTTACATCCTGAGCTTGTGAAGAAAACTGCACCTCTAATGGGGTGTGTTTATATCCAGAAGACTGTTCGAGAGCCACTGTGGACTTTTGCCCCTGTGTGGCTGGGTAAAGAAATCAGTTTTGTGGTGACATGAAGGGCCCTCTGGAGTGATGTGGCCTGGGAAAAAGTACTGTGTCCAGAGTTCCAATGCCAGTGGACCTCTGGGATTTGCCTAAATGATCCATGACTTAATAGGTTCCTATAGCATGGTAGGGTGTAGTAGCTCTGTCCTCAAGACATCTGAACTTTGGCTGGAAAAAGAGAATAGTCAAACCCAGTGAGACAGGGGAAGGCTTTCCGACACCCAGAGTCCCACGAACACATGGTGTACTGGAAGACGTTGGAATAATCAGTCTATACGGCTGACTTTTTAAAAATTTTGATTTGTGTGTGTGAGAGAGAGAGGAGGGTGGGGAGGGGGAAAGAGGGAGAGGATTTTACTTCCGCCAAAATTCTCTAGTGAATGAGGACGTCAGAGAACTCTGAAGTCTTTAAAATGTGCTGAGAACATTTTGTTTCCAGGGGAAGATTTATATTCTCCCAGCCTTTTCAATCCTGTTTTCCTATCTTATATGCCATAAAACAAACCCCATTCAGGAAAACAAAAGATGAAACGAGCTCTGAAAGAATACAGAATGGGGACACTCAGCTGAAATGGCCGTAATTTCTTCTAGAAGAAGAAAAAAAATTATGCATGTGGTGAGAAGCATAAGAACAGGCTCCTCTGGGCGGCCACACGCTTACAAACCAGAAGCAGCAGCTGCACTAATGGAAATGTCTGGTCAGGAAACCCAAAGCTGCAGACAGAGGGCTGAGCATTTGAGGTCTGTATAGACAGCGATACTTTGGTAAGAGGGGAGGAGTGGCTCTACAGCCGACCGGAAATGGTTACGTGACCCTTCTTGCGTCGGTTTCTCCTGACCAGATCCATCACGTGTGGTGTTGGGTAAAGCCCTTAGCAAGTTCTTGGTTCCTGGACCGTGCTCAGCAAGCACCCACTCTCGTCTGTGCCTCCTACCACCATCACCAGCCTCCTGCTGTCTTGGATAAGCCCAGAATTTAATACCAGGGCTTGCTTTAAAATCATTTTAAGCACCAGCACTTTACAGTTTATAGATCACTGTGGGGGAGGACTGTAAAGAGAAAGGGCACCGTGACTGGCGTCGTATTGAAGACAGCCTCAAAGCAACTGTGTAGTCTGCCTTAGAATCTAATTCAAGTGTGCACCCTCACTGCCCGCGAGCTTGTGTTTGTTTGTCCGCTTTGCAGGGTAGCTGAGGTTAGCTTTGCCTGAGAGGCAGAGAACCACTTCCCAAATTTAAGACAATCTCCTTCCATGGTGAGAAGGTGGACTGGCTCAGGGTCGTCTGACGTATAAAATAACCGGGCGGTGACCTTCACACAGACTGCCTCACCTGCTCCACAGCCTTACCACACAAAGCCCTGGAGCCGACCTGTGATGGTGGCAAGTGGGAGGTTTGGGGAACTGGCTTCTTATTCAGAATAATCGTGGTTTGCGAACGTGGGAGGGAGGGAAGCTGGGCCGCTCGAGAGCTCCATGTGTCGGCCTAATCAGAAGATGCTGAAATGGAAAGCTGTCGGAAGGGAACATCACATGTCATTTATTCGCCAGCCCACGCGTTCACAAGTACCTTCCTGGAAGCCCGGCTGTGTTCTTTGTGTGGTGGCCTTTTAAATGTCAGCCTGCAGAAGGAAGGATTTCTGTTTTTAGTTAAGGCTGATCTCTGAGGCAATCAGATAATGGTTAAAAGACATAGCTCCCGCTTGCTAAGCGCTTGCAGTGCATTGCTGAGATCTGTGCCCTCCTTCCACTGGCCTCTTCCACCAGTGCAACGCCCTGTCAGGAAGGACATAATTACCAGCATCGTAGGGAGGACACTGAAGTCACAGGAAGTGTCTGAGATGCGACCTGAACCCGAGTCTGTGTGACTTAAACTTGTGTTCTGAAGCACATCGGAGAACTCCCTGTGCCTGTCATGGGATAGCTTGGCTTCTGAAAGGCATTTTATTGTGAAGACAAGTCAGGTCGGGCCTTTAGTTGGGTACGGCTTACTTTAAAAATCTTTTTTTTTTAAAGTGTTTTTGTTTTTAGTTTAGTGCTGTTTCTCATGTGTGCCTTCCAGCTGACATGTCTCTGAGGGGTAGGGCGTGGGAAGCTGAGGGACATGGTGGTGGGATTTACACAGCATGTAGTGAGCAGCTCGTGAGAGCATTCTTATGTCACACAGTACACATATGACCAGAATCCAAAAACTAATTTAAAAGGTCCCTGGTTCTGATACAGGTCCTTGCCCAGAGCCCTGCTCTGATTTCCCTCAGTATGGTTGGTGACTCAGAAGTGTAGGATGGATTAAATGGTTTTCTCTCCAAGTCCCTTTTGGTCAGTGTTTTATATATATATATATAATCGAAAATTATATATATATAATTGAAAATTATATACATATATTATATAACTTTATATATATGTTATATATTTTTATATATATATTAATGTGTACAATATGATGTTTTAGGTAATATCTTTGTCAACTGAAGTGTCAACTTGACCCAACCTTGTGTCACGTGGAAGGATCCTCACTTGAGGAACTGGCTGCATCACAGTGCTCTGTAGGCACATATATGGAGCATTGTCTTGACTATTCATTGATGTAGACGGATGCAGTCCAGGGTGGGCAGGGCCATTCCTCCTGGGTGGCTCTCTGGGATGGACAACATGCTAGCTAAGGAGGAGCCTGTGAGAGAACATGCCAGAGATGGAGGCAGCAAAGCAACATTCCTCCCTGGTTCTGTTACAGGGTCTTGCCCAGAGTCCTGCTCTGGTTTCCCTCCGTGATGGACGGTGACTGAGAAGTGTAGAATGGATTAAATGTCCCGCGCCTCCCCCCCCCCCCCCCCCCCCCCCCCCCCCCCGTCCATTTTGGTCAGAGGGTTTTACCGTGGCAACAGGATGAGACTAGGACAGGTGATGCTGGAAAGATGGCAGGTGCACAGGTGTCATGGCACATGTTGATCATGGTGTGTCAGGAGAGCACTTTCTAATAGCTTGGGCTTCTCTGTGTGTCTGATTATTATCTTCTTGGTGTACAGTGGCCCTCTTGAACGATTCTGTGCCCTTTGACTAGCACAGAGGTATCATGGATCTGCCCAAACCCTTCAGCTACGTATTGAACTCAGAGCTTTGTGCATAATAGGCAAACGCTCTACCAGTGGGCTTCCATAGCCCTGCATATCATAAGTCTTTTTTTACATCTTTGTGTGAGTGTGTGTATGTGTGTGTATAATGTGTGTGTGTGTTCACATGTATAAGAGTACTTGTGTGCCATGACATGTGACAGTGTGACTACAACCTTGAATTGATACAAGGATTTTTATTGTTTATTGATATCTATGCCAGATTAGCTGGGGAATCTCTTATCTCTACCTTCTATGTCTTTGTGGAAGTGCTAGGGTCACAAACACGTGCTATCACACACCAGTTTATGTGTGTTCTGGGGATACAGACTCTGTCCTCACATTTGTGTTGAAAGTGCTTTACCCAGCTGAGCTATCTTTCTAGTCCCCACCCCACCCCCGTGTATCAGTCTTGAACGATACTACAATGTGGCTTGGCTACATCACAGGTCATCTGCGCATCCTTACCTTGCTTTGGGCACCTTATCGGTTGCATCTTAAATTTTGTTGTTGCTGTTTTACCAGTGGATATTGGCTCTTTTTGCCTGCAGAATCCTAATACAGCGCATGCATGACACTGAAGCTCTGGGGAGGTTGACAAAATGCCCGATCTTTTAAGTTTACAGAGCCCTTTCACCCATCAATTCAGCACTAGTGCTGAAGTCCTTTTAGCCAATGCTGCTTAAATGCATTTGCTCACCTGGACGCCATGTTTGACCCTGGCAGTTGATGCTATTTCTGTTGATGAGTTAGAATCACTCATGGCTGATGATCTAAGTCAGGGTCGTTCTTCTGATGGACCAGGGAAGCACTTTTCTTCCCCAACATCCTTTATCTGTTGATATGTTCTTGTGGCTAAATGGCATCTTGGAATGAGTGATATGTGGTTAAGGTAGGAAGAACTTTGAGTAAAAACAGCCACTGAGAATCACTGGGCAGACAGATTGTGTTCAGTGTAGTGACGGCCACCGGTAGCTGAAGCACAGAGATAAGATTGACTGTATGAGTTGGAAGACTCTCTCTGTTGTTATTTTGTATAAACTACAAAAGCCATTGTGCGTTCCTGAGGCTGGAGAGATTAGTGGCAGTTCCCTCATTTTACAGATGGGAAACCCTCTTAGCAAGTCAGTAACATTCTGAAATCCTATTACTTAGAGCAAGCCAAGGCATTGGGTTAGCTCTAGGCAGCTGCATCTACATAACAGTAGCGGCTTTCCTCTCTCCTGGGATTGCTCTGGGGTCCTTTGTAGTAATGAACCTATCTCTCTATATTATAGCCATCAGATTATTTTCAGGAACCATACAAGTGTGATTAGTTTAAACCATTAAGACCCCGTGGAAACAGTTCAGTTTGCCAGGCATGTCTGCTGTGTGCGCTTAAGATTCTTCACTGAATAGTAATTGTAGTAACTGCTGCCCGGCTCCTGTGATGCCTATAAAAATAATAATTTGCACTTCAAATGTCTTTCTGTGAGTTGCTCAAATACCTTGCAAGAATGGCTTAATAATCCATCCTTTGAGATGGTAGATAGTGTAGCTTCCGGTGGAGCAGCACAGTAGAGGCGGGGACATGCCAGGAGCTGAGAACCCAACCAGAAACCCGGTTCCAGCCAGACAAGATCCTTGTCCATCATGCTAGAAAGCTTGTGCTTTTGAGGTTCATTTTATGTTTATTGACTTAATAGAAGTTTACTAAGTTTACATACAGTGGATATTGTGAAAGATGATTTAGGGAAGATGAGGAAGGCCTTTGTGTAGGCCCTAAAGCGTTCATCTGATTGTGATAGATTCTTGACTTGCAGCTCGAAGATCCCCACTCTATGATGCTACCTAGACGAGAGTCTTCCTTCACTCGGGGGTGTGTTTAAAGAACAGCCTCCATCTCTATAGTTGCTCGAGGAAGCAACTGACTCATTAAAGAGCATCAAAACACCACCCACAAACCCAGCCCTAGGACTGCCATCTTACTTCAGAAGTGTTTACACAGGAGATACTTGACAGTGGCCCTTGCCTTGGAGGGGTGGAAAGCCAAGTGGACCGGAGTGACGACAGCACACGCTGGCCAGGCAGCTTCACCAAGTCATGTTGTGGGTGGGTGAGAATGCAGCTTTGATGGGTCTGGGGAAGAGTTTTGTATTTTGAGAATGACTATGGCTGCTTAGCCCTTTGGGATTCCCCTTGGCAGTGGTCCTGTGGGGTGTGGGAGAGCGCTCCTGGCAGGCTGTTGTGTCTCAAGCATGTGATGCAATTGGCACTGATTCTTTCAAAGTTAGTCTGCAAAATTCCAATGCAATGGTTCACATCAGTGCCCAACAGGATCTGCACTAACTCCACCCTTCTGATTTTCCTCCTCCCTCTCTTTTCCTCTCCCCCACCCCTCCTCATGCTGATAGGCTGCCACCCTGTCTTAGTCAGGGTTTGTATTCCTGTACAAAACATTAAGACCAAAAAGCAAGTTGGAAAGGAAAGGGTTTATTCAGCTTACACTTCCACATTGTCATTCATCATCAAAGGAAGTCAGGACAGGAACTCATGCAGAGTGTGGACTTGGAGGCAGGAGCTGATGCAGAGGCCATGGAGGGTGCTGCTTACTGGCTTGCTTCCCCTAGCTTGCTCAGCCAGCTTTCTCATAGAACCCAAGACTAACAGCCCAGGGATGGCACCACCCACAATGGACTGGGCCCACCCCCTTCATCACCAGTTGAGAAAATCCTTACAGCTGGATCTTATGGAGACATTTCCTCAAGGGAGGCTCCTTTCTCTGTGATAACTTCAGCTTGTATTGAGTTGATTCACAAAACTAGCCAGTACACTGCTAGAACAGAAATGACCACCAAATGGAAGCCAAACTCCTCTTTATTCCTTATCATAGTGTATACTTTAATTAAAATTAAAGTAAGATTTGATTAAAAATGAGACAGGTCATTATCCTTAGTAGGGTTCTATAGACAATAGTTGCTGATGTATTACTGTTTGAAAGTTCAGGGATTGGGGATTTAGGCCCATCGAGAAGGATCCTGGCTCTACCTATAACTTGCTGTTTGGATTTGTCAGTTTCTTTGCTTATAAAACAAAGGAGTTAGTTGCCTTGTGGGATATTTTAAAGATTAAACGAGAGGGTGTACAAAACTCAAGCTCAGAGTGAAAATGGAGTATTTCTTAATGTGGGTGCAGAGTCCTCCATGGTTCTTGGGATGCCACCTGCCCTGCTTGTGGGTCCTGACTCGTAGACTCATCCCTCATCTGTCCTGTGATGGTGGTAAAGTAGGTCTAGTAGCCCCAGATAGCCTTCAGTGTGTCAGGTGATGGATGGCTGGGGATCTTGGTTGGAAATCTTGTGTTTTGGATTCCCAGCTAATGAAACTTCAGATGTTCTTCAGATGCGTGTGGATTCTGTACATTTTGTCGGAGACATGGCAACACCCAGGAGTCTCTGCATCAAGTAAGCACAGGTAGCCGTGGGGACTGGCATCACAGGACCATTCACTCATTATCACTCCTCATCACCATGGTGGTGAGCAGAGCAGGAGGGAGGGAGGGAGGGAGGGAGGGAGGGAGGGAGGGAGGGAGGAGCTGACAGGGACTGACTTTCTGGATCCCTGGGCTCTGAGCCCCAGCTCACACTGTCTTCTCCCACGTGAGCTTCCTGCCTGTCCCAGAAGAAGACAGTCTCCTAAGCTGAAATCTACTATTTCTGCCTCTTACATTTTTCTGTCCCCTTTTCCAAAAAGATCCCTGAGTCTTGGAAGGTGGAGGTGTAGCATAGGTGTCTCAGTTTTGAAAGAAATATTAGCCAGAGGCTGAAGAACTTGATTTTTATAATCTTTACATGTGAAAGAATACTTTTTGTACTGGTGGGGGTGGGGTGGGGGTGGGGAGGGGCGATAGGGGGATACTCTTTAGGTCAGACCAGCCTGAAATTGCCTGACTACATAGACCAGGCTAACCATGACCTCCTGGCATATCTCCTGCCTCAGCCTCATGAATACTAACATTGCAGGTATGAGCCACAATGCCCAATTTGTCAAAAACAAATAAAAATAAAAATAAATGAATAAAAATATTTTTTTCTTTCCTGAAGAATATGGGCTGCTTTCTTAATTCTTACCTCTTGTAAAAGTCGCTAGTGGTCAGAAGCTAAGAAAGGGCTTTTCTGCCTGTGTAAGATGCAAATGAGATGAATCTTGGCAGCCAGGACTCCAGCCTTCAGATCAGCTCTTTGTGAATCAAAACCAGCCAATATTGTGTAAGTCCTCCACTGACTGGTATCCCTGCTGAAGTACCAGCTGACTCTATAATGGCCATGGCTGCTTTGATATGAAGATGAAGTCAATATCTCATGAAAAAAGATTCGCTTGTCTACCCTCTGAGTTACTGAGAAGATGGAGGATGGGGCATTCTCACGTCCACTGGACTCAGCGACCAAAATGCTTTATAATTTTTTAATTGATTCGTCTGGAAAGAGTCTATTCCCCACAGAACTCACAGATCTCCATTTACGTAGGAAAGAAAATTGTAGTCCTGTCCCCACGGCTGCTTGAAATTCCATTATTGACGGGAGGAGCTCTTTGTTCCTTGTTTTGATACACATAAGATATTGAACTGAGCAAATGCACAAAATCTATCTTTTTCCCCCCCCTTCAATAAACCATGAAGCGGCAGTGGGGCTATTTGTTAATTCAAGATTTGTTTTGCTTTGCCAAATGGGTTTGGCTGTTAATTTCACCCAGGCTACACGAAACTCCACAGCAGAGACATGTAGAAATAAAGGTGGGATTGTTGAGTGCCAGTAAGAATTTACCTCAGTGGCATTTGATGCTGAGGTAGGAGAGAGCGAGAGAAAGCAATCCTGCCCAGGGCTGTAACATGCTGGAGGACAGACACAATGAGAGGGACCCTTTCCCTTCCGAGTCCTGCCTAGTAGCCTGTGGAGTCTAGAGCCATACCTGAGTTATCTGTCTTGAAGAGAAAACAGGAAATTAGATCCCAAAGTCTCGATGCTGAAGTCCCTGTGCCCAGCACAACACAATGCAATGTCTCTCTACCCAGCATGCCAGCAGGCCTTCTATTTTTAACTTGTTTAATGTTTGGAATAGTTCAAGAGCAACCCAAATAAAATAATTAAGGACGCGTGATGTTTAATCTTCATTGCCAACTTGATCTAGAGTCACGTAGGAGACTGTCCCAGGAGTAGTTGACAGAGGTGGGAAGACCCGCTCTACTGTGGGCAGAGTCATCCTGAGGACTTGAGGAAAAGGAGGAAGTAAGAGGAAAACCTTTGTTCCTTCTGCTCTGATTTCTGGCCTGATTCAGAGAGTCCAGCCTCACACTGGCTCCTCCCTCCTAAGAGTCGGTCATGCCTTCCCTACCGTGATAGATTTGTCTTCTTATACCATGAGCCCAATTAAGCCACTTCTATTTGAGTTGCTTCTGCCAAGTATTCAGTTACAACAAAGAGAAAAGTAACTTAGCAGGGAAGCAAATGAGATAGGCCAGAAATTTGTATATTATCAGGAATGATGGATTTCCGGTCCCTTGTATTGACACCATTGTGTAGTCCTTTCTGGGGTAGGAGAGCTGTACCTGAGCAGGAGACCAGCTGAGGACTGTCTCCAGAACAACTTGTCTGGGACCACTCCATACTCTGCAAAGTACCCTATGTAAGGCTGGACCACTCCAATTACTCTGCAAAGTACCCTGTGTAAGGCTGGACCACTCCAATTACTTTGCAAAGTACCCTGTGTGAGGCTGGGACCACTCCAATTACTCTGGAACGTATCCTGGCTAAAGGCCCTCTGTAGGCCTTGGGTTGCCCTGATTCATATTTAATTTTGTATGCAGTTTGATGATTTTGCTACAGTGAGATTGTATTTCCCGAAGGAGTTGGAAATCTGACTCTGGTTTCATCTCAGATTGTAAGCTCCATTCAGCTGTGAGGAATCTCAGATCCAAGTTTATAGCCCACCTCTAGCAAAGCATTAATAACTGTGTGGTGAAGACCATGGGGCCTGAGTCTGTCTCCACTATCTTCTTCCCCTTCCCCTTTCTCTTTGCTGTTGATATTTTCAAAGTTTCCATCAGTCTGTTTAGGAGTTGCATGGAGTATAATCCTACACTTGCATGTAACAGGCAAGTAATATAATAACCCACCCAGCTCCTGGGAATACAGTGGCATCGCTGGGGGCCATTCGGGAATGAGGAGCCTCTGTTGCCAAATCTTTCAAGAGAAGTCAGACATCTGGAGCTTATATAAATGCCACATTGTTAAGGTATAGGCAGCTATGGGGATGTATGTCGTTCATTTATATGATGTACATCATCTATACTTTTTCCTTTATGCATACATATTTATGCATAAGGGACCATATTTATGCATATGCATTTAATATATTTGAGGACAGACATGTATGAGCATGCATGTAGAAGCCAGAGGACAGCCTCAGACGTGGTTCTTCAGGTGCTAGCCACTGTTTATGCTCTTGTTTAGAAACAGGGCCTCTCACTGGCCTGGCGTTTGCCAAGTAAGCTGGGTTGGATGGTCTGGGACCTCCAGTTGTCCACTTGAGTACACCTCCTCGGTGCCACCATAAACATTTTAAAAGAAAGTGTTGGCCCAGACTGGGGTAGTAGTGCTGTAAAGCAACCACTTCGCTAGCTAGACATCTCTCCAGCACTTCATTCTTCTTACTCGGGGGCCTCTCCAGGCTGATGTTGGTCACATTGGCCCTGGGCCTCGAGCACCCTCTGCTCTCAGGCTTCTTGTGGTAGCCACCTACTCATCACCGAACTGACTATCCTACATGGCACCCTTAGGATTAGCACAGACCTATGTTGTCATTGACCAAGTGCTGTTTGTGGTCAGCAGAAGCTGTCAATCGATTCTCCAATTAAAAAAAAAAGAAAGAAAGAAAAATAGTTGCCTCTTTTCTAAAGCTGCTGCTCTTTGTCTTCTGCTGGGGTCTATTCACTGCGCGGACACACGCTAGAATCCTGGGTCTTGCTAATGAGTCTCCCTACCCTCAGCCCCCAGACTCTGGAGGACAGACTATAATGTTTGTATGTCTGTGTTCTCTCGTTTTCTGCTGTAGTGAGAAATGTCCCCTTGGACTCATATCTGCACTCCCGAAGGAGCCTTGTACAGAGGAGACTGGATCCTTCTAGATGAGAGGTTTGGAGACTTTGGCATCAATAATCCCCAAAGAATTGCTAGTGAGAAAATATCACCCGCATACAAAGAACCAAGGACTTTGTAAAATTAAAATTAATTTGTTTTGAGATTATGAACCTCTATCTTTTCCCTGTGTTTTAAATCCTACCAGTGGGTGTATTTATTTAGTATAATGGAAAGTAGCCAACCTTGTACAGGCTTCTCCTATCTCTCTTCATCTCTTAACTTTAAGAACTGAGCCACCCCTCGCTTGGCACCTGGTTGGGAGTTAGGTATATGGGTAGAGAATGAGGATGGCCGGGGGCTCAGGGGTAGCCCAGTCTCAGGGAGACCTTTGCACAGGGACTCATGCAATCCACACTTGAAAGAGCTTCAAAAGCTGTTTGGAACAGTTCTGGTTTTGAGGGGAGTCTGACCCTTTTCTTCTCTTGGAGAGAATGTATTAATCTTGAGAAATGAAAGGCCTTCTTGTTAGTGGGCCTGAGTTCAGCAAATAGGCTGGAAGAATACCCCGCGTGGTGAAGGACTTACAGAACACAGACAAACTCATGTACCTCTGACCTGTTTTATGTGAGTGCGGCCAAGTCTACATTTGGGGCCTGGCTGCTACATTTTTTTCCCAGAGATTGACTCTTTCCTGTCTTACTGAATGCCTAAAGCTAGGGAGTCCTATTGGAAAGTGTCTGTGGGCTGCCTCTCTGCATGAACATTTGCCTTACTCCTCCTAGGGTTTTGCAGCCCCTGGGTGAGTGTGGAGAGGTGTGCTGGCGTGGGATGCTTATAGAGGAATGTCTCATGTTTCAGTGATGCCACTTGTGTTGTGGGTATTTTTACGTGCTACCCGCCTTTGCTCTGGGAAGTGAGTGCACTACCAACCCCCACCCGGATTCCCTTGAATTCTTGGACAAAACACACACACACATACACACACACACACCACACACACACACACACACACACACACACACACTTCATTCCTTTTCCACTTGCCTTCTTGGCACAATTGCTACTCTCTCCCGCCTGGAAAAACATGCCCTTAATAATATTTTTATATCAGTCTCTCCTACCTGCCCTAAACTTTAGTTGCTAAACTCCCCTGACCACATGCCTGTAGGAGCAGCCTGTGTGGCCACTCTGAGATCTCACATGGTTGCCTGGTTCTTCTCTCTCCAAAGCATGGCGAACTCTGTTCTCCTTCCTTGTGTCTCTCTGCCTCCTCCTTGGGATGGAAGCCCTGCCTGTGCCTTCCACCCAGCAATTGGTCCAAGTCTTTACTGACAGATCAAGAACGAATTGGGGAACAGGACCTTAGCACTAACCTCCCCTACACACTTCTGAGAAGTAGTTATTGTAGGAAGAGATACTAGTGATTCATGAATCCATCGTGTCTCAGACTTATTGATTGCTGTGCAGTCTTCCAGGCTCTATTCTGAGCCAACATAAGCACTCAGTGTGGTTGACAGAAAGGCCTGTGTTGTGAGAGCTTACACTCTGCCCTCCAACCATAACACAACAAAATGAGGCAAGAGAATGTGACCCAAGGTATGAGTGTGGCACAGCGCCAGCTGGAAACGGAGCTGAGTGTGTGAGGGGAGTTAGGGGAAAGGCCATCTAAAATGGCAAGGTCACAGGAAGTATCTCTGAGGTGACACTGAGTGACAACTGTATGTGTGACTTTAAAAGTCATCTCTGCCACCTCTACTGGGAACGGCTGCAGAAGGGCAGGGTGGAGACTGTGGCCCACTCAGAAAGGCATGTTATAGACCAGCGTTCCCCTAAGACATACACTACAGGAGTGCTCAGGGCATTCCTAGCAGTGTGGTAGCAGTGGGCATGCCCATTTGGAGTATATTTTGAAAGCAGGAAAACTGTGGTTTCTGTTCAACGTTAGGTATATCAGTAAAGTTGAGAGAGATTTTAGAAACCACTTGAATCACTTAGAGGCCGTGAGAATGACTTTCCTACCTTAATGTCAGTGAGTATCAGCAAAGTAGACAGTTCTCCCCTCCGTCCCCCACACTAAGGCAGCATGGGAGTTCATTCTACTGCTCTTCATTTCTGTCATTGGATGCCATCTTCTTAAAATGGTGGCCCTCAGCTGCCCCAGCCGCTGCACAGATCTCAGGCCTCAGCTGCCCAAGCTGCTTTTGGATTTGTGCACTTGATGTGTCTGCCCCAGAAATGGTGCACAGTAAGAGGATGGGGAAGGGACACAGCCTCATCACCAGTTTCCTGGGTCACAGAGTGAAAGGAAGAGTAACAGAGAACACCACGTCTAGGAAATAGGAACAGCCAAGGGCTGTGCTTGGCTTTAAGCCCTGGCTGGCTGGCTGGCTCAGTCTCCACAAGGCAGGGCAAGGGTGTGTGTGAGGGGAGGAGAGAGCACTGGGGCCTTCCATGGCTGCCTTTTATGGCCCATTCAGTGGCAAGACTTTCGTCGTGTTGCTAGACTCGGAGATGGCATTTTCCTCTCCCCCAAATTTTCCTCTTCTGGTATATGGAATAATTTAATATATTAGATAAGTAAGATATTGCCAGAAAGAGGAATGTTGAGAAAATGAGATATCTGGGGGAACATCAAGCTTTATTTCGATCTCATATCACTGACGAAAATAAAAATCTACACGGATTAGAATTTAAATGGAAATAGTCATAAAAAAGGCTCTAAGGAAATTTAGTGAATATTTATTTGATCTCAGAGCTGGGAAGAACTTTGAAAGTTTAAAGCCAAAAAAATATAAAAATAAAAATAAGTAGGGGAAATTTCAGGTAACATTTATCATATGCAAAATTAACACACAAGCCAGAACAATATTTCCGATAAATATCAGACACATGCTTATTAACCTTAATAACATGCATGTAACATGTATGTATGCAGCATACATGTGTATAGGATATAGGTATTAAATAGAACATAGAGTTGGGAGAAATAAAACATAAAGCCATAAATCTAGTAAGTTTCTTTCCAGGAAAGGCAAAACCTTCTTAGTAATAAAAGGAAACAAAAACCAAACATAAATGATGGTGGGTTTTTTTTTGGGGGGGGGTTGTTTTTTGTTTTTTTGTCAAATTGATGAAGGTTAATGGGAAGAGATCCCCAGTGCCGTAAGAAACAGAACAGAAAGGAAACGTTAAAGATTAAACATATTTCTAGTTCTTGAAGCTAGCATGATCATCACATATTTTTATGTTCTCCTGGAGTAAACTTTAGATGACATACTGCTGACAATATTGTGAAAGACAATATTGAAACAGGCTTAGCAACCTGGGGGGTATTGATAGCTGTTTGGCTTTTTATCAAATTTGCGGGCAATTCTAAAGCATGAAATGTCAAGATCTGAGCAAAACTTACGTAAGGGACAAGGATGGGAAATAATCTAAGTATCTAGTCCTAATGTGTGTAGGGATATTTTGCTGTGTGCACATTGGGATGATGCCTCTTGCGGTTTGTCCCTGTCACCAGGAACATGCTCTTTGCTACCTTTGCTTTGTAGACATTTAGGAAGTTTGTTGCTAAATCTATGCCTGTGTCCTCTCTAATTTGTTCAGTGGTAGCCTGTAATAGGCCAGAGGAAAGTCCCACTTTATCACAGACATCTTGTCTTGTACATACGAAGTTAACAGTATAAGAAAACACCAGTTATAAATCCTAACATCCAAAGTAGGCATAGTCTATATCTTAATATTTTCTGATTATTGGCAAATGAAGTCAACTCAGGGAATATTGCTAAATTGTTACCTCTGACTAATGATAAATTCCAAACAGATTATGCTCATATACGCATACAAGTATGCCCTGTGTGTACATACATGTGTGCGCATATCTGTGAATTTGTATGTATGTATATGTGTGTACACCGTGTGTATTGTGTGAACACATATACTAACAAGTTTTATATTCTAATACTAAGCTCTGAACTTACTCCAATTCGTCTTAAAATTTTTAAATTAAAAATTTCATCTTGTAAATTTAAAATTAAAAAAATTCCAATTTACCCGATTGCAAACTTGTTTGCTGTGCCAAGGAGTCAGGCTTCCCCGAGACATCTGTTGGTAAGGGGCCAGAGCAGCCTGGGCAGTCTTCCGAGTTATCCCGACGCTCGCCCGTTCTCGTCACTCAGCTGGTTCTGTTCGCCCTGTGTCAGCGTCCTCTCTGATCAGCCTCCTCTCCAGTCATCATCATTTCCCATCAGGAATTCACAAGTCAGCAATTCACAGCCTTGAGTGGGCCACGAGAGAACGCTATCATTGCAGCCCGAGCCTCTTCAATCAGTAGAAAAATGTCAGCCTGTCTCTAGTCTGAACTTCTTCCCTTCTCATAGCATTCTGACATTATTTTTAAAAAGTTATCCCCAGCCCTCTCCACATGATCTCCAGTCCTGGGAGGAAATGGTAAATGCAAACACTGGTGTTGGAAAGGATGTCGGTGGGGGGAGGGTCCTCTCCCAGGGCACTTTGTATTTTCTGACAAACTCCAGGGTGATTTCAAAACAGAAGCTCTCAAATCAGGGAATGCCAACCTTCGTGTTGAGTGACGACCCTGGCAGAAGGCCATTACTAGACTAGAAAAGCTCCTGCTCTGAGCCCATGGTGCCCATAGCTCTGCTGTGTGTGTGGAGTAGGGGAATTGGCTGGCGGTGTCTCCCAAGGCTGACTATGCTGCAAGGAGACTGCTTTTACAATACTGTTGAGGGCAATCCTGACTTCTCGGCTCGTGACGGGTGTTTCTTTCTAGAATGTTTCTTGCTCAAAGGGAAAAATTCACTGCATAGCCTCAATATACTAAGATACCTTATGAATTAATAAGGACAGTGTGTAGCAGATTGTATTTGAACCTTCATGTTCATGAAAGCTTTCTTCATAGAGGTAGCCCACTTTGGAAATTTCAATGGTAGGACTTTTCCTGTGTAACAAATTGGAGTCTTATGTCTGTTTTGTGCAGATTTGCAAGATGTAGCACTGGTGTGTGTCTGTGTCTGTGTGTATGTACCTGTGAGTGTGTATGTACCTGTGAGTGTGTATGTGCCTGTGAGTGTGTATGTGCCTGTGAGTGTGTGCCTGTGAGTGTGTAAGTGCCTGCGAGTGTGTATGTGCCTGTGAGTGTGTATGTGTCTGTGAGTGTGTATGTGCCTGTGAGTGTGTATGTGTCTGTGAGTGTGTATGTGTCTGTATATGTATGTATGTGTGTTTGTATGTGCCTGTGAGTGTGTGTCTGTGAGTGTGTATGTGCCTGTGAGTGTGCATGTGTCTGTGAGTGTGTATGTGTCTGTGAGTGTGTATGTGCCTGTGAGTGTGTATGTGCCTGTGAGTGTGTATGTGTCTGTGAGTGTGTATGTGCCTGTGAGTGTGTATGTGTCTGTGAGTGTGTATGTGTCTGTATATGTATGTATGTGTGTTTGTATGTGCCTGTGAGTGTGCATGTGTCTATGAGTGTGTATGTGCCTGTGAGTGTGTATGTGCCTGTGAGTGTGCATGTGTCTGTGAGTGTGTATGTGTCTGTATATGTATGTATGTGTCTGTGAGTGTGTATGTGTCTGAGTGTGCATGTGTCTGTGTGTATGTGTCTGTGAGTGTGCATGTGTCTGTTGAGTGTGTATCTGTCTGTATATGTATGTATGTGTCTGTGAGTGTGTATGTGTCTGTATATGTATGTATGTGCCTGTGTGTATGTGTTTGTGAGTGTGTATGTGTCTGTATATGTGTTTATGTGCCTGTGTGTATGTGTCTGTGTGTATGTGTCTGTGAGTGTGTATGTGTCTGTATATGTATGTATGTGCCTGTGAGTGTGTATGTGCCTGTGAGTGTGTATGTGTCTGTATATGTGTGTATGTGAGTGTGTATGGAAGTCCGAATTCAACCTTGGGTGCCATTTCTCTGGCTATCATCCGTCTCACTTCTTTGTCTCTTGCTTGATGCTCGCTGAGTTGACAAGGCTGGCTGGGCCATGAGCCTTAGGATCTGCATGTTTCCATCCCCCTAGAATTGGTGTTACAAGCTAGTGTCAGCACATCCAACTTTCAAAACTGGTTTCTAGAGATGTAATTCAAGTCTTTCTGTGAACACTTTGTTTTAGCTCTGCAGTCTTGAGAAACAGCCTGCTCCATAGTTTTGAACTATACATTTTCATTTCATTCCTGCCTCTTGCTTTTCCAAGTGGTAGGAAACCCAACCCTGGTCTTTCATGCGCGTTGACTCTTCCTGTCAGCGGTGCATCAGCCTCTCTGCAGGTCATTGCTCATTTCTCTGCAGTCACCTCCATGCCAGGATCCACGCTGATGTCCTGCCTGGTGGATAACACTTGCGTGTGTTTTCCATTCTTGACTTTTACCATTAAATTATTTTCCTGCCTTTGTTTTGAGTATGCCTGGCACTCAATTCTACTGTTGAACTTTCCTCTTAATTAACATCTCTCCTCTCTCGCTGTCTCTAAGAAACTTGCTTCCAGCATTTCTACATTTGAGACAGTGAAGAGATTTTCTTCACTGTATCTGAGTGGTAGTGAGAGCAAGGTGTTGGCTCCATCCAACAGTCTCAGCTGCTTTCCATGTTTTGTTGACTGTCTCATGGCGGTGAAATCTCCTTCATGAAGAGATTAGGTGACATTTCCAGGCTATCTATGATCTGTCTGCCTGCCTGTCTTTCATCTGTCTGTCTATCTATCTATCTATCTATCTATCTATCTATCTATCTATCTATCTATCTAACTATCTATCTCAGATCCTCCCAAAGAATAGAGACCTAATGAATTTGGGTAACTGCTTTATAATATGAAAAATCTGTCTCTCAAAATAACCTCTATTAAACGAATTCTATTCTCTATTGTCTTTCATTGTACCACTGAAGCCTATCAAAGTTGTCTTAGGACTTCCAGTGATTCGGTCCTGGAATTTTTTGCTTTGGGTGGTGGATAAGTGTATAGAACATATTTATTACTTAAAGTATAGAACATATTTATTACTTGAAGTGCAAAATTCAATGTGAAACTTCACAGCTTCCATTTCAAATGCCAGCTCTAGCTGCACATAAGCTTCATTAATTTGGGTCTGGTTAATGCTGACATGTGATGTTTTTATTTCTTTGCAAGTTTTTCAAGCTTTGTATTGATTCTTTGTAAGCTTTACACCATACAGTCTCATTTACTCATCTCTTCATATCTACCCTCTGCCCTTACAACCTCTCCTAAAAGAAAATAAAAAACAAAACAAAGCATAGAAAGCCTCTCACTGCGGAGCTGTAGTGTGTTGCAGCGTGTCTCACAGTACACCCTTTTGTCCACCCATCTTCACTTGCAAATGTTCATTGCAGCGAGTCATTGGCCTGGTGTGAGGTCTGGCTTCTGCTATACCATCAATCCTGGATCCTCACTGGGACTCCTATTGTTCTGTTGTTGCCCTGTGTCATGAGATCCTGCAGCCTTGGCTCTGTGGGACTGGCCCTTTCATACCCTTTACAGTTCATTGATGAGGTAGATGTTGGGGAATGCCAATTCAAAGCCCTGGCTCTGGGCCTGGATGGTAGCTGAGTTGGTCAGCCCTCCAGCTCTCCCACACCTGTACGGCCAGGGTGAGCTCTCCAGCACTGCTCTGGTTAGCTCACCAGATGCAGAGCTGGCAAGGGTCAGGGTTAGATCTTGAACTAACATTCCCTCTGAGGCAGCTCACCTGCACCCAAACCAGCAGAGCCAGCCCTGCTGCTGCCCAGTCAAAGTACGGGACCCACTCTTTGGAGAGCTGGTGGGGGAGCTATGCCAACTCTTCTGCTCTCAAACTCTCACAGCTAGCTCACCCACACCCATGCCACCAGTTCTACTGTTTTGCCCAGGCAAGGGACAGGTCACGCTCTCCCAAATGCTGCAACTGGTGAGGGGCAGGGCCAGCTCTTCTGCTCTCACGACCCTGGGGTGAGACTGCTGCAGGTGGGGAGGGGCCGGCTGGGGAGGGTGTCATCATGTCATCTCCTGGCAGAGGACTGATGGGCCAAGTGCCCCATTCTCTTGCTCTGTGCCAGATCACCCACCCAGACCCCCATGGCCAGGTCTAGCTCTACTGTGCTATGCAGGTGAAGTGCAGGGCCCATTCTCCAGTGTGCTGCAGTTGATAAGAGGTGGGTTAAACTCTTCAGAATGCCTCAGCTGGTGAGGGGCAGAGCCAGCTCCACACAACGGTGGGACATGTAAGTGGCCCTACGTGGCAGTCCAGACCAGGCATGTCCACGTGGTCTTTAGTGGTAATATGAGCCCTGGGCGCCGACACAGACCCCTGCTGCTGCGTGGTCATGGGCCTGGCCATGGCCCTCTGAGGCAGCTGGGCTGAGACTTCCCAATGGCTTCTGGTGACAGGACTGGCTACTCACATCAGGCCCTTCCTCTCTAGAGTCTCTAGTTCGCCTGTCTTCAGAGTGATCCAACTGTTCCGGTTCTTGTTCTTTTCTGTCTGTCTGTCCAACCGCATGGTAGTGGTTCCTGCTGCAGGCAGGCCATGCATGCAGTTCCCTGGCCCCTGGGTGTCCACCTCTGCCTGTACTGCCTGGCGTGGTGGCAGGCAGGCAGGCCTCTGGGAGTCTTCTGCCTGTCCACATCATGTGGCATGGTGGGTGTGGTCTCTGAATGTCTTCCTTTACCTGCCTGCAACATATTGGTAAGTTTTTTAACAATGAAGCTTACAAATTAAAAAAAAGCACCTTTAAATATTTTATGCATATAAAAGAACATATATAGCATACAACAGATGTGAAAAATAGCATCCAAACTGCTACTGCTAGCTCAAGACAAAGTTTGTCCATTTCTGTTGGAAACACCATCAGGCCTCTGGCTGTGCTTTCTTTATTTGCCATCAAGGATAGGGATTTTTATGTTTGTCTTTATCTTGCATTCTTTTTATCATTTTGTTCTATTATCTATGAATTCTGTTAACAGTAACATTAGAGGTGCACTATTTTTATTTAAAAGTTTTTGTGTATTTTGATCATGTATTTTCTGCCACTCTGCCACCTTCTTAGATCCTTCCTACTTCCCGGTCCACTCAACTTCATGTTCTTTCCCTCTGTCTCTCTGCTTGTCTCTTTCTTAAAACAAAACCAAACAAAAAGGACACACAAAAATGGAAATCAAAATGAACAGTATGACAAAAAAATTGCCAAAATAAAAGGAAATGACACAAACGCCCACCAACAATCCTGGACCCTTGATTTTTTTTTTTTTTTTTTTTTTGTATTGGTCAACTTCTCCTGGTCACGGGGTCCGCGCTGGTACGTGGTTGACACACCCAGTCATTCTCCACCAGAGATACCTGGCTTGCCCTTTGTCAGCAGGTGTTAATTGCAAATAGCTGTTAGTTAGGGCTGGGAGCCTGTGTCTGCTTCTCTTCTCAGTGCTGAGACACCATCTGGCTTGGACCCTGTGCGGGTCTCGTGAGTGCTGCCACAGTGAGTTTTTACGTGCACTGGTCCTGTTGTGTCTGGAACACACTGGTTCTGGGAGTCACCCACCACGTCTGGCTATTACAGTATTTCTGCGTTCTCTTTCCCAGAGACTCTTGAGCTCCGAGAGGACGGTTTGATGAAGGTGCCCCACAGAGGACTGATAGCTCCACTATAGAGAGTTCAGTTGTGGGTTTCTATGCCAACTCAATCTACTGCAGAAAGAAGGGTCTCTGGCGAGGGTTGATCTGTGTGCCGATCTGCGGCTTTAGCAGTGCGCCCTTGGGAGTTCTCCTATTGCTCTATCCCTTCATTAGAATAACAGTAGTCTCCCCCATAACTGCACAATTTCCAACTTTGTATTTATGCATCATCTCCGTGCGACCTTCTTCAGTTGGCTTTCCTCGTGTTCCCTGGCTTGTGAGATGTGTGCACATAAATACATTAGTCTGCTTATTTATTTTTACCACGATAGGGTAGTACAGCGTTGGTTTGTCTGTTTACTGTTGATGGATGGATCTTTAGGTTGGTTGTAATGTGGGACGATTATGAAGACTTACGCCAAATAGCTCTTATAACTCTGGGGTGTGCATGGAAGAGGAGACAGAACATATATATTTACTTAAATTTTTAAATTTTATGTGCATAAGTATTTTGCCTGATATATGTTTATATATCCTGTGCATACCGAGGCCAAAAAAGGGCATTGGATGCCCTGGAACAGAAGTCTCAGATAATGGAGCACAAGTCTCCAGGAGGAGCAGCAAGGGCTCTGAACAGCCCCCAGGGCATCTAGGTTTAAGAATTACATTGCTTGTGGGGTCATACAAACTCTGTTTTTATTTTATTATTTTATGATAAAGGGCATTTTGCCCATATGGATTTTTGTGCACCATGTAAGTGCGGTTCCCGAGGGGGGGGTCACGGGGGAGAAGAAGGCATTGGATTCCCTTGGGACCGGAGTGAGACAGTCACGAGCTACTCTGCAGGTGCTGGAAACAGAGCCTGGCTCCTCTGCATCAGCAGCCATCTCTCCAATTGCTCCATCTGAGCAATCTCTCCGCCTCTACACACAGTGTTTAATCTTTCCTGATAAGAACAAAGTAAAATGTTAAAGGGAGGAGTGTATGAAAATTTCATTACAAAACCTGTTGCTTTGTAATGGCCAAAAGAAAAGAAAAATACAGAAATGTTACCACACAATGACAACATAATCTCTAAGACAGAATACCATTATTGGTCGTGTAAATAGAATGTGGGCTCCATTCTACACCTCTGTGGACACTTGATTTTATGTTCTATGAATTCAGCTAATGGGTGTGCATGCAATGAACTCAATGCTTCAGTTTACATTCATGGCAAATCAATTAGGCTGAGAAGGTTTCATTGAATATGGTATTTTTATATCATCCTTGGTAAATTGTTTCTTCTTAGCTTTAACTAACTCATTTTGATTTGGGGTTGTTTTTCTCTTTTTAATTGATTTTAGACCTTTGGCAATATTCTGTCTGCTCATTCACGCTTATATGCATTTTGGTGTTTATAACAAAATTATTTTCTTTTGGTGTGATGACTCATGACTATAATTCCTGGCTTTGGGAGACTGAGACAGGATGTGCTACACAGTGGCGCCTAGGTCAAGAAGTCTGGGAGACTGCCTGAGACCCTATCTCCAAAAATAAGAAGAGAGTTTATGATAAGTAATGTATGTTTGTGTGCACAAATATATACTGGTGGCATGGTACTGACACAAAGACAGAGGAGACCCGACAGAGAGCCCATAAATGAACTCAAGCATGTCTGGAAAGTTGGTAAATGACAGAGATGTCTTTATAGACATCTCCTGGAGACTCTCCAACATCACACTGGTCCCTTGGCCTTTATGTCAGCACCACACAGCCCTTGCCCTCCATTGTTCTTCAGGGATGTTCTGGCCATTTTTGGCTCTTTGCTCTTGGACATAACTTTGTAAACTGGCTTGAAGACTCTTAACATTTCACGGAATCACATTAAAGTCATAGATTTGTGGAGGAACTGACATATTCATTATGGTTTTGAGGTGTCTGTCTGTCTGTTTGTCTGTCTGTCTGTGTCAGCACCTACTCACTTGGGCCTTTGGCCCTGTTAGTCAATGTGGATGGGATCCATCAGTAGCTTGGCTCCTGCCCCAGGCTTTCCTTTAATAAGGACTTTAGCAATTACAGGGTCAGGAGCTTTTGCTGTCTGCTTCCTTTTCTTTTCTAACGAGTCAGGATCCCTGAGACAAAGGATGATGGGGTTTATATCACCACTTGAAAGGGAAAGAGAGAGAACAATGCAATCTGAAATTGTTTAAATTTAATTAGTGGTCTTAATACTATGCCTGTATGATGTTGATTAATACCCAACAGCCTTTCAAGTTAGCTGACATTTTTTTCTGGTTGTGTTTTGTTTTGCTTTGTTTTTCAAGACAGGATTTCTCCATGTAGACCTGGTTATCCTGGATCTCACTCTGTAAAAGGGGCTAGCCTCAAATTCAGACATCTGCCTGCCTCCACTGGGATTAAAGGCATGTGTGATTAATTTTTCCTGTTTCAATGAATGGCAGTCAAGGGTTAGTAAAGCCAAACAACATGTGTGTAGTCACAAAGCTAATGCATGTGGTGAGCTGGGATTTAGCACCTCTGTGTTTCCCTCCAGGGGGGGTGGGTGGGGGAGTGGGGGTGAGGTAGGTTGGGGGGTGGGAGGTGTGGGGGATGGGTGGGGGGGTGGGGGGTGTTGCCCCTCACACCCACTCTCAGGTGAGGAGGATGTTCAGCAGTTTTGGAGGCTGTGATACAGTGATGGAGGACATTGTGTTCAGGGCCCTGATCCCGTGCATCACTCCTTCCGCCTCCACAGTCAGCAGACATTTAATAACTGCCTGACCCCTCCCCTCTTGCCACTGCTGCTCACTGAGGAGGTCATCTGGTCCCCGGGGAGGGAATTTTGCATATCAGATGTGCAGGTAGCCCGTGTAAGCATTCTGCATCTCCTAGGTTGGAATTCGGTCCACACAGCTCTGCAGGGGGTGGAACTGTAAGGCAGTGGCCTGGCTGGCGTCCATTTAATGTCCCCTTAAGCAGGCAGTGATGGAGAACTGTGATAGCAACGCCAGAGGAAGCTGATGGCTCCGAACGGTCTCCAGTGAGATCAGCTGGGAAGGACTGTGCGGAATGCAGCCTAGATGCCTGAGCCCAGGGCTCCTGAGAGAACGGCTGCAGCCCCTCACCATCTGCGACCCTCAAGGGTGGACCGTGCTGGAAGACAGTCTTGCTGTCTATCAACCTGCACACTCAGACAGACCTGTGGAGCATGGGCGGGGCTGGGGTGGGATGGTGACGGATGGAGGAAACAGGGAAGAGGAGCCTTTGGGGGAAAGAGATGCTTGGCATTCTTAAGGGCTTTTCAGAGCAGTGGCTGTGAGCTGGGCCCACAGCCATGGTGCCCAGAGAGCTGTCTGCTGGTGCCCACCTGAGGCAGTTTGCTTTCTTGCTGCTGTTTTTGCTTTGTCCCATCCTTTCTCTTCTGTCCTCATCTCCATCTCCCCCGTCACTGTGTGTCACATCGGAGACTTTTTAGGTCAGGAGGTGAAAGCAGGTTGTGGAGGGGCTCAGTGTGTGGAGGTACTAGGCCCCCAAGCCTGATCATCCGAATTTAATCTCCAGGACCCACGTGGCAGAAGAGAATTAATTTATGAAGATGTCACACCTATGGTGACAAGCGTACACCCATTCATGTACACATGTGCACACGTGTGTATTCACATGAACTAGCAGGTTAGAAACAGTTTCAGATTCCTTTTTTTTATTAGTGGAGAATCGCTGATAATGAAGTAAAGAAATCCTGGAGACAGCTAACCTCACCTGTCTCCATCCTCACCATAGACCCACCACATCCTTTCCACTTGGATCAATAGGTTGTGTTCCTTACATAGTGATTTCAGCTTTTCTTTCTTAGGGTAAAAAGAAGCCACCTACTGCACCGTTTAGAGAGATAAATCTATACCCGCTGTTGTCCGGGGCGAGGCCCATGGCCCTTGGTTACATCCCTGTGGTGGTGACCACAGACAGAATATTGAGTAGGCTGCCCACGAGCAGTGGGGCTGCTTATAGCCGTTTCTGTTGCTACTACTGTACTGTCATGTGCAATGGCGTTGTGTGAATGTTCAGACTCTCCCTTAGACAGCTGATTCTGTATGAGCCCCATGGGTCTATGAAATGGGTCACTGATCCCTCTCTGCATGTCTCACCCAGAAATGAGGTTACATGTGGGGTTGTCTGGATGGGTGAGGTTACATGTGGGGCTGTCTGGATGTGTGAGGTTACATATGAGGGTGTCTGGATGGGTGAGGTTACATGTGAGGGTGTCTGGATGGGTGAGGTTACATGTGAGGGTGTCTGGATGTGTGAGGTTACATATGAGGGTGTCTGGATGGGTGAGGTTACATGTGAGGGTGTCTGGATGGGTGAGGTTACATGTGAGAGTGTCTGGATGTGTGAGGTTACATATGAGGGTGTCTGGATGGGTGAGGTTACATGTGAGGGTGTCTGGATGGGTGAGGTTACATATGAGGGTGTCTGGATGGATGAGGTTACATGTGAGGGTGTCTGACAGGCAGGTGTGTACTGAGAACTCCCTGCTCCTCCTCACTGGGTCACTCCCACCATCAACAACAGGTGTGTGTGTGTGTGTGTGTGTGTGTGTGTGTGTGTGTTTGTTTGTGTATTAACCAATTGAGCATTTATTTAAGGCTGACTTTGTGTAAGATACTCATCTAAGAACCTCATAAATGTAATGCATTTGTACCAAATAAACCTTTGAGAACTTACCGTCATTATCCTGCTCTGCAGAGAGAGACCTGAAGCACAAATGGTTTGAAGCCATGCTTAAAGCCACGTGAATCGAAGGCACAACACCATTGACTAATGTAAACTTCAGAATGAGTTTTCTCCATTGCATTCAGTAGACAGTATCATTGCCCTTGGGATACTGCCATGCAGTTAATATAGATTTTTCTCTTGACTCTGCAAATTTCTGGTCTTTGAGGTAGCTTTTACGACAGAAGCATCTTATACAAAAGCACACTTAATTATGAGTTCATTTTCTGTGCTAATATAGTGAAGTGGCAAGTAAATGACAGAAAGTGAGAGCTGTGTCTGACTGTGGCCTTGGCTGCTTGTCAACAGCAGAGCTGGCCAGAGATGCCTGTCGCCTGTGGGGACAGGCTGTGTCCAGCGCATTCGGCAGTGTACACTCACTCCTCCTGTGCACAGAGCATGAGGAGTGTTCAAAAGCACACAGATGAGAATTCAGGTGGGGCCAAGAGCCCCAGGAAAAGGGTTGAAAAATGACACAGAGGAGACAAGACGATGGCCTTCTGTTTAACAAGAAGGCTTGAGGCAGATCTGGAGAGAAATGTCTACCAAGCCAGCATGGTCGTGGCTTCAGGAGCGTATTGGCCTCACTTTCACACATCTGGTCCTTAGAAAGGCCTGGCCTCACTCGCTGGGTAGTATATATTGCCTGATTAGGGATTTTCGAAGGAGGGTTCATACACATGGCACATGGCCTGGACTTGTTGACTGTCACACCATTAGACACAACTGAAGGAAAGGGGAAGAGGGGAATGTGTATCAAGGTGACATGAGGTGTCAAGAAGTATGGCATGGTGTGTGATTGTGAGAGTGCGTTTGTGAGTTTCTAAGTGTGTGTGTGTGTGAGTTTGTGTGAATGTGATTCTGTCTGTATGTTTGTGTGAATGTATATTGTGAGTGTGTGTCGGAGTGTGTCTGAGAGTGTTGTATGAGTATGTGTGTGTGTGTCTGAGTGTGTCTAAGTATATGTGTGTAAGTGTTCATATAAGCATAAGTGTGTCTGAGAGTGTTGTGTGTATGTGTATGTGAGTGTGTGTGAATGAGTCTTAGCATTGTGTGTGTCAGTGTACATGTATTTGTGTGAGTGTATATGTGAGTATATGTGTGAGAATATGTGCTCAGCTGTTGAGAGCAGTGATATGTAAATATGTTTTGATATCAATAGAAAAACAGAAAAAGCTCAATGTAGCAGATAGGATGTATAGAAAACAGACAAGGTGAGAGCAGTCAGACCCTTTGTAAGTCTCTGCATCCAGAATCTATGAGTGGCTGGAAGCAGCTCGCCCACAGATGCTCAGCGCAGGCATGGCTCCTTGCTTTCCCCCTTCAGCATGTGGAAGGAGCTCTGACACAGGGGCTCCCTTCATTTCCTTCCCGCTGTCCTGGTCTGAGGAGCTGATTGTCCTAAGGTCTGTGGCAAAGCTCAAGGACTGCAGGGAAGGGGAGGAGAGGCCGCCAGCCTGTGTCCTCTCACTCCTGTAACAGAAATAATTTCAGAGATATTAAAATTGTGGTCAAACCACTCTTTTGAGTTCTGTGAACATTTTCTGTGTCAGAACATTTAAAACCAGGGTATCATTGTATTGTACTTGATTTATTTATTTTGTGTGTTTGTCTGTATGCATGTGTGTGTGTGTGTGTGTGTGTGTGCACCACAGTGTCCCGTGGAGGTCAGAGGTCAGCCCTCAGCCATTGGTTGTGGTTCGTCCCCCACTAGATGGGTCCTGAAGATCCAATGCAAGTCATCAGACAGGGCAGCAAACGTCCCTACCTGCCGAGCCATCTTATTGGCCTTAATTATTACTGTACTGCCGCCGAAGATTCTACTCAGCATCTTGGCTGTTGGTTGTTTTCTAATTTTTGGCTTTATAAACAGCGCTGGGGAGACAGAACAACATTTGCTGAAATGACACAAATTTCTGTTTCTCGAGAACAGCCTTATTGTAGTCTGGAAGACTACATGGTAGAAACCATCATCTGTATTTTAAGCTAATTATTTGAAGCTCATTCTTACAACGGTGTCTTATGGGAAAGCTGAGGTATAAAACACCTAGGACAAATGCTTCTTGAGACTTTCTCCCATCCCCTCAACCCTTTCCCCAGAAACCCTTGAATGTCTTCAGTACCAAAGAATGTTCTAGGACAGTCAGGTAAGAACTATTAAACATTCATTACTATTTGCTAGTGATACTGAAAAATAAATTTTACTTTTAAATAAAGATACTTCTCTTTTCCTCTTAGCTTATACTGAGAATCTGTGTACTACTGGTGAGCTGAATCGTAAGATCCCCTTCTGTCTGACGGAATCATCACCATACTATTCAGTGTTATATAGAAAGTGACTCAGCCACACTCAGGCAGCTTGGTCAGAACTTGCCGATGGTATCTCTCTACTCTCTTCATTTAGGGAAAATGTGCTGGGTCATAACTGACTATTTAGGAATAAAGGTGAAATATGGCCCATTGGGTGAAACTGCAGTGTGTTACCCTGTGTATCTCTGGCCTAAGTTTAAGGGTGAGAGATTAATTTTATGACTTTTAATGATTTTAAGAGTTCAGATTCTTTCCCCTGGAACAAGTCTCCGATTCTCCCAAGGCTTCTGTGTTGCCCTTGATCTGGGTTGGGGAGGACAGGGACACAAAAACAGCCACATCAGCCTTTGCCTCTGTGCAATAAATAAACATGTGGGTGTCTTCTTCTCAGACACCGGGGTCTTTGAATATTTGTAAACTGCACAGATTGTACGTACTTACAGACTTCTCATGATCATATGCAAGGCCTTCATGAATATGCTATTAGGCCGCTAATCTCTTTGCTGTCCACCCCTCTGTGCCCTTGCTTGTTGGAAGATGAGAATTTTATGATTGGTTCAAACCAAGGGGAAGCCAAGGGAACTATGTTCGATACGATGGGGATACTGAAAGGGTGCGGACATTATATAATTTATGATTTTATTTTTTCCTCCGGGTTCGGATAAGGTGAGTTGTTTACAAGTCTGTGAGGCCAGAAGGACATTAGAAGTCATATGTACGTAAGTGAGAGCAGTGATCGGGAAAGAAAATCCATTAGCAAATAAAAGCAGCCGGGAAGAGCTCGTGGTTATAAGAAAAAAACAGAAGGAAGGCATGTGGCCAGATGTTGTCAAATAATCTTTCCAAAAGAAAGAAGTCATTTTGCAAGGCCCCACTGAGTATTTTTCCTATTCTGTTGGGACCAAAGGGAATAGGTAAGAAAGCTATTGAATTTACTTGTTTTTCAAAGCCTTAATAAGAAACAAATAACAGTTTTGGTCCAATTAGAAACATTAAGATAAATTTAATATATGGTCTTCCTGGGATTTGTATAGTTTACAAGCATTGCTGGATAGAGAAGAGAATGAATTTTGTTTCATTCTATTTCCTAGGGAGATAGCAAAACGCTTAGGGACTTGGAGGAGAGAGCTTTTAATTTAGGACTATTCTAGAAACAATAAAGAATCAAATATCAGGTGTCAATTCATCTTGCAAAGTTACAGTCTGGATTAAGGTTGGAGCCATTGTTAAAGATGTTCATGTAAGGCTTCTGAGGGTCACAGTTCACAGGTGATCATGTCTAAGGCTTCTGAGGGTCACAGTTATGAGTGATCACCCTGGGTCTTAGTCATAATTTCTATTCCTGCACAAACATCATGACCAAGAAGCGAGTTGGGGAGGAAAGGGTTTATTCAGATTATACTTCCATGTTGCTGTTTATCACCAAAGGAAGTCAGGACTGGAACTCAAGCAGGTCAGGAAGCAGGAGCTGATGCAGAGGCCATGGAGGGATGTTACTTACTGGCTTGCTTCCCCTGGCTTGCTCAGCCTGCTCTCTTATAGAACCCAAGAGCACCAGCCCAGGGATGGCACCACCCACAATGGGCCCTCCCACCTTGATCACTAATTGAGAAAATGCCCCACAGCTGGATCTCATGGAGGCATTTCCTCACCTGAAGCTCCTTTCTCTGTGATAATTCCAGTTTGTGTCAAGTTGACACGAAACCAGCCAGGACAGCCTATGTCTCATTACTCTGCCTGGACTCCAAGCAGACTCAGGCACCTTATCACCTATACAACACCTGTGCATCCCACAGAATTGAGGAGGGCGTAGCAATGTGGATATAGCACATGTCCTGTTGGGGAGGCAGTATACGTTTGTTGACAAGCAGGTGGATGGCCGTATGCTTTTTGTAGCCTTTCCCCAGATGTTCTCCAGGAAGCCAGAAAGAAAACAGGAGAAAGGAAAGACTGTGAGAGCCCAGTCTGGCTTTCTGCCTGCATCCTGCATCAGTTGACCCACAGAGAGACCTGGTCACAGGGAGAATTATTTCTGCCTTATCTGGATTTAAAATTTGCAGAACACAAACTTACCTTGTTTCTATCCTGAAACTCTGGCCACAAGCTTAGACCTTAATTTCCCAATAAAGAAAAGACAAGCTCTTCTGTCCTGTGGGGCAAGAAAGAGTTCAAAGAAAAATTAGTACAGGGGTAGAGACAGAGACAGACAGACACACAGAGTGGGGAGGGAGGGAGGGGAAAGGGAGGGGAGGGAGAGGAAGAGGGAGAGATTGATTGATTTACACAAGAAACACAATAAGGCAGTGCCTTGGCCTCATAACCATTTTAAGGTTCCACAGAAATTAATTTAAACTATCTGTGAGTAGAAATAAATGAACCAATCGCTATAACACTGAATGACAATGACCGGGTTAGCCCGGGTTATTCTTGCTTCACAACAAACCTAAGTATGCTTTTGTGATAGTTTGTGGAAGCTTGACCCAGGGAGTGGCACTATTAGGAGGTGTGGCCTTGTTGGAGTAGGTGTGTCACTGTAGGTGTGGGCTTTAAGACTTTCATCCTAGCTGCCTGGAAGTCAGTATTCTCTTAACAGCCTTTAGATGAAGATGTAGAACTCTCAGCTCCTCCTGCACCATGCCTGCCTGGGTGCTGCCATGTTCCCGCCTTGATGATAATGGACTGAACTTCTGGACCTGTAAGCCAGCCCCAATTAAATGTTGTCCTTATAAGAGTTGCCTTGGTCATGGTGTCTGTTCACAGCACTAAAACCCTAACTAAGACAGCTTTGACATTTTTAAATTCAGTTGTAGAAAGAGCCCGTGGCAGAAGTACCCAGGTCCCATAGAGTATTCGTCATGTGATTCTCTTTGCCTGAATGAATTGCAAAGAGAAAAGCATGGACAGAAAGACTCTATGAAGTGATAAAAGAATTGTGTCTGGAAGGTACGTTCAGACTGAGAGAGATGGGCATCAGTGACCAAGACATGTACACACCCAGAAAATCAGGCACATACCACCCCAGACACACACACACACACACACACACACACACACCCAGTACATACACACTGATAGGGCAGAGAGGCAGAGTCAGCGAGACTGAGGCAGAACGGACATGCAGAACCAGACAGACAGACACAGGCAAGATATCTTAGGGGCCTTTCTGCTGGAAGGGGGAAGCTACCCACTCCTCCTCCTCTCCTCCTCTTCCTCCTCTTCCTCCTCTTCCTCCTCTTCCTCCTCTTCCTCCTCTTCCTCCTCCTTCCTTCTTCCTCTTTTTCCTCCTTCCCCCTTCCTCCCTCTCTCACCCTCTTCTTCCTTCTTCCTCCTTCCTCTTCCCCTTCCTCCCTGTTCCATCCTCCTCCCTCCTCCTCTTTCTCCTCCTCTGTTTCTTCCTCCCAAATCACATTAATCTGAAAGAGCTCCATGACTCTGTATCTGCTCTCCGTGCCAGCCTTTGAGGAAAGGGTGAAGGGTGAGAGGGTGGAGTCTCCAAGCATCCAGACCTCTGGGAGGCTAAGAGAGAGGTCATGGTCAGGAACTATAACATTCCCTGCCTCTGGAGAATGAGATGTGATGATCTAAACTCTGCTATTAAGCACCTCAGCTATCATACTTTAGTCAGATAACTGGGGGTTATAAAGTCAAATCTTGTTGTGGGGAAGGTAGATGTGATGATTCACACCTGTTGCCTCAGAAGGCTGAGGCAGGAGGATAACAATGAGTTTGAGATCATTTTAAGGTTCATTCATTCCCTGTCCCAGACCAACTCTTTAAAAGAATGGAAGAAATAACACTTTTTTGTAGAACTATAAAATGGTTATGAGTCACATGTTCCAGAACAACTTGGACCCTGTCCAAGCAAACAAGCTAACCCACTAACCCACTAACCCACTGGTCCACTAACCCACTAACCCAACCAGCTAAGAATAGAAAAAGGGTAACATAGTGAGACCCTCCCCAAGCAAGCAAACAAACAAACCCATCCAGAGAAAAACAACATAAAAGTTGTTTGGGGGCCTGGAGAATAGGTTCTGTGTTCTTGCTGCCCTGTGAGGATCTGGTTTAGTTCCCAGAACCCATATGGTGGGTCACAGCCATCTGTAATCTACTTCAGGGGATCTAATGCACTCTCTGGTCTCTGTAAATACCAGGCATACATGCATATGGCACATAGACATAGATGCAAGTAGAACATCCACAAAATAAGAAATCTTTAAAGAAGTTGTTTTGCTGATGCTTAATTTTAATTGGAAAGCAAATTAATCTTGGGTAAGCTTTCTATAGCAACATTGAGGCATTTAGGTGAAAACTTGAATAAGTTTTATAAAAGCTGACTTAGGATAGGATGTGAATGAACCCAAGACTTGAGCTTGAGTTGAGCAGGATTCTAGGATCGGTGCATTTGAGACATTAGGTGAATTATTTGGAAGTCATCCAGATCGTTTTCACCCTTATTCTCTCTGGGTAGTTGCAGGTAGGTGGAGGGACATGGTTTGTGAGAGTGCCAGTAAGATGGACTCTGTTCAGAATGCACGTCGAGGCTGAGAGAAGTGAAACGAGCCACACTTGAGGCATGTGTGCTTCCACCTGCTCTGAGTTCTGCTCGTACAGCCTTGCCAGAGAGGGCTGTGGGAAGAAGTCGGTAATAATCGCAAAGGCAGACATCACTGACCTAGTGTTGTCTCAGCCTTGCTGAGACTTCCAGGCTGGAGAGGAAGATGTCGACAGAAGGCTCTTGTGAACAGGGTGCCATCTTCAGACAGCAGGCTCTTGTGAACAGGGTGCCATCCTCAGGCATGCCCGTGTTCACATATTCTCTCCTTGGCTGTGGGAAGTGGTTGGTTTTTGTTTTTGTTTTTGTTTTTGTTTTACGCAGAGTGAGTTCTCATTTTGCACAAGCGACCACAGTGTGCAGCTGCCTGTGGAGCCGGCCATAGCTGCCACTCGGCTTCATTGCAGAGGTGACATGCTCAATATGAACATAAGCGTGGTTGAAGCAGTTGATAATTCTGCTGTTTAACCTTTGCAAGTTGCTTTTCCTCTGCCAGTGTTAGAGAAGTGTGGGGCGGTGTGTGCTGCTTCCCACTGGGAATAGAGCCATGTGCACGTCGACCGAGGCCTTGTTCCTTCCTGTTCCAAACCAGCTTATTGTTTTGGAATGGTTCTAGGTTGGAGGAGCTCATATGTTTAGAGGGTTCTTCGTTCACTTGGCATTTTCTAGCACCACAGGGAAAAGTGACTCTTCCACTGCTAGCCCAGTTATAGATCTTCTCAAAGCAATGATTAAAGTCAGCCCTTTGGGTTGGAATGTTCTCCCATGCAGCACACACGGAAGAGTGTCTGCTAACACCTTTCCTGACTTCATATATATCTGCGAAGCACACACAGAGGACAGCATTGTTCCCTGGGCCACACTCAACCATTAGAAGCTTTGTGGGAGAATGGAGGCAGAAAATGGGGGAGCTGTCCAAGGTGTGAACCTCCCCTCTGGGTTAGCAGTGTGAGAGCCACACCTCTCTGGCCTTCTGCTGCCCCAGAGAGAAGCATGCCCTCTTGTAGTACATCTGAAGACTGCCTCAGTGCTCTTATGTAAATAAATAAATCTTTAAAAAAATTAGAACAGCATCCATGCTCAGGCACAGAAATGGTATAGTCACACAGAAATAGCATGCATACCGAGGTATAGCATCTATGCCTGGGCAGCACACGTGCATAGGAATGGCATCTTGAGTGTGTCAAAGAGGGTTTAAGGGGCAGGGCTCGTATTCAGTTTTACTGAGGCTCCGATAAGGGAGGACGGGCTGGCTGGGTGTTTGAGGTCTTTAAGAGACAGGCAGGACATAGGCTTGCTTCAGGGTGCAGGTGAGATTCAATTTGAGAGGTCTTACGTGGGGAGAAGGGCATTCCGTGTGGAGAAACGAGTAAGGAAGACCCAGGGCGTGTGAGGAAGGGCGGCTGGCAGAGTCAGGCAGGATTGCTCCATACTCAGGGTCCAGACCATGAGATGGCCAAGGTAACCAGTGGTCCAGACTCACCATGGGAATCAGAAGAACAAACACCCATGAGTTCTCTTGGTGTAGGAAGGTGTGAGACTTAAACCTGTCTGGGTGTGGCCTTCCCTCTTCACAGCATGTCACTTGCTGCTGTGTATTTTCATCTTGTCTAAGAAGCTAACTTCTTCAGTGCCACAAACTCCAATAAAAGCAGGCTTAGTCTTTCTCTTCACTCGTGTTCCTGAAACCTGTGTTTACAGGACTCCACACTACGTACACTCTTGGTGTGTTACCTTTAATCTCATCTGCATTTCTTGCAAACACTACCAAAAGTTGACAGTCCCATTTGGGGTTGATCCCATTGATCTCCCTCTGTGAGGCCAGATATTTCTCTCAAGCATTTTGGACACATTTTCCCCCTCTTCTTTCTTTCTGGGTGGCAGCAAGGGGCGCTGGTCTTGAACACATGTGGAAGTCAGGTTTTTTTATTTTATTTTATTTTATTATTTTATTTTATTTTATTTTATTTTATTTTATTTTATTTTATTTTATTTTATTTTATTTTATTTTCCTGGGCTCTGTGCTCTGGCTTTGCTCGATGAGTCACTCTTGTCTGCTTTTGAAGTAGAAATCTGTTAACTCAGGCAGAAGCCTTCAAGCAGAGTCTGGTTCAGGGGTTTTTAATATTCTCTTGGAGGCAGGGAGGTGGATAACATCCTAAAGAAGGCAACATGTTAAGTGTAACATTTGGTGTGACAAGTATAAACAGGATTTGTCTACTTATCACTGGGAAGAGGGGGACAAAAGTGGCTGAAATGAGTTAAACTAACTTCATTAAATGATAACGAAGCATTGATGGACTCCCTGCAGAGACACAGATCTTGTATATTGAACCCCAATAATCATGTGGGAACTTAACAGGCATTAACCAAGAGCATGTTGGGGAGGGGCTGTCGTAATTAATTTGATTGACACTCTTTACAGACTCTGGTCACCTGACAGGTTGCCTGGAATTGAATGGTGTGTGGGCATGGATGTGGAGGACTGTCTGGTTACTAACTGATGTAGCAGGGCCTTTTCCACCATGGGTGGCACCATATTCCCTAAGCAGGTGGTCCTGGGCCTTATGAGAAATCTGGATAAGCATCAGTCTGTAATGAAGAAAGAGGTGCAGTTCCCCCATGGTTTCTGCTTGCTTTTACTCCCACAGCCACCGTCATCACAGTCATCACACTTTTCTTAGGACTGGGTTGTGACTGACAACATATTCCCTCCTAGCCTTAACAGCCCAGGGGCAGCTAGACATGGCTGCTTCTTGTATCATTTCCAATGATTTGTCAGTGAATGTGTGTCTCCAGAAGGGAGGAAGGGAGGGAAGGACAGAAAAAGGGGAAAGAGGGAGGAGGGAAGAAGGGAGGAAGGAAGGGACAGAGAGAGAAAGGGAAAGAGGGAGGATGGAAGGGAGGACTGAAGAAGTGGGGGGGGAGAAGGAGGCCCAACATCTTTCATGATAATCCTGAGTGACAATGATGGGGGGAGGAAGGAATCACGGGGTGTGTGACCCAACCTATTTACCACCTGGCTGTGGCCTAGCAGCCCGGTTTCCCTTCCTGTGGCTGAAATGCAAAGGGTCAGGCTGAGAAGCATCAGCAGGATAGTGCCTGAATTATTAAGAGAGGCCTACAGGGAGGGGAAAGATGACCTGGTTTATCTCGAGCAGGAGAGCAATGAATGGTGGAAGGGACCATCATCCTTGAAATAAAAGCAATTCCTGGGGCCGACCAAGAACCTTAAACTTTTAAAGCTTCGTTTTTGATGAGCCTTCTTGAATATTTTACAACGGCATATTGAAATAGTTTCTTAATTAAAATCGCAGCTCATCAGAACTCTAGGTTGCTCTGGGACTGCAGTGCCCCAGCTGAGGGGCACCCTGGCCCTGTTGCAGGGACCCGGCAGAGCTAATGCTGACCAGGCCATGAAGCTCAGCTGACTCTTCTGCTCAATGCCACAGCCCAGCAAGGGAGCTCCCCAGGAACCAGTCAGCAGCTTGGAAATAGCACTGGAGTTTCCTTGCAAGGAGTCGGCTGAGGAGGACCTATGGACAGAGGAATCAAGCGGATGCCAAGTCTGGCTCCTGAAGGAGCAGGTTGGTTGTGAGAGATCTAAGTCACTGTGTGCTCCCCGAGGCTCCTGCTGGTGCTGCAGCCGTGGCTGAGCCTTGGCAAGAGCGTGGGACTACAAGAAGAAAACAGGAAGCTGTCCTTGCTAGCCCATGTCCCCTTTTCATTTGAGAAAGCATTTAAAAAAAAAAGAATTTCATGAAAAGGAAGCCATCATTAATTTTCAAGATTGCAAGAAATGAAAGACAATCTGCTGATTAGAGAGTGCAGTCTGTGCCTGGCACATCTTCAGTTATGTGTGAATGTCACATTATATAGCACTTGGAGTGATGGGGCGGAGAGGAAGTGAGACAGGTGGGGTCTTGTGTTCCTCCCTAGACCAGTGGACAACTCCTCTGATTAGTAATCTCTCGAGTCTACAGCCTTACCGTGAGCAAGCTCTGTTGCTGGTGGAGATTTATTGTCAAAAGAGTTAGTTTCATGGAGGAAACTACACAGCACCATTTTGAGATACCTCCAAGGTAGTTCTTTAGATTATTGTTCATTGTAGGCCGTCACCAAGCATTGCCTGGATCAGTCTTTTGCCATCTCAGGAGCTTAATATTCTGAAGGAAGCACTAAAAATGGGCCTGTTTGAGGGCTCAGTAGCTAAAGATAATTGCTGCTAAGCATGAAAGCCCGAGTTTCACCGCCAGAACCTGAATGGTGGAAGAGAGAACTGAGTCATCTGACTGCCACACATGTGTTCTATGTTGTGCATGCATATATGTGTTGGTGCACGCCTTTAATCCTAGCACTTGGGAGGCAGAAGCAGGTGGTTGTCTGTGAATTTGAAGCCACCCTAGCCTATATAACAGGTTCCAGGACATCCAGGACTATATAGAAAAACTTTGTCTCAGAAAACAAACAAACAAAAAACAATAAATATTTTAAGAAATGGGTAGTGTTCACTTCCACCTCACAGGAAGCTCCAGTGTTCGCAAATCTGATCTCAGTTATGTGTTAGCAGTGCAGTCTCAGGATAGAGAGTGGGAAGTGATCAGTGTCACGGGCAGTGCTCCCCACAGTGACACGGGCAGTGCTCCCCACAGGGCCAGTGCGTTGTGGAAGAGGGCGCTGGATGACGTAAGAGCCAGAAGTCCAGGGAGCTGGCCGTGAGATTGTGTCTCCTAGGAATGTCAGAAACCACACTCATGAAGTCTCACCGATGTGACTGTGTAAGGGTTGGCTGAACAAGAATAATATCAATAGACATGCCAATTTTTTTTAATGGACAGTGCTCTTTGCATAGGGCTGGAACTTTTGCAATATTGCTCCTCAGAGTTAGGCAGCAGGAAAATGTAGATCCTTTGGTAGATGCTATAAAGGTCCCTCCCTTACTAGGACAGCAGTGGTCTATCATATATTCATTAGGCCTATGCTAATTCATAGATGGGGCTAGAACTGACTCCAGAAAATATCAGATCCAGTTAGCCTCTCTCCTGATTGTAGACAGGTGTCCACAAAGGCTGTGGCCATACTATACTGCTGCTTAATTGAAGATCTCAGACTGGACCCAAGGTCAGTTGGCATCCAAGACACATTCCTCCCTCTTTGTCACTACCTCTTTGTTCTTTAGTCATTTGACAGGCCAATGGAGAAACTTCTGAACGTCTTGTGGAAATCCGACCTGTACCCAGCTACATTATTTTTCTTACATTTGGGCATATGTTCTTTGTACATGGGATAGTGATGGATTGCAGTTCTGCCCAGGGCATCCTGTATGTTGATAATACCCATAAAGGTTGTGTAACAGGAAAGAGAAATCCAACACAGTCCTAGATTGTCATCACCATCTCCTCGTCATCATCATCGTCTTCGTCATAGTCTAAACCTGAGTTCTTTCACATACACTAGGCTGCTGTTGCCCAACAGACTCACAGTGTTTCCTGACGGCAGAGGGTGTGCGCGTGTGCCTGTGTTAGGAGGGTGTGTGCACATGCACAGTGTTTCTGGGCTTTTACTTAATGCCTTCAGTGAGCAGTGGGAGGAGCGGAAAGGCTTCTCGAGCAGTGAAAACTTACTGCCGCAAGGCAGGTTGGTCCCTCATGCAAACTGGTCTGGGCATGCATGCAGTCTTGCTGGGTGCTTACTAAGAAAGTTCTCTTTTGATGGGGGACTGTAGGTTTGTTCAGTGGAAAGAAAATAGTTCTTTGTACTTTGCTGAAGGAATTGCTAGCCATCCTTCAGTCACAGTATTTAAACACACGTAAAGCCCCTTCTTTGATGATTGTAACTGATATTTTCAAAAAGTATATTTTCTCAAATTTCTGAAGTCCAGGACCCAGGACAACTCTCTCTCAGGTGCACATTATTATTGGTTCAAATAGAAACAGTATTTCTGAGGATGCACCTCCCTTGGTGTCTTCTTCTAACTTTAGTATGAGAGTCTGTTGTTGCTATTTTTTTTTTTTTTTGAAATCTTTAAAACCTAATGTTTCATGTGAATTGCTCGTAGGGAAAATGCAAACCTCAGTATCGTTTAACTGTGGTCCAACAGAGGACCATCATGTTGCACTTCTAATCAAAAAATAAATTGAAACATAGTAGTAGGCTTCTAGAGAGGGAGAGCATTAGATTTGATTAGATTGGCTCTAACCTGCCTGGAATAAAATCGTCTGTTTCTCCCGTGATTCGTCAGTGTTTATAGCGGTTCCGACTACATGTTCAGCTATTGTTCTGCTGGTAAAAGGCAGCCAAGCAGAAAAAAACACTCATAAATGTCAGGAAAGAGGACCCTTCCTTTCTGTATTTCAAGGGCTTTGAAGGTCAACAAGTTCAATTCACTTAAAGGAAGCAGAGTGGGGACATATGGGAACAGGTTGTAGCTGGTGTATTTAGACACTTATTTATGTGAAGTTAATGTACCTGTCTGTCATTCTAGGAAGGCAAATGTCCTGGGAAGAGAGTCCACTTACTTCATATCCTTTGTTTGCTCTGTAGATGATAAAACAATTGGAAATTCTATGACTCTGAGCAGCTTGAACCTATTGAGAATGGATGGGGTTGCACGGTCCTCTCCTGACTCCTCCCTCTGACTTGGGTTCCCTCTCTGACTGCGGCCTCAGCCCTAGCTATGCAAGAGTTCTGTTGAATATTTTTCTGCATACCCGTGCGAGCTTTCTCCCTTTTTTAGAGGTCCTTATTGAGATGTTTTTTCTTTGTGATAGACTTTATTTCTTTCCCATCAGGGAGCCTGAGCAATTATAGCTTAAAACTACCAGAAATAGGTATGTTGTTTGATATCAAAGAATTTCTTGAAGATATTTCAAACTAGAGAGACTGAGGTCGCATTTCAAGGTGCTACTAGCATGGTTCTTTGTAGTTAAAAACCTCTCTGGATGTTCTTCTAAGTGTGTTGTTCTTTATTTGAAGATAGTGGTCCAGTATCACCACATACACATCTGGTAAAAGGTAGGTGTTTGCGTCTCCTCTCTGTAAATTTTCCAAACATACTTCTGCTCAGTCAAGCCTCTGGAGTGATGTTTTGTGTGCAGCAGATGCAGGGATAGCAGGTAGTACAGAAAGGAATGTTGGTGTATTGAGCCCACTGGGTACTAGATAGCACACACACATTCACACACTCACCCATGACACACACATTCATACACTTATCCACACACTCAAATGCAGAAACACACACATTAAAATGCACGGATACTCACATACACTCACACACATACATACACACATTCACAAACATTCTCAAACACACATAGCAGCTCACAACTCAAATACAGAGAGACATATACACACTCCCAAACATAGACTCACACTCAAACACACACACACCCATACACACACACACCCCTCTTTCCTTGTGAGATTTCTCACCTGCTAGGTCTGAGAAATAAATTACCATGAGATACAACAACAGGGGAAAACATAAATTTATTTACTTCAAGTTTTATGTGGCACAGGAGCCTTTATGGGACCGTGGCCTGGAGACAGTGTCCAGGGCTTGTATACTCGTTGGGCAAAGATCAGTAAACTGAGCAGGCAAACTAGAAGATCAGAGTAATGTTAACAAGATGTGTGCATAGTCCTCTCAGTTGTACCTTCACCCTTGGTAAAAATGTTGCCTTTTTTTTTTAATTAAGGAAGTGATTCTTTATGTGACACTCCCATGAGAATTTTCCTTCCTACTTCCTAAAGCCTGTTAGGAGGCTGTACGGATTTCTGGTAAGCACTGGTCTTCAAGTGCTTGCATCCCCAAGTAATTCTGTGCCCAGGACAAGTTTGGGGTCGTGTGCTCCCAACCCTCCCTTGTGTAATGCTACACCGTTAATTGCAGAAGTTATAGGGTTGTTGTTCTCAATTTCCACATTGGAGCTTCAGAGAAGGACAGTGTGTTTGTCTAGGGGACTAGGCCCGCTTTCTCTAGCATTCATGGTGAGTTACCAGGACCATCTGGGGATAGATGGGATTCATATGTGAATCCTGTAAGAAAGCCTGTAAGATCTTTGGGAAAGTGTATGGGAGAGCTGGAAGCAGGAGCTGATACAGAGGCCGTGGAGGGAAGTTTCTTACTGGCTTGCTCAGCCTGCTCTCTTATAGAACCCGAGAGTACCAGCTCAGGGATGGCACCACCCACAAGGGGCCCTCCCCTCTTGATCACTAATTGAGAAAATGCCCCACAGCTGGATCTCATGGAGGCACTTTCCCAACTGAAGCTCCTTTCTCTGTGATAACTCCAGCCTGTGTCAAGTTGACACACAAAACCAGCCAGTACAGTCATGGACAGTTGCAGCCTCTGTAGAATCTTCTACTTCCATCAACTTTCTTTTTTAATTAATTAATAATTAATTAGCTTTTAAATTTCACGTACGTTGGTGTTTTTCCTGCTTTTGGAGCCTCTGGAACTGGAGTTGTAGATAGTTGTGAGCTGCCATATAAGTGCTGGGACTTGAACTCCAGACCTCTAGAAGAGAAGCTAGTGCTCCTAACAGCTGAACATCTCTCCAGCCCCCTCCATCAACCTGCTTGTTCTGGGAAAATAGGTTGAACTTGGACATTTTGTCTTTTGTGATGTAGGCATTCCATAAAGTGCAATTTCCTGGGAAATCTCTTTATCCTCAGGTTTTGTTACAAAATTACAGAATAGCATTATTTAGTGTCCTCATGATTGTGACCAAACCTATCAAAGTGAACTTAATGGAAGGAAGGGTTTGCTGACTCCAGTGGCGGGGAGGGAGTCTGGGCAGGGTCCCAAGGCAGTTGCCCGCATTACAGCTGCAGGAGGAAGCAGGAAGGAGGAGACATGAGCTCTGTGCTCTTTGACTTTGGGACTCCAGCCCATGGGATGGTGCTGCCTGTGTCTAGGGAGGATCTTCCCTCTCAGTTAAACCCTTCAGACTCTCCCAGAGGTGCTGTGATTCTAAGTCCAGGCACGTTGACTTTAAAGAAAGTCATTCAGTGGAGTGGAGTACGGACACCAACCAGCATTTGTATGGGAATTAAAAGAGATAAACCAGAGGCTTCCTACAGGCCTTGTCCCAGTGGGAAGGGGTGAGGGCTTTCCTCCTCTCTAGGTGTTGAGAGAGAATCTGTAGATAGGAATCTCTGATTGGCAAACTCTGTAGAGTCCAGTTTCTCACCTGATGGTCTTTTCTTCTGATTCTTGTTTCTCTTGAAAATGGTGAAAGTGTGCATCCACTATCCAGCAAGGCTCAAGTTCTGCACTCAGTAGACACCACAAAGGGGAGTTGTTATCTAACTTTAATTCACTGATTCAGTAACAATTCTTTCACATAGAATATGTATGTATGTTTACAAGGACAGGGATAAAAAGATACAATCTTTTTTTCTCAGAGCATTATTTAGGCATGTTAGTTTGTAGGGCTAGACACATCTGTGACTAAATATAGGATAGTTTATCCTTGAACGATGTGCAGAGAAGACTCTTCAGGTTGGAGTCCGACGTCTCAGTGCCAAATGCAAAGAACCTAAGTGTCAGTGAGGCCTCAGCCGATGCCAGCCGATGCCAGCCGATGCCATGCTACAAGGAGAGTTATTTTTAAGGAAGAAGTGAAACCTTATATCTGAAAGAGTTTTAGCATTCAGGAAGCTGAGGCAGGAGTATTAATGTGCGCTTGAGGTCACTTTGAGCTTTATAGTCTGTCCTAGATCAGCCTGGAACACAAGTAAGGTCCTGCCCCCAAATAAAAATGAATGAACTAATGAATGAATGAAAATAAATTATTAATAAATTCCTCTGAAACAGACTTTTGTGTAGAAAAAAAGAAAACAAAAGCAACAAGCCCCAAGGTGGAATATTTTCTAAGAAATTTAAACGCAACTGATCGGAAATGCAGAAGAAAAAAAATTCAGCAGCAGTGTGATACTTAAAATTTCAAAATTAAGGACCATTTTCAATTTCAGATTATTAGATTTGAATATTCAACTGAAAAAAAATAAAGTGCGTACATAGTAGCAAGAAAAGCCCTCCCAAACCTGAAACCTGTCCTGGCATGTCTGATAGGACGTGCCCATACCACAGCAGTGTGGGATGTGGCTGTGAGCAGGAAGCAGAGCAAGCCTGCTGTGGCTGGAAGACAGAGGGGATGCTGGGGAAGTGGTTGGGGTCAGGCGGAACAGGAGCTCCCCTGTCAAGCTCAGACACTGCCCTGGGCCCTGTGGATGCGCTCTCCTTTCATTTGAACAGAGAGCGACATGCTGAGAAATGACAGGCTCTAGATACTGTGATTCGT